>NC_138075.1:152471637-153071637 GCF_964212035.1 Myotis nattereri
GCCTTCTCCCAATAATTATATTGAAAACCTAAGTCTAAGCCAGCAGGAAGTAAGAAAAAGTGTGTCAGAATATACTGAGGAGTTGAATTCTATTAATACAGAGTTGAGACCCGGGTCCCTCCTTGAACTATAACACAACTGACTTTCATGGACTCTGGCCCTTGTATGGTTTTTTTAAAAAATGTCTCTGAGTTTCAATTTCTTTATTGCCTCTCACACATGCTCACGATGGAGCCCTCCTTACTTGGTCCAGTGGGAGTAACTCTAATCCTTTTTATCAACATAAACAAACTGAACCAACTATCAAAGTCGGCACTGAGTCAGTCAAGGGCACAAGGAGCTATCCTCATTTTGGATGAAAGTGTTGTAGTTTTTTCAAAATAAAGGCGATGGAAATCATTAATTCTTTCTCCTTTATTAAATTTTTATATACCTCTAATAATAAATGTTTAGCCTAATCTATACTAATAAAGGCCTAGGTGGCATCACGCCCTCACGTCCTCACAAGATGGCTGTCACAAGATGGCCACACACACAGCGGAGGCGGGGTCCAGTGGCCACTCCACACAGTGAGGCCTGGGGGTCCTGTGGCTCTGCGTGGCACAGAGGAGGCTGGTCCCAGTGGAGGAGGGTGGTCACAGCAGGGGAGGAAGGTTGGGGGCGATCAGGCCAGCAGGGGAGGGCAGTTGGGAGTGATTAGGCCAGTAGGGTTGCAGTTAGGCACCAATCAGGCTGGCAGGGGAGCAGTTAGAGGCAATCAGGCAGGCAGGCAGGTGAGTGGTTAGGAGCCAGCAGTCCTGGATTGTGAGAGGGATGTCTGACTGCCAGTTTAGGCAGTCAGACATCCCCCAAGGGGTCCCAGATTGGAGAGGGTGCAGGCCAGGCTGAGGGACACCTCCTCTCCCCATGCATGAACTTTGTGCACCAGGCCTCTAGTGTTTTATAAAAACGTAGATGGCAGGTCTATATGAATGATGAGCATATATTATCTGGTTCCTTGCATTCAGTATCACTTTATTTTCCATGAATATTGACTATGATACACTGTCTCTTTTATGAAGAGATATTCTGTCACATTTCAATGATGAATGTTTATACATCCCATGGGATAGTTGATAAACAACAGTTTATATAAAGTCTAATATAGGCAATCTAACACCAATAGATGTGTAATTTGAAGTATTTTAGCAAAACATTCAATATGGAAAAGTACTCTGTGAACCGTAAATTTCTTTCAGTTCCCTAAAAACTAAGCTGTTCCATGAACAGCATGTGTGTGGTTTGTGATTTCACAGGTAAACTCTTCTCTCTCAGGGTTTTGGCAGGCATTTTCTAAGTGTCAATTGAATGTTGACAAGGTACAAAACAAGGTCATGGACATAATTCCAATATTGAGTTGTTATTGTCAGGGGCAGCACAGTCTGGTTCAATCCCTTGCCCTGCTCCTGCCAAGCTGTGTGGCTTTAGGAAATGCACATGCCCTCTCTGGGCTTCAATTCCTTTTCTGAACAATTAAGAGATTCATGCAGGCCTCTAAGGTCCCTTTCTGTTCTACCATTCTGTTATTCTAGGAATTTACTGTCCAGCCATGATTAGACTGGGGGAGAACCCCAACTTAAGAACAAGCACTATTCTTACCTTTGAAACCTTTAGCAGGAAATGAGCCATGCATCCCTCTGACCTCCATCTCTCCTGAAGCTGCTTTAATCTGGTTTACCATCAGACACAACACAAATTCTGCTGAGAAACAGACCCGGTGGATATATTGTACAAATATATTTCATACATTATTATTTGTGTATTCTGTATTATTTTAAAATCCTGAAAATAATAATTTTGTTCCCTGATAACACTCCCTCATTCCATGACCCAGGAAAACTATTCCCTTGCATTACCTTTCTCAAATTTTTATCACATCTGTATTTCATCCTAAAATATATGTATTTCTTATTTTGGTTGATTTTAACCCTATTTTTCATGATGATATCATTAAAAATGGTATAACATGGTAGATAAATGTTGGGAAATTGCTCTCTCCACGGAATATTATATTACTTAGACTTTTTCACTTGGTTAGCTGTCCAAGTCAAACCAGTGGTGGCATTTTTGGGTCAAATGAATATGAATGAGAAACATGCCTATAGAATCAGTTAAATGTAGTAGTTGGAGACTTTTCCAGTCATAGATTAGAAATTTCAGCCATCGATAGTAAGCCAGGAACAGAATTTAATTCATCATAGACACAATGAAATGAATAACAACAGTTTCTCTAGAACTATTACATCAGTGAATTTTCTCATTGTTCTCAGTTACATCTCAGGTTTTCTTAAAGGTGCAAAATAATGCCTACTCTTCAGTCATTTTATTCCTTTCACTGATAAAATGATCTTCTTCGCAAGAGAGCTGATTTCCCAAATCCTCTAATTTGATTTTCAGCAACAATGTGAATGGACACAGCCACTAGATGGCACCTTTCCCTTTAATGTCCACATTGTCCTTGGCAAGGATTCTGCTTTGAGTAAATCTATCCTTTAGGTGGTTTATTTATTTTTACAGAAATTGCTTTCATGACAGCTATTCAAACTTACAACCACATCATGGTGCTTGGTTGAGATTTTATTTTTCAATATATTTTTATTAATTTCAGAAAGAAAGGGAGAGGGAGAGGAGATAGAAACATCAATGATGAGAAAGAATCATTGATTGGCTACCTCCTGCACACTCCCTACTGGGAATTGAGCTGGCAACCCGGGCATGTGCCCTGCCCAGGAATCAAACTGTGATCTCCTGGTTCCTAGGTAGATGCTCAACCACTGAGCCACACCAGCCAGGCTGGTTGGCTTTTTAAAAAGAGTGAGTGAAACAAAGCAATTGTCCCTGCAAATAAATGAAAAGTGACAGGGAGGCTGGAACTTGTGTTGAGCTTTCTTGTTTGACCTTCTCCAATAGTTAATAAACTAAACGTGCAGAGCCCGTGTTTCATGATGGAGAAACCTGGACCTGAGGTCTGAAGGGAGAACCCACCTGCTCCTGTGCCGGGTTCTTGTTCCAGCATCTAGAAGCGTTCAGGAAATCTGGAGAAGGCTGTGCGTAGATTAACTAGGAGCCCAGAGATGAAATATAATTGTGAAAGGCATTTGGGGGTCAGAGGAGCTTAGCTTAAAGGAAACTAAGATCTAAGTTCTAAATTCTAAGTTCTCCTCGTCTCAGGACCCCATGCTTTTTATTAACACAATTTGTCCTGAGGCGAGGCAGAGATATACACTTCAAAGGGTATACACAAACATTGTCAGAATGGGGGAATTAGCCTACGGCTGTTCAGGTGTTTGGCCAGTAGGAGGCAATAACATGTAGATTAAGATGCCCTGAGCTGTCTGGCAGCAAGCAATCATCCCTTTTCAGGTTTGGGGAAATGCCATCAGCCATTCCCAGATTCGGCCCTGCTGTCATGCTGGAACTGGAATTGGTTTCCGGCACTCCTGTCCCTCCCAGGATGCATCTTCCCCACTCATGATGCAGATAGAGCAGCGGTTCTCAACCTGTGGGTCTCGACCCCTTTGGGGGGTCGAACCACCCTTTCACAGGGGTCGCCTAAGACCATCGGAAAACACATATATAATTACAGATTGTTTTTGTGATTAATCACTATGCTTTAATTATGTTCAATTTGTAACAATGAAAATACATCCTGCATATCAGATATTTACATTACGATTCATAACAGTAGCAAAATTACAGTTATGAAATAGCAACAAAAATAATTTTATGGTTGGGGGTCGCCACAACATGAAGAACTGTGTTAAAGGGTCGCGGCATTAGGAAGGTTGAGAACCACTGAGATAGAGGTTGTCTGTCCCCACGCCTAGGCCTGGTGGCCAGAGCAGTTCACCCCTCCTGTGGCAGGAACCAACAATGACTCAAGCCAAGTCAGTAGAAACTCATTTTTCTAGTACTGTTTTGGGGAGACTCTAACAAAAGATACTTCATTCTTCACTCTGGGGAAGAGAACGGCCTCTGGCTCCCTCAGTGAAGCTGCCTCCTACGACGTTCTTTGCAAACTTGCATTTAGCTGGGGCCTGAGCAGCTTCTATTCATGGTTTTTACAGTTTTACTGTTTTAAGCCAGTTTCTTTTTTTAAACCCTCTCCTGAGGATATGTTTATATTGATTTGAGAATGAGAGGAAGGAAGAGGGAGAAAGAGAAACATTGATGTGAGAGACAAACATTGATCAGTTGCCTCCTGTACGCGCCCCGACCAGATATCGAACCCACCAGATATTGAACCTGCAACTTGGGTATGTGCCCTGAATGGGAATTGAATCCTCAACTCTTTGCTACATGGGATGACACTCCAACCAACTGAACCACACTGGCCAGGGCAAGCCAATTTCTTTTAAAGGCAGCCCCAACTCCTGGGGATTCAAAGTCAAAATCAATTTGTTGATTTTCTGACTACTTTCTTGCTGAGATTTTGAACAAACAATTTTGTTCTTGGAAATGCTACCCCTTTTCGTCCTTTACTCAAGTTCTCAAGGTCCCTGGTGTGTCCTGGGTAACAGAACAGGTGTGAATGTGCAGTGCTCTCTCTCACCACCCTGGCAGCTTTGTATCCCATGAAGCATGAGGGGAAGCAGGAGAGATGAGAGTAGAGAGGTAGAGAAATGTCCTTTGCATGTGGAGGAGCTTGTTTTCTGGGCCTTGGATCTTTATCTCATTAGCTCTTGGTTTTGGTCATCTGACTGACACCTGAAAGCCACCACCTGCACTCTGACTTTTTGGTGACAGCCTAGATTCTTCAAAATAACTGTATAGGTAGGTCAACATAATTGCCAAGCACACTTGGCCCAGAATAATCTTTTCCCAGACAGCCATGCCTGACTCCTTCACTTTTGTCAGGACTTTCCTGACCTGCAGTGCATCCCTGGACACCCTGGAGATATCGCCACTCTAAGCCCTGGCCCTGCCCTGCTATTTTGTTGTTTGTTTCATCTGGGCTTTCACCAAGAAAGAAAAGTGTGGGAAAAGATAGAAGCAGAGGTTGAAGGCACAGTGGCTTGTTTTAGTCCCATATTTCCTGGGGACGCCCTAGCAAGTTGCCCCCAGCCCCTAACTCCCTGAGAATCAGTAGCTCTGATAGGTCTTGTACCCCAAGGCCTCCAACAGGCAGGTGTCCCTAGGCTTTCCAGAAAAAAGGACAGTAGGTGGCAGCAGAGGCCCAGCTAACTGTCTGCTGTCCAGGGTGCCGGCAGGGAGATGCTGGGGAAAATCTCAGGTGGGACTTCTGTGATCCTAAGACTAACTTGTGCTGGGTCCTCCTTCAGGATGAAGGTTAATTCTTCATTAATCTTCCAGGAAATAGTGGAAAGAGATGTTTCTAGGAAGGCTTGAAGCAACTGTGGCTCAGGATTTCCCCTAGGACCTTCTCAAAAGTGAGGTGATTTCAGAGGCATTCTCCTGTTTGGGGATTTCTTAGAGTTGAGTCATGATGACTCCCAAGGCTTTTCAGGGACAAAGATCTGTGTCAGGGGTCACTGGAGTTAAGAAGGGAGTAGAGGGCCTTCAGAATGAGCTCATTCTCCCGTCATCACGACGGGGGGCAAATCCCACTGTCCTTTCAATTGTTTGATTATTTGACACAGACTCTAAACCGAGTGCAGGTTAAAAGGCCTCATAAAGTTGCCTCCAGTTGTCACAATTCCCCAAGGATACTTAGAACTACAGTGTGTGCAATCAAATATTTATTTGAGAATGTGAAAATCCAATCAACTGGATATCTGTGGGCTATTGATATAAATCAAACTTTATTTTCTTCTTCTTATTTTTTTAAATTAAATTTATTGGGATTATATAGATTTCGATTAATACGATTATATAGGTTTAAGTATACATTTCTATGATACATGATCTGTATATTGCAATATGTGCCCATCATCCAAAGTCAAATAATCTTCCAGCCCCCTTTACCCTCGACTACCCTTTTCCCTCTGGTAACCACCCCACTGAATTCAGTGCCCGTGATTTTTGTTAGTTCATTTGTTATCACATTTCCCTGTTTATTCTTTGGCATGTAAATGTGATCTAAGGTACAGTTGCCTCTTTGCTACATGGGAATGGAATAACCAGTTTTTCAGTTGAAAAGCTGAGGGCCAAGCTGGGCTCCAAGAAGACTGGTTTTATCATGTAAATCATTACCTTTGAGGTGGTTGGTGATCTCAGTCAGTTTATAACAAAATACCTCCCGTGAAGGGGGGATGGGGTGCATTAAACAACAGACATTTACTACTCACAGTTCTGGAGGCTGCAGTCCAGGCTCAGGATGCCAGAAGGGCCAGGTTCTTGATGAGGACCCATTTCCTGGTTTACAGATGGCAGCCTTCTCGCCATGTCCTCACCTGGAGGAGAAAGAGAGCACTGGTGTCTCTTCTTAGAAGGGCACTAACGCCATCATGGGAGCTCCACCTTCAGGACCTCATCACCTGACAAAGGCCACCACCTCCTAACACCATCAGTTTGGGGTTAGGGCTTCAATACATGGATTTTTTAAGGACACAAGCATTCAGCCTAAGGCACTGGTGAACACTGAAGGGTTGTGTTATGGGCTGAATTGCATCCCCCCTTTCCCTGCAAATTCATATGTTGAAGCCCTAACCCCTAATGTGGCTGCACTAAGAGATGAGGCCTTTAAGGAAGTGACTAAGGTCAAATGAGGTCATAAGGTGGGGCCCTGATCCCATAGGACTAGTGTCCTCATAAGAGGAGCTCAGTACACAAACACATGCAGGTAATACAGATGTAAATAAGCCAGTTCCTGGTGTACAGGAGCTTTCCTTCCAGCAGGGAAGGGGGAAAGCTTTGTAAAATGAGATGGTAACTGAGAATCTGACTGAGGCCACATTAGAGAGGTGTGCGAAGTGCTTGGGAGGCCAGAGAAGGTTGTGATTGACTTGGAGAAAGTCTCAAGGCTGAGACTTCTACAAAAAGTACTGATGGTAATGAACTTCCTAGCTATGCTGATTGCTTATTCCAGTGGTGACAGCTAGCCACCTCTCCACAGGGACCACACCAATCCTGTTCTACAGGCGACCTGTGGAGACCACAGCAGAGCCGTGACTGCACAGCACACTGCCTTCCCCAGGCTGCCCCAGGCCTGAGCACAGTCCTCACTGTGGTCCTCATTCGGCTGCCACAGGACAAACTGTCAAGCGAGTGCAGTTAAAATATCTGATGGGGAAGCACAGGTGAACCTACATATTATTTTTGAAAATGTTTGCCATGAAATCTGAAATGCAATAATGTTTGCTCTTCCGAGGACTCGGGGTAAACAGCCCGAGTGACTATCTGGACACTCGCAGACAATGACGTGTCACTGATGGGAAATGGTGACACAGGTGAGCCTGGGTGACACACATTCAGACTCTGGTGCAGCTCAGCTCTCTGTTCTCAAAGGCTCTTCAGCTGCTTCTCAGAAGGTTGTGGGTTTGTTTGTTTGTTTTTTTCTTGAACTCCTGTCCCCTGGGTAGACTTCATTTCATGGAATGGCCACCAAAAAGTTTGTGAAACAAAAAGATACAAGAGCTGAATATCTCCCAGGTTTCTCCCTTTTTGGAAGGTGACATTCACCAGCT
Organism: Myotis nattereri; assembly: GCF_964212035.1. Taxonomy (NCBI): domain Eukaryota; kingdom Metazoa; phylum Chordata; class Mammalia; order Chiroptera; family Vespertilionidae; genus Myotis; species Myotis nattereri. Next base: position 152,479,263 of record NC_138075.1, read on the forward strand.
TTCTACGCTAAGTACAGGAATGAGGATGTTTCTCTCAGGTAATAACAATGGGGTAGCTGGGAACCTTGACTGCAGTACAGACCTTGAGAAGATACAACCGTGCCGGGGGGAGGGGGGGTGGGGGGAGGGGGGAGTAATACGATCGTCAGGCATGATTAACGTGATGAATGAGGAAGGCCATCCTCAGAGGCCAGGCCAGTCCCTTGACAAAACCTCCAGGAAGTCAGCTGATTATCTGTCCAATTTTCTCTCTGCTAAGAGATGATTTTATCTACTCTGCCAGGCCACAAAAAGAACACGAAGAAACCAAACACAGCAAAAAAAAAAAAAAAAAAAAAAACACAAAAAAACAGATGCTGAAATAGATGTAGTTTGTTCAGTTTTATTAAAAACAAATATTTTGCTAACTGAAGCTGCAGAATTAAACACCTTTCTTAAAAACATGCGAAGTCTTAATCGCTATAAGGATCCAAGTAAGTAAACATTGTGCTAGAATATTATTTTTATAGCTTCTTTCTTAGGTTAGAAAATGCTTTGAAACCCCAGCTGGTTAATGATTCAGTTTTCCGCCCACAGTCTTGTCTCCCAACCTGAGGGTATCTTAAGGACGTAAATAGAAGACCTAACACTCTGTGGTCATGAAGAAGATTCAGCAGCAGAAAGCAGAGCAAATTCTTCCAGGATCCCTGCACACTCAGACAGGAGCTGCGCAGTAGCTGGCAGCCCCGGGGGCACTTTTCCTGGGGCGCCCACCTGCTCCCGCCCCCCCGTGCAATGATTGCGGCCAGCAGAGCGTACAGTCTCCAGCAGCCGCCGCCATGTTTCAATAGCTGTGCATGGCTCACGGCTGTAATTCTCCACAGCAGGTGGTTCTAACACCTCCCAGGCAACGGTGGAAATGAGGGTTAATTAGTGGGTAGCAACCAGCTAACTGTTTATTGTAATCCACTGTTAGTCCACAAAAAACTATTGAGCAAAAATTTTCCTTAAGTTTTGTAGGGGTTTGGAATTTATTTACTCAATGTATTTCAACATGGAAATTTTAAAAACCATTCAAACTTCAGTGGTCTTTGAACTTCCTAAAGTTAGCTGCATGTTGTTTATATTTACATTTTTCTTTAAAAAAAGGCCAAATAGCTTTAACCACAGTCAAAAATCAGTGCTCTCAGGCCCGGCCAGAGTGGCTCAGTGGTTGTGGTTTGATTCCCAGTCATGGCACATGCCTGGGTGGTGGCTCAATCTCCACTGTGGGGTGTGCAGGCACCAGCCAATCGATGGTTCTCTCTCATCATTGATGTTTCTATCTCTCTCTCTGAAATCACTAAATATATATTTGTTAAAAATCAGTGCTCTCAGGACTCACCCGGACCCTAGCAGAGATAACCAGTGTGGAAGCAGCCGAGTGGTGTCCTAGCCTCCAGTTGCTGAGGTCCGGGAAGGTGCTCTGTTAGAACTACTTCCTCCTCGGCTTTGGAAACCCTGCTGCCTTCCTGCGCAGGGCAGTGAAGAGCTGTCCCAAGGACCCTGGGCATGTCCCCAGTGGAAGAGGATGAGCGCTTTCCCCCAGTGGACCCCTTCACTGGAATCCCAGTGCAGGGAGGTGCCCAGTCATTCCTCCCGAAGACAGGCTGATTGGCTTGTCAGTGCTTTCGAGTCTGGATGTCTAATGAAAATATCATTAAAGCAGAAGAGGGCATATTAAAATCCCTTTGAAAGAAAACAGGAGTATCCAAGCCAAAGGTAAATGAGGGCATTGAAAGAAGTGTTTGATAGATTCCAAATCAACCAGGAAACCACAGCTACGTGACCTCCATGTGAATCATACACAGCTATAGAAGCCGTACTGCACATGGGATTGCACAGCTCCCACACTGTGTTTTGCTTTGAACACGTTGGCCACATTCTCCAGACAGCGACGCACCTGGCCTCATGTGAGAGTAAGAAGGTGGGTTGTTCTGTATTCACTTCTGCCCCTGATGCTGTACATCCTTCACATTGTTGACTGCTTGCTATGGGGGCACCATTCAGCTTCAGGATTCACCATAAAATGCAGCTCTCAGGTCAGCCCACAACAGAAAACACTGTCAAGCCTTATGGTCAAGGTTAGGCATCGCTTCTGAAGGCAAGGCTCACCTCTTCCGTGTTCGTAGTGCCCCAGTTAACAGGACCGAATTCTCAAGTTGAGATCGGGTCTCTGCGTTCTAGCAAAACCTTCCATGTGGTCTCATCAGGCCAGTTCTGTCAACAACACACAATAAAACCATGAACGAGGCCCCTGCAACGTGTCAAACTGGTTGAACATGAGGCTGAACCTCAAAGCTTCAAACCTTTGAAGCTTCCTCAAAATCCTGAATATTTTCTTTTAGAATTAACAGCGTTGCTCTCAATTGCTTGCAGGTATGGGACAACCTTGGTGAACGTATTCATCAATTCATTTGTTTTCTGGGCAATTGCATCCTTCAAGCATCCAATTATGTCCTGCTGCCCTTCCCAGCCATGCCCAGGCCCACAAATACTTCTTCACCCCCTGTATTACTCGGCCCAGCTCTGTTCTCTTGTGGATGACAGAAGGCTACTCTGAGACATCCATCCATGGAAATGTGAGCTTCAGTTCAAGTGTGATTTTCTATAATAATAAAAGCATAATATGCAAATCGACCAAATGGCCAAACAGCAGTGAGTCCCGGACGACGATCCAGACGACCTTCCAGACGACCTTCCCGAGGAAGTCAGGGCTGCGAGGGCTGAGCCCCTTGCACAAATTTTGTGCATTGGTCCTCTAGTAGTGATATAATTAGCTACTGGGTGCTCTGCAGGCTGGGCCCACACCGAGCATGCAGTAACATTTATTTTGACAAGGCCTTTTTTGTACCCACTGTACCCACTGAAAGGCTGGTGGAGATGATGGAGAGGTCTCACTCGACAGATCTTCCATGTGACATGCAAAGTGACAACTCTATCTGTGCTTCCTCTTCTTTCTTTTTTTAAATTTTGTTTTTTTGCTTAAAGTATTACAAAGAGTATTACATATGTCTCCTTTTATTCCCTCCCTTGATCTTCCCCTGGCCTCCCCTACCCCCCAGTGTCTTGTGACCATTGGTTATGCTTATATGCATGCATACAAGTTCTTCGGTTGATCTCTTAGCCTCCCCGCCACCCCAACCCTCCCCGGCCTTCCCCCTGTAGTTTGACAGTCTGTTCGATGCTGCTCTGCCTCTGTATCTATTTTTGTTCATCAGTTTATAATGGTCTTTATTATCCATAAATGAGTAGACCATGTGGTATTTTTCTTTCATTGACTGGCTTATTTCACTTAGCATAATGCTCTCTAGTTTTATCCATGCTGTTGCAAATGGTCTCCTTTCCCTTCTTAAAGAATACCTTTCAGCATTTCATATAATCCTAGTTTGGTGGTGATGAACTCCTTTAGCTTTTTCTTATCTGTCAAGCTCTTTATCTAACCTTCAATTCTGAATGATAGCTTTGCTGGGTAAAGTAATCTTGGTTGTAGGTTCTTGCTATTCATCACTTTGAATATTTCTTGCCACTCCCTTCTGGCCTGCAAAGTTTCTGTTGAGAAATCAGCTGACAGTCGTATGGGTACTCCCTTGTAGGTAACTGACTGCTTTTCTCTTGCTGCTTTTAAGATTCTCTCTTTGTCTTTTGCTCTTGGCATTTTAATTATAATGTGTCTTGGTGTGGTCCTCTTTGGATTCCTTTTGTTTGGTGTTCTCTGTGCTTCCTGGAGTTGTAAGTCTATTTCTTTCACCAGGTAGAGGAAGTTTTCTGTCATTATTTCTTCAAATAGGTTTTCAATATCTTGCTCTCTCTCTTCTTCTGGCACCCCTATAATTCAGATGTTGGTACGCTTGAAGCTGTCCCAAAGGCTCCCTACACTATCTTCATATTTTTGGATTCTTTTTTCTTTTTGCTTTTCTGGTTGGGTGTTTTTTGCTTCTTTGTATTTCAAATCTTTGACTTGATTCTTGTGATCCTCTAGTCTACTATTGGATCTCTGTATGATAGTCTTTATTTCAGTCAGTGTATGCTTAATTTCTAGTTGGTCCTTTTTCATATTCTCGAGGGTCTCACTAGATTTATCGAGGGTCTCTCTAAATTGATCGGCAGTTTCTAGAAAATTCTTGAAAAACCTTATAACCGTGGTTTTGAACTCTATATCCAGTAGTTTGCTTTCCTGCATTTCTGTCATTTGTGACCTGTTTCTTTGTCTCCACATTTTGGCTGCTTCCCTGTGTTGATAGAGTGGCTTTGTGTGCTAGGTGTCCTATAGGGCCCAGTGGCTCAGCCTCCCCAATTACCTGAGGTGGACACTCTTGGTGCACCCCTTTGTGGGCTGTGTGCACAGTCTTGTTGTAGTTAAGCCTTTATTATTGTAAGTATCACTGGGAGGAATTGACCTCCAGGTCAATTGGTTGTGAGAATCAGCTGTGTCTATGGTAGGAGAACTTCTGTGCTGGAGACACCTTTCTGGGGCAAGACTTGCTTCAGTGGGACTTTGGTGCTCACTGAGTCTGCCTCCTGAGTGTGTCCCTTATGGATCTGAGGAGTTGTAATCTGGATGGTCCCACTCTGACCACTGGGTACACTCACTGGCTCTTGGATCTCTAAGGAGGTGCTAATTTAGCCTCTGCCTGAGGCTACCCAGCAGGAGCTACGGAGAGATCTTCAGATTCCTCTTCTTTGTTTGCAGTTTGGAGGTGCCCAGATAAGGCCCAGCTATGAAGCAATGCAAGCTGCTGTGGGGCCTTGGGCCTTCTTTTGGATGTTCTGGGTCTCTCTGACCCAGCTGCAGATTTTTGGGTAATTTTAGATTGCAAAGGGCCAGGCCATTCATATGCAAAAGCCTCTGCACACAGCTTGGGTGGGGCAGGGCCTCAGGGAATCAACAGGGCAGAGCAAACAGCTATGCCTGATCCTTAGCCCTGCCCTAAGAGGTCTCGGATCTCAGTGTCCTGTGGTAATCACTGCAAGCACCTCTGAGAGAAAGCCGCCCTCGAGTTCCGCCCGATGTCAGTCAATCCAGTTTCTCCCCATATGAGTCTGGGTCCCCAGAGACTCGCCAGGAACTGGAGTTCAGAGCAGTCGGGAGCCTGAGACTCCCTCCCAATTGAAAAAGACAATGGCGTCCTCAGTTGCCAGCCCTTTCGCGCATTCCTCCGTACCTCTGCACTTTACTTCCTTACCTCCTCTGAGTCTCAGTGTGCTTTTCTCTTTCCTTCTAGTTGTAGAATTTCCACTCAGCCAGCCTTCCTGTAGTTCTGGATTATGTCTGTTTTGTCTTTTAGTTGTATTTTTGAAGTGGTTGTGCGAGGCAGCAATTTCAGTTGTTTACCTATGCCGCCATCTTGGTTTCTCCTGTTTCCTCTTCTTTAATGCACACATTTATGGGTGTCATGGAGGGAGTGGAGGGCTCTGGTCTCAATCAAGCTGTTTATAAACAACTAATTACCCTTCTAGAAATAATTCTATTCAAAACACATTAAGAAAATATACAGTCTACATAGAGTTTCCTCTCTGGATTGCCAACATTATAAATGGACACCCCAATTGTCTTGTGATTTAAAAGTCAGAATCAGTATTACGTAAGTTAAATAAAGTTGAGAATCAAATGAGTATATTCTAGAAACCCTTTTTTAAAAAAAAATTCCTCATGCAAGGACATGCTTAGAGATGGGGCGGGGGGGAGGGGGAGGGGAGAGAGAGAGAGAGAGAGAGAGAGAGAGAGAGAGAGAGAGAGAGAGAGAGACGATAGAAACATCAAATGAATACCTTCAGTCAGATCCTAGGTATATGCCCTGACTGGGAATGGAGCCAGCAACCTTTCAGTGCACAGGATGACACTCAACCAACTGAGCCATACAGGCTGGGCTAGAAACTCTTATGATGCATGTTTTTTTAAAAGATAATCAAACAGAGTCACCAGGAAAAACCTTTGATCTCAGATACGCCACTTTTTGGCCTCCAAAGTATATTATTTCCTTCTGATTGTGTCAATTAAAGAAGATTACCTTTAATAACATAAAATAGAGATATTTTTGGTCCCATTAAGTTGTAGTTCAAGCTTGCCTTAAGCACTAAAGATAAAAAAATATCCTCAGCATTGCTTAGGGTGAGGGGTACACACCCCAGCCCCACAAATTCCTGAGGCGATTATATCATTATTAAAAATATTTTGGACCTCTGTGCCACAGTCCAAAGACACCTAGATATGAGTTTGGTATATGAGAATACAGTGGAGAACACTGCTTCTTCAATCAGATGAAAAAATTGGTAAACATTTACATGCCTATTTGTGGCACGGTGCCACCAATGAACAGTCTCTTAGCTCCATAAATTTGCAGAACTTTTGAGGTATCAGAGAATGGGATGGCCAAGGTGTAGGAGGAGAGGTCAAAAAGGTAAGTCGAGGACAGAGTTTATGTCCTGAAGGCTAGTTGAGGAGTTTGACACAGGAAGTATGAGAACATGTGCCTCCCAGGGGACAACCATGCTTTGCCTTAATGAAAAGCTGTGGTGCCCTTTGCGAGCCTTGCTGAGTGCAGCATTTATGGTCTCTCTCTGGGGTCTTTTGTGTGAAACTGCATTTAACCTGCACAAACACCAACACATAGCGTCTCTGTGAATGCTTCCCACTTTACCAACTGGGAAAAGTGAGGCTGTGAGACCTCTCCGATACCTCGGCGTCCATGCAGATTGTTGGAGGCAGAGTGAGAAACAGAGGGAGGAGATTCTGAATGCTGGTGGGCCTGGGGCCTGGGGGGAGGGAGGTGGCTGGGCCGGGGGTTCCTCTATTGCCCCGACCTTTCAGTCCTGCACATCAGAGCACAGATGGAATGGAGGGGCTCCCCAGAGTACACACGGCGCCTGAGTGGACAGCTAAGAGATACTGCATCGGGGCTGTACTTTTTACTTCCTTCACTTTCCAGATGATTAACTTCATTTTAAATTTCAGTGTGTCATGGCCATCTCCAGCAGAGCCAAGCTGACGTGGGCCACCTAACCTCTCCTTTTTCTTCTCAAAAATGCTTGTAAAAACCTACATGTGATCAGAGAGAAGAGTCATTTGGGGAGGGGTAAGTGGAACAGAATTAAAATCTAATGAACAGCCAAGTGCATAGGCCAACAAGGGATGTAAATTAGGCTGAGTTTGGTCATTTTAAATCAACTCCCCAGACTCATCCTTCATCCCAGCGCTGGGCTGCGGCTTCTGGCGTCATAAAGCAGGGTTTCAGCTGTCTCCCTCTGACATGTTTATGGGTTCCTGGGGTGCTGTCCTCCGGGGTATTTCAAAGCCCTGCTCAGCTGTCCTCATAGCAAAGCCAAGGGCTGGATTTCTCTGAAAATGAAGCAACACTAACATGACCTTCATCGCTGTGAGTTAAGGCCTATCCAGAGCTGGCAACATCAAAATGTGGGTCCCCTCGTTTTGGCAGGGCCCTGTTATTGCTGAGGTCAAGGCCGGAGGCTGGCCCTGGTCTCTGGGAACCGGGTCTGTGAAGCACAGCAGACACCCTGGCCTGCTTGCCACATGGATTCCCAACCCCCTTTGCTTTCCCTTTCAGTTTGCATCTGTGGACAGGGCTGTCCACACCTACAGGGGAACTGCATGTGGGACATCCTGGGTTTTGTGCTAACAACTTTGTTATATTTACAGTCTTCCTGGGGGTACAGTATAAAGAAGGTCATAACATCATAAAATAGCAAAGAACTCGGGGATGCAGTCCCACCTTTGTTTTGGAGAAGGAGGACCCGGGGCTGCAAAAGGATCACTGACATCTCAGAACCACACAGCCCGTGTGGGACAGCAGGAGCCTCCTCCCAGGGAACTGGGGCTGTGTCTTATTCACTTGCTTTTTTTTTCCCCCAGTTCTCACCCGAGGATATTTTTCCATTGATTTTTAGAGAGAATGGAAGAGAGAGGGGAAGACAGAGAGAAATATCGACATGAGAGAAACGCATCAATTGGTTGCCTCCTGCACATGCCCTGTCCAATCAAGGCTTTATCCACTGAGCCAAATAGACTAGGGCTTATTCACTTATTTTTAATTCTGATAATACACATAACATAGCATTTACCACCTCAGCCATGTTTAATTGTACCTCAGTGGTGTTAGCCCCTTTGCATTGTTGTCAGCACCATTCAGACGTTTCCATGACCTCAAACTGAACTCTTCCCCCAGGAAACTATAGCTCCGCACTCTCCCCAACCCCCCAGCCCTGGCAACCACCGCTCTACTTTCTCTATGTCTTCCAGGTTCATCCATGTTGTAGTGTGTGTTATAGTTCCCTCTCTTTGTAAGGCTCATTACTATGCCATCATGTTATACATTTTGTTTATTCATTCATCTACAACAGACACGTGAGTTGTTTCCACATTTTGCTGTTGTGAACAATGCTACTATGAACAAGTATCTGTCCAAGTCCCTGCTTTTTTTTTAGTATCATCATTTATTCAGTCATCCTCATTGTGGTTGGTAATTTGATTGCTTCTTTTTTCACAGTTTGAACCAAGATGTTCACCGGTCTTTTCTGGGCTCTGTCAGTGAACCCTGCCAGATCCCTGAAGCTAGACCATCCCCTCTGGTTCCTGCTTTTGATTATTTAGAGTCTTGTTTATTTTTGCATGCCTAACACTGAGCAAAGTTACCAACATAAACACAAAGTCAACTTTTGTCGCATGATATATGAATAAATTAATGTTCTATAATAGCTGATCTTTTTTTATCTCTTAAAAACAGAACAAAACAAGATGCTGTCTCCACTTTAAGACAGCAGAATAAAGACATCTGTGTGTTTTTTCTCCTGCATAATGTTATCCCCAGAGAATAAGAAGAACAAAAGCCAGACAGCAAACCCTATGTTCCATGAAGCTTATGCTATAACCATGAACGATGGAGCACGTGCAAGAGCATTGAATGCAGGGAAGATCAATGGGAAACTGAATCACCCAGAGAGAGGTGCCCCTGAGAGCCAGAAGGACCTGAGTTTTCTCATGTGATGCTGCAATTTCAGGGCAGAGAGGGGGTTCTCTGTTCGGAAGAGTGGGATCTGATGTGAGGGAGCTGCAGAAATTTCCATTAGCACCACTCAGGAACGGGAGATACTGCACAAACAAACAAAAAAATAACTGCACTTTCTGAGAATTCCCCATGTGTCAGACATTATGCTAAGCACTTTAGATGTGACTTTAAAAAATGACCTCTGTAGCAAGATCAGGGGGACAAAGGCTTCTGACTGTGAGCAGCACACAACCCTTATCTTCTATTAGTGGGGGAGAAGTAACGATTAAAATAATGCACACACATACAGGCACATGCTTGCATGCACACACATACATGCACACATGTACACACATGCATGCATACACACACAAAGCTGAGTCACAGGGAGCTTCATTTTGAACCATGGGAAACTGCGACCTGGTCCCATCTGTATCTTGCATAAATAGCTGGACTTTTGTTAAAATATTAATTTAATAAGAAAGGAAAAAGCATGGTACCTATTAAAGATTATATAAGAAAGAAGGAGGAAAGAAAGAAGAAAAAAAAAGACAAAACACACCCAGCCATGAAGTAAATAGAAACAGGCCAAGGGTATTCCAACCAACTCGATGAAATAATCTCTTTTAGAAAGGCTACTGCAGCGACACAGAACTCCAAGTAATGGAAACTGAAAGAATAATGGTTCTTATATAATTAACATGAGCTGATTAATTAATTAGTTTTTATTAACCATCTAGCATATGCTCACTCTACTGATTTTCCTCATTATAAACAGACTCAAAAATGATATTCAGTCAAAAATAAAGGTTATGGTGGGTTAAAAATACACTGCCTTTTATTCCATGGGTTTCTAGATAACATCAATTCAGTATGACCCCTGAAGCATAGCCCTTAGTATCCCAGACAGCCTGCTGCTGATTGTCCATTTGTGTGAGCGGGCCTCGCTGCCAGAGGTCGTATATGGTAGGATGGCCAGCAATGATTACAGAGAGTCATCCTGCAGAAGCATCAATTGTTTAAAAAAGAAAATTGGCTGAAGTAATTCTTTCCAACTAGACAGTTCTACACTATTTCTTTTTTTTCCTGTAGAAAAGAAACACTTTACTGTATAATTTTATATATAACTATAGATTATTCAGAGCTATAGAACATTTTCACATTTTCCCTTTGCATCTTCTAACCATGCCATTGCCAAAAAATGAAATATTCTGGTTTTGGTTTCCTATCATAGTGATTTTGAATTTTTTAAACACTCTATTTTATAGCAAAACTAGGGGCCCAGTGCACGAATTCATGCACCTTGAAAGGAACTGTGGGCTGTAGGCTGCAGTGGGCACAGGGGCACATCTCGGCCCATCCTCTGTATCCCCTTCTGGCCCCTCCCACCATGGCCCCCGGTCCCCTGTCTGCTGGCAGCCCCACTCCTGCCACCACCACTCCCATGTGCTGATGGCACAAGCAGGGCTGGCACCAGCAGCAGATGTGAGCAGGGCTGGTGCCTTCAGCAGGTGCAAGTGGTAGCTGCTGCCCTGATTGCCCCTCAGGAGCAGGGGGAGGTGGAGAAGCCCTCAGGGGCAATTAGGGCCAGCAGCCGCCACTCACACCCACTGAAGGCGCTAAGCGATTGGGACCAGGAGCAGGAGGAGGTGGAGAAGCCTTGAGCAGTGATCAGGGCCAGCAGCCACTGCTCACACCTGCTGACAGTGCTGAGCGATCGGGGCCAGTGCTGGGCGCTGGCAGCAGGTGCAGGCACCGGGCAGGACTGCGGTGCGTCGGAGCAAAGAATTTTCAGTAACCACCAGAAGCTTGCCCTGATGATGGCGACCAGTGCCCTGCCTTGGTCTGGCACCCCCACTCACCTGCTCCACCATCCCGCTGCGGCCAATGCCTGCCATGTTCCACACACATCCCCTGGTGGTCAGCACACATCATAGCGACCGGTTGTTCAGTTGTTCTGCCATTCGGTCTATTTGCATATTAGGGTTATATATATATATATATATATATAGATTTAGAGGGAGGTACAGAGATTTCCCATCCATCTCTGCTCCCACACATATACAGCCTCCCCCACAATCAACATCCCACCCCCCCCCCCCCGCCCCAGATAGAACATTTTGCAATTGATGAACCTACACCGACTCATCCACATCATCACCCAGAGGCCATGTTTTACATTAAGGTCACTCTTGGTGTCAAACATTCTCTGGGTTTGGACAAATGTATAATGACTTATACCACCTTTATAGTATAATACAGAGTATTTTCACTGCCCTAAAAATCCTCTGTGCTTTGCCTATGCACCTCTCTTCCACGTCTCTATTTTTGTCTGTTAATGTAGATTTTAAAAAAATCATGAGGCATCTGATTTTTACCAAGAATTTTGACCACATCTAGGATAATAGCTGTAGCTCAATGACAGAATACATATAACAACTCAAGGGACTTTTGACTCAATAAATTTAAAATAAGGTACACATGCCCTGGCCGATGTGGCTCAGTTGGAGCATCATCCTTTATACCAAAAGGCTGCAGGTTCCATCCCTGGTCAGGGCATATATGGAAGGCAACCAATCAACATTCTCTCTCTCACATTGATCTCTTTCTTTCTCTCTCTCTCTCTCTCTCTCTCTCTCTCTCTCTCTCTCTCTCCCTCTCCCCCCCACACACACCTTCCCTACAATCAGTAAGCATATCCTTGGTTGAGCATTAAAAAAATAAAATAAAAAATAAAACAAGCTGTTCACATCCAAACTTCAGTTAGTGGGACTGAACATATTTATGTAGATTATTCAGCGCTCAGTGTATTACTGAAATGATCGTTGAATTTGATTCATCTCACCAGGATTATTATTTGAATCTCACTTTGTGTAGCTTCTACCTGTGTACAATGGAAAGCAACGCAGAGGTCTGACTGACCAGCAGCGGCAAACAGCAGTGATCCCACACACCAAAGCCTTGTGCTATTTACACAGGAGAAATGCACAGGGCAACTGTGGTGGTCAGACTGAAAGCATAACTCAGCTGAGGATTTGCTGGTGCCATGAGCCAGAGGACAGTCAATATTTTTAAATCCAGTCTGGAGACTGAATTCCAGCCCCCTTAGCCCTCTGAGTCACAGTCATTTCAATACTCCAGATGGAGGAAAACTGGGCTTTCTGACTACAGTGAGAATATTTACCTGATCTTCACTACCAGGGAAAATCACTGTCATGGCAAAACAGGCTTTCATGTAGAATTATATTGGTTTAAGAATATGGGGTCTATCCATCTGACCCTATTGTCTTGGATTTATTAAAACAATAAATTTTTAAAATACATTAATTCAGATTCCAATCACATTAATGTTTCATCAACCCTTCATTAATAATAGCACATTAGATGAATTGCAAATTATAAGAAATGAAGTTAATCATGAATTGACAAATTTTCTCTACAAAGTAGCTTCCAGAAATTTAATCAATTCCAATTCATACATTCACTTGACAACTATTTCTTTGGGTGTCAATCACAGTATGAGATGTTGTGGAAGTTTATCAAAGAGGTGTGAGATGAACAAAAGGGAAGAATTAACATTGTTAAAATGTCCATACAACCCAAAGCAATCTGCAGATTCAATGTAACTCCTATCAAAATACCAATGGCATTTTCCACAGAGCTAGAACAACTAATCCTACAATGTATATAGAACCACAAAAGATCCCAAAAAGCCAAAGCAGTCTTGAGGAAGAAAAATAAAGTTGGAGGTATCATGCTACTTGACATCAAAATATACTACAAAGCCATAGTAATCAAAGAAGCATAGGACTGGCTTAAAAACAGATCAATGAAACAGAATAGAGAACCCAGAAATAAATCCATGCCTATATGCTCAATTAATATATGAAAAAGGAGACAAGAATATACAATTGGAGTAAAGACAGTTGCTTCAATAAATAGTGTTTGGAAAACTGGAAAATATGTGCATTAAGATAAAATCAGGACACCCTCTTACACCATGTACAAGAATAAACTCAAAATGAATTAAATATTTAAATGTAGGACCTGAAACCATAAAACTCCTAGAAAAAAACATAGGCAGTAAACTCTTTGCTCTTAGTTTTTGGATATGTCTCCTTGGGCAAGGGAAACAAAAGAAAAAAAATGAACAAATAAGACTACATCAAACTAAAGAGTTTTTGAACAGCAAAAGAAACCATCAACAAAACAAAAAGACAACCTGCTGAATGGAAGACGATATTTGCCAATGATATATGCAAAAAGGGGTTAATATCCAAAATTTATAAAGAACTCATACAACTCAACACCAAACACACACACACACACACACACACACACACACACACACACACAACAAAAAACAATCCAATTTAAAAATGAGCAGAGGACCTGAATACAGATTTCTTCAAAGAGGACAAACGGATGGCCAGGAGACATGAAAAGATGCTCCATGTCACTAACCAAAGAAAGATACAAATTAAAACCACAATGAGATATCACCTCACACCTCTCAGAAGGTTATCATCATAAATCAATAAACAAGTGTTGGCAAGGATGTGGAGAAAAGGTAACCCTTGTGTTTCTTGGTGGGAATGCAGACTGGTACATCCAGTATGGAAAACAGTATGGACGTTCCTAAGAAAAAGTAAAAATGGAACCTTCTTACAACCAAGCAATTCTACTCCTGGATATTTATTTGAAGAAATACAAAACACTAATTTGAAAAGATATATGTACCCCTATGTCTATTGCAACTTTTTTTTACAATAGTCAAGATATAGGTGAAACCTAGATGTCCATCAATAGATGATTGGATAAAGGAGACGCAGTACATATCTATAATAATAAAAGCATAGTATGCTAATTAGACCAGACATCCTTCTGAACGAAGCCAGGGCTGCAGCCACTGTGGCTGCTAGGGACAGATCCACGCAGCTGCCATGGCTGCAAAGGCTTACTTTTGCATGAATTTCATGCATCAGGCTTCTAGTCTATATATATAAAAGTCTAAGTGACTGTTACAACTGGATGACAGGCTGGTAGCAATGACAAGAACTGACCACCAGGGGGCAGATGCCCAATGCAGGAGCTGCCCCCTAGTGGTCAGTGCATTCCCACAGCCAACCTCCCACAGTCCCTACCTCTGGCCTGCGACCCTGATAGTCCCCCATCGCCAGCCAGGCCAAGGGACCCCACTCATGCACGAATTCATGCATCAGGCCTCTAGTATATAATAAAATATTATTCAGGAATAAAGAGAATGAAATCTTGCCATTCGTGACAACATGGATGGAGCTAGAGGGTATTATGCTAAGTGAAGTAAGTCTGACAAAGAAAGACAAATACTATATGATTTTACTTATATGTGGAATCTAAAAACAAAATAAATACACAAAATAGAAACAAACTCATAGATACAGAGAACACATTGATTGTCGCCAGATGGGAGGGGGTTTGGGGGGATGAGTGAAAAGGGGAAAATACATTAAGAAGTACAAGTTGGCAGTTACAAAAATAATCACAGGAATGTAAAGTACAGAGTACAGCATAGGGAATATAGTCAATAATATTGTAATAACTATGTGTGGTGCCAGATGGGTACTAGATTTATCTGGGTGATCACTTCATAAGTTATATAAATGACTAATCACTATGCTATACATCTAAAACTAATGGAATATTATATGTCAACTCTAATTGAAAAAAAAATAAATTAAATAATACTAAAAATACAAAAAATAGGGCGTGTGTGGGATGCTGCCTTTGACAATGGGATATAGAGGCTGCTCATCCCCACAGAAATAATCATTCTAGATTGAATCATCAGAAAGAAATGCAGCACAGGCAGACACAGATGGGGTGACTTGCGGAGAGAAGAAAGAGGGAGCAGTGGGAAGGGGAGGACCAGTAATTCGGACAGAAGATCTCTAGCACGCCGCCCCACCCCCACCCCCTGCCTTCCCCCATCCCATGCTCTTAGGCTGTGATTTCAGGATAAGCCAACAGGGCCCAGGAGGACTCCTGGTTCCCCATCTGGATGTTAAGTCCTTGAGGGAATCTGGCCTAGGAGAGGGAAGCTGAATGTCCAGGCTTCGGCAGTAACTATCACAATGCAAGCTGACACTACAGGGGGAGACGGGAGTCTAGCCGAGGGCTGGCTCCAGCTCCCAGCTGGCCTCCCAGCTTGTGCTCAGTTAAGGGAGCCCTCCTACAAGAGGCTGGAGATGAGGAACTGGAAAAAGAGATTTAGTGCATGTGGGACAGAGGACCTCAAAGGAGGGAGCAGCAGTAAGATAGGAACAGGACAAAGGAAGCACCATTTCCAGGCTTTGGGTCTCCTCTCAGAGGACATGGCTGGGCCCAGCGATGCCGGAAGCAAAGCACTGGCTTGTGGGCTCCTCAGTCTGAGATGGTTCTAACTAGAGAGACACAGGGACACAGAGAGGGCTACCTGTGGGCTCTGTGGGTCCCTACATGGCTTCCTCCAAGGACAAAGGCAAAGGGAGGGAGAAATCATTTTCTAATGTAGGATTTACATGAGATGGCCACGTGAAGATATCACCAACCTGAAGAAGATAGGTTATGGAACCCAGATGTCCACTTAACTTGGCAAATTAAAGAGCACCGCGGTGAACAATAGCAAGGTGCACTTTATTATATTGTTGTCGCTTTGTGCAAGTGACCCACCTGGCCCTTTTCAGCCAAGGGTTTTACTGTGAGACTGAACTTGTACTGACCCTGTAAACCATACACAGAGATGACGGCACCGATTTTCCTGGGTGTGAAGTTCAAGGCGTCATGTGTTTTCAGAATGAGCTTATGTGCCCCACAGCGTGGGCTTGGCTTCGCTGTGGAAGCCACACAGCACGGTCTGTTTCTCACATGTGCATGTTCACGGGGATTGGTGTGGGGGCATTGCCCTTGGGAATCACACATCTATTGACCTCTGTCAGCCCATGTTCCCATGATGGTAGGGGCAGAGAAAGAATGGGGTGAACCAAGTGGGGCCTAAAACTTCCACCCATAGGAAATCCTGTGTCACTTCCACTCCCTTTTAAGTAGCAAGTCACGCGGCGATGGCTGAGCTCAGATGTGCCAGGGCCTGGAAGGAGGACAGAACATTTGTGAGACGGTCCTGGCTTGTCTCTCCAGGAGCTCCCTTTCCATTAGGTAAACTGCGATGTGGAAGAAGGTACAGCCTCACAGTGGGTTGGCGCGAAAGTCACTCTGAGGAGCCTGGCCAGTTCTCTCAGTTGGTGTAGCACGACATTCCAGCTGTGCATGCTGTTTAGGTCTCTTCGAGGGGGTGGTAGCTGAAGTGATTCAGTTGGGTTAAAATTTTATCAGTAGTTATATTACTGAAAATAGTATTTAATCACTTATTCTGTTGAAGCAGCTATGAAGATACATCAGCTGGAGACACTGCAGCCTAAATGTGCGTCTGCTATGGGCTAAATGTCTGTGTCCCCTCCCCCCAATTCACATGCTGACACCTAACCCCCACTGTGAGGATTTAGAGCAGGGGTCCTCAAACTTTTTAAACAGGGGGCCAGTTCACTGTCCCTCAGACTGTTGGAGGGCCGGACTATAGTTTTTTAAAAAAAACTATGAACAAATTCCTATGCACACTGCACATACCTTATTTTGAAGTAAAAAAACAAAACGGGAACAACTACAATATTTGTATTTGCATGTGGCCCGCGGGCCATAGTTTGAGGACGCCTGATTTAGAGGATGAGGCCAGTGGGGGATGATGAGGTCACGAGGGTGACGCCCTTATGAGGAAATTAATGACTTTATAAAAGAGACCCCAGAGAGCACCCTCACCCCTTCCTTCTGGAGGACACAGTGAGAAGGTGCCGTCTGTGGACCAGGAAGAGGGTCTTCACCAGGCACGGAAGCTGCCGGCAATGTGACCTTAAACTCTCAGCCTTTGTGGCTGTGAGAGATAAATAGCCTTGTTGATAGCCCTTGCATTCTGTGGTGTTTTTGTTATAGCAGCCCGAGCTTTGTAAGACAGCATCTCTCAGAGGCAGGAAAAGGAAAGACCATGTCTATGTTTTCTAGGGGTTTTGGCCTGTGGACCCCAGGCCCCTGGGAGAATAATAGAAACGCCTGGGAATACTTTCGAAATGGGCTGGGTTTTTGGAAGAGCACAGTTGGGTGCAAGCTAACGATACAGTCAGCCACCCCGATCTTAGGTGACGCCAGGAATGCTGGTCTGGCCCTGCTGTAGAGGCTGGAGGTTGAGGGAAATGGAAAAATGGGTGGGGCATCTGTCACTTCAGCCAGCCCTTGCACAATCTCCCTGGAACTCTTGGGGACATTTTATTGGCCATGTCTTGTTATGTGTTAGACTCTCTTCAGCCAGTTTGAGTTCATAAAACAGGAATGAAGTGAAACTGCAAGTGGACAACTCTATGGCTTGGCCCCTCTAGACAATCAGAAAAACTTATTGAGTGTATAAGAGAGAGAGAGTGTGTGTGCGTGGGGCGGCGGGAGGGAGGGGGGGAGTGCTCTTTCTCTGATTGGACTAGAGAAAGAGAGGAGTATGACCTTTTTAAGGTTCTCTGACTATGGGTCCACGTGGAACATGTATAGCTGGGGCTGGAGGTGTCAGCAGCCCATCTCCTGAAGCTAAGGAGCCTGGGTGAAGACCCACAGAGGGAGGGACAGGATGCCAGGCCCTCCCTCCCTCTGCACTGCTCCAAGGCCCTGAACATCCTCTGGGTTGAGGGAGACACTGCTTTCCCTCCAGCAATATATCACACCCTTGCATCAGATTCTGCTTTCGTCACCGAAGAGCTGTTCCTGACCTTCTGGTTGCTCAGAGTTGGACTAATATTAAGTGATTTGAAACTTCTGAGGTTGTCATGCTATTGGGAGAGCAAATTTCCCCCTTAATAATTTTCTGTGAGTTTTTGGCAGTCCACGCTATTCCTCATATTTATTTTTGCACTTGTTCTCAGCCCACAGATGTTGTCATCGCTGAGGTAAACCCCTGGTTTAGAAATTTGGGCCAAAAAAATTGTGGTTTCTCTTTCAGCTTTTTAATGTAGCTTCAGAACTGTTTATTATTTCTAAATTTCTTGCTAAGATATCAAGAGTTGGGGAGGAAATAGATCACTCTTAAATTAAACCAACTTTGAAACAAGTCAGTTCTGGTGCTACTGTAATTGCATTTGACATTTTTCCTTTAAACAAAGTCACACACTGCTAACAACTTAAATAAACCTTATTCTTTGGAGATGAGATTGAGAAACTCACTCTGGCTCACTGTGTGGGTTGGATCTTTGTGGCCCAACTCTGTCCTCTCTCCCCTTCCAAGTTTGTTCCCCTCCATCGCTAGTACACACACACACACACACACACACACACACACACACACCTTTTTTTGTCGGCCCTTTGCCATTTGCTCTCTTTACTCATCTTCACAAAAGCAAGATCTGGTATCTGTCAATTCCAAGATGAATGGGTAGGCTTGGACACCCCAGTCCAGTTGCCTGAGGCTCAGTCTTGTCTGCTGGTTGGTCCCACTCCTATTGGCCTTTACTGGTCATTTTCTCTTTCCCTGAAGTAGCTTGTCTATATTTATTTCATCTTTTAAAAAGTTAAAAGTTTGCATTAAAAACCACAATTTCCAGTAAAACACGGTTTCGAATATCCTTCTATTGCTGCCTTCAGATAGAGGGCTGTGAAATTTTGTGTCACCGCATCAAAGCTCATGCCTGACTCCCTCACATGTGTGATATGTTTTAGTTCCTGCCTCAATGCCGTGGATGGTAGTGGCAATGGTGTCAGTGATGGTGATCATGTTGGTGTAGCGATGGTATTATTGACGGTGTTGACAGTGATGATACTATTGATGGTGTTGATGCTTGTGTTGTGTTTTTGATGGTGATGTTGGTGACAGTGTTGGTGATTGTGCTGGTAATGTATTATTGGTGGCGGTGGGGTTGGTGATGGTGTTTGTATTGGTGATGTTGACATTCTTTGTGATGGGATTGGTGATGGTGTAGATGTTAGTGATGGCAGTATTGATGGTGCTGGTAATGGTGTTGATGTTCGTGATGATGTTGGTGGTTGTGTTATTGATGGTGACATTGTTGGTGACAATGTTGGTGATGGTGATATCATTGGTGATGGGTTGGTAGTAGGCCCTTAGCCTAGCCAGTGGTCAGCAAATTAATTAGTCAACAGAGCCAAATATCAACAGTACAACGATTGAAATTTCTTTTGAGAGCCAAATTTTTTAAACTTAAACTATATAGGTAGGTACATTGTTATTAACTTAATTAGGGTACTCCTAAGGCTTAGGAAGAGCCACACTCAAGGGGCCAAAGAGCCGCATGTGGCTCGCGAGCCACAGTTTGCTGACCATGGGCCTAGGCCATTTCACAAAACAGAAGCAGAGAAGGCCAGTTGCCCAAGCCCATATCAAAAGGGGCATGTATTCCAGAAGGAGTCTAAAATTCAGCACATAGGTTTGCTAAGGAAGGTAGAATCAATGATTACCTATATGTGCTACTGTTTGCAAACACCATTTTCAAAAAAGAAAAGTTATAACCACTTCAAATTGCTTTGCATTTTATATCTTTGTGTCATTAACTCTGCCTTTCTCACATCCCCTCCTCCCACAGCAAAACACATTCCTCAAAAGGTGAGATAGCCTCTTCCTCTCTCTAACAACAGACTCAGGAGGCATTTCTCTTCGATCTTCCGGGAACGCTAATGTGTCTCCCAAGAAGTGAGTGTAGGTTTATCCATGTGCCCTCCATGGCCCATCACTGGCATGTTTTCCTCTTTGGAGGGTCTATGTAGACAGCTCAGAGCCCAACCTGCATCTCCCTTCCAAGGCATATTATAGGCTCTTCTGTGTGCATTTTGTGAGCTGAACACATTGCAGCTGCTTAGTTTCCCCATGCTCTGGTTTCATCAGTCATTTCATTCTTTTTGAAGCCCATGTATTTTTGTAAGACCCTTTAAACTCTTCTTGCAAAAGACAAAGACGAAATGAATAACCTGGGGGAAACCTAAATTTGGCCAGAATAAAGACAGAGGAAGGGACATGCTAGAAGCAGCCTGGACCCTGCTCAAAATGTTTTGTCCCCATCTTCCCTTCATCTGGAAACACAGTTATGTAACACATCACACCTCAGCTCCCCATGTTTTGCGTCAACATTTACTTTTTGTTCCTGCAAAGGTAGTGGCATTGATTCTGTGTTCCTAATTTCTGTGCAAGTTCAGGTCCAAGTGATCCCATTGGCAGAAGAACTCCTGAAGGAACTGTGTGTCAGATCTTTCCCGAGAGACTGTGGCAGGCTCTGCTTTTATAACTCTTAGCACTTTCATGGTAGCAGCCTGGCCAGACTGGTGAGTAGCTCAGAAGTCATTCTACCATGAAATCCACTTGACTCCCTCCCTCCCTCCTAGCCTGATTCCTCTCTCCTTCTCTTCATTAGGCTGAGAGAAGATATTCTTCTACCGAACGTAAATATTACATTTCAGAAAATTCATTTATAAAGAGAACACGGATTTGGGATAAACTACTTACAGTTAATGTCAGTAAAAGAAACTTTTTTTTCCCTCTGACTTGTTTCCTAAATTCTCTAATGATCTCGGGTGAGTGAACACAGACTTCAATTTCTAATAGTCTCAGATGTGGTGCCCGAAAGGCACAGGGCCCTGGCTACTTCTGGAATGTTGGTGGAACGCAGCAGTCTGAAACTTTGCTCTGACACATCATGAGGGGGACAGATGGGATGTGTTGCCCATCAGGGTGGGGGTTGCTGGCACTACTCCAGAGACAGATATAAATTTTAAAATCTTTCTTATGGAAAATTTCAGACAGATGCACAAGTGGACAGAATTACAAGCCCCATGCACTTACCAGCCAGTCTCTAAATTGTCAGTTTATGGCTGATTTGTTTCACCTGCTCAACCTATTCTCCTCCCAACCCTGCTGTCCATTGCAATGACTTAAAAGGAAATCCCAGAGATGTGCAGTGCTTCCATGAAGGCACAAGCAAATCACCCCTATAATGACCCGTGTTGCTTGTTTGGAGCCCCCAGCTCCCCTCAAACCACAGTGCCCATCATGGTGACACGGACTCATCTTCCACAGAGATGCTGGGGAATCTTGAGATATAAAGTGTGGGGGTGGTTTTTCAAAACAGCACATTATTTTCAGAAAGTAAATATCTGTCCTTCTTTTTCTAAGTTAAAAAAAAATCTGTTGTGAGGTTTATGGGGTTTGGCTTAGAGGGTTAGGGACAGAGGGTGCCTATCTGTGTTCTACAGAGGACTGACACACACACCTTTTTCAACAAAGAGCTTCACACCTGGAAAGGAGTGTGCATGAGCTCCTGCTGATCAAGCCAAGCCCTGGATGGCAGCGTCACTGGGGGAGAAGTCTTTCTGCCTGGCCACCCTGCCCTCTGAGGAGGAGAGAGGAAACAGGAAGGGAGTGAGTGTCACTCAGAGGAGTCTGGCCTCTTTCAAGCCAAGAATTAAAAGGGGACACAGACGATGTTCTCTCTTGAGACCAGGGACACATGTTCTCTGATCTGAAAGGCAAAGCCAAGCCTGTGCATCATTCATGAGCCACACACACCACTTCTAGGCTGAGGGAAAGTTACTTACAGCATCTAACCCTTTTTACAAATGACCGTGCCCAGGATGCAGGCTGAGTTACATCCAAGGCAAGTCTTCTGTTCCTGCTGGTATCCCACCGAGTTGGGTATAACACATGCTTGGCAGTGAGTACACACCTGGTATTTGCTGCATTTCTTCACCATAGAACAGGATTTCAGTGGCAAGCTCCAATAGTGAGCCATCTAAGAATGGAAGGGCACGATGTGACATCTATTTATACCTATTTTCCAGCAGAAAAATCCCCTCAGTCTTTACACCAACATGACGGAGTGTCTGTATAATGGAAAGGGCAGTGCAGGTGTCCTTCGCTTCTCAGGGGAATGTCATCTTAGTATTCTCCAGGTTTTCCAGCTGCTGCATTCAGTGGGCCACATTGATGACAAACCGGGGTGAGGTGGGGTGGGGTGGGGTTGGAGGTCAAGGTCGGCCAGGTAGAGACCACTGCCAGGATCCAAGGCCACCTTTCACCCCCACACATCCGCACTGCTCTGTGCAGATACATTCTGTGTACGGAGGCGTGATTGCAGGTGACCACTCAGAGGAGGCCAAGTTAGAACACAGTGGATAGAGAGCTGGACTCAGGGCTGAGAGGTGACTGGGAGCAGACCAGGGGTTGAGCCCAGATCCAGGCCAAGGCAGCTGCATCCCAAGAAACCATCGTTAGGAATGGGCAGAGGGGACATTGGTGGTGGTGTGGCAGAGTGGACCTTGTGCAGAGAATGGGCCCAATGCTTTTTTGTTGTTGTTTGTTGTTGTTTTGTTTTAGTGCCAGCCAAGGACACCTTTATTCTGCTGCAGATGGCCTCTGGTCAGGCAGGATGGCCATGGTCCATTTTTGAAATGAAAAATAATGACTGCATGACTGTCATCTTAATTGGAGATGTAAGGAGAAATGGAGGACTCTGGTGGACATCGCCAGCCCTCCCATAGGCCAGGACCGGTGCCTGCTGGTGCGCTTCTCAGCCATTGTGAGCCCCGGAGGATAGAAGCTCGGCCGGCCGTGCCCTGGGACTCTGGCGAAGCTCAGTCTCAGGCTGGCTGACCTCATAGGAGCGAGTCTGCGTGGAGCAGGCATCTGGAGATGCAATCAGCGCTTGGCTGCGTCTGAACTCGGCAATGTACGTGGTCACTGCTGCCCTGCCAGGACCTGACGATTCCACAGAAACCCCGGCTTTGGCCTGGATGTGGGTGGGATCGCGGCCTTCCAGGAGCAAAGCGCGTTTACAGAAGACACGCCGTGGGGCCGGGCATTCCTTCCGCACCATTCTTCTCCCAGGAGCAGGGTGTGCAGGGGGATGACCTCAGGTCTGTCCTTTCAGGAAAGGCCAGGGCAGAGGGGCTGCATGTGACACCTGCTCTTTCCAGCCGTGTGCTGGCCCCTGGGCCGTCTGCAACTGAGTGCCGATCTCCTGACCACAGGTGTGGCTTTCATCACAAGCAGAGGGGCCCTTGAACCAATAAGACAGCCCCAAGGGGTGCGTGGCATGGGGTGCTAAAGGCGCAGTGTCTGCCCGAGCAGGTGACCAGTCCCCTTCCAGTCCCGCAGGGAGGGGACCGGGAGAGAGAAGGGACAGGCTGGTTGTCATACAGAGCAAAGCAGATGCACTGCTAGGAAACAAGGCTGGCCCAGAGGGAAAACACCCAGCGCGTCATTTCCACGCCTGGGTCCCCGTGTTTCCCGTCAGCCTCCTGCACACCTAGCACCGCCCTGCTCAGGCCCTTACCGTCTGCCGCCCAGGACTCCCCTGGGCCGCAGCCTCACCATCTCAGCCAGACACCCTCCCTGGTCTTTTCCTCACAAGATACCAATTTGTTTTTCCTTTTCTTTGGATGGAGGGGGCATGGATTCAACATATCAACACTAATTTCGGGAGAGGTTGAAAACACAGAGTTCATTCTTCCCTTTCCAGCGAGAATTCTAGAGCAGAAAGAAAAACCTCTCTCCCCGCCTCGGAGCAGGAGGGGAACCAGGAGGCCTCTCCTCTCTGTGTGGATGCTGTGTGGGGATGGGCGCTCCTCCAGGATGGAGGAGAGAATGAAGACACGTGAACCAGGTTGTGACTCAACAGTGTGCAGACGGTCTGCATAGAACAGCCAAAATGTCAAGGACCTGGGGGCAAGCTGTCCTCTCTGACGTTCACATTTGCATCTAGATGTTTTCCTGCCGCAATTAAATGATGTCGCGGTGCCTCAGATAACAGCAAGGACCTTACAGCATGCCCTGCTCTCCGAGGCTCCTCCAGCCACAGGAGTTGTGACGTGTTCCCCGACAGCCCAGGAGGTGTCGCCCTCGTCCTCAGAATGGAAGCTACCATCTCCCCATGCACCTCCAGCTTGGACGTGGAGAGAGGTTTACCAGATTTCAAGGAAGCCAGCCTTTCTAATAGTAAAGAGATCACAATGAGTAGGAGAAATGGAATAAAGCGATTCCATCATTGAGTAAATCTGTGATTCTGAACAGCAGAAAACTGCCCTTCCCTAGCCCCCCCTCCCTCCACCTCCCACCCCCGGGGGGAAAGGAAAACGTGCGGTCTGCCTGCCCTGCTTTGCGTTGTGGCCATGCCTAATGCCTGCATCCTGTCCTGTCCCCTGGCTGTCCCCATCTCCCGTGATGCATCTGGGCAGAGGTGGGCAGGCTTGTCTCTCCTGCCCAGTCGCAGGGGCAGCTTGGGCAGATAAGAAGGCACCGCGCAGAATAGAACACAGACTCACGGGGCTGTCTGGGTGGAGTGACGGGCAGGCACATGATCTGGGGACTTGGCGGTGTCCTCGGCGGGCACATGGTTTTCTCATGTCTCCCAGCTGCTGCTCAGACAGCCTACCTGTGTTTTACTGAGGAGAAAGCGGCAGCTCAGCGGGATTTTGTGACTCATTCACAAGCAAAGCCCAAGTCAATGTGGGTTTCAAACAAGAGGTCTGTTTGGCTCCAAGACCCACACTCTTTGCCCTGCACTCAGACCCCCCCCCCACCCCCCAGTCCCTGTCCTTCAGGTGGGCAGCTGTGAGGAATGACAGAGGGGCCGCTGGAAACATAGGGAGAATGACTCCCCGCAGTTGCTGCCTCTGCACCTGTGGGCTGATGGTTGATGGAGGAGTGGGATCCCGCACTGACATCAGAAGGAAGCCTGTGGGGCTTTGCCTAATAGGATGTTTTCTGATCCCATCCAGGTGAAATGAGGAGGAGTTTGGGACAAAGGGCCGCAGCAGGAGGAAGTGGGGGCTTCCCTCCAGGAGGCGTGGATCAGCTGGGAGTGCAAGTCGAGTGAGCCTTGCTGTTGTTTCCAAGCTGTGCCTATGGGCTTCAGGTCACCCAGGCACAGGTACACAGACTCTGCCTCCCTTCCTGCCGCCTCGCATGCAGAAATGACCGCCCAGCATGACTGGAACAGGGCGGCCTGTGTCATCACCGGCCACGACTCTCAGACTTGGGCCACTCTCCCATCAACTTGCAAGTTGCAGACACCTGACCCCGGTCTGGAGACTCGCCACCAAAGGTTGCAAGCGTGCTTTGCCAAAGAGCTTCTTATTAAGAGCGACTGCAAATAACTGGGCCGACTTGCGAACGGTGGAAACCACGCCACGCTGCACAATAAATGGAGACTCCTTTTCTGCCACTTCATTTGCTACAGGATGCCTGGTATTTCTAGGCACCACAGCCCAATGTCAGTAAAGGAGGCGTCATTTTGTGTTTAGTAGAGCACTAAATTGGTGATGTATCCTTGTGATGCCGGTGGTGAACCTCCACGTTACCATGGCAACGGTAGTCCTCCGTGGTCTGCTGTCCCGCTGTTCCTGAGACCAGCCAGCCTCCAGCAGTCCTCATTTACTTGGAGACCCTAACAGCCCATGCTTCTGTGCGCAGAATAAAACCAGGCTTGTTAGGGCTCCAAATGGCTTGTGTGCTGAGAATGCCTCCGACTCTGTTATTATGTCAATTTACTGCATGTTCCTGAAGCATTAGCATTAAAATAAAATAGACAATTAGTGAGCTGCAAATGACTCATGCACTGATATTGTACAAATTTGTCTTTTCATATTCAAAGTGCTCGTGAGAGCCCCAAGTTCTACCTACTCAGCCACTTACTTTGGGATCTGCCTTTGACACACACACACACACACGCTCACACATGCTTATACACACAGGCGCCCACATTCACACACAGATTTGTGACCATCGGATTTACATGACACAGCCCTGCTCTACAAGCCACATGTAGTTGTGGAAAGAGAACTGTGGAACCACCGTGGGATGTTGGGGAGGGGAGTGAGGGAGAGAATCAGTGTGCGGAGGGAGGGGGAGGCTGAGGGAGAGAGCTGGGCAGTCACTCCGACCAGGATTCACTGTGTTCACCTCTCTTTCCAGGACAGCAGGCATCCGTCCCAGCATTCTTTGAAAATGACGGCAGCTAGTTTGAAGAGAGCCTGACGTGTGTGTGGGTTTTGTACGGGTGTATGTGGGTGTCATGTGTTGGGTGTGTTGCCTGCATGTGTTTGGGGTGAGGTGGGGAGGATGGGGAGACAACATGGAGAGGGGAGGAGAAGAGAGAAGAGAAGACATGAGGAGGAGGGACATGCTAGGGAGGGTAGTTTTCCCACTGAGCCCGAGCAGAGGACCCATGGACACGCCTGAGGAAGGCCCTGTGCTGCCCTCCCCACATTCCATCTCAGGCTCAGAGGGTCATTTCTGAACCACCGAGCTCTAAATACATACTGGCTGACTTCCCGTCAGGTTCAGCTGCTGTCACCAAGCAGCAAGAACCCCCAGGAGAGGACCCTGAGTTCTGATGGGTTGGGATAGGAAGGTCTGGACATTGAGTCTTAAATTATGGTCCTTGTGGGGAAAACCCACCCCTGAAGATCTTCCCCACCAGGCCTGGGCTCCCCATGGGAGTTTCATGCACAGGACCTCCTGCAGGGGTCCTTCCGTCTGTCCACCAACCATTTCCTGGAGACTCTAGTAAATGCCTTCACCTAGAGAAGCCAAATACAGTGAGCCATTCCCTCATCACTAACTTTAACATCAGTGGAAAAAAAGTAACCAGGACACGGCGCACTTCGAAACAGCACGCTAACAGCAGCCAGCATTCTTCTGGAGTTTTAAAAAAATACATATTTATAATTTTTTAATATAATCATGCTGTGACCCAGGCTGGAAACTACTGTGACCACACAGGCATCGTCTATCCCCACCCCCAGTGCTAGTAAGTGAATTAATGAAAGGGCAAACGATTTTCCTGGCGGCTCCATGGCGTCAGGACGCTGAAAAAATATCTAAACTGCTTACAGGCTACACTGATTCATGGAGAGACTTGATGTCTTAGTAATAAACTAAGAGGGAAGTATGTGAAAGGGAAAGTTGCAGGAATGACATAGTACAGCTGTGTCTATCAACAATATTTCAAGTGAAAACACACATTCCAAATACCAATGTTTTGTCCACTCAGTGCCAAACACCTCAATACTTAGAATCAGAACACTTTACCCAAGAAGTTGGCCTCAGTGGGAGTCCATGTAGCCTGAAACACGCTTCCAGATCTCTTCCTGGTCCAGTTCCCCACCACGTACCTTGGTGCCTGGAGCAGACACCTGGACACACCCACCTGGTGTGAATTAACAATACCACCTCTTTCTTTACATGATACTCTTTTGGGAGTGAGATAAAGGAAGCTCTGGTCCCTGTAAATGTCTGATACCTTTCTCATGAATAGAAGATGCGCAAGCCAGTAGGTAACCCATGGGCATCTCTCAGGATCCTCTGAGGTGACCAAGAAGGGCATGAATCCTGACAGGTCACCAGCTCCTAAGTGTGACATTTAGGAAAGCCACCCAGCTGCCTCATACATTCAACAAAGGCCTTTTCAAAAATAGATATGGACTCAATTCCTGGGTTAACCACCCTTCTTTGTGTGAGGAGGTTTTATATTCACACGTCCTTGTTATTACTGCCTTTGATGTCTGTAAATGACAGGTATCCTCTCTTTACTGGGTTGGGTCACTGCCTGCGGGGTACTTTCTGTAAGCTCCCTGATTACTGGCTTCACTCTGCTCTCCACTTGTCTTCCTTGGTGATTAGGGGCAATCTCACCGTTCCTGCAGGGCAGAGTTCCTTGTTTGTTTTAGCAAATGTTCCTAATAGCCTTAATCTGCTGTCAGGTCCACAATGTGTTCCTCAGCTTTCATGATAAATGAAATCTTTGGACAGAAGTGCTGATCTCTAAGGACTTGAAGAGGCTACAGGTTTTGTTTTGTTTTTTTAACCTTTTAATCTTGCTGTGATGCCTAGAACTAGGCCACTCTCAACCACTCAGTTTTGCAAAGCTTTCACATTAGTTGACCTAATTCTTACACCCTATTTAAGAGGAGGGACCTTAACTGCAGAACTGTTGGACTCTCTAGAGCTAACCTCAGATGTAGGAGAGGTGGCAAGCTCCTGTGTGGTCCTTTGGATTGGTGTTGAAAATCTATCTGCAAACATCTGTCAGACATTCCACTAGATAATATACTCCTTTGAACCAAAACATTAAGTCTTTAGAAAGTACAGTCCATGGCACATATTGCTCACTAGACGATAGCAGCTACTGGGTGATGGAATTACCATCTTTCCTCCTTCCATGGGGACCAGAAGAGGGCTGAGATGCTGTGGCATGGACTCTGGGGCAGGGGGTTTCCCATCAATCACCGTGCGATAGGGAAACCTAGGAAAAGCACCCAAACCATGGAGCTCCAAGACACCAGGACACAGAAGTCTAGTCATCAAAAGGCAGATGAAGACATGTGTTGCTAGATTATGTCGCCAAGAGAAAAGGGATCCTGAGAAGTTGGAGACTGAAAGTCACCACTGGGGTGATGTCTCAGAAGGCCTCCTGCTGTTTGCGCTGAGCGTGAGCAGCTGCCTGGCTTTGATGGCAATGAGCAGTAATGGTGTGTACGGACCCGGGAAGAGTCAGCGTGGAGAACTAGGGCCTGGCTTAAAAACTGCATAGCTGGAGGCAATCCCAAACATCACAAGCCATATAAAGATACTGGGTGATGTGTGTGTGGGGGGGAGGGGGGGAGGAAGGGGATAGGTGTCAAAGCCAACCCAGCAGGCTTTGTAATTTCCTTAGGGCTTGTCTTGCTACCACAGAGAGGATAAGTGCGAAGGGCACAGGTAAACCCAAGAGTGACTGCAGGTGACAAGTGAGTGATGACAGAGCACAAGTGACCTGAGGAGAGGGCCAGGCATCCAGCCCCTTAGCACATGGGCACAAAGGAAGGTGTGCACATAGCTATGGGGCTGACTGGCTTGTGATACTCTCATTGCCACATTATTATTTCAGTCAACACTGGTCAACATTCCAGCCTCATGGGCTGGTGTTGCAGTCTTGAGCTCACAGAGGCTGCGATCAGTGTGGAATTGATTTTTACGTTCGACATTAATAAAAGCCATTGCTCCCCAGAAAGCAAGAACCAAGAGCAACCATGCCAAATATCTATTTTGTTATGTTATAGATGTTCACCTGATATCAGAGGATATTAAAAGACAGATTTTTGTGACAGGGTTGGGGAATGTGGCTTCTTACTTTTTTAAAAAGAATTTTAATTCAACTTATCAAACACATGCTGGGCCTGTAATACGTAGACTGTGCTGCTGTGGGGGGTGGAGAGATAGACAAACCATGCTTCCTTCTCAGTAGGAGGGTTTACACTCATGGGAGACAGGGGTTTATATGTGTATCCGTCAGAGCCCTCCAGAGAAACAGAACCAATAGCACAGATAGATATCGGGGGAGATTTATGATAGAAATCGACTTACATGGTTATGGAGGCCCAGAAGTCCCACATCTGCCACCTGCAGCTGGAGATGCAGGAAGCCTGTGGTGTAGTTCAATCTGAGTCCGAAGGCCCCAGAAGCAGGACCACCAAGTGCAAGGGCAGGAGAAGATGGCCCCAGCTCAGCAAGGGTGAATCTTTCCTTCTTCTGCCTTTTTGCCCTGCTCAGGCCCTCGTGGACTGGATGAGGCCCACCTGCATTTGGAAGAGCAATCTTTACTCAGTCCACTGATGCAAATGCTAATCTCTTCCAGAAACACCCTCCCAGACATGCCCAGAAATAATTTTACAGCTCTCTGAACAAATCTTAGAACCAACAAGGTGACACATAAAATTAACCATAACAGTATGTTAAAATCATCACGCAAGAAAAATTAGGATAGACATGTGGTACTCTACAGTGTGCGAGTGATATGTGGAGAGATATCAGTTGCATCATTTCTAATGAACGAACATGTGAAGGGCCCTGTATTATAGACCATGTCTCATTCACAAACAGAAAAGAAGCAAAACATCACAGGTGTGTTATGCGCTGTGAGGGAGATAGTCCTTCGTGTTTCTGTAATTGACTTAATCTTGATTTGACCTTTCGGATGTAAAAGGCAGCTTTATTGTCCATCTGGATGTTCAGGAAACTCAATAAGTAAAGGTCAGAAGCCCGATGACTGTGGCTTAGATGAGAAACAGAAGCACACAATCTCATTCCTGTCCCCAGGCAACGGTGGCCACTTGGAACTGGTGCGGGGCCTTCCTTCTAACTTCAGCATTAGATGAGGTCCAGGGGCAGAACAGACAGGATGCAGCAGCAGAAGGGGCCTAGTTTCAGGAGGAAACAATGCCTGTCTGAGGTCGTAGGAAACAGAATCTGTCTTCACAAGTGAGGAGCACCCAGGTTTCTTTCCAGATCATCATCAGATTCTCACTAAATTTCAGCTCCTTAAGTCAGAGCTGTGTGAAACCTACAAACATTCCCCCCCCCCCCCCCCGTTTCAATTTTCAATGAACTAACTGTGGAGAATTTTAAAGTGTCATCTCCATGCAGTTTGCACAGTGACAAAATGCACACATACCAACTGGTTTTCCTTCTGACCATTTGAATCAAATAAATCTCTCCCTCCTCAGCTTTATTGAGGTACAATTAACAAAGAAAATTGTATATACTTACTAGTAAAGCGCAAAATGTGATGATTTGCTATATGTATTATTGTGAAATGATTGCCACAATCAAGTTAATTAACACATCCATCACCTCACATTATTAGAACTTTTTTTTTTAAATTGTGAGAACATTTAAGACCTGTTCTCTTAGCAAGTTTCAAGTAAACAATAGAGTATTAGCTATTATCATCATGCTGGGCATTGGATCCCAGAACTTATCCATCTGATAGCTAGAAGATTGCACTCTCTCTATAACATGTCCCCAATTCCCTCTCCACCAGCTCCTGGGGACCACCACTCTCCTCTGGTTCCATGAGTCCCCACTGTTTTAGGTCCTCATCTGAGTGAGCTCACAGTATTGTCTTTCTGTGTCCGGCTTATTTCACTTAGCGTACTGTCCTCCGGGTCCATCCATGCAGAAATAAATGCTTTAGACAAGCATGCTCGCATCAGTGTTTTTGTTCCAAAGACAGTTTTGTGGCTGTGTGGGTCTGTGCTGTGGGAATGTGAGGACTGGGTGACCCATCTCCTCAATGAAGGACTTGCCTGAAAGCTGAGGCTCACAGGGCTGGTGTGTGACAGTGTTCCTCCTCGGAGCCTTGGAGCCTTTGACTTTCTATCTCAGATGGAGGCTCGAAAGGCACATGGCAGTCTCAGTGCAGAAGTGGGTGTGTCTCCATGTTGTGATGTGGCTTTTCTGAAATAAAGCTCATTACTAACTTCTAAATGTCCTATATATGAAACGAAGATTTGCTGAGTACAGTTACCCTGGAAATGCAGGGCTGCTGATGTAGATAGGGCAGAGGCAGGGCCGGGAGGAAGTCAGTGGGGAGGCCAAAGGCCCACTCTCTGCCTTCCCCATGTGAACTGAGTTTTCCTAGCCCACTCAGGATTGACTAGACCCCCAGTGAGCCTGGCACCAAGTCAGAGGGGCCTATGCCTTCTGGCTGGCACACGTGCCACCACCAGCCACAGCAACGAATAATCTATGTGCAGCCTCCTTCAAGTCAATGTGTCCTTTAGTGGAGCATTTATCAAACTGTGGCTCATGACCCATTAGGTTCATGAAATTATGGGAACTGAAAGAGAGGAGTCGTGGGGAGAGGGAGAGAGGAAGAGAGGAAACAGAATAGAAAGTATTTGTGTGCAATGACATAATAAAAGGCTATCTCATGAACTTTTATATAGTTGTATGTGTGTGTGTGTGTGTGTGTGTGTGTTATTCTGACTTTAAGGAGGAACCCATTTCACAATATAGTCACTTGACATAAGCCTGTGATTAGAGCAGTTTGCAAAGATTTGTTCTTTGATTTTATCCGCTCTGTGAGTGAAGCAGCAATCTGGAGAGAGTGGAGGGAAATTGTGACTCAGCGGCCTTTTGCTGTGGTTTGTGCTCTGTAATCGGCCAGGGAGTCTGGTTGTTTTCATAGAAACCAAGGAAAGTGCTGGAAAAAGTGAGGGGGAGGGTGTGGTACCCCCACCCGAGGTGTGCCAGTGCCAGATGTGGTTTAGGATTATTGTACCTTGGTGGCTGCTGCATGAAAAACAGTTTTTGCTTCCCAAAGATTCAATGTTTGGTTCCAAAATTCAAATCCAGCTGGAGGAGTAACATTTTCTGACCTAATTATTTAATTCAATTTGGTTTCTCATGTTTGTACATAAGGGCCCCAGAGCAAAATAGTTCATCAAAAAGGGATAAAATCAGGTTTGCAGTTGCAATAATAAGATTTGTAAAGAACACAGTTTCATAGTGAATCATAAGGAGATGATGACGATGATAATGATAAAAATGTTCATGTATTTGATGAACTGATTCTACACAAGTTCCCTGAAATTGTAAACCTGGATCAAATCCTGTTAAATAGAACACATTTGGCCTGAAACTTCTCAGAAATATTCACATTTTGTAAGGTGAGGTCCAGCCTAGCAGGTTTGTCCTTAATGACTTGTATTAATTTAAAAAACAGAACGTCTGTGACATACAATCATCAAGTAATTCAGGATGAAGGCCACACAATATAAACCACAAAATGGAGGTCTTTTCTAAAGGAATAAAATGACATGCGGTAATGTGGGGATAAGGACACAGATGTCATAACTTAATCAATAAAGAAATTAAAATAAAAATTTAAAAAAGTGACATGAGATTTGGCCAGTCTGTAAAACATCCTGCATTTACTGGTTACATTTCATTTTCTAAAACAACTCAGTAGTACTTAATTAGTAGTCATATGTTTCTTAGTGAAAAATAGTTAGAAAGTAACTGATTCTTTCTCTTCATTGTTATTTTCAGTTAAGAATTTCTTCCAGGCCCTAGTCCAGAAATATCAGGTGTAACTACCAGGACACATGTGGTGAATGGCTGAGCTTGGGAAATCACTAAAATGACTATGCTAGCATTACAAATCTAAAGACATTCCAAGCTTCGAATGTCTAATGACACGAGTTCCCAGGTGAATCCATTTGAGGCTGGGAACCTGTGGTGTAGTAACCAACTTAATGCCAGTTCTTTGTGTTCTGCATACTGCTGTGCATGGTGCAGATCCATATGTAACACAGAATGCTTGGCTTCTGACACAGAGGCCAGGTTATGCTCTGGGACATGAATGTTTCATGATCATTTTGTCACCTTTGTGTGAAGCCTGGTGGCCTCCAAAGTGATAAGCTCATTGGCAAGCCTTCAGGTCTCACTCATTTTCTGCTCAACACTGGGTGAGGGCCAACACCTCCCACCTCACAGACTGAGGACACAGCCGTAGCGAGGACAGTGTCACGGCCTCTGGGAAAGTATCTCTGCCCAGGAAACAGCGATCCGGAAACTCTCCTCTCGGTCTTCACGGAGCTGCCAGATTCACTGAGTTCTTTGGCCCGTTTGATCCTCAGCACAACCTCACGAGAAAGGCAGGTGTCCACCCCCATTGGAGAGATGAGGAAACTGACCGCCCAAAGCACAGAAAGGGGGCGAGGCCTGCTCTGAGGCTTTGATAAGTCCCAGCTCCTGCAGTGGCCCCGTCGACAGAAGCAGCATGAACCATGTCGATCAGGCAGCCTGACTCCTGGCACTGAGGGGCAGACAAGGGCAGATGGCAATGCTATAGTCCGTATGCACTGAACTCTCTGGTTCTGAGGCTGTGCCTGTGAATGGAATTACGGGGGAGCAGGCACAGAGAAAATAAGCATCATGTACCATTATTTCCCCACCTGAACTAATTGCACCACCATTCTTCAAAGCATCTAGAAAGAGCTTCCAGAAACACCTGTACTAATATTTCATTTCTCTCCATCCCCTCTCTCATCCACCGCTGGGCCTGGGCCATTAGGCAGCCCCATGGCTTCCTTTGCTCTAGACTCCAGCCCTCAAACCACGGCAGATGTGGAGACTTCAAAATGGACCGTTTGGGAGGTTTGGAGGTTAGTCATTTCCCAGTTCCGCTAAATCTGAGTCAGGAATGGCTGAGGAGGCACAGTGCATCTGTCTCTTTTTGCCAGACACAGAGTCAACAGCAAAGATGCCACCCCTGAAGCGATGCCTACAGTTTGGGGAGGCCACCTGTTTTTTTCTTTTTTTCCTTCTTTTTCAGATTTTTATATAAGGCAGGCTCTCAGTCCACTGCCCATTGGCATCTGCAATTCAAACCCCACTTCCCAAGACTGAAGCATCTGTCTAGGGGCAGTGACATAAGCTTGGCCACCATGTCAAGAGTCCTCATACCCAAGTGACACTCAGGGCACGTGCACAAAAGTCTAGTTTGCCAGTGGGCTCTTTTTTTTCTTAGTCTTACTTAGAAAGTTGATGATATCATTAACGGTAATAGTTTAATTCCTGTTTTGTTCAACTTTAAGTTTTTACAAGCACTGAAATTTGCTTTTCATAAGTATTTATGAAACATTACAAAATGGGTCAATTTAATCCCTAAATATTAGTCTCCGGAGTGTACAAACTGAATTGGTCTTCACATGCTATCAGAATTTAAATCTTGTATTTCTTCTAAATAATGAAAACATGTTTGTTAATTCATATTTTCACCTGTATAGAGCTGTGTGTCATGTCTTGGGAAAAAATATGCAAAATAAAGCCTAGATTCCCAATTGCTAGTGAAAGAAATATGAAGAAGGAATCTCCCACAGCCCATCCTCCTCCCTTTCTAGTGCCCTAGAACTTCAGCATCCACCACCAACTTGTGGCTCCCAGCGACGTGGGTTGGCAGTATTCGCTGTTACAGTCGGGTCCATTGTAAAGTCAGAAAATAATTTTGGTGAAAAATGCACACTTTCCTTTCCTCTTCCTAAGTGTTCCATTCTATCTACACTAAACAAACTCGGACCCTTCAAATAGTCGAATATTATTATTGAAATTCAGTTTTTAAGTTATCCCTGAAAAATAGTTTTCTGTTATAGTTCTACTGAAAGTACACACTACCCTCCTCACACTGAGCGTGGTCATTCCCCATCTGGGGATCTTAGCCCACAGATTAAAGGACTGAACCAGACAGCACACAAGACAGAAGAAATATTTCCCTTTCCCACAGGATGTTGATAAGCCCTTCATTACAAATGTCACCTCTGAAATGGTGGGAGTGAAGTAGAGATGCTTTCACGTGCACAGTGATCTTTCTTTCAGACAAAAACAAATGTTTCAACACCCGTGAAAATTTGGTTACAAATACCGGTAGTGTTTTCTTTTAAAAATATTTCAAAGACAATTATTGGCCTGTTTTCTTTTTGTGTCAGCTCAGAATTAGGAATAATGCCCTTAACATTTGGGATTTATCTGAATTAAAGACTTGTAACTTCCTCAAGGGTTACAAGTCGTGAAGAAGGGTTTCTGACAGCTTTCCCTATGAATACTTATCATGCCATGAAGCAGGAATGAATGTTAGAGCTCATTTAACATGTCTGCTTGTCTATCATCTAGCTACCCGCCTATTCTATCTATCTATCTATCTATCTATCTATCTATCTATCTATCTATCTATCATCTATTTATCTGTATTTATCTATATCTGTCTAATATCCATCTTTCTACCTATCTGTCATCTATCTACTTTTCTATCTGTCTACCTATCTACCTAACTATCTACCTACCTATCATCTCTGTCTAATCATTTTCCTGGTTTTTATTAAAAAAAATTTTTTTTTATTGATTTCAGAGAAGAAGGGAGGAGAGAGAGATAGAAACATCAATGATGAGAGAGAATCACTGATCGGCTGCTTCTGCACACCCCTTACTGGAGATCAAGCCCACAATCAAGCATATGCCCTGACCGGGAATTGAACTGTAACCTCTTGGTTCATAGGTTGACACTCAACCACTGAACCACGCCGCCTGGGTCATTTTCCTGTTTTGTTTTTTTTTCTTTCTTTTTTTTTTTAATATATTTTATTGATTTTTCACAGAGAGGAAGGGACAGGGACAGAGAGCCAGAAACATCAATGACAGAGAAACATTGATCAGCTGCCTCCTGCACGCCCCCCACTGGGGATGTGCCCGCAACCAAGGCACACGCCCTTGACCGGAATCGAACCCGGGACCCTCCAGTCCACAGGCTGACGCTCTATCCACTGAGCCAAACCGGTGCTGGCATGTTTGTTTATTTTTTATCAACCCATGCCCCTAGCTTTTCCACTTTTTTGTGCTACAGAGGTTTTGATTTCATGTCTTTATTTACAACAAGGAAACACAATCTGAAAGAGAAATCACAGGTAAGTGCTGAAGGCTAGATAGCTAGAATAAGAATCAAGGTCTTTTAACTCAATTATACAACTTTGCATAAAATCTAATAAAATAATTAGAGTACCA
The DNA here is from genome assembly GCF_964212035.1 of Myotis nattereri. Classification (NCBI taxonomy): domain Eukaryota; kingdom Metazoa; phylum Chordata; class Mammalia; order Chiroptera; family Vespertilionidae; genus Myotis; species Myotis nattereri. The sequence continues at coordinate 152,515,710 of NC_138075.1, forward strand.
CTGCTTTCTGAAACAAACAAACATTTGATTTTCAGTGAGCTACTGGCAGATAACGAAGGTCTTAGATCCTTTTCTATATTAAAGGCATGTGATTTGGAATGGGACATCAAGGACCAACTCTTACATTTTCACATCCAGAAAAAATAATTGTTTAAATGCTACAGGAACAGTAGCTGTCTCTTTAGCTGTCCCAAGTGTTTACTTTTATCTAGTAGCCTGTCCACTCTTTGCTAGTTACATAGAATAATCCTCCTTGCCTCTTTTATTATCTTCAGCTACTTTTGTTACTTTTTCAAGAGATCAAAGTTGTTTAACCATTTTGTTCTTTAGAAGCAATTTTCACTACATTTTATTCTCACTGATTTTTTAAACGATTGTATACTATTTATATAGCCTATAGATTGGCAGCAGGAGTTAACAAACACACATGCCTCTCACAGGATGAGGTTAGATGAACACTTCATGTAATTAACCAAAGGATGCAAATATTTATGAAAGACATCTGACCTGGCAGATGGGAACAGATGCCACCTCTTTCTAGGCAGCTTCCCGTGACCTCAGTACTTAGAGTGGAGACCCATGGAATCATGGCTGCCTCTGTGGACAGGCCAGCTCTGAGCTTCGTTCTGGTGGTGAAAATGGCCTTGGATGTGCAGGCCTTGCTGATAAATATGGCATTCTTCACTTTCTTAAATTCAGTGGAGCCTGGTCAGCACGAGAGAGAGACCTTGTCCTCCACACCAGGGGGGATCTGGTTTTCTACCTGCAGCATTCAAACTCAGCGCTGGCCCCATCTCATGTCCTTGCAATGAGCTGTCCTGAGGAGGAAATCCATTTTCTCAACCTGAAACGTCTCTCTTGCTTCATGAAATACACTGGGAGAATATATTTCCCAACATTTTGCAGTTAAAAAACCCACAAACAGTCTGTAAAGGGGGCCTTGGGAAGGGTGGGTTTCCTGAGCTCTCTCCCCCAGGAACAGCATGCCTCCTGGACGAGCAGATGCAGGACAGCTAGGCTGGGGGAGTCGAGTGCCAGGATAGCCCCAGGTCCATGTCCTTGTCTATGCCCCCGTCCACGGGCAATCTCCCGTGAACCGACATTATCATCAGCACCACAATGAGAGATCTGTTTAAAAAATGATTCCAATGATCTGATTTTTACCTCTGATCTTTTTGGAAGTTCTTGTAGCCAACACTATTTTTAGCAAATTTTAATTTTGTTTTCAAATCTGAAGTTATTCTCTCAAATTGATGTGTGTGTGTTGCAAGGAATGTTTTATCTTTCCCCTGTCTTCATTTCCTTCTTTATTCAATACACTATTTATAAGGAGGTTTCCGTTTCTATTTCTTTTTCTGGAATTTTGGGGAAAAGAGGAAAATATCTTTCACTAAAATCCAGGTGAGAAAAGGAGGTGCACATAGGTTTCTAGACTGGCCTACAGACAAAGGTTTCGGGGCCAACGGGGTCTCTCTCACCGTCTTTCATACCCCTCCCCCATTTTCTAGACATCCTGTTACTATGGTTACTCCTTGTCTGGTGGTACAGGGAGATAGAAGACAGAATTTTAATTTCTGTTTCACCTCTGTTTCCATTTTAATGAGGTGTGAGTGACCTCCCTCATTGTTACCAACTCAGCCACATCTTCTTAGGATCTGGACTCTGCTCTCAAAGTTGGAATTCTGTGGCTAGAATGAACGTATTTCCACAGGGTTTGAAATGTGTCCTTTCAAATTATATCTTCTGGAAGGAGAGGAGGGAGGGGTGGAAGAGGTTTTTTCTGTAGCATGGCTTTGCCAGAAGAATTTTAACAATACATGTGTGCCAGAAGAGACTGACGTTACCGCATTGCACAATGACTTTTATCATTTCACTTCATCATCTGTGTGTCAAGTAACTGTGCCTTCTGGCAGGAGAATGCCTCCCTGGACTTGGTGTACCCTCTCTGCTGGGGACAAGTGAAGTCTAGGTGACTTTTATCCTGGGTTACTGGTGTCAATTCCATCCTCGTGTGCAGGTTGTTCAAAGAAAACACGAGTTGGCCTCTGCACACAGGGTCCTCTCCTTCCACCTCTACTCTAGTGCTCAACAAAGAAAGGCATGACAGAGCCCAGAACCTACGCAGGTGACAGCAAAGCAGACACACACCCAGACACTTCCTCAGCTTGAGGTTTAGCCCATTCTGTTCTAGCCTTCTTTTCCTATCCACACACTCCACTCCTCAGTTTGATTTGTGTTCCAATAAGATCAATTAAAAGATTTCTCTTCCAGTTTGAAGGAATTGTTTGGAGATAACTGAGGCAAGTAGATTATTTTATAGATAAGAATAACTCAGAGCAGAGAGACCACAATTCCTATGATTAGCAGAAAGAAAGAATCAGTGATGTTGCTGGCTCTGGGCCTGAGCTTGTCCTCCTAATCCACAGCCCCCTTTCTACTGCAGATGTCAAGGGGAGTCCCTGATTAGAGGACTAGAGGTTTCAGAAGGTAGTAAAATTAATTCATACTCATATCCTTTATCATTCAATTAAAGTAACTAGCAACTCCACAGGACTGCCCAGAAAATGTGGGTCCAGGACAGGCAGGGCTTGGGGACATTCTTCTCCTCTCTCAATATAGCAGCTCTAGGAAGGACCAACATTGTTGGTGCTGAGCATCCACATGGCACAGCAACAGGTCCTCAGCCTATCAGAGGACATTGTGAGTGAGAGCACAGCTGTGCAGAGGACACCAGATGACGGAATATCACACATAATGAAGCTCCAGTTCTATTTTCATTCCTAATTTCTACCCAATTCTCTAATCAGTGGAGTTGCAACCTAAACCTCTTTGCCAAATTTGCCTCCATATTTTTAAAAGTCTCACTTCTAGGGTCATACTAGAAAATAAAATGTATCATGGAGTTGAGCTCCACCGTGGTGGTGTGAGGTCTCCTGGGACCGTACTGGAGTCCTGAAGACCCTGCTTTATGCTCAAGGGTGGTGTCATTAACCAAGAAGGGGCGGACCAATTCCATCCCAAACTACACCACTCCATTACTGAGTCTCAGATAAAGCTTCTCTTTCTCTGAGCTGCATGCATGACACTGTAATCAGCAGCAGCTGGATGGAGGGGTTCATGGGGGTTAGACACGTCCTGGGTGTCCATCCCTCTCTGACCCACATCCTTGGAGGATGCTTTTTTATTTTTTAAATGAAAGGATATGTAAACTCACAGTGTACTTTTTAAAAGGTTAAATCCTACATATCCAGGCCAATATTTGTTTAAGCAAAAGATGATTTGGCTGAGGGACCAGGGAGAGACCTTTAATTTGATCTGATTTTACACAAGTATTTCTGCATACAGAGAGGATGGGATGGTTTCTGAGCTTTATCAGCGCCATCATTAAGTGTCTACTTAGATGCTGTTCATCTTTGCTCTGAATGTCATTTCTTAGATGCTGACTTAGGGCCCACGGTGATAACCCCGGCTTGTTCTGTATCAGATGCACACAGCTGGGCGCATACCAGAGAACTGCTGAGGGAGCGAGTTGACTGTTCAAACAAAAGTTTGCAAATAGAAAAGATGTCGATCAAAGCTCTCTGCAGTGGAGGGGCATCTAGAGATTATTTATAGTTATCTAAAGAGAAAAGTGGCAGCTGGAAGAAGCCATCTGTCTTGCATCTCCTTCCTGTGGCATCAGCTGGATACAAAGCCCCATGAAAAATTGTCCTGCTCTGAGTAAGGGCTCTTCAGCAAGTGGCTGACTCTTACATGTGTTAAGGGCTGAGATGAAATGGACATCTGTTCAAATAAACCAGACTCAACTGATCAGAATGATCAATTAGCCCACGTGCTTGCTTGTTTGTTGCATTCCATAGTTAGAAGCAAGAGCAAAATCCCAAGGAAAATAGGTCATGCTGTGAACTGATCTCAGAAAACATGTGCATATCCTCAGGCTGGTTCTTCCTAGAAGAAACTGTTATCATGGAAGTTGGGGTGCCCCTTTCACCACTGAATGCTGGGGTCCTTATGATATATTGAGAAAAAGAATTTTCTGAGCCTCGCATGGGAGAATGAGTGATTTTTATTTGCGTGGAATTATATTCCTGGGTTTCCAAAGACCCATTTCCCTCAGTCCAGCGTTAGAAGTGTAGCTGGGGTTTCAGTAGGGCTAGAAACAAAGCCAGTGTCCAGAGTTTCCAGTCCATATTGCAGCTGGGTCCAGTTCAGCATCAGACTAGTTGAGTCCATTAGTCCATTGTGTGTGGGGTCCACATGGTGGTAAAGCATGTGGGAGAATTCGGGGAAACAGGAGCGTGAGAGCCCCACAAAGCAGGCATCAAGAGCAACATGCCAAAAATAACCACAAAAAAACCCGAGAGAGCAAACTCCTTTATTTAGGGGATTAAATATTCCAAATCTTCCCACATTTGTAGTGGTCAGGCCGATTCTGGACAATGACCTCTGTTGTCAAGTATGACTGACAGCAAGCACCTTCTAGTCCCCCCAACTTCACTGGGCATGCACCTATCTTCCCTTTGCTGGGCTCCTGGTTAGTGTAAAGTTGTAGCTTCCTGGTGAAATTGCCCAAATGGCATGCCTATAATATTTGGTCGTCCCTTTGCTCTTTTCCTGTTATTAATAACTAGGTTAATTACAGTGGTATAAAAACTCCTACTCTCTATTCAATTTAAAGGCTGATGAGGTTTATATTAGGAATCATTACCATGGGTATCAATCATTAAAGGAATGTTTGATTAGGCTCACTGACTTCTTTTTATTGAGACGTAAGCTCATATTTTACAAAGAACTTGCCAAGTAAAAGGAAACAATTTAGTGACAGTTAACCAAGACTCTATGACTGTCTAGAATATCCCATTCTGTTAACAGTGTAAAAAATAAAATCTTGAGAGACAAGACATAACTTTGAGTCACCTAAGGATATTTTGTTAGAAAGAGGAGACACCTGCCCAAACTAGTAAGTTATGAACTAGAGAGAGGCCACCCACATCATTGCTGAGCTCACCCACTCAAAAGAAGAAGGAAGAAGAGAAGTAAAAGGTAAAATATATGAGTAGGGAGTCTTTGATATGCAAGTGCCCTGGGTTGTGATCTGACACTTATGAGTTATCTAATCTATGGGCAGGGCTCAGGCACTCAACAAGGAGAAGGTTTAGGGGCATCTCTGTTCAGTTCCAGGTATGCCCTAAAACCCAAGTGAGAATCTATACAATAAAAACCTTCTAACAACCAAAGACCAGTCACCAGGAGGCTGCGTGCATGGTGAGGCGCATGTGGGTGGGCGGGGCCATGCAATTTCATGTGCTGGGCTTCTAGTCGGATATAAGCGGTGATGGCTTTGGGGTGAGACACACATAGTTTTAGATCTTTACATCAGCAGCTTGCTAGTAACCCTGGCGAGTTACCTAAACTAAGCTGACTTCCCTCCTAGGGTTGTATGAGGATTAAACAGTTATAGACATGAAACACTTTGCATGGTGCCTGACTCATGTGCACACACAATAAATATTATTAGTTAAGAGATACAGAAAGTTGAATAGAGTAAGGAAAAAAGGGCTTGTCAAAGACTATTGATTGCTGTACAGAATGCATTTTCCCTTTCTCCTTAATAAGAGACCGCATTTCCCAACCCTCCTTGTAGTTAGGTATGGCATGGGACAAAATCCTAACCAATGCATGGAACCTCTTTATAGGAAAGTGTGAAAGCCTCCTCCTCCACCTATTCCCTGGCTGCAGTGTGGAAGGGATAGCTGGTGGCTTGACAGCCATTTCTAACCATGAGGCAGGAGGCTAAGAATAGCAGAGCAAGATGAAAGAGCCTGGGGCTCTCCACTGTCCAGGAACCCATCATCCCAGCCTTTACCTGCTATCTCCGGACTTGTTAGTAAGGGAAACAACTTTCTATCTTGTGAAAGTAATTCTTTTTTCCCCCTGTTTATCTGTTAGCCTAATCTAATCTTTGTTTCTTTTTAAAATATTATTGATTTTTAGAGAGAAAGTAAGGGAAAGGGAGAACATTCATCGCTGCCTCTTACACTCCCCCTACTGAGGATTGAGCCCCCAACCTGGGCATGTGCCCTGACCAGGAATCCAACTGGTAACCTTTCTGTTGATGGGATGATGTCTAACCAACTGAACCACACCAGGCACGGCCCTAATCTTATTTTAACTGATGTTCAAGATCCCTGATTTAAGGATTCCAAGTAAGTTCAGGTGAATCAGTTGGCTAGGTGGAGGTTGAACTCTGGGAGAGTTGAGTAACTCAAAGGGACCCCCAGGAAGGCCTCTGAACCCGGTTCTCTTGTGTTTTTATAATGTCTATCACTTAGACATGATTGATTCAATCATTGATCTTTGTTGATTCAACCTCTAGCTCCTCTCGCTTCTGAGGAGATGGGAGTGGAGGGTGGGAATGTAAATTCCAACCCTCTAATCACTAATCACATGGTTGTTTCCCCTGGTAATCAGCTCTTGGTCACTTCAGCACAAACTCTGTAGTGGCTGAAACAGACTTATTTAAATAACAAAAGACACCTTTAAATAACTTTTATTCCTTTATCTCTCTTATTACTTAGGGAGTTCCAAGGGTTTTAGGAGCCCTATACCAGGAATAGGGACAAAGACCAAATACATGTTTGCTGTTATATCACAACACCACAACCTGATGTAGCCAAGAGGAAAAGGCTTTATGTCAAGTGGGTTAAGATACCCATAAAGTCATGACTGCCTAGGCCACCCAAATATCAACAACCTTATTCTCCCAGAACTCAATTTCCTTCCAAGTCCTCCACCTGATCCCTTTTATCTCCTCAGCTTGAATTGGAGGACCTTGCAGTTAGGCTGGCTTTGCCACCTGTTAAGGTATGGCAGTCACAGCAGTATGCACTTTACTATCATGCCCCATAATTCTGATGTTTTATACTCAAACATGTGATCTTGAATCAGCATGACTGTCCTTGCAGCAACTGATCAAGTCCATGAAGGATGTGTCCTGAGGACAGAAGCACAGCCTGTCACCCTGCAGGGGAGGGGACGTGCTGGTGGGTAGGAGAGGTTAGCCCGAAGGAGAGAGGAATGAACCAACTCATACCACCTTTCTCACTGGTACCCACCACACACAGGAAATCAAGGAGGAGACAAGGATGATATTAGCCAAAATCACACACTAGTCATTCCTGGGAAAGATCAAAGTGTGTGTCCATCAGGAAGAGGAGGTCATAGGAAGCAGTTTAGGGCAGTATTGATCCAGGTCTGCAGTATTGATCCTGATTTGCAGTATTGATTCTGATCTATAGTACTGATCCTGATCTGCAATATTGATCCTGGTCTATAGTATTGATACTTGTCTACAGTATTGATCCTGGTCTATAGTATTGATTCTTCCTGGTATGTAGTATTGACCATGGTCTGCAATATTGATCCTGGTCTTTAGTGATCTGTGGTACACAGTAGATCATGACCCTGGTTAATTGATTGGAGTGATGGTATAAGTTTATTGCCTTGTCCCTGACCTTCTATTGTTCTTGATACTTCTATAGTCTATTCAGGCAAAAAAACAAAGCAAACAAACAAACAACAACAACAACAACAAAAACACACAAAACCCCCCCCCCCCCAAAACTTCCATAAACATCAGAACCTATATCAGCAGACCTGAGGATGTGTCTGGCCCGTGGTGGAGTTTGTGAGTTCTGGTAGTTGGGTGGGCTGTTAGTCCTGTCTGTGGTATTATAAATCCAGGATGCAAGAGAGGGAGCAATTGGCTGGCAGGCAGAGTACCTAGTCCTCATCTTATGAAGTAAGTATTGATACACTTTTAGTCATCAGGGAATAGAGGGGCTCAGTTTTCATGCATCAATTCCAGCAAAATTAAGCCATTGGGTACATTGTAGACTCACTTCTGGTAAAATCAAGCCATTAAATGAATCCCCTAGTTCCCAGCTTGCCAAACGTTTTGTTTTCTGTGTTTTCCAGATCGATTCCTACAAAACATGCAGAGTGTTTAGTCCCAGGGGCCTTTTATTCTGTTACTTTTAAGGGATTAGAATGTGGCTTTTGCTTACCCGCTGCCACTTGTACTTTTTTTTACCTCCCCCCCCCCTTCTAATTTGCAATTTGTGGCTGTTACACATAACCCAGAAATGACTCATGGGGATGGTGGTACCACCTCCTTCTGACCCATTGGTTTAATTGCTTCCTCTGGCAAATCACACTTTTATGAACACATACTCTGAGGCCTCTAGCAAGGCCGCTTCATGAAGTATCGTGGTTTTTTTGGGGGGGGTGCGGGGAGTCACAGAACAATAACAGGATATAGAGTATTGACCTTTCTCAGAACCTTTTCTTTGTTTAATATTTCAACTCTTTTTCTCCTACAAAGCTTTTCCCAACAGAACCAACCCATGAAACCCAGTTCTCCACAATAAGGCCGCGTCAGACGGGGCATCAATGGAAATTGATCCACATTAATGACACACAGCACGATCCTTTCAGGCTGTGTTTATACTGGCAGTTATTCTTCGACACATAAAGGACGGTTCCTTTACCTGCCAGCAGCTGTGGGCTCCGGGCCTGGTGTGTGGCTGGAAACTTCACTTTCACGGTGTCCTTAGCATCTGTTTGTGGTCACATATCAGCTGTGCCCTGAAAGCCTGGGAGACGCCCAGGGTGGGAATGTCACAGGCTGCGAGACCTGCGGGGAGGCCTCTGGAAGCAGACACTCAAACCCTTCTTGTTTGTAAGTATCTATCTCTCCTTCTTGCTTTGAATGAAAGGGAAGTTTTAAGACTGATGTCAGGACTCAGTGTGGGCTTGGCTATCTTTCTGAGAGATAGTAAGGACTGGGGACATAGCTAAAGCTCCTTAAGCTACCCTGTCTCCTTTGTCAGCCTGAGGACCTGAAAAATGCTTTCAATGGTTTGCCTTTTGGATTTAGGGTTATTGACTTCCAGGTGCATCATTTTTAAAGTTTAAAAAGTTGTAGTATTCTTGCTAGAGATTTAAAAAATCAAAACTTTATAGAATTCAAAGTGAAAAGTAAAATATTTTATTTTCTCAAGTTTTTAGTGTTGTTTGTTTTTGCCTAGTGTAACCACTGCAAATATTCATCCATTCATTCAACAGTAGTTACTAAATTCCTACTATAGTTTCATACTACATTCCAAGAAGTGTTGAGGCAGTTGGAGGTGTAGTGAACAAGTAAGGCTTTGTCCTCCTGGGGCTCACAGCCTTGGGGACGGTGGTGGTGTGGACATTGAAGAGAAACAGTGGTTGAACAAATAGCCATGGTAGCTGAGGTAGCAGGTGATGGGGGAAGATACTGCTATAGATAACGTAGACCAGACGGCCTCTCAGACAGGCAGAATTGGACAGGGTGTCCTTTGACAAACACTGTTTGTATTCTGTATGTGTATCTCATAACCGTGGCTTCTTCAAGAGCAGAAATGGGACTGGAAAGCATCTGCATGTGTAGGTGTGTGTTTATCTTTGGTCTTCATAGGCTTGCGCTGGGCACATGCAGGAGGCGGTACCTGCCAACTCAGGAAGCTTTTCGAGGACAAGAGGTAGAGATTGGGTGAGCTCTCCCTGGTGCTGAAGAACATGTATTTTCTGTGGTCATTTGAGAATTAAATCTACAAAGATACACTAAGTATCTGTGAGCATAGCCTTCACAGAGCCTTCTGAAAAGCCAGCTTTGAATAAAAGTCTGTTTATCTTATGAGGTATTTCCTTCTTTTCTGCATTAAGTAGCATCCCCTACATTCTGAATATGACCATTAAAAATGCCTAAGTGGAAGGTCAGGTTTTAAGCAGTTCAGATATCACCTTCCCGTGGTGCTCTGGCGCAGGTCCCTCTGCTCCCAACCTCAGCCTGATGAAGGGGACCCTGTGCAGCTCTGCTCACCTCGCTGAGCATCCCCATGGATTGGCTTCTAAGGAGCCTCCTTGGCATGCTCCCACAGGGCGCCATAGGATGACTGACCAACATCCCTACTTGTAAAAATGTCCTGTATTTAAGACATTTGTCCACGATCTTGAGAAATCTCTGGTGGCATCAGGTTTTCCTTGTCAGTCTGCTTTCTACTTTTGCTCATTCTTCTGACACAAATGAACCACGGTTCAGGGGCAGAGGGCTGTGGTAGGCACGGCTGGTGCTGGAAAAGGGACTGTGGCTGGAATCCCCAGTGTTGCTTCAGGGCCCAACGCCAGTGGCTGAGAACATCTGTGGCAAACACATGCTCTTCACTGGACTGGATATTGAAGGAGCCGCCCATGGGCCATCAGGATGCACATCGATGAAGCACACATTGCAAAGCTGACTTCTGAATGTTTGTGTCCCCCCAGAATTAATATACTCACACCCAACCCCCAAGGTGATGGTATTAGGAGGTGGGGCTTTGGGAGGTGATGAGGACATGAGTGTGGGGCCCTCATGAAGGGATTATTGTGCTGATAAAAGAGACCCCAGAGAGCTTCCTTGTCCCTTCCTGCCATGTGAGATCATAGCAAGAGGATGCCATCTATAAACCTGGAAAGGGCCCTCACCAGACACTGAATCTGCCGGGACCTTAATCTTGGACTTCAGCCTCCCAAACTGTGAGCTCTGCGTGAGTAAGCCCCAGGTGGTGGTGTTTTGTTACCACAGCTGGAACACTGACTTGGTAGTCTCTGAAACCCACAGCGAGCCCAGCTGGAGTCATGGAAGGAGGTTGTCAAATATTAATAATGTAAAACTTTAGAATTGGGGAAACCCCTCTGTGACCATCAAAGAGCTAACAGTACTGTCTATAAAATAGAGATTCAGTCACTCTGGATTCTTATACATGAGGTCATAGGAGGAGCAGAACAAGGATTAGAATTAATGAAATCCTAAGAATTCCAAGGAGATAAAAAGATTTTCTTGGCTTGCCTGGTGTGCAGCTTTTCTCTTGTCACTCTTGTTAAATTCTTTAAAAATCTCAATACTACTTTGTACTTGCATGTCACCTGTCTGACCTTGAGATGGTAAAAACTGAAGCTTTTTCTTCCTTGTCTAAAGGGAAGGCCTAGACTTTGTGTGCTGGTAGTAAAAGTAGGACTATTCTTGTTGTGTTAAAATATACTCAAAGGCAATTTGGTGAGATGGGGTCTAAATGATATTTCTGGTCTAAATGACTGAGCTGCATGTTATTTCCCAGGATGGTAAGATATGCCTGAGTTACAGATGGATTCCCATCTGCTTTTCATCCCTGCTTCACTGGGTCAACTCTGATCTGGTCCTGGTCAGAGCTCTCGGCTTCAGATGAACCCAGACATTATAAAAGGTGGGGAAATGACCACTCACTAGAAAGATTTTCCCATCTATACTCCTAATGATGGGAGCCCTGGACCTTGAGAGATGTTTCAATATGGAATATGTCAAAATTCATGTCTTGCATTTGGTTCCAGTGCCTCTTGCATAGTACACAGCAAACAGAAGCTTGTTAAATGAATGAATTAGTGTAATCTGACTTTCCAAAGCACCTGAAATAAATCTGTACATGTTTAGATATTACACGTACACATATACTCCTTACTAAATTTGAAACTTCCTAGAGAGATGGAAAATGGAGAAAATGTCCCTGGGTGTGACATAATCTTCACCCCCAAGGTAAACCTGTCTGTTGAACCTGACACCTTACTGGGTCCAGGTGTCTGCCAGTTCAGCGGGAGTTCTGTGCTTGCCTTCCTGAGCTGGCTGTTTACAGGGATTAGAGCTCAATTCATTTGGGAATCCTTGAGCACATCATTTTTGCTATGCAATCATTTAGTCCCAAGGAGACCACAGTTCTGACTTAATCATTCTTATGACAATACAGTAACCTGGTGTCCCTACCAACCCACTCAGAGCTCCCAGAAGCAATTCTGACTTAAATGCAAGGACATTGGCCTTGTGGGGTCAAGTAGCTCATCAGCCACCAGTTGGACTAATGGATTGGTTTTTCCCACCTTGCTCTTGATTTGGATCACACCATTGAAGATCTATTAGGGGACTTCTGGCCATCCAAGTCAGTTTTTAAAAAATTGAGCCAAATGGGAAAGTCAGAGGTTTTAAATAGATATCACCTTCAGGTGACTTTATGCTTTAGAAAATAGACCAGTTTTCTGGGAGAGAGCATTAAAGGTAACAGAAAAACCTGGGAGACAGTCTTAGCAGCTTGGTCCCCAGTTGAGCTGCCATATAGGACCTCACAGTGGAAGGTCACAGTCAGCATTTGTAACTCATAATGATCGTGTCTTCTTTACCTGCAAAGAATGGGGCTCCCAAGCTCACCCAGAATGGAAAACCTATGGAGATGGAGATGGTCAATGGGCCAGGAACCTCACAACGCCACAGTTAGATAAAGTAACTGGCATTTCAACAGCAGGTTATAGGATATTGCATTTATCATGGAGCGATTTTTATTTACTTGGTATTTGGGGACTTATTCATGAGGAGATTGTCGAAATGCTTTCAGCAATGAGAACACGCATGCATAGGGTATTGAAATAGTATGGGGGAGTGAACACTGTTTTATCGAAAATTTGCCCATTGGCCAGTTTTAAAAACAATTTTCACTAATTTAAAATGAGCCTCCTTCTTAGAATCCCAACTTTTTCTATTTGAAGCAGGTAATACTCAACCTGGGTTCAAAATGAGGATGAATATTCAAAACTTCATTAAATAGTAAAATACTATTGAGTGAATACTGGCTTGTACAAAGAGAGTATAATTGGAGGCAACGGTTACTTTCTAGCTGAATAGATACCTTCTTATTTCTTAATTAGAACACTGAACGGTCTACCATCTTTCATTCAAAGACCATTTCCTCCCTGCATTTTAAGTCACTGGGATTTCACCCTCATGGCACAAGCCACAATCTGACAAGAGATTTGCTTTCAAAACTACTTCTTGGATGGCAACTCGGTGTAGCCTGATTAAGAAGTTTAAACATTGCTTACTGAGTTACCTTCTGGGGGAAACAGCTCATGTTAACGAGCCTCTTGGGAGTCGTGGAGATCTTGCCGCCTAACTTCAGATTTTATGTCATGCTTCATGCTAAAAATAACACACAGAACACCGGCTGCCATTATCTCCTAATGCAACCGTGGCGATCACAGTGTGGTGTTCTTTAAAAATGGCAAAGCTTCATTAGGTTAAAGTGAAATCCACATTTCTTCTTAAACACCCACATTCTGTGATTACAGGAGCAGTGACACATCCCTGCGGCTGTGGAAAATCCGTTCTCCCCAATTCCTGCTTTTTACTGTGGTTGCTTCCGATTCTTTCTCCTCACTTTCTCCACCTTCCATTTATTAAGCCTGATGGAGGAAAGAAAGACTTTGGCCAGTCTTATTAGCTTGGAGCCAGTTCTGAGAAATGGCTAATTAAGTTAATAGTCTGGGTAAAAGGAAAGGGTCTTTTATTTGCATAGAAGCAGAAGTTTGGCGAGCACTGCATAATGTAACCAGTCTCTGGGGCGCAATTCCAATTTATATGGGTTTAAATATCCAGGTCACCGTGACTAAGCGGGGAGGTCTCAGTGATATGTAAACCCTTCAGGTTTGCATGTAGCCACGCAAAGCTCCCCATTCTGTCTTGAGAGAGGCTGTCATCTACTTGAAAAACAAAGCCAGGAGAAGCACCTGGCTAAATCCCAACATATTTGAATTGGTCGAGTGGAGCAAGTGTCACATTACTTGGTTTTGGGAATATTCCCCCCTGTAATTCTTTCCTGGGGAAGTGACATCAGGACTCTGCAGTCTGTAGGAAACATACAGAACAGAGTCTGCCCACAGGACCTTCCTGGCATATGCATTACAATGTGAATCCGATCATTTCTTATTACCATCATTTGTGGTTACATCTCAAACAGATTTCACTCATGACCAAACGATTTTGTGAACAGAAAACTGAAACGCTGTTGGCACTTGTTGATGGAGAGGTCCTTGTGGATGGAGGCAGGGCCAATCACTGTGCCATTTGCAAAGTTTATATCCTATATAATAAGAGGGTAATATGCAAATAGACCTAACGGCAGAACAACCGAACAAACAATCAAAGCTTAATATGCTAATGATATGCTAAGGCTGCTCAACCACTTGCTATGACATGCACTGACCAACAGGGGGCAGTCAACTGGTTGACCAGTCGCTATGATGTACACTGACCACCAGGGGGCAGATGCTCTGACCAGTAGGTTAGCTTGCTGCTGGGGTCTGGCTGATGGGGACTGAGCAAGATGGGTTGGACACTCCCTGGAACCCTCCTGTGGTTCCTCCCTTCCCTGGCTCAGTCATGCACCAATGGGGTCTGTCAGCCTGGCCTGCACCCTCTCACAATCCAGGACCACTTGGGGGATGTCGGAGAGCTGGTTTCAGTCTGATCCTGCAGGCCACTCCCCTTAGGAGGGGCACCAGACGCAGGATTCATGGCTGGTAAGCACTGCTGCGGCAGTAAGAGCCTCTCCTGATCGGGACGGATTGGGCACAAACCCGCAGCAGGTACAGTGGGGCCAGGATGAGCAGGAGCAGCAGGTAGGAGCTGTAGGTGGCATTGGACTGCGAAGTTTTGGCCAGATCCCTGCAGGCCACCCAGAGGGACCCCACCCACACATGAATTCATGCACTGGGCCTTTAGTATATACTAGCATATATACTTTATATTTTATTGATTTCAGAGAGGAAAGGAGAGGGAGAGAGAGCTAGAAACATCAATGATGAGGTAGAATCTTTGATTGGCTGCCTCCTGTCTGTCCCACTGGGGATCAAGCCCACAACCCAGGCATGTGCCCCTGACTGGAATCAAACCCAGAACTCTTCAGTCCACAGGCTGATGCTCCATCCATTGAGCCAAACCAGCTAGGGCCATTCGCAAAGTTTCTTGGCTAACCCATAGACACAATGCTTATGAGCATCTGGGACGGCTGTGGGAGGGAGGGAGAAAGAAATGTACAGAGTAGAAAGGACCATTTGTGCAAAAGCAAACGATTGATTAAGAAAAGGCCAGAATCAATCAGAGGAATTATTCTAATGTGACTGGCATCCCTTCCCCTTCTTACTTGACCACTCATGATTATCATAAAAGGGTTGATGGCCCATATTCCTCCATTATTTTAATACTGTCACAGTAGAATGCTATTTGCACAATTTCTATTCTCTTACATTAACATTTTAAGTATTAGGCAGTAGGATGAGAGGGAATGGAAGTGAAGTCTTTTGAATTATTAATGGGTGCTTTTTGCTTATGCATATGTGATATCTGAAGGATAGTGGCAAGCATAATATCTGCTTGTAATAAATTCCCATTTAAAAGAATTATTATTAAAAACAGGTGCAAGAGACAAAACTCACTTAAATGATATTATTTAAAAATTGCTATAAAATAAAAACAATTTCTTACACCTCATCTTTATTACATTTTGATCATCTCTCTCTCTCTCTCTCTCTCTCTCTCTCTCTCTCTCTCTCTCTCTTTCTCTCTCTCTCATACACATGAAAAATCCTAGTGTCAGAAAACTGCAATCATTAGTGCAAGCGACACTGAAGGTATATAAAGCTGATAAAAGCTTTGCTTTGAAATAAAGCTCCTATAAAGTCTTTTGCTTCAAGTTGGCCTTGGGGGCTGATCACAGTGTGATAAAATTATTTGATGGTTCACTGATTTAAATCTCTTTTGCTAGAGTTCTGCAACCTCAACAAAGTTTTGCCTCATATTGCTCTACTATGGTGAGTTTCCTATACATTTCTCTGTAGGTATTTCTCAGGCACCCCTGTGTTATCTTCCTCTGTTGGTGGACACTTGAAGAATCTTCAGTTTTAAATAAAGAAACTGTAACTCTCCTTCAGATAAGTACACAAAGGAATACACTCATGCATCTGCCACATTCTTATTTTTAACAATTTGCTCAATTCTCTTTGAAATCAGTGTTTTATTAAATAAGTTTGCATTAACTCTTCAGTAAAAACATTTGGCTTTATAGCAGGCCTCCCACCACCACCCCTGCACTCTCCACCCTCCAGTGGATACAAAGATCGAAAGTGCACAGACTGAATACATTGTGTAGATGAACCAATGGCTGCTCCAAAATCTGTAGTATTATTTAAATTGCTCTATGAATCTCTAAACACAAAACTATCCCAGCGGTAAAAGCAAACTGTAGAATGTTCTATCTTTGTGTAGCACCTCATCTTTGGCAAGGCTCTTTGTATTGCCAATTCCTTGTGGTTTTACAACAGCCAGCTAACACAGTTTAGAATATTGATAAACCTAATCCACAGGTGAAGAAGTTGAAGTCCAAAGAGAAGCTGTGTGAGGTCACAGCATGAGTCCATGGCAGGGACAGGAGGAAGCCAGTGTAGGAACATCCTTTTCCAGGTTCTTCTTGAAGATAAGCCAGCAGAAAGATGGCATGTGCTACTCAGGGGTCTCATAGAAATGGAACCAGTAGGAAATAAATCTATAATAATACAAGCATAATATGCTGATTAGACCGGACAGCTGAACAACCTTCCTGATCTCCTTCTGGATATCCTTCCAGATGAAGTCGGGGCTGTGAGGGCAGAGCCTTTTGCATGAATTTAGTGCATAAGTGGGGTCCCTTGAGGTGGCCTGTGGGGATGGGGCCACAACTTGTGCCCCCAGGCTTGCAGCCACACAGCCCCGCCTGGCACCCTGCTGTGGCCTGGCCCCACCCTCTCACCTGCTGCACCATCCTGTCGAGGTCCCGCTCTTATCAGGATCCACCAGGGCCGGCAGTGCCTCCATTGCTGCCTCCTGCCAGCACCACGTCGCCTACTCCTGCCATGTTCCGTGCCGCCCACTGGTGGTCAGCGCACATCATAGCGAGCAGTCGAACTCCCCGTTGACCAATTTGCATATCAGGCTTTTATTATCTACTAGGGGCCCGGTGCACGAAATTCGTGCACTGGGTGTGTGTGTGTGGGGGGGGGGGAGAGTGTCCCTCAGCCCAGCCTGCCCCCTCTCACATACTGGGAGCCCTCAAGCATTGACCCCCATCACCCTCCGATCACCTGATCGGCCCCTTGCCCAGGCCTGACGCCTCCACCAGAGTTGTCAGGCTTGGACAGGGGACCCCCATCTCCCCCCGATCACTGGCTCTGGCCCCCGCCCAGGCCTGAGGCCTCTGGCCCAGGAATCATGCCTGGGCAGGGGACCCCCATCTCCCTCTGATCGCTTGCTCCACCCCCCGCCCAAGCCTGACACCTCTGACCCAGGCTTCAGGCCTGGGCAAGGGGACCATCATATCACCCCAATCCCCGGCTCAGCCCCCCGCCCAGGCCTGATGCCTCGGCCAGAGGAGTTGACCCTCATCACCCTCCGATCACCAATCACCAGATCGGCCCCTTGACCAGGCCTGAGGCCTCCGGCAGAGGTGTCAGGCCTGGGCAGGTGACCCCCAGCTCCCCGCGGTTGCAGGCTCCGCCCCTGCCCAGGCCTAACGCCTCTGGCCTAGGCGTCGGGCCCAGGCAGCGGGGACCTGCAGTGGCAGCAGGGGGCGCCGTGATCGTGGGCTTCGCTTTAGGCCCAGGCAAGGAACCCCTAGCTCCCGGGACTGCCAGCTTCGACCGTGCCCAGCTCCCATCGCTGGCTCCACCCCTACTTCCTGCTATCACTGGCCAGGGCGGCAAAGGCGCCTGATTCTCCGATCATGGCTGGGGGGCCGCCTTTGCCCTGCCCCCCAGCTCTTAGCTCCCCCCTGGGTTTCCGATCACTGTCAGTGGCAGGGGGCTTCTTCCTGCTTTCCCTTTCGCCTCCCTGCATTGTGCCTACATATGCAAATTAGCCGCCATCTTGTTGGCAGTTAACTGCCAATCTTAGTTGGCAGTTAATTTGCATATAGCCCTGATTAGCCAATGAAAACGGTATCGCCGTATGCCAATTACCATTTTTCTCTTTTATTAGTGTAGACTAGAGGCCCGGTGCACAAAAATTTGTGCACTCGGTGGGGAGGGGGTGTCCCTCAGCCTGGCCTGTGCCCTCTCGCAGTCTGGGACCCCTCGGGAGATAACGACCTGCTGGCTTAGGCCTGCTCCCGGGTGGCAGAGGGCAGGCCCAATCCCTAGGTGCAGCCCCTGGTTGGGCTCAGAGCAGGGCCAATTGGGGAGTTGGGGCGCCGCCCCATCATGCACAGAGCAGGGCAGATTGGGAGGTTGTGATGCCACCCTCAGTCACGCTCAGGGTAGGGCCAATTGGGGGGTTGGGGCACCGTCCCCTGTCACACTCAAGGCAGGGTCAATGGGGAGGTTGCGGCACCAACCCCTGTAACGCACAGAGCAGGGCCAATCAGGGGGTTGGGGTGCTGCCCACGTCACACACAGAGCAGGGCCCATCAGGGGGTTGGGGCACCGCCCTGTATCACCCACAGAGCAGGGCCGATCAGGGGGTTGGGGCGCCGCCACTCTCACACTCAGGGCAGGGCCGATGGGGAGGTTATGGCTCTACCCCATCACACACAGAGCAGGGCCCGTGGGGGGTGGGTGGGTTGGGGAGCTCTACCCTATCAGGCACAGAGCAGGGCTGCTCAGGGGGTTGGGGCCCCGCCCCCTGTCACACACAGAGCCGCAGGGCAATCAGGGGGTTTGGGCGCTGCCCCCTGTCACACTGATCCCGGTGCCGGGAGGCATATTACCCTTTTACTATATAGGGTAGAGGCCTGGTGCACAGGTGGGGGCCGGCTGGTTTGCCCTGAAGGGTGTCCTGGATCAGGGTGGGGGTCCCCACTGGGGTGCCTGGCCAGTCTGGGTGAGGGGCTGAGGGCTGTTTTCAGGCTGGGAGTGACTGAAGTTCACAACCGCTCCTTTTTTTCTTTTTTTTTCTTTTTTTTTTATTCTGGGCCAGCTTTACCTTGAGGCTTGGCTCCAGCTCTTAGGCCTCCGCGGCTGAAAGTAGGTTTCTGGCCTTTGCTTACAATGTTGCGAATCTGGTGGCTGAAGTCCTGCAGTATTTGTTACAATGTTTCTTAAACTGCCCGCTCAGAGGCCTGCAGCCGCAGGCGGGGAACGTTGGTTTCCTCCAACGATCCTCTGTCACTGAGGCAAGCAAGCCTCATGTTAGTTTCAAGCTGCCTGGCTGCCGGCCGCCATCTTGGCTGACAGTTAATTTGCATATCTCACTGATTAGCCAATGAAAAGGGTAGCGGTCGTACTCCAATTACCATGTTTCTCTTTTATTAGTGTAGACTAGAGACCCAGTGCATGAATTCGTGCATGGGTGGGGTCCGGCTGGCCCAGCCCCAATTGGGGCAGATCGGGGCCAGGCCTGTTGGGAGGGGGAGATGGTGAGAGCTTGGCCGGTGGGCCCACCAAAATTGGGGTCCGATCATGGCCAGGATGGCTGGGGGGAGGGGCTGAAGGTGATTGGCCGGCAAGCCCCACCCCCAATTGGGGTGGGGGAGGCTGATTGGGGTTGGCGTCAGCCATGGGGAGGGGCTGTGGGCAGTGGGCTGGTTGGCCCCACCCCCAAATGGGGGTGGTAATCGGGGGTCAGCTGCCAGGGGAGGGGCTATGAGAGGTTGCTGTCAGCTTATAAATAACTTTAAAATAAACTTCTTTAGTGTTCAGTCATGTCCTTACTTTCAAAGGGGAAGATGATCTGTATAACCTGGTGCCTTGTCTCTGGAAACGGAACTCTTTCTGCTTAGCTTCCAAAATGTAGCTGCTTTTCTTTCCTACCTGATTTCTTAAGAAAAAAAAATTGTTGTGAGTTCATATAAGACCTTTTTCCATATTTTATAGTGGGAGTTCAAGAATGGGCCAAAATAAATGTGTGTGTTATCCACTCTCCTTATGTAAAAGTCCGCCCGTGTGTTTTCACGGCACCGCAATATTCTGGCCAAGGAAAGCAGATGAAGCTCCAAAAATAATAAGGAGGTGGAGTGGGTGGGGGATCTTTAGCCAACTGACACCTGGAAAGAAAGTTTCTTTTTTTAATGAAACAAAACAAAACAAAATAACAGGTAAAATTTCCCAAGTATGTTTAATGAAGTATTACCACTTTTCAATAAAAATAAAATTAAGCAGTGTTTATAGATTTTAAAGAAACATACTCAAACTTATACACTGAAAAGTGGTTGTCTCCTTCAAAATAATCCCATGGGAAGGGTAGGTACTCCCAAGATGAGGTAGCCTGTGTCAAAAAAAATTGTATTTGTGGAGTTAGTTTCTTTTCTCCCTCTTCCTCCTCCCTTTTTAATTAAAGCCCAATCTTTAAAGAAATACAATTGCTGGTAGTTTCTTACTTGACTGGGGGCCCTTCTAAAAGGGGGTTCTGATGGTCATTAAGAGAATGCCTGGGAACCCAATGGAGATAATTGGCTCCACCTTTAGACCTGACTAATGCTGACAACCTACATCTCATGGTCCCTTAGCAGGGGTGGGCAAACTTTTTGACTCGAGGGCCACAATGGGTTCTTAATCTGGACTGGAGGGCCGGAACAAAAGCATGGATGGAGTGTTTGTGTGAACTAATATAAATTCAAAGTAAACATCATTACATAAAAGGGTACAGTCTTTTTTTCCAATAGTTTTATTCATTTCAAACGGGCCGCAGGCCGTAGTTTGCCCACGGCTGGTCCCTTAGGGAGAAAGCCACTGTGTTTTACATCAGCCCTCCCCTGATTATTCTTTTTATTAAAAAATATATTTTATTGATTTTTTACAGAGAGGAAGGGAGAGGGATAGAGAGTTAGAAACATCGATGAGAGAGAAACACCCATCAGCTGCCTCCTGCACACCCCTCAATGGGTATGTGCCTGCAACCAAGGTACATGCCCTTGTCCGGAATCGAACCTGGGACCCTTCAGTCCGCAGGCCGACGCTCTATCCTCTGAGCCAAACTGGTTAGGGCTGTTCTGATTATTCTTAACTATGGCTTCACTACCTCCTGATGTCACATTAACTTCCTATACTTTACTTTTTTAATTTTTATTTTTTTAAATATATTTTTATTGATTTCAGAGAGGAAGGCAGAGGGAGAGAGAGAAACATCAATGATGAGAGAAAATCATTGATCAGTTGCCTCCTGCATGCCCCACACTAGGGATAGAGCCTGCAACCCGGGCATGTGCCTTGAGCAGAATCGAACCTGGGACCCTCTATCCACTGAGCCAAACCAGGTAGGGCAACTTCCTATACTTGAAAATAATCCCCTTTTGTGTATATCTTGCTTTGTTCCAGAAGTAGTTTCCTGATAAACAAACAAAAAGAAACCACTCATGACTGTCTGGAATTGGTGAGAGTCTTAGCCTCCTAATGTTGCATCAGGTCAACTCCTGGTGATGAAAACTGTGTCAGAAATTCACTGGGTTGGTGTGAATTTCTAAAGTTATACTAGTCTGAGTCATCTAATACAAGTTAAAAATAATCAAAAGCTCCACACAGATAATTATTTCTTAGACACCCAAATTACACTAGATTTACTGTCAGAGGAGATATAATACATCCCTCAAAAATGAAGGGAAAATGAATTATCTTAATTTTAGAGTAAATGAGTATACATTTTAAAAAACCATGGAGAAATTATCTATAGACCAAAAAAAAAAAAAAAAAAAAGAATAAAAAGGAAATTCAACCTTGTGACACTTCATATAAAATGGACTAAAGCTCTAGTTGGTTTTGCTCAGTGATTAGAGCATTAGCCTATGAACTGAAGGGTCCCCAGTTTGTTTCTGGTCAAGGGCACATGCCCAGGTTGTGGGCTTGATTCCCAGTAAGGGGCATGCAGGAGGCAGCCAATTGATGTTTCTCTCTCATTATTGTTGTTTTTTTCTCTCTCTCTCCCTTCCTCTCTGAAATCAATAAAATATTGATTTTTTAAAAAAATTTTATCTAATAATAGCCAAACATGGTAATTGACCACCTTCGCTATGCCTCCCATTGGCTAATCAGCAAGATATGCAAATTAACTGCCAACAAAGATGGAGGCTAATTTGCATACTGCGGACAGGGCGGTACAGCACGAGCTGCCATTCAGGCCCCCATGGGCGACGCCAGAAGCCGCTTGCCTGCCGCTGGGGACCCGATCTGGTCCCGGGCCTCTGGCAGGCCCCGGAAGCCCCAGAAGCCGCCAGATATGGCAGTAACTCTATCAGTAAGCACTCTGAAAGTCAGTGGCATAAATGCACCAATTAAAAGATAGATTATGAGGGTGAATCAAAAACAAAACCCACTTTAAATATAAAGATACATATACATTAAAAGTAAATGAATTAAGCTGCAGCCTGTTTTGCTCAGTGGATAGAGCATTAGCCCGTGGACTGAAGGGTCCCAGATTCGATTCCAGTCAAGGGCATGTACCTCAGTTGCTGGCTTGATCCCAAGTCCCTATCAAAGTCCCTATTGATTGGAGGCAACCAATCAATGTGTCTCTCCCTTTCCTTTCACTCTCTCTAAAATTCAATGGAAAAATATCCTTGGGTGAAGATTAACAAAAACAAAGTAAATGGATTAAGTAATATTAAAGAGATTATAAGAAAAATGTATTCCAAATTTTGCTAGTTGTATAATGGTTATGTTTAAATTATTAACACCTAAGAAATTGGGTGAAGGGTACATATAATATGCTGTAGTATTTTATAGTTTTTTTTTACATGTATGATATTATTTCAAATTAAAATATTAAAAACTTAAAAATTAATAAAATATTAATTGAAATGTATCTGCAGTACATGAAAAACCTCCTAATTGCTTCTAGCATAATTTATTAAATTGTGCTAAAATTTACAAAGGTTCAATTAAAAAATATCTTAATTCTAAATGATATAAGAGAAAATATATAATAGTGCAGTTATAAGCACTTATCTGAAAATAAAAATTTAAAGAATTGAATTTAAAGAAGGGATTAGCCAAAGAAAATATATGCACAACCCATGGACACAGACAACAGTATGGTGATGGCCAGAGAGAAGTGGGGGGCAAGAGCTGGGTAGAGGGGGCAAAAGGGGGGAAATAGGGACATCTTATATCCTATCTAATAAAAGAGAAACATGGTAATTAGCGTACGACTGCTATCCTTCCCATTGGCTAATCAGCGAGATATGCAAATTAACTGCCAGCCAAGATGGCGGCCGGCAGCCAGGCAGCTGGAAGCTAACATGAGGCTTGCTTGCTTCAGTGACGGAGGAAACCAACGTTCCCCGCCTGCCTTGCCGGCCTCTGAGCTTGCATTTTGAAACATAGTTACAAACATAGAAGCTAAACAAAACCCCAGAAACCTGCTTTCAGCCCGCTGGGATCTCAGAGCTGGAGTTGATACAGTGTTTCGACTATAGAACCCAAACAAACCAGATACCTGCTTTCAGCAGCAGAGGCCTCAGAGCTGGAGCCAGAGCTAAAGCTGGCCCAGAATAAAAAAAAAAAGAAAAAAAGGAGCAGTTGGGAGCTTCAGTCACCCTCCAGCCTGAAAACAGCCCTCAGCCCCTCACCCAGACTGGCCAGGCACCCCAGTGGGGACCCCAATCCTGAAGGTGTGTGACCAGCTGCAAACAGCCATCATCCCCTCATCCAGGCTGGCCAGGCACCCCAGTGGGGACCCCCACCCTGATCCAGGACACCCTTCAGGGCAAACAAGCTGGTCCCCACCTGTGCACCAGGCCTCTATCCTATATAATAAAAGGGTAATATGCTTCCCAGCACCGGGATCAGTGTGACAGGGGGCAGCGCCCAAACCCCCTGATCGCCCTGCGGCTCTGTTTGTGACAGGGGAAGGCGCCCCAACCCCCTGATCAACCCTGCTCTGTGCCTGATAGGGGAGAGCTCCCCAAACCCCTGATCGCCCTGCGGCTCTGTGTGACAGGGTGCGGTGCCCCAACCCCCTGATCGGCCCAGCTCTGTGTGTGACAGTGGCGGTGCCCCAACCCTCTGATCTGCCCTGCTCTGTGCATGACAGGGGGGAGCTCTCCAACCCCCTGATCGGCCCTGCTCTGTGCGTGACAGGGTACGGAGCCCCAACCCCCTGATTGGCCCTGCTCTGTGCTTCACAGGGGGTGGCACCGCAACCTCCCCATCGACCCTGCCTTGAGTGTGACAGGGGGCGGTGCCCCAACCCCCCAATCAGCCTTACCCTGAGCATGACTGAGGGTGGCATTGCAACCTTCCTATCCGCCCTGCTCTGTGCATGACAGGGGGGCGGTGCTCCACTCCCCAATCGGCCCGGCTCTGAGCCAGACCAGGGGCTGCACCTAGGGATTGGGCCTGCCCTCTGGCAGCAGGTCATTATCTCCCGAGGGGTCCCAGACTGCAAGAGGGCACAGGCTGGGCTGAGGGACACCCCCTCCCCTCCGAGTGCACAAATTTTTGTGCACCAGTCCTCTAGTAATAATAATAAAAGGCTAATATGCAAATTGACTAAACAGCAGAATGGCCAGTTGCTATGATGCTCACTGGCCACCAGGGGGCAGACGCTCAATGCAGGAGCTGCCCCCTGGTGGTCAGTGCACTTCCATATGGGGAGTGCCACTCAGAAGCTGACTCATGGCTGGCCAGCGCAGAGGTGGTGGCAGGAGCCTCTCCCACCTCTGAGGCAGCACTATGAATGTCCAACTAATGGTTTAGGCCTGATCCCTTGGGGGACTAAGTCTTTAGTCAGACATCCCCTGAGGTCTCCCTGGCTGCCAGAAGGATGTCTGACTGCAAGCTTAGGCCTGATCCCCTGGGGAGTGGGCCTAAGTCAACAGGTAGACATCCCCCTAAGGGTCCTGGACTGCAAATGGGCGCAGGCCGGGCTAAGGGATCCTCCTCCCCTGAGTGCACAAATTTTTGTGCACCGGGCCTCTAGTTTAAATATAAAACATAAAACTATACAATTCTTAGAAAAATAACATAGGAAGAAGTCTTTAGGACCTAGAATTTAGATACAACATCAATAGCAATATACATAAAAATATTTGATAAACTAGACTTTATCAAATTAAAACCTTTTGCTTTGTTAAGGACTCTGTTAAGAGCCTTAAGACCTTGTTTGACAAGCTATAGATGGGAGAAAATATGTGCAAACCACATGTGTGACAAAGGACTAGTATCAGGAATAGATAAAAAAAAAAACAAAAAACCTCTTAACATTAAAACAAACAATTCAATCAGAAAATGGGAAAAGACGTGAAGAGACATCTCACTGAAAAGGAGATATGAATGGCAAAAAACACACATGGAAAGATGTACAACATCGCCAGCTATGCGGGAAATGCGATTTTAAAAACCATGAGTTACTATTAACACACCAATCACCCAGCTAAAATAAAAGATGGTGTTGACATTGAATGCTGGCAAAGATGTGGAGAATCTGGATCTCTCTTACACATTGCAGGTGGGACTATAAAATGGTACATCTAATTCGGAAACATAGTGTGGCAGTTTCTCAATAAACTAAACCCACACTGTATAACCTAGCAATTGCTGTTCTGTGGATTTATTTTAAAAAATGAAAACTTATACCTGCACAAGTTAGGGTAGATATTTGTCCAAAATAGCGCAAACTGGTAACAACCAAAATATCCCTCAGTAGGTGAATGGTTAGACACACTGTGACACAACCATATCAGGGAATCATACTCAAATAAAAAAAAAAGTAACAAACTATGAGTGCATGCAACTTGAATAAATCTTAAGGGCATTACACTGAGCAAAAAAGTGCCCATCTCAAAAGATCACTTGTTGTATAATTTCATCTACATAACATTTTCAAAATTAGAGAAATGGAAAACAGATTAGTGGTTGCCAGGGTTTAAGGAGGTAGGGAGGTGGGTGTGACTATAAAGAGGCACACATTCATTTCTAAGGCTACCATAACCAAATGACCACAAAACCAGGGGGCTTAAACCAATAGGGATTTATTCTCTCACATTTCTGGAGGCTGAGTCTAAAATCATGCTGTCGGAGGGGACAAGATCTCTCTGAACGCTCCAGGGGACAACTGGGAACTTGTCTTGCCTTTTCCAGCTTCTGGCGGTTGCTGGTAGTCCTTGTTGTTCTTTGGCTTGTATATGCATCACTTCAATCTCTGTCTCCAACTGCATACGGTCTTCTTCCTGTGTGAGTCTCTGCCTCTTCTTATGAGGACACTAGTCATGGGAGTTGGGTCTTACTGAAATTCAGTATGGCCTCACCTCATTACATCTGCAAATACTCTATTTACAAATAAGGCCACATTCACAGGTACAGGGGTGAGGAATTAGACATCTTTTTGGAAGACAACAAATCGACAGGGTAGCACCAAGGATATCTTTAAGGTGATTAGATATCCTGTTTATCTACAACTAGAGGCCTGGTGCACAAAAATTTGTGCACTAGGGAGGGAGGGGGTCCCTCAGCCTGTGCTGTGCCCTCTTGCAGTCTGGGACCCCCTCGGGGGATGACCACCTGCTAGCTTAGGCCTGCTCCCCGGGGGATCAGGCCCAAGCTGGCAGTCAGACATCCCTCTGGCAGCCCGGCAGCCCTTGGGGGATGTCCACTTGCCAGCGGTGAGCAGGCCTAAGCTGCAGTCGGACATCCTTAGTGCTGCTGAGGAGGCAGGAGAGGCTCCCACCACCACCGCTGTACTGGCAGCCATCAGCCTGGCTTGTGGCTGAGCAGAGCTGCCCCATGTGGGAGCACACTGACCACCAGAGGGCAGCTCCTGCATTGAGCGTTTGCCCCCTGGTGGTCAGTGTGTGTCATAGTGACCAGTCATTCCCAGTCTTTCTGCTGTTAGGGTCAGTTTGCATATTACCCTTTTATTATATAGGATAGAGGCCTGGTGGACGGGTGGGGGCTGGCTGGTTTGCTCTGAAGGGTGTCCCGGATCAGTGTGGGGGTCCCGCTTGGGTGCCTGGCCAGCCTGGCTGATGGGCTGATGGCTGTCTGCAGCTGGTCACACCCCCTTCAGGGTGGAGGTCCCCACTGGGGTGCCTGGACAGCCTGGATGAGGGGCTGAGGGCTGTTTTCAGGCTGGCCACACCCCCTTTAGGGTGGGGGTCCCCACTGGGGTGCCTGGCCAGTCTAGGTGAGAAGCTGAGGGCCGTTTTCAGGCTGGCCGGTGACTGAAGCTCCCAGCCTCTCCTTTTTTTCTTTATTCTGGGATTTATTTACCTTCTATAATTGAAACTTTGTTGCCGTCACTGGAGCTGAGAGCTGGCTCTTGCTCGCTCCAGCTCTGAGGCCACGGCCTGCTGAAAGCAGGTATCTGGGGTTTGTTTAGCTTCTATAATTGAAACTTCGTGGCTTTTGGAGCTCAGAGCCGGGCCGTGGCAGGAGGGGAACCTTGGCTTCCTCCATCACTGGAGCAAGGAAGTCTCCTGCTCACTTCAGCTGCGTGGCTGCCGGCCGCCATCTTGGTTGGCGGTTTATTTGCATATCGCCCTGATTAGCCAATGGGAAGCATAGCGAAGGTACAGTCAATTACCCTTTTTGTCTTTTATTAGATAGGATGGTGGTTGCACAAACGAAAAAGTGACATGTAACTAGGCACACGCATTGTATCCATGTGAATCTCCTGTTTTTGATATTGTACTGTAATTATGTAAGATGCAACTGTTGGGTGAAACTGGGTGAAGGGTACACAGGACCTCCCTGCATTATCTTTGCAACTTCCTGTGAATCTGCAACTATTTCAAAACAAGAAGTTAAAAGGTCCACACAAAAACCTGCACAGATATTTATCAAGCTTTATTCATAATTGCCCCAAACTTGGAGGCAAGCAAGGTTTTCTTCAGGAGGTGAATGGATAAATAAACTGTGGTTCATGCAGACAATATACATCATTCAGTGATAAAAAGAAATGAGTCATCAGTCATAAAGAAAAAATGAAGAAATATTAAATGCATATTACTAAGTGGAAGAAGCCAATCTGAAAAGGTTCCCTATTGTATGATTCCAACTCTGTGACATTCTGGAGACAGTACAATAATCAGTAGTTGCCAAAGGTAGGAGAAGGGAGGGGTAATAGGGCGAGCACAGAGAATTTTTAGGGCAGTGAAACTACTCTGTATGAGACTATAATGGTGGCTACATGTCATTAGACATTTGTCCAAACCCACAGAATATACAAGATTGAGAGTGACCCTAATGTCAACTATGGACTTTGGGTGATGATGACCTGTCAATATTGGTTCATCAATCGTAACAAAGATACCATCTTGTGGGATATTGATAGTGGGGAAGGCTGTGCACATGTGTGGACAGGGCGTATATGGAAAATTACTTTTCTTCACTGTTGCTATGAAACTAAAACGGCTCTAAAAAAGTCTTTAATAAAAAAGTAAACAAAACATCTCATTTATCCCTTCCCTCTCCTTCTGCACCTACAGGTTGAATTAAGTATATAATCCTTGCTATGCAGGAGACACACACACACACACACACACACACACACACACACACGCACGCACGCGCACACACACACACACCTATGTTTTTCAAGGGGTGACATGAATGTTGGGTATGTAGATATCTCTGTAGAAGAGCACAGTTCGGTCAGGGAGTCCACAGCTCAGTTGAGGAAATGGTGAATGTCAACTAGAGAACGATTCCAAAGTACTTCACAAGAATGGAGACTTTTCATGAATAGTCCATTATATACCTATTTATTTCAACACCCGGTCAGGGGGGACACTGGCCATTCACCTGACCAATCAAGAACTGGTTACCTGCTGTCTCCTTGACTGAGAAGCACTGAAATTCTCTTGTCTCGGTCAGGAGAGAAAATGTAATGTTTTTGGTGTTCTTGGTGACCCTAAAAGTCAGAGTCCCAGTATAATCTGGTTTTCCTTCAAAGCCATCCACACTTACTTTATTTAGAAATCTGAAGAAAAGCTGGAAGTTTTACCATCAATGCGCCACTGATAGTAATGGCATCTGTTTCTGACATTGAGGTTCTTTTGGAGTGAACTGAGCTGCTGGTTCCTCTGGAAAGAAAATAGTGACCAACAAGGTCATGTGCCAAATATTTTTTCCTCACCTGATGAGGCAGTCACTTTTAATGTGAACCTTATGAAGAGTTCTTTTAAGCCTTTTCATGTGGAAATTAAAGATATGGTTTCAGCAATAAATATGAAACAGCTTCATTGAAAAAATAACTGAAATTGGGTTTTGCATGAAGACAAGGTGCCATGTTCTACATCGACTATAAGATCACATATTTATTTCCTGTCTCCTTTTTGATAAATGTGCTGTATGGCAAATACCTTATTCTGTGCTAGTGTTATACAAAGGGCTCAGGCCTAAGAGGTAGTTTTCCTGAGCTGCGATGATCTGATTGTACAGCCAAACTCACAATGTGGAAAATGGGACATTTTATGAAGTTCATACATTTTCAAAATTGCTCCCGCAATGATGCTTTCATTTTGTGTTAGGACTGGAATGATGGCCTCTATCTGTTCCAGAAAACTTCAGTATTGCCCCAAGTGAAAAGGGAAACCTCATATTTCAAGGCCACGGACTGTAAGCCATTCACATCTCACAAGGGAACATATGCCAGTTCCTTTTATGGTAAAGAAAACAGTGATGTATGAGAATCTCTGCCCATCAGTCTTCCTGGCTGGAAGATCGGCCAGCCTGGCTTCTGCAGCACGATTAAAATGTAATGTGTCCCAGTGAGCTAGTGAATACCAACACTCTTTCCCTTTCTGTATGGAAACGGCCCTTTTAGCGGATAAAGCTATTAGCCGACAAAAGTATTGACATTTTTATGGGATTGTTTTTGGAAAAGATCAACATGTAACTCTAAATTCAACATATGGTCGTGGTCAAATTGTGTTCCTACTGTGTAAAATGCTTGAATAATCACCTACTGCCTTCTCTTGGCCAGGGCACAGGGAGAAACATGATTAATTTCAGCCATATCCCTTAATCTCCCTCCTTGGCTCTCCTCCTGTCCTGCGAGGGCTGATAAATCTTAGCCCCTGCAGATTATTACCGTTCCTAATAGTCTTATGACATTAGAAAGAAGTGAGGCTCGATGGCACAAAATGCATCCAACAAATGAAATCACATAAATAATTTAGGTTTCACAATTTAATTTTTATGGGGTGTTTTTTTGTTGTTGCTGTTGTTTATGAGGCATAATAAGGACTGCTGGCTTAGCCTGCAGTCAATAAACAGGGAACATTTTGGCACCAAAGATTTCAACGTTGTTTTTGTCTGTCACCGCTGGCAATTCCCAACTATCCAAGTCCAGCCCAAGGTCATGCTTATGTTCATAAAAATGCCATCAGAGAGGCAACTACTCTCTCTCTCTCTCTCTCTCTCTCTCTCTCTCTCTCTCTCACACACACACACACACACACACACACACACTCATATCTGCCGTCTATTTTTTAAAATAAAATTAACTGTCCTTTCATTTTGTGTTAGGACTGGAATGATGGCCTCTATTTGAAGGCCAGTTAATCTGTTCCTTTTTTTTGTTGTTAAAAATATTTTCCTTTCTTGAGCCTAGAGCAAATCTTACATATGTTGATCGGCTTTGAAATAACCTGTTCTAACTTGTGATCATTAGTAAATATTCCTTAAATCCTCTGGTTCTTAACACATTTATAGAGCTCCTTCTGTGTGCCACGGACTCTGCTAAGTATTATGACAGGTGTCGAGAAACCATGATTCATGCCCTTGTTCTCACGGAGTTAGTCCTTCATATACACGTGAGCATTTAGGTGAAAAAAACATAAAAGCTTCTGAATCATGCAAGCGCTGGTGCGAGACAGTACCTAATTGACAAAGGAATACAGAAAAGTCTGTTTGACACCACAGATGTAGAGATTGGTCCAGGGAGTAGCTGTTCGAGTCCAAATAAAAATATTTGTGGTGAGCAACATATAAAATTGTACATTGCATTCACAACGCAATTAGTGGACAAGTAATATTTAAAGTTATGTTTATACAAGTCTGCTGTGTCACCATGATTTCTCAAACTTAAGTTGATTGAAGGCCAGTCTGAATGTTTAAACATAGCTTAAGGCTGAGTCCTTTTCATAGAGAGCTGAGTTGCTTTTGTTCAAACATCTTAGGATGCTGTGTGCAGTGCTAAGGGCTAGAGATAGAATGAGAAAAACAATATACACATTCCTGCCCTCCTGGTGAGTGTGGTCTAGTCTGTCCTAAGACTGGAAGGAAGAAGAACGAGAATGACATTTCCATTCACTGGCTGTCTGCTCTTGGCCACCAGGCAAAATGTAATTCACACACACACACATCCCCAAACCTAAGGACTTGAAGTAGGAATTTATCCACTCTCACTCGTGTGAGTGGGCTGGCAGTCCTTGTGCTGGTCCTGGGGGTGTCATTCACAAGACGGTCTTCAGCTGGGCGGAGGTGAAAGGTGTAGAAAGGCTCCTTTCCTTGTCAAGGCCTCAGCTGGGTCCTGCATTCCCCTGCGTGTGTCCTCTTTCTTTGGTAGATCAGATGGCTTTCTCCCACGGTGCTCAGGGGCCCATGAAGGTAAATTGGATCTCTTATGAGCGCACCCCAAAATGTCACAGGGTCGGTCCTGTGGCATTCTATTGGTCAAACCCAGTGACAAGGTGAGCTGGATTCAAGGGGAGAGAAATAGACCTCATCCCAGTGGGAGGAGGGCTGCTCTGTGCAGGCAGGAAGGAGCTGTTAGCACCCATCTCCGTAGACACACACACACATCTACCTCCATATACCAACCCATGCTGTCTCCATGCCAATCTTTCAAAGGAAGGGCTTTCAATATTATTTTTTGTGCCTTTTCTTAGGTGAGAAAACTGAGGCTTAGAGATATAAAAAAAATTACTTCTCAGAATTACCTAAACATTCAGGAGAATGTTAAGAGTAAGGGGTTTAAAATAAGACACACTGGCGATTAAATGCTGCTTCTGCAATTTACTGTCTGAGAAACTGAGGGCAATTTGTGATATCTATACAATAGGAATAATAATACCTATCTCACATGGCTATTTTCAGAGTTGAATAAGATGGTACTTAGCATAATTGCTTAGCATAGTGCCTAGTGAGCAATCAGCACTCAGAGTCTGTTGCTGAACATATTATTTTGGATTAAAATAGGAATGCGTATTATGTGGTCTGCGAGGAGGAAAAAAAGTTACATTAAGAATTGGCAGCAGAATTCTTTAGGAAGAGAAATGGCTATTGATTAGGAAAACTTAAAACATTTTGGCTATTGTGATTGTGGGAAATTGCCTTCAGGTCATCCACAGGAAGGTCAAATGAGCCAAGAGACTGCCTCTGGGGTGTGAGGTGGTTCATGAGGGTGTGAAGGCAAGAATTAAATACTTCACCTGGAGGTGAAGGTGAGTACAGAAGGACAGAGGGAGAGGGAGTGTGTGTGTGTGGGGGGGGGGGGGGAGGGGGACTGGAGCTTGGGCCTGAGAAGAGGAGGGGACCTGAACAGTTTCCAGGCTCCCAAGGAATAGGGAGAGAGAGTGGTGAGGTCCTTTAATAACTGATATTTTATATTAAGTCATTTTTATGCTCCAGTCCCCTGCCCTCACTATTATCCTGTGATCTTTCGTAAGAATTCTACCCCAATCTGAGTAACGCAACGAATGAGTTCAAGAACAGTTTCCTCCAGTGTCCCTCCTTCTGTTTTTTCAAAGCACTAGGTTTGTGCCACCAAACAGGGGTGAGAGCTGCTTTTCTTCCTTCATCAACCCCTGTGCCTGGCAGAACACCCAGCACATCGCGGGTTCTCAGTAAAAGTGGAGTACTTGGAAGGAGCTCAAGTTTCATTTTGTTTATTTGTTTTTCAAATTTTTATGTAAGGGCTTAGAGTGCACAAGCAGCTACACAGTGTGAGAGATTTCCAATGGGAATAAGAAGCCTGGGTGTTCACTATTTCAGTTAATGTAGAGCAAGAAAAGGGAACAATGGAGACATGGGAATTCTACAGAAGCAGGAAATTGGAGACCCTGGAAAATAGCCTCAGCTCCTATAGGTGGTTGGGTGAATTTCAGTTGTCGATGTGTTTTTTGGGCCATATTTGGGATGGGGGACACTGAATCATTTTAATTTTTCTTAACATATTTTTATTGATTTTTATTGATTTTTATTGATTTCAGAGAGGAAAGGAGAGGGAGAGAGAGATAGAAACATCAATGATGAGAGAGAATCGTTGACCGGCTGCCTCCTGTATGCCTCCTACAGGGGATCAAGCCCGAACCCGACATATGCCCTGACTGGGAATTGAACCATGACTTCCTGTTTCATAGGTTGATACTCAACCACTGAGCCACTCCAGCTGGGCTTGAATCATTTTAATTTCCATCTTGGGAAGCAGGGGCATCCCCACAACTGGGAAACTAACTTCGGGGTTGCATTGAAGGTTGAAATTTTACACAAGGCATGAAATTCTTGTATTTTCCACCAGTGCAACCCAATACAACTTGGTAAAAAGAACACTGATTTGGTGGCCAAGAGCTCCGAGTTCTAGCCCCAGTGTGTCACTACTTGGCTCTCAGATTTTGAATTATTTGATTTTGAAGTCTCTAAAATAAAATGCCTCATTTACAAAGTGAAGGGATGAGATGTCCCGTATGGTGTATGGTTTCTTCCTTGGACCCATGTCCTTTATTTGCAAACTGATAGACAGCTAGGGTACATGGCAATTAAAATCAGAGTGGAGAAAGTACAGAAATTTGGTAGTGTATAAAGAGCTATTGCCAACTCAAAAGAAACACAAAAGATAGTTCGTTTGACACATGGGGGAAATTGTCAACAATTACCGTAACAGGAAATTAATGAATGAATTGCAAATGGCCAACAAACTACTGAAAACATGTTTCACTTCAATAATAATCAAAGATAGTCAAATATGAAAGAAGAGGAGATATCAATGTTCACTTATTAAGTTGGAAAATATTTTTTAAATGCCTCACATTGAATGCTAAGTGTCCCATCAGCTTGTTGGTTGTTAAGTATCAAAATCTTTTGAGAGGTCAGTTTGGCAATATTTATCAAGAGCATTAAAAATTTATCTTTGACACAATAGTCTGACCCTTTAGCAGCTCAGAGATGTCTGCATCTGTGACAAACACATTTATTGCAGGATGATTCATAATGATTCAACCCTGAAAGTTATTTAGAGATTCACAAAGAAGGCAAGAATTAAATACTTTATGATACATCCGATGACCATCTATTCAACCACTTAAATCTGTACTTTTAAGAATATTTTAGCCCTGGTCAGTTGGTTCTGTTGTTTGGAGCATCATCCCATACACCAAAGGGGTGAGGATGATTCTGGTCAGGGAACACACACCTAGGTTTCGGTTCGGTCCCTGGTCAGGGAGTATATGGGAGCCAACCAATAGATTTCTCTCTCTCTCTCTCTCTCTCTCTCTCTCTCTCTCTCTCTCTCTCTCTCTCTCCCTCCCCCCCTTTCAATAAATAAAAACTTACCTTGGGTGAGGCTTTTAAAAAAAAGAGTATTTTATACTATGGGAAAATGTTTGCCCATAATTTACCATAATTAATGGTAAATGCAAATAAAGAGCTCATCCAAACTGCAAATTCAGTGTCATCCTATGGTAAAACACAGACAAGGTACCCAGAGAAAAACACTCAGACAAAAAGACACCCCAATTGCTAGAATGCTTCTTTCAAAAGTGATTGGATGATTTTAAATTTGTTCTTCATGCTATTCTGAATTTTCAAAACTCTAGTAAACATTGTGATTTAAACATTCAGCAACAAATGTGTTTTCCCCTTCAGTTATTCTTCAAATCCCTGGAGCATGAGCACTTGGCAGCATTTCCAGGTGTGATTCAGCGCAATGCACACCAAATACACTGGGCATTTACTTTAACGGCTCCAGTGCAGTGCAGTGCCCACACGGGAATACCCGAGAGCTGATTTTGTTTTTGAATGCGGCACACAGGGTCCCCCTCATCCCACCGGCAGTGAGAGGCAGCGCACCCACGTTAGCCTGTCCACCGACATGGGCCAGGGCTTACTGCCACATCAACTTGAAAGGCGACCAGGGACCTGCTGTCACTTCCCTGAGTGCTATGTCACATGGCTGAAGGGGCTGCTCTCAGGGGAGCAGAAAGTCACCATAAATATTTATAAGGGATCTTGTGTTGCTGTGCCAGAGGGCAGTTTATTATTAGAAAAGTCACAAATAGAACTGAAAAGCAGCAGCAAATACATTCCAGCTAGGTGTGTCTGTGTCTATGTTTATATGTGCGTATACATGTATGTATGTTTATATGCACATGCTTACATGTGTATACACATGTAGTGTTACGTCTGTGGATGTGCTCCATGTACTTTATAACCCCCTCATTCTTGCCTGCCTTCTTTTTTAGCTCTCCACTTACATTTATCTGGTTTTGAAATTCAGCCTTGATTGGTGCTTGTACCGCCTGTGGCCCTTGTGACATTTCATCCAGGAATCCCAGTGTACAGTTGCCTGGTTGTTGCCCTGCAGACAGTCTTTCAGACAAAACCAGAATTGTTGAGCGTGCTGTGCCCGCCCTCAAACTCATGTCTGTGTTAGGTTAGAAGTGAGGATTCTCCGTACACCTCACCCCCCTCCACGCAGCAAGGTCCGTGTGCAGTCCTGTGCGTTGCACACACCGAGGCACTGCTGAACAGCTGTTTTCAGTTGCAGGCCAGACCCACTGTCATAACACGGCGAGGTGTGGCAGAAGGTGTGACTGCTACTAATGAAATCATCAAACTTTGGTGACTTAAAAAAAGTAGTTAAAGTAGGTTCATGCTACCTCTAGAACCCCGCCGCTCTCCCCTGCATGGGGGTGGGATGCTGTGAGTGGTTGAGGAGGAGGAGGTTTCAGTAGGGCTTGCTAGGAGGCAGGTGAGGCAGCTTGACCAGGGCCCCCATGCCCTCCCATCCTTCCTCACCTCGTCCAAGGCCCACTTTGCTCCTCTATGGACATGGTCTTTTCTGCTCACCACTGTCCTCCAGACCAAAGCGAATGGATGTTCTCAGTCCTCATCTCCCGGCCCTCACTGACATTTGAGAGGCCCTGCTCCTTCTTTCCTTCTTAAACACCCGCCCACCTTAGCGTGGGGGACACACATGACTCCGGTTTCCAGCGGATGCCCCATCAATGCCTGTGACTGGTTTGTCCTCCTTCTCTGCTCCTAGACTTTGGCCTGTCACGGTGCATCTCTTGGGACTTCCCTAAGTGCCTTGCCACCTGTTCCCCTCCACATGTTTGCTCCAGCTCACTGTCGCCCCTCAGCTGCATACTTGATGATGACGTCATTTTATGTTTCAGATTCAGTGGGTCCAAACCCCTGGCTTCCCGTTCGCCCAAGAAAGCTGGCCTCTCCATCTCCCCAAGTTAACCCTTTGAGTGCCAACCAATATCCTAGGAACTATGCTAAAATTGCCAAGACATTTGTGCTGATTTTACAGCAGTTTAGGAAAAAAATTATGAATCGCAAGTAAATGAAGTTACATGTTCAAAAACTTAAGGAAACCTTTACTACATTGACATATTTAGCAATTATCATCAACACTAATAAAAGCAGACTTAGAATTGGACACCATTTCGAAGCTTTGATAGTGCTCCTGGCATTTTTGGCGAAAGACAGGAGGAGCACAATAGCTAGCGCTCCCCGGCACTCAAGTGGTTAATAACAGCCCCATTCTTCCAGCTCTCAGGCCAAAACCCCCAGAGCAGAATGGAAAGGAAAAGCCCATTGTTATAGGCTGACCTGTGTCCTTAAATCCATGTGGGAAGCCTCAACCCCCAGGACCTCAGAAGTGACTGCATGGGGAGGTGGGGGTCTTTACAGAGGTGATTAAGGTAAGATGAGGTCACTGAAGTGGGCCTAATCCCATATGACGAGTGTTCTTATTAAAGAGGAGTGTAGGACACAGACACACAGAGGAAAGACCATGTGAAGACACCGGGAGAAGACGGCTGTCTACATGCCAAGGAGAGAGGCCTCAGGAGGAACCAGCCCTGATCACGCCTTGTTCTCAGCTTCCCAAGATGGGGAAAGGATGTGTCTGCTGTTGCTGAAGCCTCCTTCTGGTCATTTGTGCTTTGTGACGTCAGCCTGAAATGACTAATACAGCACCTTGGGTAAAAATAATTCAGAATTTCTTTCTTTAAAAAAATGATTTTATTGATTTGTAGAGAGAGAGGAAGGGACAGAGATAGAGAGAAACATCAAAGAGAGACAGAAACTTCGATTGGCTGTCTCCTGCACGCCTCCTACTGGGGATTGGGACTGCGAGCCCGGGTATGTGCCCTGACTCATAATCGAACCCGTGACCTTTTGGTTACTGGAATGACACTCAACCACTGAGCACACTGGCCAGGCTAATTCAGGATTTCAAGACTACATGGACAAGCATGAAACCAATGCCAGGTCCATCTGAATGCAGATGCTGAGTGACTTCCTGTCCCCTTCCCATGAGGCCACCTGCCTTCAGCTTTGTTCCTGTTCACACTCACGTCCAATCCTCCCTCCAATCTTCCTGCTGCCTTCAGGACATACCTAGCTGGGGTCGCCCCTCCACACTGTGATCCCAGCATTATCTCTGTGTTCCACGTGACAGTCAGGGTGGCCCATTTGCATTATTGAACAGCTTCCTCACTCCTCTGGGTGCATCCTCTCACGGCCTGCCCTCACTCAGAGTGAAATCTTTTCACCATCCACAAACACCTGCCAGATGTGTTCTTCCAACCCCACCTTGACCTGTGCCTCTTCTGGCTCCTCTTGTGTCTCCTCTGCTGGGCAGTGGTAGGATGAGGATGGCATGTGGGGAATCAGAGGTAACATCAAACTGGGATGGGCGGGGCTTTCTGAGGGGGAACACCAGGACCATCCTTTGCATTCATGCCCACCTCTGCTCATCTTCAGCTTCTGCTTGTTCATCCAGAGGTGGCGCTATCCACCCTCTAAATATCACCCCAAAAACAAACAAACAAAGAAATAAATGTCACCTCAAGGCAGGGACTCAGAGTCTGTAGTCTTCCTTCCCAGGCCTGTCCACAGGCTCCCTCCAGACAGAAAAAAGCGAGAAGCCAGGCTCTGGAGCAGCTGCAGGCCGGTATGTGGCTCCAGCAAGTGGAGCTCGCAGGGCTTTGCTCAGAGCCAGGAGGCATTTTTCTGGGCATGAACCAGCTCCTCTGTGACTCTGCATCCCCAGACCCCTGCAAGGGGCCTTCCTAGCCTCACAGGCTGGCTTTCCAGCTGTGCAAGCTCCCACATCCTGTTTTATCCCTCTTTCTTCTGCAAAGGCCTGATTTCCTGACTAAATGCTGCTAGAGACAGTCATGTTGCTGGGAACCAATCTGAGCAGAAAACATGGCAGCCCGTCCGCTCAGATGCCAGCACCGGAAGCCCTGACTCTGCCTGGCCCTTAGAATGAGACGGCTCACAATCAACCATTTCAATGGGCCATCGAAACAGTCAACAAACCAAAGCATTGGAGACCATAACTTTTAATCTTGGGGCTGTTATTATTCGTGGATCACTTTGGACAAACGACCTTTTTTTATAGTTTTTAAAAATATATAGAATAAAATTAACTGTTTTTCCTTTGATGAAGTGTCAGAAGGGAAAAAAATTAAGGTTATTTGAAGACAATTTGGAAATTTTCAGATGTAATGACACAAACTTATTCTGACTTTCCTTGATAATATAGAAAAAAAAAATGGATATGCACAGAATCTGATTAAGAGCGCAGGTTCAGGAATTTGATTGCTCATGTTCATGTCCTGGCTTTGTCTCTACTAGCTGTACAACCGTAAGTAAGCAAATTAAATTTCTTGTGCCTCAGTTTCCTCCGCTGTTAAAATGACTACCAGTACTTAAAGGGTTTGGGGGGGGGGGAGATTAAAAATTAATCCAGGCAAGACTCAGAATAGTGTCTAGCAACTTGAAACCCTTTTAAGTATCAGTTGCTATAATCACTGCCCACCAGTATAAGTATTTTATTACTGTTTATAAATACACTAACAAAATATAAGTGGTAATTATTATGGCTTAGTGAAGAGATATATGGAGTACATTTTTTTAAAAAATCTTACTTTAACCTGTAAAGAAATAACCGCTATTCAGATCAGGGGTAAAACCAACCAGTCAATTCTAACGGAACTTATTTTGATGCCATGGTACCAGAAGCGCCCCATACACAAGACACTCCTGCTTCATTTAGAGTAACGCAACAGTAAACCCAGCAATACTTAAATGCAACTTATTTTATCAAAGAAATTTTACAGCCCTTATCTCATTTACTATAGTCGTCCACAGAGCTTCATCAGGTAAGAGAAGCAGGTCCTATGAAGTCACGATTTATAGATGAGGAAACTGAGATGCCGGGGGTGTTTTGCGGACAGGACTAGAAGCACACCGCAGGCCAGGGTCTTTCCGCTGCTCTGAGGAACTTCCTCCATCGGCACAATGCTTGCACCGAGAAAGCCGGAGTATCTCAGCTTACCAAGGCCAAGTCAACCTGAGGGGGACTCGACTTCTCTCTTCATTCAAGGCTTTCTGTTGCCAGTTAAATTGTGGTGAGTGTGTGTGTGTGTGTGTGTGTGTGTGTGTGCGCGCGCGCGATCGCACGTGTGGGTGCACGCATGTCGTGGTGGAGGGAGGAGTGTGTGTGATTATTTTTAAGTAATGTTGCCATAGGTGAGTGATTTTTATAAGCTTCCTGGTAAATGATGGGTTGGATCTGTGTAATTAACTGTAAGCAGCGAGCAAGCTGTGAACCAAAGCAACATAAATAACAGTTACTGCTCTTCTACTCTGTAATCTGGAGGAGAGACATTGCTCAACGCGCTTTCCTTGACACACGTCGGCCTCTTATTTACCACTGAGGAGGTGCAAGCGGGGTGAGGCCCAGGCGCACTGAAGAAGCCGGGACGGAGGGCTGGAGGTGTCCTGATTGCAGAGGAGGCGTCTGGATGTGATTGTTCTGCTGCGAAACGCTGCCTGGGAAGCGTGCTCCATCACAGCCACACGCTGCGCTCCTTTTCTCCAGCTCAGAAACCTATTTCTGGATCAAGCCAGCAGCCTGAATGGAGGTAGTGAGAAAATTAATCAGCAAAATCTTCTGAAATCGGATGTCTTTTTAAAAATTCACTCCCTTTACTCCTAGGAGCTGACAGGGAGTAATAACTCTTCCCCATAAAGAGCTGGCTCAGCGATCTCTTCTGCATCCTGGCGAAAGAGCACTGAAGATGAAACAGCCTCACTGTGATGGCAAAGCGTTCTCCTTAATGGTATCTGTGCTATACCTATCGTTTAAAGAGGAGCACACTCACTTACAGTCTTAATCTACCAAATGCATCCTGTAAGGTGTCTAGGTTTTTTGATAACAAAACATATTTAAGTTCCAGTTTGTTTTGGATACTGTTTGTAGATGTGAAATAGAGTCATTTCCCAGGAAATTGGGCCCCTGGAGGCTGAGAGAGGCTCAAGTCATCACATGACACAGACAATCTGTGAGATTTCTTTCTAACATGTCCCCCAGTGTGGGGAAGACTAAGTTATAGTGATCACTGAGAGGGGTGCTGCCCCAGGGGAGGCTGGGTTGAGCAGACATTGTACTGTAATCAGGCCATGCTGGGCTCCTGGGGGAATCTTATTTTTTTTTAAATATATTTTTATTGATTTCAGGAAGAAGGGAAAGGGAGAGAGAGAAACATCAATGATGAGAGAGAATCATTGATTGACTGCCTCCTCCACGCTCCCCCTCTGGGATTGAGCCCACAACCCAGGCATGTGCCCTTATCCAGGAATCGAACCGTGACCTCCTGGTGCATAGGTCGATGCTCAGCCACTGAGCCACACTGGCAGGGCTCCTGCGGGAATCTTGTTGACCCACCAGGTGTGCAGGAAGGGCAGGTGCTTCTGTCTGAAGACACCAGATATGCCTGGGGCGTGAGAGAAAGCTGTGACATATGTAACCCAGGCTCCCCAAGTCAGGCATTCAGTGACTTATGAGCTTGTGAGCCTGTGCTTGGAGATCTACCGAGACATTCCTGACCCTCAGCTTCCCCTGAGCAGGGCTGAATGACATCAAATACAGAGATTGTGTGTGTTTTTAATTTTTTTATTTTAAAAAAATTTATCTTTATTGTTGAAAGCATTACAGATGTCCCCTCCCCTGACCCCCAATTGCCCCTTATAACCCAGTCTTCACTACTCCTCCCCCAGGCCTTCACCACACTATTGTCTATGTCCATGGGTTATGCATATATGTCTGTAAATTCATTGGTTAATTTCTTCCCGAACCCCTCCCTCCCCACCCCCCTTCCCTCTGAGATTTTCATGACATTTTGCTTTGCTTATTTTTCCTTTGGAACATTGCAAATGAAAATAAAGAAAGAGCAATTCTCTTACCTATGGTTAAAAAAAAAGACATTTTTCAGGGTAACAACTTTGTTGCTCTTTTGGATGGTAGGAGACTGAAAGTTAGATGCCTGAAAAGCCAAGAGCAGTGCTAAAGAAGCAAACTCGAGTTCTGCTTACAAAGGGACAAGTCCTGATGGCTTTCCATTGCATTTATATATATCATCCTTTTAAGTTCTTACCAAGCAATCCTCTGCATTTCTAACTGGTTTAAAGTTGTCTTAGTCTGTGGGCTGTGCTAACAGAGTATCATAGACGGGTGGCTTATCAACAACATAAATTTATTTCTCACAGACCGGAGGCTGGAAGTCCGAGATCAAAGCGCCTGCAGATTCAGTGCCCGGTGAGGACCTGCTTCCTGTTTAGCAGACAGATCTCCTCTCTGTGCCCTCACATGGTGGCAGGGGACAGGGAGCTCTCTGTATCGCTTTTAAAGGACACTAATCCAGCACACGGTGCCATACACAGATCTTCTAGGTGACATAGGAACCCACACCTGAAACCTATGCGATCATGTCCATCAATGTCACCCCAATGAATTTTATTAAAAAAATAAAGGACACAATTCCATTTATGAAGGCTCTGACCTCCTGACCTCATCAGCTCCCCAAGTTCCCACCTCCCAACACCATCACAATGGGGATTAGGTTCAACATATGAATTTTGGGAGTTGGCAGAAACACTTAATGTATAGCGAGTTCTTAATGACCAAGTCAAGTTTTCTGCCCCCAAAATGACCAAAGAGGACAGAGCGGCCCCCCCTGCCACCGGGCCTCATGTGTAAGCAGTGACCCTGTGGCCTCAGAAGACGTAAGCAGCCCTCATGTTTCCGGGTCCTGTGAATCAACAAACAGAGCAGCTCCGCACCCGGACGGTATAGAAACAGGTGTCCCACAGTCTGACTTTTCTTATGGTCCAATAAAGGGGCCACATGTATTCCAGTTTGGATATAAAACCACGTGTGACTGGAGGAGACTTGTCAGATGGAAGAACAATTCCCAGGGAAACACTGTTCCTCAGCCACGGGAGCCCCAGCATGAACTCAAGGAAGCTAAACGTGGTGTCAAGAGGACTGGACTCAACACCGCTGTCCTTTGCCCTTTTCATGGTAAAAGGGAGGATGTGCTGCTTTTCAAAGACAGCCAGAGCCGACGAAATCATCGTTCGAACAACCAGGAACACCGAGGGAAGGGAACGCTTTCAAACTGGGTTTTCCAAACTTCGTTAGGAAGCTAGGAGGCGTGTTTGAGCTCTCTGTGTTTTCTTTGTTCAGCTCATGCAGGATCGGAGTGACTAATGGCAGTCACAGGTGCCCAGTGGCTTTTTGTTTGTTTATTTTTTTTTTTTAAAGCAGAACCTGCAGTTGGGAAGTGGCTTTTAAACTTACTGAGCCATACTGGCTATTCCCCTGTTTTTTTTTAGTATTTAGGCTCAGTATTTAGGATTCACTATTACGTCTCCATGTTGAGGAGAAAGTCGGTAAAATCTGATCTCTAACATGGGGTGGCTGGGGTGGGGGTGGGAGGGGGGGTGTGGACTGGGTCAGACTGGATCTGACCAAGGGAGGGACAGGCGCCTCAGAGGCATCCACTTCAATCCTGCGGGGGGCGGGGGGGGGGGGGGGGCTGCTCCTGATGGCACACCCTCCGCATGCTGCTTCCTAGAAAGCTCTGCCATTAGAGAATCACATCAAATCACAGTAAAGACTGTCGTGACGATGCGGGACACTGCAAAAAAAAAATAAATAAATAATGCTTTCCATTCTCAGTTTCTCCTAAGTGGAAAGAATTGGGAAGAATTTTCACTTTGCAAAAGCAAAGAGAAAAGATGGTGCTTTTGAGGCAGAAACAGACGCTACAATATGCTAACAACATAGTAACAATAATTAAAAGTTACCAGACTAATTAAAATGCCAAGTGTCTGACAATAAACAGCAATTACACAGCCT
Organism: Myotis nattereri; assembly: GCF_964212035.1. Taxonomy (NCBI): domain Eukaryota; kingdom Metazoa; phylum Chordata; class Mammalia; order Chiroptera; family Vespertilionidae; genus Myotis; species Myotis nattereri. The sequence goes on from NC_138075.1 coordinate 152,558,974, forward strand.
CCCAGGGGATGAGCCATTGCAGAGTGGGTGGGTGGGGAGTGAGATCATGTGGAGATTCCCGACGGCAAACCTCCTCCTGGCCAGGCACTGTCAGGGGAGCCAGGCCGGTGGGCGGCTCGGGTGCTGTTCAAGCGGTCGTGCGTGGAAGTGTGAAAAGGGAGCCAGCGCAGCCAACCCAGAGGAGCAGGCTGCCTTGCACAACTTATGCCTCAAACCTTTGGAATGTTAAAACAGGGCAAAGCTTTGGACTGGGCCTAAGCAGCCTTGTTTCTCAAACAACTGTTTGCAAGGGTAACAAGAGAGCAGTTATTGTGACGACTAGGCTGATGGCTACTGAACGGAAAATTAAAAACATCCTTTAGAATTAGTGTCACTATGTCAGCTTATCGGCACCAATGGCCATGTCTTCCTTCTGTGGATGTGATTGGTCCCCGCCCTCTCCCCATATATACCCATTGCCTTTTCTCCGAATTGGAACACTATTTGGCTTCCTGCCAGAGTCAATGCTTCCCCTATAGCTATTCCTTTTTTTTTTTTTTTTTTTTTTTAGATCTCAAATAAAGGCTTGTTGCCTCTCACTTTGGCTTTTCGTTTTTAGGCTGTCAGAGGGAAGAGGAGGAAATGACGTGTCAAGAAGCAGGAAGGATCCAGGAAGGAGTCGACAGAAGGTGTCTCTCTACTTTTAGAAATGCTTTCTTCACTTCTCACCCGGACTGTGTTCATGTGCTGAGCTTGCAGGACCCTCTCTCTCTGCTTCCCCCTCCCTCAGTTTTGCATTCTTTCCTGAGATGGTCAGTCAGGTGAGGCCACAAAAGGAGACGGAAAAGGGGCTCAGGAAAAACACGCACAGGTTTATTACACCCCCGGGTGCTAGAGGCAGGAGCACGCGGCGCCCACCGCAGGGCAGGGCCACGTGGGGAAGCACCAGGGAGGTCAGAAGACAGGGACAGGAGTGGGAGACCACCTCAGCCACAGCCTTTACTGGGGTTTCCACTAAAAGGGGAGGCAGGGCAGGGGAGCAGTTCAGGGCGGGCGAGTTTGACTGACTCCGGAGGTTTGGGACCGCAGGGTGGGCCCTAGTTGTGTGGCCCCTGGCCCTGGATGATGAAGGCGGAGGAATGTCACCTCCTGGGGAATGTGGGCCCACAGAAGCAGGCTGCCTCTGGATGGGTAGTTTGCCGGGCATGGGGGTGCTTCCCTGGGTGGCCTCTTCCCAGCCAGAACGTTTTTAAGATGTCACAACATTGTAATATACTTAAAATTAAAAAGATATTTAATACACTCCCCCATCCCCATCAAAATGCCATTCCCCCAGAAGGCAGAGCGAGGACAGGAAATAGAAATGTTAGAAACGCAATAGACATTTATACTCAGCCTCCCTCTGAAGACGATTTGGGTGCATCTAATGCCGTGCCATAGCAGACGCATAGAACAGACACCGAGCATGAAAGGGCTCGCCTGTTTCCCCGGCTCTGCACACCTACAGCTTCTCATCTAGCCAGGAGCCAGGGACAGTGGGATGGGTGTCAGGGAAAGTGACGGGTAACAGGCAAAGGCGTTGGTGAGGCACTAAATTCTAGGGGGGATTGACCGAGTGCACTGTTGGCACCTGCCTGGCAGAGGCAGGGGGGTTTCCTGTGCCGCCTGTGGTCGCATATAACAACCTGCTCTGCTCCATGCACTTCCAGTTCTAGTCTCTGGTTTGTGGGGGGGGGGGGGGTGGGTGGGTCATATTTCTTGGTTTTGGCTCACAACCACATGTGAGAGGCAGTAGAGGTGAGTCATTGTGAATTTTTTTTTTTTTTTAGTTTTTCTTGATTTTAGAGAGGAAGGGAGAGGGAGAGAGAAAGAAACATTGAGGGGGAAAAAAAAGAAACATTGATGTGGGAAACACCAACTGACTGCCTCCTGCACGCCCCCTACTGGGGATTGAGCCCGGAAACATGGCCACATGACAGGCACCGTGTGAGCCCTCACTCGTTCAGGTCTTACATTCTTGAAGTCAGTGTTAATCACTATGGCCCTATTTTACAGATGAGGAAACTGAGGCCCAGGGAGGTGACAGAGTTTGCTGCAGGCTACACAGATAGGAACAGATGTGGAGTCAGAGAAACGAAGATCTGAGTCAATCTCAGGTGTCAGGGTCCCACCTGCCTCCTTCCCTCCATCCCTCCCGGTGGCTCCTGCTTGCTGTAAAACTTCTTACCCTGAGAGTTCTGGGACAGGAAGGCAGTTCTTCCTCGGCGACACTCAAGAACATGAGTGCTCTTGTTCAAAGACAACCAGAAGTGTTTTTACAAGAAGACAAGGATCATTTAATTCTGATGCCGTTAAATTAATAAAACTCTCAGGGCTTGGCTAGTGACAATCTAATTAAACTTACAGAATGTGGTTCAATTATGTAACAAAGTGGGTTGACTTTCAGACAGATGAGTTCTGGATACACATCCGCCGGCTAATCACTTCCCTGCCATATAAGGTAAACTGGGATTAAATATTTCATCACACGGAATCCTCAACACATTCTAACTCCCTGTCAGGGTCTTTTGAGGGCAGAGGTCAGCTCACTCTGCAGCTGTGATTATTGATGAAGGTATGACTGCCACCTGCCAGTTACGATCTGGCCAAGCTGGAGTTGGCAGCGTGCGCTTGGCCCGGATGCTTCTATTCAGGCTAACCATATCACCGAGAACTCACTGTGAGGTCCTGCCACTCCTTTGGAGAGCAATTGGGCAAAATTTAATACAATTGAAGGTGCACCCCGAATGAACTCAAAGTCACCTGCTAGGTGTCGACCCCTGGAGAAACTCCCACACACGTGCACACTGAGACACATACAAGAAGATTTGTTGCAGCCTACGTGTCCTCAAGAGAAACAAGAAATACTTTAAGCGGCCATAGGCAGGAAAATGAATGCTTACATTTTGGTACATTCATACAGTGGAATTTTTTGTTGTTAAAATGAGAGAATTAGAGCTTAATGTATCAAAATGGACACATCACAGAAAATAGTGAATAAAAAACATAAGATGTAGAATGACATTACAGTATGATGTCATCTATATAAATTTTAACATACTATGATGACTACATTCCCTCACATATAGTAAAAATACCAAAGCATTTTTGTGGCAATTTAACCACTAAAATTATGATGATAGTTTTCCTTTATAAAGGATAAAACAGAAAGAGTTGGAGAAGCACATATGGGTGATTTAAACTCTAAATATACCGATTTATTTCTTTAAAGTAATAAGGACTGAGGTAATGATGTAAAATATTGTTTTTAATGATGCTAGGTTATGAGTGTTTATTGTTCTCGATGTTTTTTTTTGTGATGCTTGAAATAGCTCATAATATATAAAGAACTTCCTGTAAGCTAAGCATTAGGATGTTCAGTATAGTAAGAATAATGCCTGCACGGAAGGTTCAGGCAGCCAGAAAAAAAAAATATGGCATATAAAACATCCTTCTAAGTGGTACCACAAGCAGCAGAGACGGAATAATGACTCAGCATGAATGCTGTCTCTGATATGAGCAGACTTATATGACAACCTTTCTCTTGAGTGAAATTTACTCCCAAAATAACTCACTTCCCTGAATTTTTCTCTTTATAGATGTGACATACATATGAGCTAGCATTTCAAAGCGAGCAATATGGCCCTGGAAAGAAGTACAAAATGCTCAAGCCCTTGGAGAGACAGTCTCACTGGAGGGGAGTGCCTGGCTGCATACCTTTTCATTTTATTCCTGAGTTTGAATTAATTTGGCTGGTTATGTTATAAGAAAGCAAGCAAGCACAGGTGGCTCTGAGCACCTGCCAGACGTTCGATAGATTGAAATCTTGGCTTGAGTGTGTCACCATCCACAGCAGGTGACTATGGCAGACTCCATCGATGGCACCGGATCCATAGTTTCCTGCTCAGGTTTCTTCCCTAGCCATTTAAACGTTGCTTGAAACGACAGTATTTCAATTCACTTCATGTTTAGATGAATTTGGCAGAAGTCAGAAAAAAGTCAGCTAAACGAATGGGAATAATTTAAGCAATGATCATAAGCCTCTAGTGGGTAAGGGCTAAGCGTTCATCTGTTCTCCAAAATACTCCACACCACTCAATAAACTCTTAGTTGCTGATTAGCATAATTCCAAAAACACATTTAGTTCTTGCAGTGACAGAACTGCTCATGATGAAGAGAATCAGTCAACCTTACTTTCTTGACCTCTGGACCTACCTAGAATGCTTTAATATGTGTCCCATACAGCGTTCTTGTTACAGTGAGCAATGTAGGTTTTTATTAATATTGATTATTAGAGTCCTATGCTCCAACACAAATGGAGGCCAGGACTTTGCAAAGAGGTTCACTGTACACAGAGGTTTAAAATGATATTAGCAGGATTTTTTACATAACAATTTTTAACGAGGTATGTAGCAAACACCTCTGGCTCTCCATGTCACGTCGCTGTGGCCCATGCGTGACTTCCACTCAACTTTGGTGCACAGCTCACCGAGCTCACTGCTGCGATGGCCTCTCACCTTGAGTACATGCTACATGTCTTTTCTTTTTGCATCAGCATCTTGTTCAGTGTTAGGGGGGCTCATCACAGTGCAGAAGGCAAGTCAAAAGGATGCACTTCCTCAGTGAGCTCTCAGTAAATGCTAAGGCCTCCTGTGTTTCAGGGAAATGGTTCTGGTGGCTATTCCACACTTAGGTGTGGCTTTCTTTTTATTTAATACTAGAGGCCAGGTGCGCGAAATTCATGCACAGGGGCAGGAGGGTCTCCTCAGACCAGCCTGCACCCTCTCCAATTCGGGAACCCTTGGGGGATGTCCAGCTGCCAGTTTAGGCCCAATCCCAGGGGCCTAAACAATCTGGGCCCCTCTCACAATCTGGGACTGCTGGCTCCTAACTGCTCACCTGCTTGCCATCCTGATCACTCCTAACTGCCTCTGCCTGCTGGCCTGCTGGCCTGATTACCCCCAACTGCCCCCCCCCCCATGCCAGCCTGGTTGTCCCCAACTGCTCCCCCCCCACCTCCGCCAGTCTGTTCACCCACAACTTCCCCATCCCTGCGGGCCTGGTCACCCCTTACTGGCCCCCTGATGGCCTGGGTGCCCCCAACTGCCCCCCATGACAGGCTGGTTGCCCCCAACTGCCCCCCCCCCAGCCTGGTCTCCCCCAACTGTCCCCTCCAGCTGGCCTGGTTGGCCCCAACTGCTCCCTGCCCCCGCCCCTGCTGGCTTGGTCACCCCATGCAGCCTGCTGCTGTTCAGTTGTTTGGTCATCCCTCACTAACTCCCCTTCCGGCCTTGTCGCCCCACGCAGCCTGCTGTTTTGTCATTACTGTGATGGAGTCCTAGACAATTTGCATATTCCTCTATTATTAGTATAGTTAGTTGAATTTTATATGACTCTGAGACTGTGGCTGGATGTTCTTGGTCAGTTTTAGAAAATTTTCAGAAAATTCTCCCCCTTTCTGTCTTTTTTCCTTCTGGGATCCTATTTACACTGGTACCCCTTTCTTCTGCCTTCTGAATATTTTATTTTGACTGACCTTCCAGCTTCTTAATTCTCTCCTCACCCTTCCTCAGCTTCTGTTTAAGTCACCCACTGACTTCTTAATTTGAGTTCTTGTTCCTTTTTGTTTAGAATCTCTCTAGTTCTTTCTTGATAGTTTCCAGTTCTTTAACTCTTCTTTTAGCTCATGAAACATATTAATCATATCTGATAACATCTTCATCTGAATTACCTGTCTATCTATTTCTGTTGTCCATTGTTTTTTCTGGTATGTATTCTATTATTTTTGATTGAGTGCTAGACAGTGTATATGAAAATAAAACTACTTTGGTGCATAGGATGATGTTTTCTTTCTCTATAGAGATGCTCATTGCTTTGGACAGTGGCTGGGGGAAGTAGACATCCTGGAACAATCTTATCCACTTGTGGAATTAATAAGATTTTAAGCTGAGTTTCAGTTCCCAAGAATGCTGACCTCTTTTTGGTCCTCATTATTATGTGAGTGAAGCTTTTTCAGGGATCTGCTCTTTGTAGACAGTGGACTCTGATTTTTGCTCACTATGTCTATGAGGTTGACAAAAGTTCTGCTCAACTTCTAAATTTCTCAATTCCTGCTTTGGAAATTAGCAGAAGCCCTTGGGGAAAATGCCCCCAATGTCAGGTTCATTAGCATGGTTTTTATATTCTCCTGGATCTTATCTTTCTTACCTTGTTATTTCTTCAGTGATTTTCAAACACATTAAGTGTTTTGTTTTCTTTCTTTAGTTGTTCTGGATGGCAGACTTGGTACACATTACCTAGTCCTACTAGTCTGCTAAGGCTATGATAGACAAATACCTCAGATCATATGGCTTAAATAATATAAATTTATTACCACATGGTTCTAAATTCCAAGATCAAGGAACTTGCAGTTTAGTGTCTGTGAGGATGTGCTTCCTGGTATATAGACATGATGGGAGGGATGAGGGAGTTCCATGGGGTCTCCTTTATAAAGGGTGCTAATCCCATCATGAGGGCTCCACCTTAAGACCTAATCACCTCCTAAAGACTCCACCTCCAAACATCTTGGTGGTTAGTATTTAAACACATATATTGGAGGGAAGGGACACAAATATTCAGTCACTAGCAAGGACCAAGTCATAAAACTCTTAGTATCTTTAGAACTTTCACATTGTTCTACTGACTAGTGCTATCTGCTCTTTCTAACAACAGTAGCAATAACAGAAAACCCAGGATTCTCTATTATAAAAAGTCAAGCCAAAAAAAATATTTAAATTGTCTTCAGGAAATCCATAAATAATTCACTAATTTGAATCTTTTAAAAAATCTGCTTTATGTAAATTAAGCAACTACTAAATGTCAAATTTATTCTTACATTGTTTACGATAGATTTATTTTCAGTAGTTGTTTTATTTTCTGCAAAGTTCATGCCAAAAATGTGAAAATGCATTTTCCATTAAATTATATAGAAGTAAAGTTTGTTTGACAATTTCTACATTTCCTATTTTCAAGAAAAATTTATGCCTAAACCTAGACTCTTGTAAATTGTTAAAAATCATCCAAGTTATTTGTTTTATGAAGTCTTAGTGTTTATGGAAAATAGCCTTTAAAAACTACCTTTCAGCGTGCAGAGGAAGAGTGCCAGGCCCACTCACAAAGACTGCTCATTTGTGGCAAATGTGCTTTGCTAAAGGGTAATCTAAATTATTTTCCTAAGAAATGTTCAGGCTGGAACACTGAAGAGGTTTACAGAGCTTGGAAATTAGTTGGTCCAAGCATAACAATGGTTATTCAAAAACTCTGAGAAGTGACAGTTCTGAAGAGCACCATACTGGAAAGCAATTAACGTACAACAGAGTTCTGGCATCTCAAGAAGGAGACGTAAAAATAAGAAAATAAGTGTTCCACTGCAGGTCCAGTGCCATGGTGTTTGGGTATGTTTTTACCATGGAACCCTCTCTTCTTATGTGCTCTTACTTGGTATCTCAAAATAGGAAGCATAGATAAAGGCAGAAATTTGTTGTTGTTTTTTCTCCCTTCCTCCCTTTATTCCTTCCTTCCTTCACTTCTTCTATTTTTCCTTCCTTCCTTCTTTTTTTTATCTTTCATTCTAGAATAATTTGTCGTATATACTCATTATTCTAATATTCCCTTGTTATTTACCACCCATTGGTAGCAGGATTTACGGGTGATTGGCAGGGCTTTATGTCAACCTCAGTCTCCAAATTTTGTCTGCAATGTATTGTGTTGACACTATATCAAGACAGACATGACCAGCCAGCACGTCTCAGTGGTTGATCGTGTACCTATGAATCAGGAGGTCATGGTTCGATTCCTGGTCAGGGCACATGCCAAGTTGTGAGCTTGATCCCCAGTGTGGGATGCGCAGGAGGCAGCTGATCAATGATTCTTTCTCACCATTGATGTTTTTTTCTCTCTCTCCCTCTCCCTTCCTCTATGAAATCAATAAAAAAATCTTTTTTTAAAAAAAAGACAGTCATGATTCACATGGGCACATAGTTACTTACATACTCTGTTGTATGTTGCTCATGCTTATCTTAAATTAACACACACACACACACACACACACACACACACCCTCTGGAGAAAAGCTATAAACTGCCTAAGTAATTTCCTATTTAAAGAGCTCAAAAACAGAAATAGGAACAGAAGAAAAACACTTACTCCATGAGACACCACGGTAATAACCACCACAGGCAAGATGTGCTTATGACATCAAAATCAATGGGCAAGACTTTAAGAAGCAGGATGCCTCCCTGGTCTCAAGTACCTGCCCCACAAATATTAAATACTGTGGTAATTTTAATGTATGTCTCCAAATTCCTGACACTCCTCAGTCAGTGCAAGCTCCTGACACGTGCCCCTTGAGTAGGGGCCACCCTTCATTACTCTAGTGAGTAGAACATAAAAGAGAACAGCAGTGACTTCACAGTGGAGGAACCTGGCTGAGTCAACTTCACCAACAATAAGCTGAGTCAACATCCTTTACCCAAATGCAGCATGATGGGGAGGGCTCCTCACCTTTGTAGGATTCTTCCCCAAACGAAGATAGCAAACAACCCAAACTGAGGGAGATCCTACAAAACCCCTGAATGGCACTCCTTCAAACTGTCAAGGTCATCAAAAACAAGGGAAGTCTGGTAAGAACTGTCACTGATGAAAAGAGACGTGTCGACGGAACGCCATGTGTTACCTGGGCTGGTCTCTGGAATATCAAAAGAACATGAGTAGAAAATGATGAAGTCCTAACGTTTGCAGTTTAGGGTTCCGTATAAATGTTCACTTCTTAGATTTGATAAATGGGCTGTAGTTATGGAAAATTTTAATAATATGAGGCAATGTGGTTTATCCATACAATGGAATATTATTCCGCCTCAAGAAAGGAAAGAAATTCTGGCATGTTGTAACACAGATGAACCTTGACATTATGCTAAACCACTCACAAAAGGACAAATTCTGTATGATTCCACTCATTTGAGGCATCTAAAGTGGCCAAATTCATGGATACAGAAAGTAGAATGGTTGTATCCAGAGGCCAGGGAAGGAACTGGAGAGTTATTGTTTAATGAGTTCAAATTTTTCAGTTTTGCAAGATGAAAAAATTCTAGAGAACTTACAACCATGTGCATTGAGTTAACTACTGGACTGTACAATTAAATATGGTTAGGATGATACATTTCACATTGCATTTTTACTCAAAGAAATATTATTTCTTTTAAAGTAGTCTCTTTCTCCCCAAGGAAACAAACCAACTTAAAAGGAATAACCTAAATCTTTTTGCTTCTTCCCCACCAAAGCTGTCTATTGTATAAGATTCATAAATACAAATCTTAGAGACAAATTATTGCACGTTTGCCAGTAGAAAAAATTGCACATCCTCTGCCTTGAATTCCTGTTGAGTTTTTTATATTCCAGAATAATAAGAATAGCAAAAACTCTTTGTCTTCAGCTCTGCAGCTGCACATTGTGTCCAATGCTTTGGGATTTGTTATTCTCCACAACAAAGCTGACGTCGCCTTCTTGTCAACAGACTGGTTGCACCTGCATCACCTACAGCTCTAATGTCCCTACCAGATACTTCCTGTTTTTCATCTTTGCTCTATTGTCCTTTATCCCACTGTGGTCCATGCAGCTTTTCATCTTTAATCCCCATTATTCAAGGAGTCCTAAATTCAACTGTGTTTTTCTTCTTTTTCATGGACAGTACATAATATAATCTGGAATGCCAACAGCTTTCATCTCTTCTAGGGAGGAAACTATGGGGATGCAGATACAAGATAAAAAACAACCATATGCTTCTTAGATGTTCAGACAAAGTAACACATCCAAGGGACCAAAGTGTTAGATCTGTCATTGGGACATCTAACTACAAAGTGGAAAACATTCCACCTTCCTGTTTTTCGTCCAGGTATTTGCATTTTTTTGAATTGTTCCTTGGCCTCTCCTCAGGGATTCATGTTGGCATTCTCCCAAGTGCTCAGACCAGAACCTGGGGTGATCCTGGAGCCTTCACATATCCTTTCTTCCACAGCCAGTCATTTGGTCACTGGTTCTATCAGCATGACTTCCTTGGTTCGCTGGGGCATCCTTGTCACTATTTCCAGTGTCACCACCTGCTTTTAGTTACCCTAGGTTACAGACAACCGCCTCCTAACTAACCCAGTCTCGTGTCCTCAGCAGCCCATCCAATCCAAACCATTCTCCCTGGGGAGCTATAACATATAGCAGTCTTCCTAAAATTAAAATTGATCCTGTCAATATATTTTTCCCATTTCTTAAAATATTCCAATGAGTTCCCTTTTCCTTTTAGCAGAACCAGCATAAGAGACACAAGTGCCTCATTTAAACCGGTAATCTGGCAAGCCTTAAATGTACTCTCTTTAAAACTTGTACAACATTTAATTAATGAGAAAGAAACTGGCCTTTAAACAAAGATTATCTCCTGTTCTGTATACAATAAGGGATTTACTACATGCATTGAATATTAACACATAATCATCTTATGTAGAATTCTTTGGTTTTGCGGCGTTCCCATATTCACAAATCATTTGTCACCTTTCTCTAGTACCCCTTTTAAATTTTATTTTCATGTTTGCCATGTCCTGCAGTTGTACTGAAAATCCAGAACAAAGCACCACAGAGACGCTGCTCACATCTCCATCTGCACCGGCAGAGGGTGGGTTAACTGATGCTCATTAACTGTCCCTCAAGGTGTTCAGCTGCTTCATGAGCAGTTTCCCCAGGTTTGTAAGGTGGTAATGGCAGCGGTCACCTGAATCAGTGCACAGCCTGTCTCCAGTTTTTCCACAGATTGGCTCCTGGAGCATCGGCTGTGCTGGCCCAGCCCGTAATCTGCCTCCAGCCTGGAGAAGCTCAGATTCTTCAGCAGGGTCCTGGGTACCCCACACTGTCCTCCTCCCTCCCCCAGATCTCCTGTGCTGTCTCCCTGGGCCCCCTGAGCCTGGGGAGACATTCCTGCAGGCTACACAGTCTACCTTCCTGGGTAGTAGAGCAAGACAGAGAAGGAGATGGTGGGCCTGGTGGGCAAACATCACCCAGCTCATCTCAGATCATGTGTTCCCACAGGGAGGGGAAAGGCTCTCCCCACGCTCATCTATCATTGCAATTATTAAACGTGCTCCATTGTCAGCTCCTCCCTGGATGGTAAGTTCCCGGAGGGGAGGAGCTGCACTATCCCTATGCTGGCAGAGACAATGCCGTCAGACTGACGGCTGGGGTGCTGGAAAAGACGTGGCCGTGAAGTGGACATTTCAGTAGAGTCTTAAATGGAAATAATTCTCCTCTCTAAAAAACAAAGTTTGAGAAAAACCTTTATGAGCCTTTCTAGAAAAGTCACATAAGTAATTTGTGCATAAAATCATTATTTTATTAATTAATTTATTTTTTAAAAATATATTTTATTGATTTTTTTACAGAGAGGAAGGGAGAGGGATAGAGAGTTAGAAACATCGATAAGAGAGACACATCGATCAGCTGCCTCCTGCACACCTCCTACTGGGGATGTGCCCGAAACCAAGGTATATGCCCTTGACCGGAATCGAACCTGGCACCCTTCAGTCCACAGGCCAACGCTCTATCCACTGAGCCAAACCATTTAGGGCACAAAATCATCATTTTAGAGATTGTGTGTGTAGGATTTACACACCTTCTTAATATTTAAAGTCTGTATAGCACAAGCACCTCTTCTTCCTGTGATGTGTGTTCCTAGTAAGTAGTTCCTATGTTTTTCCCCTATTTGAGTCTAGACTAGTTCATTTCCTGGCTTCTTCATGGTGTGTTCACATCACTTTATAGGATAAAATTAATCACGATTCATTAAATTTGCTAAAAAAAAAACCCCCACTCATATTCCTTGGGCCAGGTTCATTAAAAAAATCTCTTTGGTTGGATTATGAATTATTTCCCCTGAATCTGAAGGCAGCTCCTATGAGGCACCAGTGACAGGAGGCCTCCCAAGGCAGATCTGGGGACTGAGCAGCCAAAACTCAGGGCCTGCGTGGCAATTTCTGGATGAAAACATCGCCACGGGTGAGGACGAGGCATATGGTGGTGCTCTCTGCTCGGCATCACTGAACTTCCAAGCACAGACGGTAATTAGATTCTGCACGTTGTGCTGGGACGTGCTGCAGAGAGAGTCTGTGTGAGCTGGTGACACAGCTCCTGTGTCAGAGCGAATCTGTTACCCATTGAAGGACTGTAGGCATTTATCTTCTGAAAGCCACAGTTGGGAAGATGAAACTTTAGATCTAAGACATTTCTCCTGTATCCTCTTTTCTTCCAAAATTAAGGTAAATTCTCCCCAATGGATGGTGTTTCCACGTCTATTTCTATCCCTTGGTCTCTTTTGCAGAGGTGGGATATATTCCTGGTTACCTCTCAGATGAGTTTATTAATGTATGTTATTAATTGGTATATTAATGTATTTTATATATAATAATATATTAATAGTAATATCAAGAGTAACATATTTTTAAGAGCCACATGCAAATATCTTAAGGAAAATAAGAGTTGGTTTTCAGAATGCACATCACGAGAGGCTCTCTAGGTGTCATGTGCATGCCATTTCTGCAACTCGCATCCTGACAATGTCTCCACACCTATTGGAAAATGCGCCATTTGCCCCTTGCCAAGCATGTCCCATGTCTGAATCAGCAGGTTATTTATTCATCAGGTTAAGCAGCCCATGGCTGCCAGCACAATGGTGGATGCTGCCAGGGGCAGAGGGAGCAGAGATGCTGCTGGAGGTGACAGCTGAGAACACAGAGCTGCAAGCCCCAGGCGGCGAGCCCTCCAGGGAAATTGTACAGGAGGCTGGAATGACAGCCCTCCAGTGGAAGGGACACACCCCTGCTGGTCTCTGAGTCTCCTCTCACCTCCTGCTCTTGAGTCTGGCTCTGTCTCTGGGCTGCAGGGACCCTGCTCATGCCCTGTGCTCAGCTGCCCGTGGGGAGACTCCGGTCCTCTGTTCTCAGCCCCAGGTGGAACAGGCTGACTGGACCCTGATTTAGGGAGGGACACAGTCCCAGAGGCTCTGAGAGCTCTGCTGAATCATTTGGTACAAGTTGCAGAAGTCTTTGAATCCAGCAAAAAGTGGACTCTCAGAATAAGCTACCAAAATATTTTCTCCAAAGTGTTACTTAAAAGATATTAGTAGCCCTAGCTGGTTTGGCTCAGTGGATAGAGCGCTGGCCTGCAGACTGAAGAGTCCCAGGTTTGATTCCCATCAAGGGCACATGCATGGGTTGTGGACTCGATCCCCAGTGGGGGTGTGGAGGGGGCGTGAAGAAGGCAGCTGATCAATGATTCTCTCTCATCATTAATGCTTCTATCTCTCTAGACCTCTCTCTTCTTCCCTGAAATCAATAAAAAATATAGTTAAAAGAAAAGACATTAGTAAATAATGCCCGACGTCAAGGGATTGCCCCATGAAACAACCTCATGGGGCTTCAGATGTGATGGTCCCAGTTGGTTTCAGAGCATCCATTCCCCCAACTCCTAAAAATAAAAGTCACCTATACATGTTTTTAAAACAAATATATTCAAATTATGTTTTAAAAATATTTTTTGTTTTAACAGTTTTATTGTGATATCAATGAAATAAAAGATTATATGTATTTATGGTGTAAAATTTGATATTTTGATATATGTTGTGAAATAATTACTACCATAAAGGCAATTAACACACCCCTCGACTCCCATAGCAACCTTATTGGTGTGTGTGTGGTGAGAACACTTAAGATCTACTGTCTTAGAAAGTTTCAAGTGTACAATACAATATTGTTAACTATAGCCACCATGATCCCAAAACTTATTCATCTGATAACAAAATTTGTATCTTTTGACCTATATCTCCCTTTTTCCTGTTCCCCAGTCCCTGGCAACCATCATTCTATTCTTTGCTTCTATGAATTCAACTTTTTTAGATCCACATATAAGTGATGGTCACAGAATATTTGTCTTTGTCTGGCTTATTTCAGTTAGCATAATGTCCTCCAGGTTCATCCATGTCACAAATAATAGAATGTCCTTCTTTGTAACCTTTGAGAAAGTTAGAGTGGCTCAGTTAGCTGGAGCACTGTTCCATGCACCAAAAGATTGCCGACTGAATTCCTGGTCAGGGCACATACGAAAGGCAACCATTGACCTTTCTTTCTCCAATCAATGTTTCTCTCTCCCTTCCTCTCTCCAAGTATATGACCTCGGATGAAGACTAAAAAATAAAAATGATTGAGATTATGAAGCGAGAGAATTGGGGAGAGGGAGAGGAGTAATTATCTTTGATCCAATTAGCTTTTATAGATAGTATCAGTAACCTTCAGTTGGCTCTTCACATGTACTACTTCGTAATGTGACTAATTCTTATGCTTTGTATTTGGAAATAATTCTGAAGAAAGAGGAAGTTCTAACAATAGTTTTGTAGAGGCTCAGGTAGCCTTGACTCACCTTCCCCCATGATGTGAAGGTACAGGATTGCAGTTAAAGTTCAAAACCAGGATGCTGATAGGCAGTGCTGGGAACCAGACCATGCAGACCTTACTCAGTGATGACCATTTTTCACATACTTTAGTGTGTGTGTGTGTGTGCGTGTGTGTGTGTGTGTGCGTGTGTGTGTGTGTGTGCGATCTCATGCAGTCTAATCCTGTGAATAAACTTCTATAACCATCACATTAAAAATGCAGAGCTGCCCATTGCCACTGAGGAGCCCCCTTGTGCTGCCCCTTTATACCTGCGCCCTCCTCCAGCTTGCTGTGTACATCATGGATTTATTCCTCTCTATTGCCAAATAGTGTTCCATTCTAGGATGGACCACAGTTGTGTAACTGTTATGTCATAACTAGCTAGTTAATATTAATAACTAGTGGCCCAGTGCACATAATTTGTGCAAGGGGGGGAGGTTCCATCAGCCCATCTTGCACCCTCTCCAATCTGGGACCCCCCTGTGGGATCAGGCCTAAACCGGCAGTTGGACATCCCTCTTGCAATCTGGGACCTCTGGCTCCTAACCGCTTACTGGCCTGCCTGCCTGATTGCCCCTAACCCCTCTGCCTACCTGCCTGATTGCCCCTAACCTCTCTGCCTGCCTGCCTGCCTGCCTGATCACCTCTAACTGCCCTCCTCTGCTGGCCTGATCTCGCCCCCAACTGCCCTCCCCTGCAGGCCTGATCTCACCCGCAATGGCCCTCCCCTGATTGCCCTTAACTGCCTCTGCCTCGGCCCCCACCACCATGGCTTTGTCTGGAAGGAAGTCGGATGTCCAGAAGATGGCCAGTTGACCCAGTCTAATTAGCATATTACCCTTTTATTAGTGTAGGTAGATTATATAGGATAGGATTGCTTAAATGGGGGGTGGGGGGTGGGGAAGCCTTTTACAGCAGGAGGAGATGCTCTTGGCAGACAAAAATACATAATACTTATATCTGGACTGATAGCCAGCCATACGCACTATACTGCCAAACCGGTCATTAAAAAACTAAGAACTGCTTTCTTATACCTTACACCAAATAGCTGTTGCCCTTAAAACCCTTCCTCAGCCCCCACCTTAGGTTCTGCCTTGGCAGTTCACCCAGATTAGGTTTTGATTGGTCAGTTTCTATGCCAGTCAGCGTCAAAAGCTCTGCCTCCTAGATAGCCATTGGCTCCTCACAGTTCACTCAGATTTGGTTCTGATTGGTCAGTTTCTATGCCAGTCAGTGTCTCTGGGCCTGTCTCCGGGACTGATCAGAGAGGCGGGGCTGATCATCAGCCCCCATGCCCGGAGAGAAGGAGAGAGGCAAGGGCTGATCAACAGCTGCCACGAAGGCTATGAATCAAACCCCGCTTCTCCAGGCCTCTCTCCAGGCCTGATTCATAGCCCCCTTGGCAATCAGTGCTGGGTCGCCACTGCCCAGCACTGACTGCAGGATTGACTGTCAGTCAGTTGAGCCTTCGGTCATTTTGGACATTACAGACCATGGGTTTTTATATGTTAGGATAGAAAGGGAGCAAAGGGGAGGCCAGAAATTATAAGCATGGTCATCTGGGCAGTTTCACCAGGAAGCTACAGCTTCACACTCCCCAGGGAACCACCAGTCGAGCTCCTGCAGATCACTGGGGGAAGGAGTCAAACAAAGGAGAGATGGGCACATACACAGTGAAGTTGGGGTGACATAGGGAAGGCACTTGCCTGTCAATCTAGCCTGGGAAAAACATAATTATCTAAGGGGGTGAAGCCACTGTAAGCATGGGGAATCTTGAAAGGTTAATAGGTTAAGCTCCTGGTTATAATGCCCAAAGAGTTCTCTCTCTCTCTTGCTTCTCTCTTGCTCTATGAACCACACTCACCTGCCATGTGGCTGTAAGCAGCAGCATGACCCATGGCCATGTGGATTCCACATGCAATGAACTACAGCTGGGAACACAAGTTAAGTTAGCCAAATGCTGTATTGGACTTTATTATGGAGTGAAGACACTGGGAACTGGCCTTAATACAAAATTGGACCTTTTCCATGTCAGGACAGAGGGAAATAGGACATTGGAAACCCAGGGGTTTAAGTCCATAGAAATAAAGATTACTCATCCTCCCATGTGAGTCTCAGTGGTACTGTTGTCATTAAACCAGTTATTAATTATCAGGAAAGGGGCAAAAGGAAGGCCAGACAATAGAGGCATTCCATTTGTGCCAGAAAGCTGAAGTTTAACACTCTTTAGGTTTGCTCCCCACAGATCTTGGGGGAAAGGACTGGACAAAGAAAGATTAGACACATGCCCAGGAAGGTCTAAATGACAAAGGCAAGGTGATTACTTGTTAGTCACACCTGGGAGCAGGTTATTGGCCAGAATAGGTGTGCTCACTGCCAGGGCTCCAATCTGAGATACATAAGCTCCTGAACAAAGGAAGGCCCCTCTCTTCACCCTCTTGCTCTCTTGGGACTCTTGTTGTAGGGGTGTGCCCTCACACGCTACACTTGCCCACATGGCCTACAGCCCTGTGGACCCCACACAGTGGACTAATGGACTGTGACTAGCCTGATGCTACATCAGATTCAAGTCTACCATGGGACAGGAACTTTGGACACTGGCTTTGCTTCTAGCTCTGCTGAAACCCCAGCTGCACCCTTTCCAAGACTGGATTAAAGGATGTGGGACTTTTGAAAATGAGGGATATAACTTCACACAGATAAAAATCACTCACTCTGCCATGTGAGTGATTTTAAAGTCTTAGAAAATCCTCAACATCATAAGAACCCCACCTTGACTAGCAATGGATAAAATCCACCTGCTCAATTCTTGGATAACATTGGTGAATTCCTTTCCTTGTGACATTGTAAGAACTCCACTTCCACTGGTAACAGGTGGGGATGCAGAGAGCAACCCATCAATAACATAACCTTTCACCATTGAGGAAAATGTGTCCAGTTTTTTTGCTGTGATAAAGGAAACAGCTCTGAGCAACCATGGGCAGCTTTTTGTACATACCAATTTTCATTTCTCTGGGATAAATGCCCAAAAGTCCATTGCTGGGTTATTGGGGGTATTAGTATATGTTTGTGTTATATGAAACTGCCATACCCTATCCATTCCCACCAGCACTGAATGAGAAAGCTACATCCTTTCCAGTACAGATGCAAGAGAAAAGTATCCTTGCCCTTTCTGTCTGTCTGATTGTGGCAGACAAGATTGAATGGGTGAATACAGGGGGGAAAAAAGAAAAAGAAAAAAGAAAGCTACATCCTCCCCAGAATTTGGCATCATGACTATGAGGGGACAAAATTTTGCCACCCCAAAAGAGGCCTTTTGGGATATTGATTTTAAGCTGCTTATAAAAATGACTCAGAAAGAACCTTTGGCCCTCTCCTTTTATCTGCCTAAAGGAATACAGACCTGTTTCAGGCACATTCACCTGAGCATATGTGGACTGTGTGTGGTAGACAGGGAGAAAATCTAACAAAGCCTGTTTGTTGGACCCTCGTCTGAGCCCCATTGTTTCTGGGTGGCCACACAAAAATTTATCACATGTTTGCTCTTTCTCATCTACCTGTGAATTGTCTGCTTTCCCTTTTATGCCTTTGAAATTCCAGACCCCTGCCTGCCTCCCCTTTGTCCAGAATGCCTCCTGGGGTCTCAAATTCTTACGGAACCCATATATATACACATGTAATAAATTTTGAACATTTCCTCTTGTTAATTTGATGAGTACCCAGCCAGAAAAATTTAGACAGGTGGGAAATTTTTTTTCTACTTCCACAGCTCCTTTTTATTTTAAGTGTCCTACGAGGTGTATAGTAATATCTCACTGTGCTTTAATTTGCACATTCCTAATGGCCAATGGTGTTGAGCATCCTTTCATGTGTCTTTTTGCCACCAGTACCTTCTCCCTGGTGAATATCTGTCCATGCTTTTGCCCATTTCCTAAATGAGCGGTTTCTTTTTTTCCTGTTGAGATTTGAGAGTTCTTTACATATTCTAGACCAGTGGTCGGCAAACTGCAGCTCGCGAGCCACATGTGGCTCTTTGGCCCCTTGAATGTGGCTCTTCCACAAAATACCACGTGCGGGCGTGCATGTACAGTGTGTTGGAAACTTCGTGGCCCATGCTCAGAAGTCGGTATTTTGTGGAAGAGCCACACTCAACGGGCCAAAGAGCTGCATGTGGCTCTCGAGCCGCAGTTTGCCAACCACTGTTCTAGACCAAAGTCTTCTCTCAGATATGTGGCTTGCAAATAGTATCTCCAAGTCTGTAGTTCATCTTTTCATTCTCTCAACAAGAATTTTCAAAGAACAAATTCTGATACAATCTACAAAGAATTAATTCTGATATAATCTACTTTATTAATTTTTCCCTCTTTGGTTCATCCTATTTTCCTCTTAGTCTTGTAGTTTATAGTTACTTTTAAATCTACGATCCAATTTGAATTAATTTTTTTAATACAGTGTGAGGTTCAGGCCAAGGTTGTTGTCTCTCTCTCTCTCTCTCTCTCTCTCTCTCTCTCTCTCTCTCTCTCTCTCTTCCAACATCATGTTTCAAAATTATGGTTAAAAAAAACACCTACAATTTATCATCTTAATCATTTTTAAGTGTAAAGATCAGTGGCATTGAGTACATTCATGATGTTGTGCAACCATCACCAATCAGAATCAATCTCTGAAAGTTTTTCATCTTCCCAAACTGAAACTCCATAACCATGAAACAAGCACTTCTCATTTCCCCCACCACCCAGCCCCTGGTCTCCACTTTCTGTCTCTAAGAACTTGATTTCTCCAAGTACTTCACATGAGTGGAATCACAGTATTTGTTTGTTGTAATTGTCTTACTTCACTTGGCATAATGTCCTGAAGTTTCATCCATGTGGTACCATGTGTCACGTAGCATTTTTTTTTCTTTTTAGGACAGGCTAACTATCCACTGTATGTATAGACCACATTTTGTTTATACAAAAGACTTATTTAAAAATATGTTTTTATTGATTTTAGAGACATGAAGGGAGAAGGAGACAGAGATAGAAACATTGATGAAAGAGAAACATAGACTGGCTGCCTCCTGCATATCCTCTACGGGGAATCGAGCCTGCAACCCCAGCATGTGCCCTGACTGGGAATGGATCCATCAACCTCCTGAGGGTGCATGGGGAAATGTTCAACCAAGTGAATGATATTGCCTGGGCATATTCAAAAGAATTGAAAGCAGGATTTGGAGGAGTTATTTGCACACACATGTTCATAGCATTATTCACAATTGCCAAGAATTGAAACCAACCAAAAATGCCCAGTTTTTTGAAAAACTGTTCTTCCTCCATTAAATTGCCTTTTCTTCTTTGACAAAAATCTGTTTGGTGTATTTGTGTGGGTCTATTTCTGAATTCTCTACTCTGTTACATTGGCCAACAGTAAGTTGCCTTGATCATTGTAGCTATTTATTGAGTCTTGAAGTCAAGTAATGTGCATCTCCCCACTTCATTCTTTTTCAAAATTGTTTTAAGTGTTGTAGTTTCTTTATCTTCCAATATCAATTTTAGAGTGAGCTTGTTGCTATTGACAAAACACTGTGCTGGGATTTTGGTGGGGATTTTCAGAGGTCAATTTGGAGTAACATGGCATCTTTACTAGGTTGAATATTCCAATCCTCGAACACAGCATGGTTTTCCATTTATATAGATCTTCTTTAATTTGTAACTGATTTTTAACTACATATACGTCTTTTATTTTTATAGATAGGTTGAAATTCATGAAATCCTTAGTGACAGCTTTGGAATCATGTCCAACGAAATGCTAGAAATGGCTCATACCAACTCATGAGGGCAATTGTATGCCTTTCTTCTCAATTCTGACCTCGGTGATGTCATTGTGGTAGCCTGAAATTGGCCATGGACAGTGGGCAAATGGACAGTAGACAAATGCTACAAAATAGGCTCTTTCTCCAACCCTCTGTGCCTTCCTTTCTTCTTTCCTATTTCTTTTCTTCTTCCCTTTCCTCCCTCCTCAGTCTCTCTCATTATCTTTTTTACATTTTTAATTTTTTTTTGGAGGACACTGTTAAAGGATGAGTGAGAGACTGAATTTAGAAATGTCCCTTTGGTAGAGCCAAAGACCTGACTTCAACTTGTATATACATTGGAAGTGGCAATTCATTAAAAAAAATTTATATTCAGAAAAAGGACAAATTGGTCCTATTATCTATAATAATAAAAGGGTAATATGCTAATTAGACTGGACATCCTTCCGGACGTCTTTCCTTCTGGACAAAGCCGCGGTGGGCAGGGGTCGGGGCCAAGGCCCTTGTACCAATTTTGTGCATTGGGCCTCTAGTGTATCCATAATTACCTATTCACCTCCTCTTTAAATAAAACCTTAATCATAGTCCTATTGATTGCCAAATACAATCCTGTTGGCTAAAATTGGTATTTTAATTATTTACACATGTTAAACTATTTGGTCATTTAGGTAGTAATTTTGATCCAAAAAGGGAGTTTGGAAATTGAGAGTCAATCATTCAATGAGAGAAGATCAGCTGTCACACCTCTTTCCTCTCCCGCTTGAGCCTGGGAGCACTTGGTCGAGGTTGAACAGGGCAGCGTGGGACAATCTTAAAATTTGGAATCAGCTCACCTCATGTCTGAACTCAGATTCTGTGTTTGTTTTTTGGTTGTTGTTTTTTTGGTTAATCCTCACCTGGGGATATTTTTTCCATTGATTTTTAGAGAGTGTGGAAGGGAGGGGGAGAGAGAGAGAAACACGGATGTGAGAGAGACACATCAATTGCTTGCCTCCTGTACTGCCTGGGGCTAGGGATTGAGCCCATAACCGAGGTAGGTATGTGCCCTTGACCAGAATCAAACGAGGGACTCTTCAGTGCACGTGCTGATGCTCTATCCACTGAGCAAAACTGGCTAGAGCTGAACTCAGCTTTTGATGCTTCTTTTGTCTTTGACTTTAATAAATCGCTCTATTCCCTTTTATCAGTCTTTTTATCACTACAACATAAATGCTATCATTTTGAAATATGTTAACAGTTTTTAAAACATGGAAAAACAAAAGACTAACAGATGATCCTAAGCTCTTACTTTGAGGGTCCAGAGAAAGCAACAACTGCCATTTACATGAATCCTCTTCTCGGTCTTTCCCTGTGCCAGGATATAACTATTGAACTGTCTTCTTTCTCCTTTATTGCTTCCACCACCACCAGAAATATTTTGTCACTGACCCACATTTTGTCAATATTTTCCTTTGTCATAAAATAATGTTGGAGACTTAACAATAGCTGCAAATAAGTGAAATGATAGGCAAAACCCAGAAACAATAACCAAAAACAAACAAACAAACCCACCAATAAACAAATACTTCCCACGTGTCTGAGAATAAAATAAGATGATGTTGAGTTAAAATGGCAAAGAATTCTCATGGCTGTGATTATGTTTAGGACACAAGAAACACTTGGATTAACATTATAAAAAGGGAGGGTGCAACTAGGAGGATCCCTAGAATCTTTGTTTGAAAGTGATTATTGTGATGGATAATTTTCATGATGAAGCTGATGGAACCAGTCTGTCTTGTATGCTTCTAATACAATTCAGACTGGGGAGCCAAAGAGGATCTGGACAGCCTTTCAAGGTCCTTCCAAACCTGTGGTTCTGTGATTAGTCTGAATAATTGATGATCTAAATTGTAATTATTTACCCCTTCACGGTAGACTATGCATAAAGGCAGTTGTGGAGAAATATTGTTCAAACACTCCAGGGGTCACTGAGATGCTGATATTTCCTCCTTAGATCTGCTGTGAGTTACTGCTTGTGTAGAAGCAACTTTGCTTCAGGTCACATCACCTGACACCCATGACAGCCTGCCATAACTTATCAATAGTGCTTTTCTTGTTCTTCCTCTTCTTTTCCTTGTTTGTTTGTTTGTTTATTTATTTATTATTTTATTATTATTCTTTTTCTTAAAAAACAATGGATCATGGAGAAAGAAATTTATTTCCATCCTCGATTGGATGCTCCTTGGTAATTTGCATGTTGTATAAAAATTCCGCAGTCTCTTGTCATTATTGTCTTAATCTAGCAAAACAATACCTGTAGGGAATTGCTTCCCTGGACACAGCTAAGGACTTGCACAGACTCCATGCCTATGAACAGAGTCATAGACTGATGAGGACAGAGGTAGAGAGAATCTGACCTGGAATTAACCCACTGGGATGTGACCAGCCACAGATACTGCCCTTAAAAGTCACCCCATGCCCAGTACCCGACCTCTCTCTGCCTCAAGCACAGCCCATCACTCGCGGTCAGTGTTCTCACTCATTTTCCTCTATCTTCGCTCTATTTATAGTTGAGAACACTCCACTTCCCCCAGGTTGAAATACATTAGTTGCTATGGAAACGTGATGTCCCCTGCAGATGGAGTCTGATGTCATCTACAATTGCAGAGCACAATGGTGGGAACCCAATGTCCTGGCTGGAGAAATACCCGAAGGGCCAGAATGGGAAGGAGGACACGATGCGCAGCATAACTGCTAGAAAGGGGCTATGGAGCTCCTGGACCAGGTGTTCCAGAAACAGAACAGAAACCCACCCACAGCGAGGTAAAGGTCGCTCCATGGCCTAAAACCTCCAGAAATGTCTGGCGGGTCTCTCTTTTTTTCAGAAAATGAACACTGGTTTTATAGATGACAGCTGAAATACCTACATCTATGTATAGTCTTTTTATTTTATTTTTTAACCCCCACCTGAGGACATTTTTCCATTGATTTTTAGAGAGAGTGGAAGAAAGAGGGAAAGACAGAGAGAAAAAATTGATGCAAGAGGAACACATTGATGGGTTGCCTCCTGCATGAGCCCCGAATGGGGAGGAGCCTGCAACTGAGGTATGTGCCCTTGACCGGAATTGAACCTGGGACCTTTTGGTTCGCAGGCCAATGCTCTATCCACTGAGCCAAACCAGCGAGGGCTCTTTATATTGTCTTGATAAGTAGTATAATAATTTAATTTCAATTGAATTTAGCTTTTTTAAATGATTGTAGGGGATATGATAGCACTCTCTCCATAGTGTTTCTAGTTTTTCCTGATATAAGAGGTAGTTTGTACAGGTTATCAAGCTTCTCTCTAGCTCAGGCTTCCTTGGGAAAGTGTTCATTCAGGAAATTGAAAGTGGGAATGGATCATGGAGTCAACAGACAATCATCAGGTCTCTAACTCAGAACTGGAATAACAGGCCTTCTGATCCTTCAATGTTATCTCTCTGGCCTCCCCAGTGTGGGTTCTTTCTGGAGCAGGGCAGTGACCTCCTCGCCAGTACTAACCCCAGTGTTTCCATCCCAAGGTGCATCCAAATATCTCAGGTCCCCTCATCCATAATTATATCCCCACAATCTTAATACAGCTGGAGAGCAAACAGGTAAGTGAGCAACACTCACATGAATGATGTGCAATCCTGTTAAGGTAGTTCCATTCCACACAGATTTCATCCTTCTTGAGATATCACTTTCACATTCTGCTATATATAATATCTTTATTTCTTGAAACTTAGCAATGCACAATATACTATTTTATATATATACTAGTAGCCCGGTGCACAAAAACTTGTGCACTCGGGGGAGGGGGGTTCAGTTATTAAACATATATCTGCACAACACTGACCACATTGGTGGTGGTGGTGGTCTTGTCAGAATGTGTTATATTATGCAGATGAAAATCTATTTAAACAGATTTGACGTAGATATTTTCAAAGATGGAAGAATTATCCCTGTCAACTATTTTAGTTGATTCATATCTTCACTAATTGTCATCATTGCAAAGTTTTCAGTCCCCATATGGATTGCTGGATATAATAGATCATGTTCTGTCCCTGTCCTTTGTAGCCTTTGTTACCTTAAGGACTCTAGTTTTCCATTTATATGTTTAAGTACCAACCTTACCGGCTTAAAAATGTAAGCTTTTAACACTGCTCTCTCTGTTCCGTATCCTTCCAATGAAAAGTGGAGTTGGGTTGCAGCACAGGAGAGAAATTCAGAAGGGGAATATTGAAGTAATGATTGCAGTAGGAGAAGAGGGAACCTATTTCCCTGGCCACAGGTGCTGGCGTCCTGGACCACAGGGCTGGCAGCTTCTCCCGGTGGCTGCAGCCTGGGACCTCGGGCGAGTGGCTTGTCCGTCTCCTGGGCTGCAGCCAGCCGCAGGGACTGGCGCCTGGACCAAAGGTGGGTGGCTTCTTCTTCTGGTGGCTTCTTCTTCTGTGCTTCCAAGGAGGGCAGTCAGTTATGTGTATATGTGTGTGCATGCAAACATAGGCGTGTACACGTGTGTATGTGGAAACCTGCTGGGCAAGTCAAACCATAGAAGAGTTGCCCCCTATCTCTTGAATCTTCCAGAGATATCCCCCATTTTTTTATTCTATCACTATTGGAGAGTCAGTATTTGCAGCCAGCCAGCCAGTAACTCTCTCAGTGTCTATTTCTGACTTCTTCTTTCCCTGTCTGTCTTCCAACACCTAATCATATTTCCACCTGAATGCATCATATTTACTCCCAATATGCTGTATAGAGAAGGAGTCAGGATGCTGTCTTCCCATGAATAGTACTCAGTAACAAGCCAATTGCATTATAGTTGGGCAATGCCCCTACCCGCCCTTCAAATCCCTTCCACCATGCATTTCTGTTTCCCTTTTTGTTTGTTGGATTGTTCTGCTGCTCCTTCTCCTCACCCAACCACCCTTGGATCATAATGTAAAATTCTTTTACCATGTCAAGAAATTATTAAAAATACAGGTACTTTGAAAAAAAATACAGGTACTTCTCTGATCACCCGCGCACGGGGGGCGAGGTCGGGGGGGGAGGGCAGGGAAGACGTGGCTGCTGGCTACCCGAGATCTACGTGGCAGCACGTAGAGGCCAGGACCCGGTCTCACGGGTTTTATCCATGCAGTTTGAAAGGTGCTCGCGATCTATGTGGTGGCCTGGACCCGGTCTCATGGGGTTTGCAGTTTGAAAGGTGCTCGCAATCTACGTGGTGGCCAGGACTCGGTCTCAGGGGGTTTTACCTGCACAGTTTGAAAGGTGCTCACGATCTACGTGGTGGTCAGGATCCAGTCTCATGGGGTTTGCAGTTTGAAAGGTGCTCGCAATCTACGTGGCAGCACGTAGTGGTCAGGACCCAGCCTCATGGGGTTTTACCCACGCAGTTTGAAAGGTGCTCGCGATCTACGCAGGGGTCAGG
Source organism: Myotis nattereri (assembly GCF_964212035.1). Taxonomy (NCBI): domain Eukaryota; kingdom Metazoa; phylum Chordata; class Mammalia; order Chiroptera; family Vespertilionidae; genus Myotis; species Myotis nattereri. Next base: position 152,584,712 of record NC_138075.1, read on the forward strand.
GCCGCCTCTTCCCTGCCCTGCCCGGCTTTTCCGATCACTGATCACTGGTGGGGGAGGGCAGGGAAGAGGCGGCAACAGGCGCTGCCTCTTCCCTGCCCCACACGGCTTCCCTGATCACGGCTGGGGGGCAGGGCAAAGGTGGCCCCGGTTCTCAGATCATGGCTGGGGGGTGGGGCAAAGGCCCCGGGTTCTCTGATCACAGCTGGGGGGGCGGGGCAAAGGTGGCCTAGCCTGCGCCTGGGTTTCCGATCACCGTCAGCGGCAGGCAGCTTCTTCTGTCCTTCCCCTTTCGCCAGCCAGCATTGTGCCTACATATGCAAATTAACCGCCATCTTTGTTGGTGGTTACCCACCATCTTTGTTGGCAGTTAATTTGCATATCACCCTGATTAGCCAATGGGAAGCATAGCAAAGGTACGGTCAATTACCATGCTTGTCTATTATTAGATAGGACTAGGGGCCCAGTGCATGAATTCATGCACCTTGAAAGGAACCATGGGCCACGAGGCTGTGGTGGGCACAGGGGCAGGTCTCAGCCCATCCTCTGTGCCCCCACTTGGCACCTCCCACTGCAGCTCCTGGTCCCTTGTCTACCAGCAACCCTGCTCCCATCACCGCCACTCCCAAGCGCTGACTTTGACAGCGCCAGCCCTGCTCGTACCTGCTGATGACGCAGAGCGATTGGAGCCGGCGCCAGCGCCAGCAGTGGGTGTGAGTGGCAGCTGCTGCCCCAATTGCTGCTCAGGAGCATGGGGAGGTGGAGAAGCCCTGTGGGCGATCGGGGCCAGCAGCTGCCAGGCTTTCCCTTCTTCCCAGGTTCTTAGTCTGTTTTATTTTTGGCCTCTGTTCATTTCCTGAAATCTGGAAATTAACCCCCACCTTGCTGATTTGCAGGTCAACAAACTCAAGTCAAAAGTTGCCTCAAATAGCATCCTTTCTTTCTTTCTTTTTTAAAAATATATTCTATTGACTTTTTTTTAGAGAGGAAGGGAGAGGGAGAGATAGAAACACCGAGAGCCAGCAGTGGCTCCAGTGCCGGCAGCAGGTGTGAGCAGGGCTGGTGCTGGCAGCAGGTGCAAGTGCCAGGCAGGACCACTGAGCATGGGAGCAAAAAATTTTTAGTAACCACCAGAGGCTCACTCTGATGACAGCAACCATCACCCCGCTCACCTGCTCCACCATCCTGCCATGGCCAATGCCTGCCATGTTCCATGTGCGCCCTCTGGTGGTCAGTACATGTCATAGTGACTGGTTGTTTGGTTGTTCCTCATGTGGTCTATTTGCATATATATATATAATATATTATATATATAATATATATTATATATATTATATATATATACAACCTTCAGAGAGGGAGAAAGAAATAGAAACATCAATGATGAGAGAGACGCATTGATTGGCTGCCTCCTGCATGTCCCCTACTGGGGAATCCAGACCGCAACCCAGGCATGTGCTCTGACGGGCAATCCAATCGTGACTTTCTGGTTCATAGGTTGATGCTCAACCACTGAACCACAATTGCTGGGTCACAGTATACTATTTTATTCATTGTTTTTCTCTTTTCATGTGATGTTGGTGCTGGCCTTATGGATGATTCTATGCACTATTTTGTATTTTTTTTGTTCCTCAATATTTAGCAATGTATCATATAACCATCAGATTATTATTACTCTCCCCCCTTTTTGGAGCCTGAGTCTATAATATTTTATAGCATAGAAGGCAAAGACGTTTCCTTCTAATTGTTTGTATGGATCTAAGACCGAAAGAGACACTCACTTTTTGTGGATTAATTGGAAAGAACTTCCCTGGAACACCAAGAACTCAGCCCTGACTCTGCATATGGCTCAGGAGAAGGGAAAGAGCATGGGGATGGGTAGGGTGGGAATGGCGGATGCTTATTTAGCAATTTCTCTGTGCCAGAAACTAGACAAAGTGCTTTACATACAATGTCCCAATTTAATGTTTACCAATGCACTCTAAGGGAGGGTACCCATTTTTAATGTGGGAAAACGGAGTGTTTAAACAGTTACCAAATAGGGAGCCAGGACCCAGTCTGTCTGATTCCTGTGTCCTTCTCTCAGGCCCTACCTCACATATGGCCTTTCCTTAAATTGCTTCAACCAGTTCTACACAGAGGCAAACAACCACAGAGAAATGCCCTGCTGGTGGCTTTCCCTTCTTCCCAGGTTCTTAGTCTGTTTTATTTTTGGCCTCTGTTCATTTCCTGAAATCTGGAAATTAACCCCCACCTTGCTGATTTGCAGGTCAACAAACTCAAGTCAAAAGTTGCCTCAAATAGCATCCTTTCTTTCTTTTTAAAAAATATATTCTATTGACTTTTTTTTAGAGAGGAAGGGAGAGGGAGAGAGAGATAGAAACATCAATGATAAGAGAGAATCATTGATTGGCTGCCTCCTGCATACCCTCTACTGGGGATCAAGCCCACAACCCAGGCATATGCCCTTGGACGAAATCGAACCTGGGACCCTTCAGTCTGAAGGCCAACGCTCTATCCACTGAGCCAAACCAGCTAGGGCCATCCTTTCTTTCTAGTCTCTCCTCTCTCTCTCTCTCTCTCTCTCTCTCTCTCTCCCCGTCCCTTTCTCTCTCTCTCCTCTCTCCCAACTTCTTGCTTTATAGAGTTCTTGTCAGAGTACCAAGGTGATATTTCAACAACATAGGAAAACCTGTGGTATAAATCTAATAAATGAATAAAATTCAGCCACTGAACCCGCAACTTTGCTTCTCTGAAGTATTCCCGCTACACGGTTACACTTCCAGTTGGTGCCTATAATTGCAACAATATCAGCTGACATTCTTGGAGATAAAAATAAAAAATATATAAACCCTTACTTTGGTCTGCAGGGAAGAAGCACATGCTCTGCCTGCCAGTCTAACTGAGAAAGTCTGTTATCAGATCTGACTCTATTACTGGAGTTGAGTGTAATTGTGTCTCGGGTTGGGATGTAGGATGTGAGGATGTGATTAGAGCAAGTCATTATTCTGTGGATTAATGACACAAGGAGGAAGGGAGAGAATGACCTGTTCTCTGGATAAAGGACAGAGTAGAAGCTGCTCAGAGAGGATCCCAGTGTACTGAAATTGCTTATTTGCATACAAAGGTGTTTAATGGAAGTGCCATTTCTATACAAATATGTCATAAATAAATTAGTTGGTTAAATAGATAACTTAAATATAAACCCAATAAAGGTTAATGATCTTTTCTTTTCTAAAAGGCCACTATAAAATAAATCAAAGGCTTATCAGGTGATCACTTTGTAAGCTATATAAATGTCTACTCACGATGTTGTACATCTGAAACTAGTACGTCAATTCTAACTGAAAAAATACATTTTCATAAATCATCTGAAAAGCAAATTGGTCTAATCTTACTTTATTTGGCCATCAGGACAGGGAGATTCTTGATTACAGAGCTGTGTACAAGGCTATCAAACCCGTTTGTAGGTGAGCAGGTTTGGAAGCTGAGCCACCTTCCAGATTCATGCCCAGTGTAACTGGCCCCCCCACAGGAACTCTCTTCACCAACAGCTACATAATGGAAGTGGGTGGAGAGGAGGACCCCTGATTTGTAGGGGAAAAAAAAAGAAAGAATTCTTAAGTTCATCTCTACCTTTTGGTAAGGAAAGGCAATAAACATTGATAAATAATTATAAGGAATGTTTATCTGGAATTGATCTACCTTAAAAAAATAAAATGCATTATAAAAAGATGAAGAGCTGAGAAGTACAGATTGGCAGTTACAAAACAGTCAAGCATAGGAAATATGTTCAATAATATTGTAATAACTGTGTACGGTGCCAGATGGGTACTGAGAATATCAGGGGAAATGCTTTGTAAAGTATATGATTGTCTAACCACTATGCTGTACTAATGCCGGGGGTCTTACCCAGCATCTAGAAGGGTTCAGGAACCTAGAGAAGGTGCTGTGTGTAAATTAATAAAGAGGCTAGAAATATAAATTTATACAATCCATGGGGGAGCCAGAGAAGACCTAGCTTCAGTAACCAAGTTCTCTGAATCTCTGGACCCCTTGCTCTTTATTAATACAAATTGCCCTAAGGCAAAGCAGATATAGATATCAAAGGTTAAGGTTTGGTATACAGTAGGCATTGTCAGATTGGGGGAAACTGCCTTTGGCTGTCTCAGTAGCAGGCAATAACATGTAGTTTTTCAGGTTTGGGGAAATGTCCTTAGCTATTTCAGCAGCAGGTAATATGTATTCAGCCCTGCTGAATCCCCAAGTTCCATCAACCTTTTGATGAAACTTCTTGCATTTATGACATGCTAGAATTAGCTTCTGGCACTGTACACCTGACACTAATACAGGATAATATTGATTGTAAAAAAAAAAATAAAGAAAATGCTTTTTCCTGTATTTAAAAATAGATGATGTATGTCAAATTAATATGGGACTTATATTCTACTGGATACATTTAGAAGACTGGTATAATACTTTGTTTCTAGCCATACACTATTTAAAAAAAAAGAATAGCATTATCTCTAATAATAAAAGGGTAATATGCTAATTAGACCAGACATCATTCTGAACGTCCTTCCTGACAAAGCCGGGGCTGGAGGGAAGCCAGCCCAGGTCCCAGGTGCCTGCAGGTGGCCAGAGGAGGGAAGCATTCCAGGTCCCAGGTTGCCGGAGGGAAGCGGGTGCCAGCAGTCGGGGGAAGGAAGGTCTACTCTTGCACAAATTTTCATGCATCGGGCCTCTAGTACATTAATAAAGCTTCAGGTATTTAGTTAGCAAGGGTCATAGAAGAAGGAATGGGGGATCTTTCAGTTTGAAGAAGGTGCAGATCCTGAAATTGTACAAGATGGACCTGGGCTACACGTGGACTATGTTCTAAGAAAAAAACTGGGATCATGGAAGTTGTGCTCTCTCCTCCCAGCTCCTTTTCCTGCAGACTCAGCCTCCTGATTGCTCCTGCACCCTTCCTTTCAGAGGGTCATGTGTCATCTTTATTTGGCTCATTGAAAAAACAATTTTCCAAGGTAGGCTTTTGTATTTAAAAAATGAAAGTGTTAGGACAAGGAATTGAGGACAGGACGTTGCTCGTTAGTCAGCTTTCCCGACAGTGTGGCAGCGTGATGAGGAGTGCCGAGTTTGGACATGGAAGGAACTGGATTCAAGTCCTGCTCCATCACTGAAGGTCTGTGAGCTGCTGGTGGTGGGCCCCTCACTCACCCGCTTCCAATCAGTTTCTGCATTTGAGATGAAACGTAAGGGGGGAGTGGTTGATAATATTCACTGTTCAGAAATCCTCTCGAGATTAAGCGCAGTGTAGGTGGAAAGGGGGCACAGAAATTGTGGCTTATCAGTGCTTAGTACAGGAGAGCTGCCTTCACTGCTCCAACTCCACAGCCTAGCAATGCAGACCAGAAGAGGAGAATGGCACGCGCGATGCAGAAAAATCACCACGCCGAAGAATCAAAGAATGCTTTATTTACAAAAACCTTAGAAGCAGTCATCCACAGGAACTGTCTAAGTCAGGAGCAGGCTGGCTTCCTGGAGCATCTCGCAGGCCCCTGAGCTTGGTGCAGGGCTCTCCTCCTACTGTCTGGAGATTCTTAAAACCTTTTGAACAAGGGAACCCCCATTTCACTTCATACTGGGCTCTGTGGATTATATAGGCCGCATTGGCAAGGCAGGATGGTGTTTATGGGGGTGAGAGTGTAGCTGTTGGCACCCTTAGCCCTGGAATCTGACTCTGAGAAGCATGGCTCCAGCTGAGGGGTCAGAGTCAGCAAATGAAAAAAATTGCACAGATATACTCATACTAAAAAAAATTATTCATTGTTGATCTGAAATTCAAATGCAACTGAGCAATCTGTATTTTATCAGGCAACCCTACTCTCGGCCATCCCATCATTTTTATTATCCCAGGAAATTGAGGTGTATCAGGTATCAGCCATGTGCCAGATACCATGGTAAGTGGTCTGTGTCTACCAGCTCATTCAAAGCTGTTAGCACACATATCCCGTGAGTGTTATCATCATGCTTGTTCAGACAAAGAAACTGAGGCACAAGCAGGTGGATAAGTCCACGAAGAACCCATGACAAGTAAGTGAAGGTGCCAGGTGTCTGGCCACAAAGTCCGGCTCTTCCATCTCAGTGGCTGAGAGGAACTTTGCAGAGAAGATGAATTTGGACAGAAGCTGACTCAGAACTCACAGTCACTCCCAGGCTCTGCTGGGTCTGACTTAATAACCCAGAACCAGTCAAAGGGACAGATAAGATAGTTCACTTATTGTTGCAGCCGGTTTTGTGAAAGTAGTGTTTTCTAAGAAAAACAATCCATGTACAGGGTGAGTCACTCTCGAACTAGTTTACTCATTGCGGTGTAGGCAGAAATTATTGCATGTGGCAGAAGGTTGAGATTAAATTCCTTCAAGCACGTCTGAAATCTTATAGGTTCAGAAAAATCCCAAGCTTTTCATCCCGGTGCCTTTTTTACTTTGAGGATGAAAGCTGCATGCAGTTAGAAAGAAACGTAATCCACATATTCCAATGTCATTTCCACTTAATGCATCAATATGTCAGTTTGTCAGCTGATGTTTGTGTAAATATTCAGAGCTCTTTTGCTGCAAAACACACAAAACATTCTTCCTGTATATTTTGTGGTGCAAAATACTTATTTTAATTTCCTAAAAAGTGAGTACATCATTTTTATCTCTTTCTGCTGAAGCTTTGCAAACTGTAAACTGCAGTTTCACATTATCCGTGACTGTGCCCAGGTGTTTTAGGGGCACCTGGCTGAGGAGCTCCCCTCTCCTACCCATGAGTGGAGGTGGGTCTTGCCCTACTCCTCCTGACCCTGTGCTTCCTAAATTGCCCATGGCTTTTCCTTTTGTGTCTTTGCTCATTCCACTTTCCTGATATATTCTTCAGCTCCACCCAACATCTGTACAGAAGCACTTCCTACTTAAAGATTAACTTAAATATTAGTTTTTTTCTGCATTGAAAATATGTATTGAACCAATGAATCAGTCAATTGGCCTGTCAGAATCAAAAAAGGAAAAAGATCAGGGTAAGGCAAAAATATTCACTATTCCCTTAAAAAGAAACAACATTAATGAACTTCAACACATGGACAACCTTACATGGCTATAAATAAAGAAAGGCAATGGCTCATGTTCCTACAATGTCAGAAATCCCCAAATCACCCACATAACTCTTTAAAACAAAACAAAAAAGCAGAGGTTTTTTTGCACATAATTAAATGCCATTTGAAAAATGAAAACTTTCTTCTCAACTACAGCTTTAGTTTAGATTCTTTTTTTTTCCTGCAAAAGCCTCAAGAAATAGCACAGAGTGTGAGAATTTAACTTCTAAGACAGCGGTTCTCAACCTGTGCATCGCGACCCCCTTGGGGGTCGAACGACCCTTTCACAGGGGTCGCCTAAGACCATCGGAAAACACATATGTAATTAGATATTGTTTTTGTGATTAATCACTATGCTTTAATTATGTTCAATTTGTAACAATGAAATTGGGGGTCACCACAACATGAGGAACTGTATTAAAGGGTCGCGGCATTAGGAAGGTTGAGAACCACTGTAAATATTTATTCTATGAGAGAAGCAAGAAAAAATATTCCAAAAGGACATAAAGGGTTGGGAAAGAAGTTTTCATAAACATGTAAATATAACAACCAAGAATAGGCCAGGGATTACAATCTTCAATCTAAAATGTTTTTGTGTTTTTTAGCTTTTTAAAAACATAGCTCTAAAGAATGAGTGAATTCCCTGAAATCACTTTAGCAAATCCCTAGGCTATCTTAAATAATTGCTCCTGCATTAATATATTACTGTTACTGTTAATAAGGTAGAGAGATTATATTATTATTATTAGTTTTATTCTTTCAAATGAAGATATTGAGCTATTTACTGGGACAACCAAAGTTATTCAGTGAATAAGTAATTAATATAAAAGACAAAGCTAATTCTTTTGAGACCAATTAAACTATGGGTTTCTAATAATTAGTCTTGGAATTTATTTGATATTTTATACATTTTAAAAAATATTTTAAGATGTTTAAAGCATTAAAAATAATTTTACCTAATAGATTGGTGATATTATGTTTTCATGAGTTTAATTGGATATTTGTTACTATTGTTTAAATATCTGTAAAGATGTGCAACTATTTAGAAGGGTGGTTTGCTATTAAGGAATATTAATTGTTTAATAGATGATAACATTAATACATTGATTATCATAAAATGCATCACCAACAGGTTTTGCCACATAGGTTCCAGCTGAATCTGCTCAGCTAACAAACATGTCAAGTAGGTATAAAATTGTGGATTTGTCAGAAGACGCAATGTGACAGGGAGTGGAGTCTGAGTTAGACTGCGCCAAATATGGAAATGTTATTATAACAGGTTTTTGAAATTGTTTACTGTGGAAAATTGCCATTTCAAGGAAGATTTATAAATGTTTTACATAATGGAGTGGAGAAGTCTAGTTAGTTTGGGAAAGGCTGTATGCTCTGTCCTTTTTTGGGCCACGCAAGGCTCTTCATATTCCAGGTGCTGAGATATCCTGCATGGGGGCTATCAAACAGAAATGCAACAGGAAATCGAAAATGCCTTTTGGGTTTTTCTTATAATCATGTTGAAAAAAGAATAAAATGAACAGGTAAAATGAATTTGAATAATATATCTAACCCAGTATTTCCAAAATCTTATCACCTTATCACATAATTAATATAAATATATTAATGGGCTATTTTACTTGTTTTTCCATATTTTTTTAAAAATATATTTTATTGATTTTTTACAGAGAGGAAAGGAGAAAGATAGAGAGTCAGAAACATCGATGAGAGAGAAACATCGATCAGCCGCCTCCTGCACATCTCCCACTGGGGATATGCCCACAACCCAGGCACATGCCCCCGACCGGAATCGAACCTGGGACCCTCAGTCCGCAGGCCGACGCTCCATCCACTGAGCCAAACCGGTTTCGGCATTTTTCCATATTAAGACTCAGAAATCCTGTGTTTGTCTTTGTGCATCTCAATTCAGAACGGTCACATTCACAAGTGGTCCTTTACTGAAGAGACCTGTTCAATACTGTTCAGTGTCCACCATTTCACACCTATGTATGACATTAGCAATCTCCTCAATTCCTGCACAAATGTTCGCTTTCATCTGGAAAATTACTGACATCTCTCTGGACCCTCCTGTACACTGAAGTCATTTGTAGGACGGCCACCAAATGCTGGGCTGATGTATAAAATTAAAAATTTATTTTCTAATCCATGTGACATCTTCTTATTATTAAAGCACTAGAGGCCCATTGCACGAAGAGATTCGTGCAATAGGCCTTCCCTTCCCCTGGCTGTTGACACTGGTTTTCCTCCGGCACCTGGGACCCAGGCCTTCGCTCCGGACGGAGCCTTCAGTCTTCACGGCTCAAGACGGAGCCTTCAGTCTTTGCTCCGCCACTTTGCCCCTATGTATGCAAATTAACTGCCATCTTTGTTGGGTTAATTTGCATACTCTCCTGATTGGCTGGTGAGCATAGCAGAAGGATGGTTAATTTACATGTTTGTCTATTGTTAGGTAAGATAACTTCTTTTTCTAAAACACTTGGTGATCTCAAGCTACCTTCAGTCATCTCAGGATCCAAGGGATGATGGTTTTTTCCCCCCATCAAATTTCCTTGCTCCTCAAGGCTCCGCCTGACCCCAGCTCAGGCTGCTGAGGACCTGGAGCAGAGGGACCTGAGTCCGCGGTGGTTGGGACAATGTGGTTCTTTGTGTGGGACCTGGTCCAGGATTTCCTGTTCAAGCTCAACCTGGAACCTGCCGAGGGCAGCCCGCTGGGGCCCTGGGCCATGCACCGTGGCCACAAGGAGGCCGCAGGCAACCTGATGTCCATCTTCATGTACAATGTGAAGCCTGGCTCCGAAGAGCAGACCCAGGTGGCCAAAGCTGCCTTCAAGCTCCTCAAAACTCTCAGGTACCCCAACATTCTGGCCTACATTGATGGGCTGGAGACAGACAAATGGATCCACGTAGTGACGGAGGCTGTGACTCCACTGGGAGCAGAGGCTGTGGCCCCAAGGAGCTGGAACTCTCCTGGGGGCTGCACCAGACTGTGAAAACCCTCAGCTTCCCCCTCAAGGACTGCAATCTCATCTACAACAATGTCTACATGGCCACTGTGTTTGTGGGCCGCACCAGGAAGTGGAAGCTTAGGGGCTTGGACTACATGTACTCAGCCCAGGGCAATGGCGGGGCACCCCCTGCAAGGGGATCCCTGAGCTTGAGCAGTATGATCCTCTAGAGTTGGCTGATGACAGTGGCAAAGCCATCACAGAGAAGTGGTCAGCCGCCATATGGCGCTTGGGCTGCCTCATCTGGGAAGTCTTCAATGGTCCCCTACCTCAAGCCACCCCTCTGCACAACCCTGGGAAGATCCCAAAACTGCTGGTGCCCCATTATTGCGAGCTGGTTGGAGCCAACCCCAAGATGTGTCCCAACCCAGCCCTCTTCCTGCAGAACTGCCGTGCACCCAGTGGGTTTATGAACAACCGCTTTGTGGAGACGAACCTGTGCCTGGAAGAGATTCAGATTGAAGAGCCAACTGAGAAGCAAAAGTTCTTCCAAGAGCTGAGCAAGAGCCTAGACTCGTTCCCGGAGATTTCTGCTGGCACAAGGTGCTGCCCCAGCTGCTGACTGCCTTTGAGTTTGGGTATGCAGGGGCTGTGGTGCTCACCCGCCTCTTCAAGGTGGGCAAGTCCCTCAGTGCTGAGGAGTATCAGCAGCAGGTCATCCCTGTCAGGGTCAAGATGTTCTCATCCACTGATCTGGCCATGCACATACACCTCCTGCAGCAGATGGAGCAATTTATCCAATACCTTGATGAGCCAACAGTCAATACCCAGATCTTTCCATGAGTCGTGCATGGCTTCCGGGACACCAACCCTGCCAACCGGGAGCAGACGTCAAGTCCATGCTGCTCCTGGCCCCAAAGCTGAATGAGACCATCTTCAATGTGGAGCTGATGAAGCACTTAGCTCAACTGCAGGCCAACGATGAGCAGGGCCCCATCTGCTGCAACACCACAGTCTGTCTGGGAAAAATCAGCTGCTTCCAGGCTGCTAAGGACCCCTTTACCCCATCTCAGATTGCCAGTGTTCTGGGCTTCGCTGCCACCCACAACTTCTACTCAATGAATGACTGTGCCCTGTGCTCTGTAGTCTCACTGTGGATCCCAAAAAATCTGTGCAGGTCCAGGCCTTCAAGGCCATTTGAAGTTTCCTTTCCAAACTGGAGTCTGTGTCAGAGGACCCCACCCAACTGACCAAAGTGGAGAAGGATGTCCATGCTGCCTCCAGCCCCGGAATGGGAGGAGCCGCAGCCAGCTGGGCAGGATGGGCCATGACAGGGGTCTCCTCGCTCACCTCCAAGCTGATCTGTGCACACCCCACGGCTTCCCCTGGTGAGCCCAAAGTCTCCCAGAGACCCACACCCAAGGGACTTCCTGTCCCAGCTCCCACCCCTGCCTCTCCCACACCCATTACCTCAGGAAACTGGGAGGCACAAGAGGAGGGCAAGGACACAGCGGGGGACAGCAGCGCTGCTGACAGATGGGATGACGAAGACTGGGGAAGCTTGGAGCAGGAGGCTGAATCTGTATTAGCCCAGCAGGACAACTGGAGTACTGGGGGCCAAGCCAGCTGCGCTGGGCAGACCAGTAACCCTGACCACAAATCTCCCGAGTCGGACTGGAGCAGCTGGGAAGCTGAGGGCTCATGGGAACAGGTTTGGCAGGAGCCGAGTCCTCAGGAGCCACTCCCTGAGGGCACACTGCTGACCAGCAAGCATAACTGGGGTGGACCAGAGCCCAGTGACAAAGGCAACGCCTTTGCTGATCTGTTGGGTGTTGGGAGGTTGGCACCCAGCCAAGACCTGATTCGTGGGAAGACAACTGGGATGGCCTGGAGACTGGGAGCTGGCAGGTAAAGGCTGAGCTGGCCTGGAAGAAGCAGGAAGAGCGTCAGCGGGAGATGGAAGCAGAAGGCCGCCAAAGGTCCCATGATGCTGGGGACCCGGAGGACTGAACTGCTGGTGTGGGTGGTTCCCGGCCACAGAGAACAGCCCCATGGATGTATTTATTGCACACACCTTGCCAGCCAGCCAGCCTGGCCAGGCACATCTCACATGTACATAATCAGAGCCACAATAAATTCTATTTCTCTCTCTCTCTCTCTCTCTCTCTCTCTCTCTCTCTCTCTCTCTCTCTCACACACACACACACATTTTCCTTACTCTTCATAATTCTCTGCTGGGTGAACTTGAGCTGCAATGGGAGGACCAGGCCTCTGTCCAAGTGTTATTTCATATTTTATTTTCCATGACAAAGCCTAGCCCCTTCAGAGGATACATCTATAGTGAAATGTGGGTGCTCTGGGGGACCAAACGGGAAAGGGGTTTGGTATAGACAATCTTTGGGTGCTGCTACTTTCCAGGTGTTAGGCCGATCAGCTCCATCCCTCTGTGGTCAAGGCCACCTCTTGGTGGAGAGATGTGCACCCCAACTCTCTTCCACTAGTTTACATGCTATTAGCAAGACACCCCAAACAGCAATGAGCTGCTTTCTAAATGGAATTAGTCCAGTGTACCTTTAAAAATGTCAGGGAGAGAGCCACTGCAGAGATTCAGAAATCGAGGGCTTACTAAGAGATGTGAGAGAAGAAGCCTCACCTGTAGAGCTCTGCAAATTACCTGCAGCTTCTTTTAAAAAAAGCTCTTTGGCCTGGAAACATGCGAGGAGGCTGCTAAACCAGCAGGTTCAGAGAAAGCAGCACTCAGGAGATTGATTTGAAGCCAGAGACACAGCTTCTAAGGTGGTGACGGGGCCGAGGGGGTCACTGAGTAAAAGGATTTCTCAGAACTGCTAATGATCCCGATTCGGTCATTTTCTGCTTAAAAAGACACTTTGACCTTCTCCAAACCCAAATATATGCTTCCTGATGGGAGGTGGCTCCATGCATAACCTACTGAAGATTAGATTTATCAGGGAAACTCTGGTAGATCCCTAAACCCAGCAGGAGAGGCGATGCTGCTCTTATTAATTGATTAAATGATCTCTTTTATATGGCATTATGCAAACATGTATATATGGCATAAATTATGCAAAACCAGTTTCAGCATGGTTAATAAAAAGGCTGAATAAAAAGTGCTAAAGTAGGTCCTTTTATTGATTTTTTCTTTAAAAATTAAATGGCATTTTACTTAATAGCATTAATCAAACTGGAAGACCATCTGTATTAAAACTTAAAAAAACTGTTTTCGACTGAGGGGAGGCCTGAGCACCTGGGGTGTGAATCCGGGTTAGGATAGCCCTGAGATGAAAGGGTTTGCCTGGGATGTACATTTGCTTCTCAGGGTTCTCTCCTACTTAACACATTGCAGACGGATAACAAGAACTCTTGCTTCATGTTACACAGTGTTTTACAAAGTATCATATTTTAAAAAGCTATTCGTTTGTAAGAACATGTCATAAATAACTTCAAAATGCAATGGGTATTTAATTTTAAAGCATGACTTTAACATTTATGTAAAACATTTTTTGTACTTGTTCAATAGAAACTTATGTGGCCACTGGGTAAAGCTAGCAATAAAACTACTGGTCCACAATGTGTTAGGATGAGTCTAAATAGGAAAGAGTATTCAAACGATTTGGGGCTTTACTTTTTCACGATGGTCAATGCCTGTGAAATTGATCAAAAAAGAGAACACAGTTCACTGAAACTATCTCGATGTCAGATACCCAGAGTTTGATTTCCAGTAGGGGTAACAACTAGTTGTGCTACCTTGGAGAAGTCCCTTAGCTTCTCTCAGCTTCATCTATAAAATGAAATGAACATTTACCACTCATAGTTATGGAGAGAATAAAATGAAATAGCAGATGCAAACCTCCAAGCACCAAGCTGACAACTGGTCAAGAATATACACACAGGCTATGATAAACCATTCAGAGTACTAATGTAGCAACTGCATGGTAGGCCCAAGAGTTCAAATGTCATCCATGGGGCTGATGACCACAAAAGCCCCATCAAAAAAAAAAAGTATGACAAATGTCCAATAAGCACATGAAAGGATGCTCGATATCACTAAGCCTTAGGAAAATGCAAATCACAAGCACAATGAGATATCACCTCATACTCATTCGGATTCCTAGTATATTTTTCAAAAAAGCTGTTGGTGAGAATGTGGAGAAATATGAGCCCTTGGGTGCTGTGGGTGGGAACATAAAACGGTGCAGCTGCTGTGGAAAATAGGATGGTGGTTCCTCAAAAAATTAAACATAGGACTACCATATAAGAAATTCCACTTCTGGGTATTTATCCAAAATAACTGAAAGTAGGGACTTGAACAGATATCTTACACCGATCTCATAGCAGCATTATTCTAACAGCAAAAAAGTGGAAACAACCCAAGTGTCCTGTGGTTGCCAGGGGCTAGAGGAGGGGAGAATGAGGAGTTAATGTTTAACAGGGACAGAGTTTCCCTTTGGGAAGATGAAAATGTTCTGGAGATGGACGAAGGTGATGGCTGCATAACAATGTGAAGGTATACTTGGAAACAGTTAAGATGGTAAATTGTGTGTTATGTGTCTGCTACTACAATTTAAAAATACATACTGTGCTAATAAAGTCTTTTCACGTTGCAGAATAGTGAGGTAGTGATAAGCTTCCTTTTTGTCCTGTTTTCCCAGTGACAATACATTTCTTCACTCACATATTTGCTCATTCATTCATTTGGTGCTGAGAGTTGTGTTGAGCCCCTTTAGTACATCAGCTACTGTGGATGGCAAAAAGTAAAGAAATAAATGCAGCCTCGTGTGGCTCTTCCCAAACTTAAAGCCTTGAAGGAAGGGTATCACAGGAATAGATAAACACAGGATCATGTGACAAGTGTAACTCCTAGAAAAGCATTTGTAAGATACTGAAATAACATAAAGAACGGGAAACACGAGGATGAGAAAAGGAAAAGCAATGGCAAGAAAAAGAAGTCCATTTTACATAAACTCAGTGGATGACTATAGGCATCTCATTGGCCTCTCTATTTTAAAAAAGAAAAGATTAGATTTATGTTATCATTTCTGCCATTTAGTTCAATTTTTTATATTATAAAAGAACTAGAGGCCTGGTGCATGAAATTTGTGCATGGGGGATGGGTCCCTCAGCTCAACCTGCACCCTTTCCAATCTGGGAGCCCTCAGGGGAGCCCTCTCCAATCCGGGAGCCTTGATGGCATAGGCCCACTCTCCATGGTTCTCTGCTCTCTGTGGGGCCTGGAAGCTCTAAGCCCACTGCCCAGAGGCTCTCTGCGGCCCAGAGGCCCTCCATGGCTGGGGCGGGATGCTTGCCTTGTCGCCACAATGATGACGCAAACGTCCCTTCCCAGCCACTCCATGTGCACGTGCACTGCCCAGAGGCCCTCCGCATCCTGCCTTGGCCACTCTGCGCCCGCTGCCCAGAGGCCCTCCACGGCCGGGGCAGAACACTTGCCTCATGCTGCGGTGATGAAGCAAGCATTCTGCCAGGCCGCTCACGCTGCCCGCTCTCAGCAGCCCCCCTCCAGGACTGGGGGATTTTGGCGGGGCTGAGGGGACTGGGCGCCGCCATCTTTGTGATGGAGTGATGGTTAATTTGCATATTACCCTTTTATTAGATAGGATCATTGAATTGCTGAGAATGCTCAAGATAATTTAACCTACTCTGCCGGGGTCCAACCCCAGCAGGTCCAGGGGTCCCCAAAGGTGTGGACGGAGTCGGTGAAGAAGGAATGACACGGAGGCAGCATTCAGTTGATCAGCAGCCTAGCCAGGATCTCCAGTGAAGTTCTGGTCAGGATCTCCAGCAAAGTTCTGGTCAGGATCTCCAGCCAGGCTCAGGTTCTGTAGCCATGTTCCCTCGCTAGGTTCTCCAGCCAGGTTCTGTCCAGGTTCTCCAGCCAGGTTCAGTCACCAGGTTCTAGTCAGGTTCTCTTGCCATGTTCTATCCAGGTTCTGTAGCCAGGTTCTGTCTCTAGGTTCTTCAGCCAGGTTCTCTTGCTAGGTTCTGTCTCTAGGTTCTGTGGCCAGTTTCCGTCCAGGATCTTTTGCCATGTTCTCTCCAGCGAAGTTCTTCTGTCTCTAGGTTCTGTGTAGGTTCTGTGTCTAGGTTCTGTCCAGGATCTTTTGCCATGTTCTCTCCCTAGGTTCTGTCTCTAGGTTCTGTGGCCAGTTTCTGTCCAGGATCTTTTGCCATGTTCTCTCCAGCGAAGTTCTTCTGTCTCTAGGTTCTGTGTCTAGGTTCTGTCTCGGTTCTGTGTCTAGGTTCTGTCTCCTGTTGTCTTTTTACATCTGTATTTATACCAGTTGATTCCAATCTTATCAATCTCTATTCCAAAGGTTAGGGCATTTCTTATCTCCATTTCAGGGAGTAAAGATTATGTAGCTTAAGCATGATTGTTTGTAGTTAAAGTGATTAATTACCCGCCTGGCACTTAGTTAAGGGGTTTTATTCCCTCCCTAACTTCAGGGGAAAATCTCTACCTGGGGAAACAACCTTTCTCAGAGAGGTGACCTTGGTTAAAACACATAGTGCCAAGAAGGTGAGCAAACATATTAAGAACAGTATGCCATATATGCCAGGTCCCTTGAAACAGCAAGGATGGACCGGCTCCCGGCACTACTCCCTACACTATTTTGCACATGAAGAAACTGAGATAGAGTAAAAGGTCCCACTATAAAATTAGTATCTAGAATACAGATTTTTTCAAAAGTGCCTGTTTTTTTTGTGTTTTTTTTTTAAATACCATACTATTTTTTCCAAGGCAGCCAGAAATGTACCAGTAAGAACCAGAAATGATCCAGTTCTTACTGACATCACATGATCTCATGTTTATATAGCACTGTCTTAGCTTTTCAAATTATCATTGTCAGCAGTAAGGTATGCTTTTACTTCTGAGAGGGTCAATGACTTCATTCTGGTTAGAAAAGTCATGATCTATGCTGCTGACGTACTTGAATGTAAGTCTGTTCATTTACTTATTAGTCATTCATTTACTAGTAACACACACTGGGAGTTAGGTGCTGTTCAACACAGTGGGAGCACAATAATGAAAGGACACACATTGCCCTAACCCAGTGGTCGGCAAACTGCGGCTCGCAAGCCACACGCGGCTCTTTGTCCCCTTGTGTGTGACCACCAAGTTTCAATCACACTGTACGTGCACACCCACACGTGGTATTTTGTGAAAGAGGCACACTCAAGGGGCCACAGTTTGCCAACCATTGCCCTAACCGGTTTGGCTCAGAGGATAGAGCGTCACCCTGAGGACTCAAAGGTCCCAGGCTTGATTCCGATCAAGGGCATGCACCTTTGTTGCAGGCACATCCCCAGTAGGGAGTGTGCAGGAGGCAGCTGATTGATGTTTCTAACTCTATCCCTCTCCCTTCCTCTCTGCAAAAAAATCAATAAAATATATTTTGGAAAAAAAAGAAAGGACACACATAATTCAGCAGTCCCTTCTTAAATAAAGTGTTTCTTACCATCTTTAACAAGTGTCAGAATAAATTTTTTGGACAAAACCCAAGTAGAATTTCATAAGCAGTTATGTGCTTAAGTGCTCTTGATATATTAGCCACTAACATTTAATTTTTCTATAGGTTTTATTTCCTATTTGGAGCCTGAGACTAAAAATTGATCAGTATCATTATGTGAGATGGGGGCTCTAGGAAGCAGAGAAGATCTTACGGCAGGGAAAGATGATGACTTTAGTTTGGGACCAACTGAATTTGGATTTCCAGCAGCATGGCATCTGGGAATACTGGCAGGCACTTGAAAGTCTGAGTGGAATTAAATGGGAGGTCAAAACCAGAAATGGAGACTGGAGAGTGCCCGCAGAGCCGAGAGTTGAAGCGTTGTGTGATTATGCCTCCCGTCAAGACGGCCAGGACACCTCTGTGGTCCGACGAGCTGCAGCAGGCACATGCACCTGGGGACTGTGGGGCATCTCAGCAAGGGGGTGTTAGGGAGGACTCAGAGGATTGGGCTTATACAGGTGGTTTGGGGGAAGGTCAAGGATGCGGGGGTCCACCCTGGACGGAGGCAGGATAACTCTATGACTGGGTATCTTCATAAATCCTTTTTAGATGTAGAGCAGAATGGAGCAGGACAAAAGCTAGAATTAGAATAGAAGAATCCTATTGGTCTGAATAATGGGACGTTTGGTCATTTTTGCAGCTTGTACAATGTTCATAGTTTGTGTTCAGAAATAATTACCCTAAGGTCTTATTTGTGTCTTGATCCGTCTGGGTCTCAGAGTGGCCTTGATGGATGTTGATGTTCAGTTTTCATGAGAACACCCAGGCTTATCTGGATGTCCCAACTGGTCCAGGATGGCAGGGCAAGGCTTCTTTTTCAGGAGGAAGGAGGGAGGAGGTTCAAGAAAGCACCTTGGCACCCCCACTTTCCTCCTAACTTGCGATTTGGACAGTGACAAAGAAAGTAGAAGTGGAATGAGAAAAACCCAGAAAATGCAACATCAGCTTTCCCTGTTTCACACTTTAAAACACGCATACTCCTGTGTTGGAAACAACAAATAAAACAGTATAGTAACGTGGTGTAATTTAGAATCGCCATCCGGAAAAATGGGTGTCATGCAGAAAACTGTTCCCTTTGTTTATTATATTTACTTGGAGTAGGTTGTAGTCAGTCAGTGCCTGACTAAATCCCACAGTTTGTTCACAGCTTGCTCTGTTATCAAGACTCCTGCATCATTCTTTAGAACTTGCATCAATGAGATAAAATCGTGTCTGTCCTTTAATGTAATTTTCCATTTGCCTGTGACGATTTTTCTGGATCCTTCCTGACCTGCTTGGTTCTTGTTAGGTTGGATTTTAACATTCTTGCCTCTTGCTCAGACTCACAGGGATGTTGTGAACATGGGATAAATGGACCGCTACGCTTTGCTTTCAAGAACAGCTTCCCAGACTTGGTTTTCCCAGACCAGATTTGTAAAGTTCCTGCAAGCGCCATGGTTACTGCTCCTTTCTTCCACAGCTGATTCTGCATATTTGCGTGGGATGGGAATCTGCCTCCTAACCTCAGATTGCTCAGTTTCCTCATTGAATGTGAGTTTCTTTTCATCTTGACCCACACCTTCCATTGTACGGGCCATTGCGTTCTACACCCTCCATCTCGGCACCTCGGGGGGATTTGAATGTGCGTCTCCTCTCAACCCTCCTAAGATACAATGCCCGGGATGTCCCCTGCCACAGTGCTCCCTGGGGAATGTGAGAAACTCTGACACCCCTCAGCCTCCCTCTGTCTGCCTCAGAATCCCCATGACTCCCCAGAATGAACTCAGCGAGATGGAAGTTCGGGGAGAACAACCTGGCACAGAGCAGGCTGCAGCCTTCTTGGCCGAGTCCCATCTGCCTTTCCGGGTCATTTTCCCCTGGGAACAGCCCTGGTAGGGAGTGTGCAATGTGTGGGTGTTTTCCAATCGGGACTTTGCGCCGATTGCTTTGATGGCTCCATTCGTTATGCTCATTTTGATCTAGCATTTGAAGTGTGAAGACAGTGAGCACGGGATAGCCATAAAGGAGCTATTGTTGCCACATTTCTTTAGACCAGTAAGGAGGCCTGCAGACCGCTGGTAGACTGCCAGCTACAACTCTGCAAAGCTCCTCCCTCCGCTGGGGTCTAAGACATTTAAAGCCCAGAACTGCGAGTGGCTAGGAGCCATCCTCAGCCCTGTAGGAAGATTGCTTTGTGGATTAGGAATCAAATCTGAGCAGTTTTGGAGCCTGAGAGATGTCCACAGGCCATTGTCATTTAAATAAGGTCCTTTCAAGCGGCTCTTAGTGAGCTGAGGCCCCGAACACTGTGCACTTTTCCTCCCTGGCTGACGCATATGTGGATGTTTCCCACTACACCGGAATTACACAGGATCTGTCAGCAACTGACACTGTTAATAAAGGATTTACACATATCATGAAAATGCCTACATACAGCTGAAATGCATGCCAATTGGTTAAATTAATGTTGCAGCAAGATAGTTTGGAACTTTTATTTGAGTTCTTCTAAGGGGTAATTGGGCCCTTAAATAAAAACATATGGGTGGTAGAGATCCCAAGTGCTTTAAATCAGCAGAGGTTTGGCAATCCCATGGCTTTTAGTGTATGTGACACAAGCAGAGTTCATTAGATCCAGGCCCAACCTCGTACCTGACGTCAGCAGAGTAATTAATCTTAAGAATTCCCTGAGCCAACAACTGACAGTGCACTCATAATCCACAGCTGTGTCCTCTCTTTCACTGGGGCCACTGTGACTTTTACTACTTCCTAAAATGCCAGCTTCCAAGTTTCCTTTCCTCAAGTCTTCTGGTTGGGAAGGTCAAATGCAGATCCAGAAAATGAAAGAAAATTGTCCATATTATGTGTGGGGAATGTACTGATACACCTATGAATCCATATTAACAAAGACACACAACCCATTCTGATATGGTTGGATGCTTATTTTATGATGTAATATATTCCTGAAGATAAATAGGTCTATTATACAAGTTTGGCGTAATTGAGTGGAGACCTTGCAATTACTGGGTAATATGTTATTCTTTATTTTTAAATCCTCACCCAAGGATATTTTTCCATTGATTTTTTTTTAGAGTGAATGGAAGAGAGAGGGAAAGACAGAGAGAAATATCTCTGTGAGAGAAACACATCAATTGGTTGCTTCCTGAATGCGCCCTGACCAGGGCCTGGGCCAGGGAGGAATCTGTAACTGAGGCATGTGCCCTTGACTGGAATCGAATCCGGGACCCTCCAGTCAACAGACTGATGTTCTATCCATTGAGCCAAACTGGCTAGGGAGGTAATGTGTTATTATCAGATAAATAAAGCTGTGAGATAAAAAGCAGTGAAACAGAAAACCACAGCTTCTTCCTCAATAACCCAACGATTTTTTCCCATTTCCCTTACATGCTTGGGTTTTCTTTTTCATGTACTATAGTTACAGATAAATTTTATTCCCATAATACTAGTGTTTGAGAGAATCTCAATGAACACCAAGTGGAAAGAAGATTACTTGACATTTAAAGTTGGGAAACTCAGGTTAAAAAACCTATTTTTAGTAGCTAAGCCCTGTGAAATATAGCATACATAATCCATGTTAAAATTCCAGAAAGCAGAAAATGTCTCTTCAATTAGAAATATATTCTGTAAATGTCGTACTCTACTCTTGCCTTTCATTTTACCAGTAGGTTCTGCTTTAGTAATACAAATTTTAAAATAAAATTTAGGTAAGGAATCTAAATGCATATAATTATGCACTATTACAGTCTTTTCTAAACAATAGAAAATTTTTGCCAGTCCAAAAATAAATTATCACCAGTATATCTAAGCAAAAATTAATTTAAATTACAATTTATTTTATTACATTCTTTATAGATATAGCAAAATAAAATCACAGAAATGTTTTGTGAAAATTCTTTAGAGCAAGTTTATGGAAGCATTATATTTTTAAATTATGAAAACAACTGTATCACATTATCCAAACAATGATAGAGCTTTACATCACCACCTACAAGGATTCTGACTTAACCTTTTTTTTACTCAGAAAGAATATGTTATAATTATCTTAAAATTATCTGTTTTATACTATAAGGCATAGCCATTTTCAACTTTATGTCTTATAAATTCATTTTTCCTTAGGGCTTCATCTCAGAACTTTCATTGAAAGTAAATTGTTTGGAAGAAAAAAAAGAGCATTGCTTCTTGAATCCATAACTCATGCATTCTTTTATTATCTCAAATGATTTGAGAAAAAAGGGAAATGTTCCTTTCTGTTAGTCTTGGTTGATCATAAGTTTTTTGTTCCAAATTCCTACAGTGATCCCCTGCCGTCACTGGTATTTTTAGAAAGGCAACAAGGAGAAATCAAGAAAGAAGGAACTAAGTGACTGGTAGGGATTATAGAGATCATCTACTCCAACACCTTTAATGGACCTAAAAAAGAAACCATGACTGCAGAAGGTAAGGGAATGTTGGAAGGGCAATGGGGAGAGCAGCGTAGGAGGGTGATCGTTTGAAAGCTGGAGCTTCATGATCCTGGACCTGGCTGCGTATCTGCTGTGTGAGCTTGGGCACATTGCTTCCTCTGCCTGCTGCATTTCTTCCCTGTGTAATGAGCACCATGACCTACTCATAAGCTTTCTGTGAGCAGTAAGTGAGATGAGATGGTACACAGGGGATTGGTACTGAAGGAGTCTAAAGCTTGCCACACTAAAGCTGCCTTTTGGAATATTGATTTTAAGCTGATTATTAAAAAAAAAACAAAAGACTCAGAAAGAACATTTATCTCCCTCCCTTTCCTGCCCAAGAGATTCAGATAGAAAAACCCGCTCCAGGAAGGAAATCTCAGATGGTCACATTAGCCTAATTTGAATGAAGTGTGGTACATAGGAAGGTGCCAAGCAGGGGCCTGGAAGCTAGATCACCTCCTGTGTCACATTGAAGCAAAATTTCCCAGCTGCGTATGTTCTGCTCTTCCTCAAGTACCTGTTTCCTTTAAAATCCTTTCATTACCCCCCATTTTTCCTTTGTTCAAAATGAGATATATGCCCAATTTTATTTCACTGTCTTTGGGATTTTCATGCTTATGCATATTCACTGTGTGTACATATTAAAATTTGATTTTCTCCTGTTTATCTGTCTATGTTAATTTGATTTTTAGCCCAGCTAGAAGAAGTTAGGTGAGAGAAAAGGTATTCTTTTTTTAGCCTCCACATTCCAGAACATCCTCCCCCCAATCCCCACCTTGGATACAAAACTTCTTGGATGCTCAACTTCCTTATATAAAACTAGAGGCCCAGTGCACGAAATTCGTGCATGGGTAGGGTCCCTAGGCCTAGCCAGCAATCGAGGTCGATTGGGGCCTTCTGGCTGCCAGCCAGGACCTTCCTTCCCCAGCTGCCGGCCAGGGCCTTCCTTCGTTCCCCGCCACCTCCTGGTGGTCAGTGCACATCATAGCAAGTGATCAAACTCCTGGACTCCCGGTCTAACTCCCGAGGGGCCACTTTGCATAGTTGATGTAATATTTGCATGTAACCTATGTATATTCTCTAGATGATTATAATACCTGATACAATGCAAATGCTATGTAAATAGTTGTTACACTTTGTTGTTTAGGGGTCAACTTTCTGAAATTAAAAAAAAAAATTTCAATTGGTCGAATCTGCAGATACAGAACCTGTGTAGATGGAGACCAACTGTGTATGATGTCTGTTGCTGGCTGTTTCCTCTCTTAGGAGAAAAAACATGTGAGCTTAGGAAAGAGGGGATGAAAATAAAACACAGAACTACTGAAAATAGCCTTTGCCTAGCCTCTCTGATCCTTCAAACACCTCCACACTGTACCCCAGATACTGAAATTAGGAGTGCGGAGTGAGCAGAGTGACCCATTGACACGTGCTTCCACCCATGGCAACTCCAAGCCGCCATTTACCCCATTCATTGCTGACATGGAAAGGAGCTTAGACAGCAGATGATTTTTCTGGGGCCACTGATTTTCCTGGGGCCAGGATGACGCTCCCAGTCATAGAGTAAAAGAGTCACTGTCTGAATTTCTTCCTTTTAGAGATTCAGTACCTTAACCTAGAGTGTGATTCCTGTTGAAATGTAATGTGTCTGCCTATCTTTAAAGTCCTAAATCTGGTTCTTGTCCTACCCATGTGAATTCATTTTGCACAAAACTCCGACAGGAGCCTCTCATCCTCCTCTACTCATCCTATGTCAGAGCCTGGAGCTTTTGATCTCCCTGTTCCCACATCGAACAACCTTCTCCAATCCTTCTCATCATTCTAGGCTCCATGCATACCCTCGGCAAATCGGTATCTCTTCTTGAAATCTTCAACAGCTCCATTCCAAACGATTTCCCTCATCTCCTGAAGGCTGTGGCATTTCTGTTATGCACAGTTTAGCATCATCTAAGGAAATATGCAGGGGTTGATGACTCCAAAGAAAACCAAGAAAGCAATTCATTCATTCCTCTAGTGTCTGCTATTACTCCGTGCACTGCGGAAGGCACACACTGATATTGAAAAGTGATTAGATGTTTCCTGTTTCTTAAGCATATAAAATATTGTAGACTTAATAAATATTTGACTAGAAAAGAAAAAAAAATGAATGAATGGATAAATAAACGGCACAAGGCCTGTGCCTATACAGTCCTTGTCTCCAGAAATTTGCCATATGAAAGGGAAGATAAACTGTGCAATTTTCTCTAGCATAAGACAGAATGGCCACCATATCAAAAATATCTGTGAGTCGACAGAAGAGAAAAACTAATTATGAAAAGGCTTCATAAGGAAGATAGGATGTGAGTCCATTTTGAAGGAGTTCAAAGATGGAGACAATCTTGAAGAAAATGCCAGAAGAACACTGTGGGGGAATACAGGACCTGATGGAGCTAAGCCATGGAGGGCTGGGAATGCCTTAAATGCTAGTCTGTGTTTTACTTGTTTTTCTGTCCTCATTCTCATCCCATTGCCTGTGTGCCAGCATTGCTGCATCAGTATCCGGTGCTATGTACTAGTAGATGGGTGTGCTCCCAACAGGTGGGGATTTGGCTATTAGAACATTTGGCAGAGGTGGGAAGTGAGTCTCACAGCCCGAGGGAAGGTTTAGATGCTTGTCTCAGGATATAAGGCATGATAGGATGGTGAACAGGACACAGTCTCAGTCAGCTCAGGCTGCTATCACAGAACCCCCCAACCAGGTGGTTTATAAAAACTAAATTTATTTCTCACAGTCTGGAGGCTGGAAGTCCAAGGTCAAGGCACCTGTGGATTCAGATTTGGAGAGAGCCTGCTTCCTGGTTCATAGACAGTCATCTTCTCACTGTGCCTTCACGTGGCAGAAGGGGCGAGGGAGCTCATTTGGGGTCTCTTTTTTAAGGACATTTATCCCATCAGGAGAGCTTCACCCTCATGACCTTATCACCCTCAAAGGCCTCACCTCCTAACACCATCACACTGGGGGTTAGGTGTTGCATATGCATTTGGGGGGATGAAAACATTGGCAAGGAAGTGGAAATTTTGGAACCCTTGTACCCTGTTGGTAGGAATCTAAAATAGTATCTCCACTATAAGAAACAGTATGGCAGTTCCTCAAACAATGAAAAGTACAACTACCATAGGATTCAGCAATTCCCCTTCTGGGGATATACCCAGAAGAAGTGAAAGCAGGATCTTGAAGAGGTAGTTGTACACCCATTTTATGGCAGCATTGTTCACAATAACCAAAGGTGAGAACAGCCCAAATGTTCATCAACAGATGAATGGACAAACACAATTGGTCTATCCACACAAAGGAATAGCATTCAGCCATAAAAAGGGAGGGAATTCTGACATATTTTACAACATGGATGAACCTTGAGGACATTACGCTCAGTGAAATTTGCCAGTAACAAAAGGACAAATACTGGATGATTCCACTATATAAGATACCTGGTATAGTCAAATCCATACCGACAGAAAGGGCTGGGGGATGGGAGTGGGGAGTTATTGTTGAATGAGGACAGGGTTTCAGCTGAGGTGATGAAAAGTTCTGCGCATGGATGGCAATGGTGGTATCACAATATTGTGAATGTATGCCACTAAATTGTACACTTAAAATGTAAATATATGTAAATTTCCCCACAACAAAAGAAAGCCCTCTAAATCTCCTTTTTGTTTTTCTGGGAAAGATAACCTAACACAAATTAATAGAGAAAAAGCATCCTGAAATAACATCTGGACTTTCGGCTGGTGATGGTTATTTGACCAGACTTGGTGCACATCTTGTTTTGGCTGCAGAGACCTGGCTAGAATGTGAAGGATAAAAATAGAACCTCTGCTTTTAGCAATTTTTTTTCAAAAGTTGGAAGCACTGACACTTTTATGCAAAGGTCAACATTGTCTTCTTGTGTCCTCTTAAGAAGAGTCACTTCATAAGGAATAGCCCTCGATTTTGTACAACCCAACTGAGGGGCAGGGTAGAAATTAAATAGATACATTCAGATGAGATTTCCTAAAATCTGTCTTATACCATTAGGTTCCTACCACCTCTTCTGAGCTCCTAATCACATGAACATCAAACATTTGTTCTCCAAAGTACATTTTAGCCAGAAACATGCCGAAGAAGCAAACACAATAAGTGTGGTGCCACATCATGTACCTACAAGCACACAACTTTGATGAGCTCACCTAAGTTGTCAGGAACTACTCCCTCCCAACAGGATCGATGGCTCAATACAGTTACCTGAATGTCAACCTATTTTTCTTTTTCAGTTTTAGTGTCACTCCCCTGCAACAAGTAATGTGAGATTCTTTGAAATTCTCTGTGTTTTTGACACTGGTCTCCTAATGAGCATGAGGTTTTAATTTGCATTTTCCTGATGGTTAGTGATGTTGAGCACCTTTTCATGTTTCAGAGGGATTTTAACTCTGCATTCTCTTTGGTTTGAGATTGGCCTTTTACTGGGGAGTCTAACAGTGGGCTTATACCCCCAGTGGAGCTGGCATACACCCCAGCTCAGAAGAACCCTATCCCAGCTTTGGGAGGAGCCCCATCCATGGTGCACAGCCCATTACTCTGGTTTTAGGCTTGTTGCTGAGGTGGGTACACTGCTTACTGGTGTCGCCACTCTCTGACTTGTTCTGCCTCTGTGTGAAGTGGGTCCAAACCAAGGTCCTCCAAGGATTCAGATCAGGACCCCTCTGATCTGGCAGCAAACTGTCAAATTCACACCAGGAGCTAGGGGGACTTGAGGGGTCACCTAGACCAGTGGTCTGCAAACTGCAGCTTGCGAGCCACATGCGGCTCTTTGGCCCCTTGAGTGTGGCTCTTCCACAAAATACCAACCTCTGCGCATGGGCCACGAAGTTTCAATCGCACTGTACGTGCGCCTGCACGTGGTATTTTGTGGAAGAGCCACACTCAAGGGGCCAAAGAGCCGCATGTGGCTCGCGAGCCGCAGTTTGCCGACCACTGACCTAGACCACTGTTTGCAAACCCTCGAGATTCCCTTACGAGCCTCTTTCTAAATGAGGTTATGGTGGGACAATGCTTGTGGTGCAGCAATGGGGTTGCTTTGCAAGAGGGAAAGGGGGAGGCAGGCTTCACCTGCCCACAGGCCCCCAACATAATGAGCACAAGGACTCTGTTGGGGAATATGTTCAGAAACCATAGAGCTGGCCAATCTCTAATTATATGGATGGGCACAAGCTAGTCTATGGTGATACAGCCCGTTGGTGACTGATGGAAGACTAGAACTCCAGCTCCAAGCTCTCTTTCTAACCTGCCTCTGCCCTGACCCTGGTGACAGCATCGCCTGGGAGTGTTAAAGAGTTGGGGTAGAAGGAGGGATTACTACATTATCCATAGTTTTGAAAACAGAATTTATACTGTTGTAGATGCCATCATGATTTCTATATATAAATTATATGAATTTGATAAATGTTTATTTAGAAATATCTAAGTGCTAGGTATTTTGAAGGATATAAATGTTAATTAAATATAGATCTAACATATTCACCTCAGGGGAAATCAAACCATATGTGAGTTTGCAGATGCTTGGGAATATAAAGAAGGGAAAGCTGCCTTCTAAGGGGTGAGGAGTGGGCTCAGGGGCCCTGGTGCATGTGGCCATGGGGGCAAAAGAAGGCTCTGCTAGGAGGGAAATAGAAAAACATTCAAACAAACTAAACTGACTTTTGACAGAAGGCTAAGGCTTCAGTGGCAATGTGGTCAGAATGGGAATTGAAATCTGAGGCCAGAAGACCAGTTAAGACCATGTGAGTGCAGATTAAGGCAGTCAGAATGGGCTTATAAAGAAGCGGCCCTGTTTGTGGGAACCAAGACAAAACTTCAAGATGAGGACTATCAACTCCTTTAAAAGTTCTCTAGTAATATTTGCTAAGGACACAAAAGGTATAGAGTAATGAGCACTCAAAATATAAGGAGGATTCTAATGCTGAAGAAGGATAAACTGTTTTATTGGCCATCTTCAGAGAATGACCATCTTAAAATGAACAATACTAATGTAGACAGGGGAGAAAAAAGAATTATGTTCACACATCCATTAAGAGCAAGGATTCTCTAGAATCTAATAGTGGGAGCACAGACCATGAAGATTCTTTATAGAAAACTAGAATCATGTCCAAAGGTCTTACCTACCAGAGCAGGGAATAGATTACACTTATACACGGTTTAGCTACTTAGCTGACTTCGGTCTAAGTTATAAAAAGCCAAATGTTAGGAAAAGTTCATATTCAACAGCCTAAAAGATGGAGCTCTCTTCCCTCATCTACCTCCATTATCCTTCCCTCCCTTCCTTCCTCCCTTCCTCCCTTCCTCCTTCTCTTCCCTCTGTCCCTCCCTCCTTCCTTCTTTCCATCCATCCTCTTTTAGAGTGTGGAATTCTGAAGAATCCAAAGTCTTCAGCAATGTGCAAAGGTGGTGTTTATGGTACCTGGTGTTGTTCGTGCAGCATGGAGCCAGGATGCTGGGGCAACCAGAGATGTAGAGATAAGCTTTAAGGGACTAAGGAGTAAGAGAAGGACTCCTGGACGTCCACATGAAGTGATTTCTAAGTGGACAAATGGGTAACACAATGGTGAAAATGAAAAACAACTTTATACCATGCTTTGAATGCTGTGTGTACTCAGGATGGCCCAATAATAAAATGTTCTTGCTGGTGATGGACATGCTTATGGATGTTTTGCATACCTTTACAGATGCTTATGGATGTTTTGCATATGTTGTAAGGTACAATGGAGTGATCTGAGGGCATTCCTGGCCAATGAACCAAGGAGAAAGAGAGCTAGTCTAGGAAATGACAGAGTCTGTGAGCCACAGTCATGACTACCAAAAATAAATGCAGTGTTTGAGTGGAAAGAGTTTAAAAATCCTTTAATCCTACCACCTTGCTGAGAGGTGGGCATCCCACTATTTTGACAGATGAAAAGAGGGTTAAGTTACTTGTTCAGGATCCAATAGCCACTCTGAGGCAGGGCTCTTATTAAAACCCAGGCCTCTGATTCTCAGCCAAAGTCTTTCCAATATGCAGCCACCCAATGACCCACTGGTAGAGGTCACCCAAGCCCATCTCCTCCTGCAGCTGGTCAGCTCATGTCACTTTATCCTCCACTTGAAGCATGTTTGAACCAGGCACTACTCATTCGGCTTTGGACAACATGGAGAAATGACTTACGTACCACCAGCCTCTAGCCATCATTTTAAAGAAAAAAATCACCATTCAGATTTGGGGTTCTCTAGGTGACTATAAATGTATCTCATTGCATATTTTATTGGGCAATAATTTTCTTCCTGCATGTGCAATGATTCCTCCTAGATTAGCTTTACAATCTGGTGAATATTAAATTGTTATCACAGCGTGGCTCCTTCCACTTCATTTTATTTTACTACCACAGTTAAGGGCTCAATGTTGTAGTTACATTTAATTTCACTTACAATCAGGGTCTTTTTGGTCACCTGTTACCTTCCTCCAGCTTTGTGAATTGGCTTCTGTATCTAGGGCAAAGCCAGAACAGGCTGGTGCTCAGGCAGCAGGCTTGATGTAATATTTCTAAAAGAGGTGATTCCTCCTATTTTAATAGTGCCCCGGTACCCCTCCTATTAGTGGTGACATAATTGTATTCGTATAATTGACTTGCCTTGTTCCTTTTTCTGGATTCCCTAACAACTGTTCTCTCCATACCATTGTGTTGACCATGTGCCTAACATTTATAAACCTGATACTTTAACATGCTTTGTTCTGGACAAACTGATAACATCGAGTCATCACACCTCAGCCCTCTTCTCCTTGAGGGAGTCCTACTTCCTTGGGCATGCTTTTCAGATACAAGCTTAGCAGTCCAGAGCCTATATCCCAACCCATTCTCTATGGGGTTCTCACACTCCAGGCCACTGATCCCCTGCTCTAGTCACTCAGGGCTGATACCAGATAACCAGGGGCAGCCCCTATGGAAATTATCAAACCAGCGAATCCTAAGCCTGTTTGCCCTGCCTTGTTGTTCTTCCTTTGGAAACCACAATAAAGACTCTTGACCACATTCCCTCCCCCTCTGCCTCCTTGCAGAACCTGGTGTTTCCTCCTGTGGCCCTGCATAGCATGGTGTGCCCTCACCTCTTGTCTCCTGATTTGTTGGCCTTGGCATCACTCAAATTTTCTATTAATACATTTTATTTTAAAACCTTTATGTATCTTTACTTATTATCAACAAGGATATGAGTGAACAACAAACACACCCTTTTAAGGATTGTAATCTTTCAGGAGTACCCCTGATGTGTGGGAGGTGGAGTAGGCTGCACTTGGCGGTGAGCTGGGAGGTAGTGGTGGGGTGCAGGCTGGTTTGGTGAAAGTCTCACTTGGAAAGCTGTAGTGTTGTACTAGTTCTTTTTGTTTTGTTTTGTTTTTTTAAAGCTTTTCCAAAGTTCAGACTTCGATTATAGTACTACCACTAAACACTTACTTCTTGTAAGAACTTGTCAGGGTTCCCACTATTTTAATGTTTTCTACTCCTGGCCTGATATCCTAGCCATAAAGCACCTACACACCATTTCTCAGCTCAGAGGCCGTTTCTTTTTGGGAGAGAAGTGTGGCGAGGGTTTAGTATGTAGACACTTCCAAAGCTCATGGTCTCTTTTTTTTATTTGAAATTTAATAACTATGAATTATTACAAAGGTGATTAATTAAATCAGGCTCTTTCCTTTACTCTTCCAAAATAGTCTCGAAAAGCTTCCTAACTGGAAAGTCACTAAAAATGAAAAAGGGTGAGCTTTGGATTTACTCACACAGAAATGTTCCTGCCTGCTGTGGATGGCAGTAATAAGCAGATCTGTTGCACTGAGTCTTGAAAACCCCGGTGTTGCTATGCGATAGATATCAGAAGCATTCTCCCAACAAACAGCTGTGCGCAGGGCAGCACTTGCTGATGAATGTCCTGTTCTAGCAGGCTGTCCCCAAAAACTCGGTCAGCGAAACAGAAAACTAACACCAAAGGTATCACTTTCTCCAAATATGGGTCTTGTTTTAAAAAAGCCACTTTTAGAAGCACACAAAAGGAATATTTACAATGAGGACACAGGAAATAAGGCATTTGCTGGGGAGCAATGCAGCGAACCTCTCAGTAGAGAGACTTGTTCCTCAAGGAACAACATATATTTCCACTAAATAAACTCAGGGTGCTCAAGTGACAGCTCCCTCCCTCCACCTAGTTTGCATTTGCACTTGCTTGGAAAGGCTGACCAATGTCCTCACGGTCACCTTTGTGTCAATGCAGACACCGAGACTAGTTCCTACCCACCGTTCTTATGAACCCTGACTCAGGAGCAACAGATGACGAAGAACAACACGTGTTCATGACATACCTGGTACATGGGAGTAATGTGAATTTGGTGTCACCCCTTTTTCCTTTGGATGACAAACCTCCATTTTCCCCACCTTCTCAGCATGCCTGAAAGGCTATAAGATGCTGTTTGAGTACCTGACCATCCTTCAGGTTGATCCACTCAGTGGATGAGACCGTGAGGCCCACCTAGTTGTAAACCAGTTCTACTAACACGTTCATGAATTTTGAAGAGACAACATATCTGTATATAGTAATGATTTGAGATAATTTTTAGTTGAGGAATAAACAAAAATTAATGGGAAAAAACAAATCCTTGGTAATGAACACCATCATGTGAGGAACAATAATAAGAAAGGATATTGCAAAGTCAACAAAGTAAATGAAATTAGAAGGAACCTGTATCCAAACTAAAAATCCCCCACACCCCAATATCTCTCTCTCTCTCTCTCTCTCTCTCTCTCTCTCTCTCTCTCTCTCTCTCAAAAGACCAGGATAACCAGGGCTCCCCAATCCTGAAAACATCTTGTCTTTGCTGACTTGGTCTTCACCCCTCATGCCCATCCAAGGGCTCACCGAGTGACCAGATGCACAGGCCATGGCTAGACCCTCGAGAATGTCTATAGGACTTAAGGCTCAGCCCATAGGCTATGTTGTGCATTAACTCCCCACATTTCCCAGGCTCTGACATCTAGCTCTGGGAGTAAATAGCTACACTAACAATAGATAAGGCCAGAAGAGACCCTCTATCTTTACCAATTCTGGGGAAAACTGCTGAACCAAATGTAGGAAACTGTACTAGTCAAATCGTGGAATAGCGGCATTGGCACCACCAGAGGTGTGCATGTGCCCATGCACACACGTGTTAGAAATGCTTATTCTGTCCTGGCCGGTGTTGCTCAGTGATTAGAGCATTGGTCCATGCACAGAAGGGTCTTGGGTTCAATTCTTGGTCAAGGGCATATACATCGGTTGCAGGTCCGATCCCTGGCCCCTGCTGGAGCTCATGTGGCAGGCAACCAATTGATGGTCTCTCTCACATCTCTTATGTGAGAGAGATGCATTGATGTTTTTCTCTCTCTTCCTCTATTTACCTCCCTTATACTTTCTCTAAAAATAATCAATTGGAAAAGAAATATATACTTGGGTGAGGGTTAACAACAAACAAACAAACAAACAAACAAACAAACAAACAAATGCTTATTCTCAGGCCTCATCTGGCCCTGTGTGTCCAGAACTAGCATTTAACAAGGTCGTAGGCCATTTATTAGCTCATGAAAGTGTGAGTAATACTGCTCAAATCCAGCAGTTCTTAAATGTCTTGGTCTTAGGGTTGCTCTGCACTCTTAAAACTTTCACAGTTTTCGAAGAGTTCTTGTTTACTGTATGTGGCTTATGCTTATCTGTATTTACCGAATGAGAAAACTTTAAGATTTTTTATTACCTTTTTAGAAATTAGAATAATGAGCACATTCCATGTTAATATGAACAAGTGTTTTCTTGAAAAATTGCCATGTTTCCCATAAAACATTAGTGAGAAGAATGATATTATTTTATGTTTTGTGGGAAACAGCAATTCTCTTTCATGTCTGGCTTAACCCAAGGCAGCTGGGTTTTCATCTCTGCTTCTATGTTCAACCTGTTACGATAGTATACATCACATGACCTCTGCAATACTCCACTTACATTCATGAGAGAATGAAAGCAAAAAGACAAAAAGTACTGGAATCATTATAAAAATAGTTTCTACCTGACATGCTTTTTGAATATGTCTTGGGGATCCTCAGGGTCCCGGTACTAATGCTGCAGAACCACAGTTCTAGTCCATGCCCCAAATTGACTAGCTTTTATGTCTTTTTCAGCCAGTGGTAACATTTTCTATTTTTCTTACTTGGAATAGTAATTCAACACCAGGTTATACTTTCTCTGAGCTCCACCTCTGTTCTGAGCACTTTCACATCGTTACTATGGAGACAGACACAGAAAGAGATTCAGCAAATTCACTTGACTCGTCCACCTAATGAGAAGCTAGAATTCAAATAACAGATCTTTCGAATCTCAGTCCTACCTCCCAGAGTTGTAAGAATTATTTGTAAACTGCAAGTTGATGAAGTGCCATAACATACTGCCAAGTATTATTATTTGCAGTGTCTTTAAAATTCCTACCAGCTAGTCAGTTTAAAATGACAGGCTCCTCCATGAATACTGAGCAGAGAGAAAGGCACAGCCCTACAGGGACTCCACAGAGAAGAGACCAAATTTTTAATTTGCTAAATGCACATGAGACTCTGAGCAAGAGCCAGGAGCAAAGGGAGCCCATGCCTACGCCTAAATTAGCCAGACAGGTGGGTTAGAGTCGATAGGCCATGATAAAATATTGTGTAAATCAACTTCAGTTATGGAATTGGACAGTGTGATGTTTTGATTTTAGGAGAATTGGGGAAAATGGGATTTTGTTGGTTTGAAGCAGGATTCTTTAGTTTAATATTCCAAAGCCAATTCTGGAATAGATAGAGAGACCCAGTCAGGAGCAGTGGCAGCCACAGTGAGGGTCTTAGGGAGGCTCTGACCTTGACTCACATGTAATTAGGTGCCAGGTTAGCACAGCCTGCCCATAGCTTGTTGGGAAGAGCTGACCTCTCCCTCTCTGTCACAGTTAACGCTCATTCACTCTTTTGCTACAAGGGTCTTTGACCGAAGATCTTGCTGTCTCCTTCCCTTTTCAATAATCTGCTTTGCCAAAAAGTAATAATTAATCTATCCTACCTGTTGGTGTACTGGACAGTCCTACCTAAAGGAGAAATTAAGAAAAGGTTTTGGATATATTAAGTTTAACTAGAGATATAAGATTCATTTTAAAATTGTCAGACCCTGTGCTATGTTGTATGTTAAATACCCAACAGAGGACTTCACCTCAAAGTTCCTGCAATGATTATTATGTTTTCAGAGCAACTAGAATTCAGGTTTATAGCTACAGATAATTATGTAAACATGTGATGTCACTGGCGATTTCATCAGCCCCTGTTTGTGGTGCTGTAACAATTTACCTTTCATCAGCACATACTGTCTTTATCACAAGGTCTTCTGAAAAGTGGGGCAGCTGTTTGAGTCATAAAAGATAAATATATCCTGAAATGACTATTGTTTTGAGTCCCTGAATCATTTCAAAGGACATTTCCAGTGCAAATAGATGATGTAACTCAGCGTGACCTCAGTAATACACCTGCAAGTCCTGTGATTTCCCAGGATCACATTAAGTCTGCAAATAGACTGTCACTCACAAACAGTATTGTAAACGAGATCCACACAGTTCATGTCCTGTGCAAAGAACACTCACCTGTGTTTTGAGCCACAACAATGTTCATTTTCTTAAGGGAACGTAACTTACTTTACTTCACTAAAGCTTTTATTACCACCCACTTCCCACACATAAAATGCACTAGTAAAAATTTTGGTATACCAGCAGTCTGCATTACACAAAACCGATAAAAAACAGATTAAAAATTAAACATTTATGACCCAAGGAACTGCTGAACAGACTATGCTGAGAAGAACATCTGTAACCATAAAACTCAGTCTTGAAATCTGAATTTGCCTGTTGTGCTTACTTAATTACTGTGCAGACTAACTTGTTGGGTCCTGATAGGGCAATGACTGAGTTTTAGGAAATATTATTCCCTCAGGGATTTTCTCTGCAAATTCTAGACGGGAAAATTAACTTTCCAAGACCCAAGTGAAACTCCCATTACTATTAAATGGGGTTGTATACATGAAGCACTGGAGACTGGACCCCAGAGTAGATGAAACAAAGCAATAGTACTAACCTCCTACATCCATATCTGTAGTAGTCTTCAAATTCTAATTTCTTAACCTGTGAAAAAAGAATAACACTTGCTTTTACTTACTTATATGAATAATTGAGTTTTTTAAGTACTTTTATCAATAGGAATGTAGACTTAAAACTTGATGGTAAGTTAGGATTCCTTTCTCCCCAGGACCCATCTGGTCCATACTGATTGCACATGTTTAGTCATTAGAAACTGTGTTTTGGTCATTTTTGTGTCCTCCACGGAGCTAGCACAGATTCTTAATACCTGCTTCCTAAGTGAGCTGAAAAAATTACCCAGGCAATCAAGTTTTTTACTATAGTTCTATAGTATATTAGTATAGTTATGATTTCATATCCAAGTGGCAAATTCAACCTACATAAGATTTGAAACTATCAAATTTACCAAGTTTTTAATTTAGGAACAATGTAAACCTTCCACATATGAGTTTCCAGATGGCTGTGTCTAGTGGATCTCTGGTCTCAGTAGGAAAAAGAAACTGTGACCATCTTATCGAAAAAATAAGGAACAATGAACCAGAAAAGCAGGTTTCAGTTCCAATTCTGGCCCCAAGTATCTGTGTTATCTCGAGTTCTCTTGGTTGTAGTTCATTATTAGTCATCTTGGGATGAAAATATTTATCTCTGAAATAAGATAATAGGTGTAAAACTGTTCTCAAAAATTCAATATCGGCCACATGTGTTTGTAACATCTTTGCTATTTGCATAAAGAAGTATTTTCATGTTGTTGAATTATTCATGAATTATAGTAAATGCCTCTGACATAACAAATTGTATCCAGAGGTTGGAAATGACAGTTAAATCGCTCTCCTAGATTTGTTTTCAGAAACAAACACAACTTTGCAAATATTAATACACTCAATAATAAGCTGCCATGTCAGAATAGGAATACAGGAACAGTAAAATGGATTAATCTCTAGTGCAAAGATAATGAAGATCATCATGAAATGACACATGTTTTAAGTCATTGGAACCACACATAGAGATGTATAGAGCACACTGTTAAATGCCTTTAAATATATTCCCTCACTCCATCATGAAAACAACACTGAATTGTGCAAGACATTATTTGGAGTTACATTGCTTTGTTTCCTTCTCAGTAATTGAAAAGTGACAATCTAATAGTGGTATTTGTAAAATAATTCTTGATGAACCAGAGACTACGTCATTGATAAGACTGGCATATTTACCCATTATGCTCCATATCTGAGAAGTGCCTTTGAGAAAAGTTCCAAACATGTTGTAGGCTGGGATAATTTAGATTTTGGGCCTTATCCATATATTTGCATTTGAATTTCAGCTTTGTAGTTACAATGCCAATGACCTTGGGAAGTAATGTTGAGGAGGAAAGAGTTTCCTCTACCCTCATCTAGGTCTATAAAATAAACCAACAACAAGCAGGTTAACAGAAGAAATATTCTAAAATCTATTCATTTTTAATATTACATGCTCTAGGGCAGGGGTGGGGAACGTCTGGCCAGTGGGCTGTATAAAGCTATCAAAATCATTTGGTCTGGCCCTGCCAAGGCATTAGGGGTGAGTTAATTGCAGGTTTGATCAAATATAGCAGGCTAATTTTTAAGTTGATAATTTTGTATGTCTCATGAATGAAGTATAAATATCCAAAATGGCCCTTAGCATAAAAATGGTCCCCATCCCTTCTCTAGGCCATCACAGGAAAAAAGTGAACCCCCAAAGTGCAGGGAGATTTGAGACTTTATATACTGTCTTAATAGTGGAATGGGGGTCTGGGCATCTTCAGAGAGTAAGTAACTTTTAGGAAAGACAACTGGGCCCTTAGAAGAACAGATAGTATGGTGATAGTTTGTGCATGGTGCTGATTTCTAATCCCCTCGCTGGTGGTAAGAGCCAACCTTCCTGGGAGGTGAAGCTACCTGGAGCGGACCAGACCTATGTCACCTGAGCTCCTTTTGGAGGATCTGAGTTTAGGCAGATGAGGGGAGTTCAGAGAAAGCCTCTCCCTGCATCTGCTGCCTTCAAGTGCCTTCAGCTCAATATACCAAAGCAGCATATTTTGGGGATGTGTGTCCTAAATGTCTTCATTTACTTATCTTCTTAGTTCCCTCATCTCACTAATGGATTAAATGATCTGAAGTTCCCTTCCAGCTCTAAAATAAGTATTTGTTTTTTTAAGTATAGATGGCATACAATATTATATTAATTTCAGGTGTACAAAACAAGGTGATCACAACCCTAATCTTAGTAATCATCTATCTCCATGCTAAGATATCACAATATTACTGACTATATTCCGTTTCTTGAGATGGAGAGGGATGATAAATATTTGAAGGGCACCATTCAACCAAATTATAATACTAAGTTCAGAGCCTTTTAACTTGTCATAGTTACAAACTGAACATAAGAAAAAAACAAAAACAAAACCAAACCAGCAGCAGCCACCCAAGACAAAAATTGTTTCCAGTGAGTGTCCTATTTGTTTAGAATTAATATAAGTCAAAATAAAAAGAGTAACACAATTATCTTCCATATTTTTTCTATGAAATAGATGGCAAATGTAAATAAAAGTTTTCTCTATATTTTAAGAATAAATGGGAAAATATCTTTATAAAAAGAATATCTGCTCTCAGGTGGAAATCTTTTTATGCCAGTGTTGTCCCCAGCTGGTTCGATTTTACTTCCCAGCTGGTCATTTATTAGGGGATGGTAACAGGAATGCTGAAAATCCCATAAGGGCCATAATACTGGTTGGCATCCTTGAAATAACACAGCCTTTAATCACGACTTGTGGAGAGAGGGCGAGGAACGCTCTGCTGATATTTGAAACAGAAAGATGATATGGAAAATCCCTGGAGGACAAACAAGCATTTGGGGGATCTGAGCGAAGCATTTTACCAGTGACCTTTAGCCGGTACAGCTATGTCCCCCAAAATGAGAGGCTCATTGCCAGTGATGAATGGACAGTGGTTCTACCCACGTATGTCTGCCCCACAGCCATTATTCTGTGATGTGTAGTTCACAACGGTTAAGGTTATTAAGATAACAGTACTTTGTTATTCCGTATGGATTTTCCTAATTGCAAAACACCTTATGATTTATTATGCAGCCTGTGATTAGCTGAGGCTAGACCAATCGATATCCTATTAATTACTAGCCGCTGTTTTACATGCACTCTAAAATATCTGAATTCGGAACGTTGTGAAGTTATCTCAGCCAGCAGCCAAAATGATACACATTTTTCATAAACACAAAAGGCTCATTTCATCTAAAGAGGAAGCCATTACGCCAGGGAAAATGGAATGCCATTTCTATGGGAGCAGACAGATGACTCTGTGTTAAAGAGAAAGTCATCTAATTTGTGGGTCGTATCCTGTTCTTGAGTAGCTTTGGTAAGGATCTGTCTGTGAGACTAGCATTCTCCACCAGTAGATATTATTTCATAAAAATGAACATGGCCCATTTTCCCCAAAGATGTCATTATTCAATTGAACACCAACATCTTCTGACTGATAAAACCAAAATTCTAACAGTGAGATTCGTGGTAACCAATATTAATACACCCCGCAGAATTGGGCACACACGTTCAGGTGGTTGTTCCAATTATTTTCTGACTGAATAAAAGCAATTTGAGTCTTAGGACTTTTTAAAGCAAATTGCTTTCAAAGATAATTATTCCCTCTAATGATGTTAATAAGATTGATGGGGATAAAGCCTTTGGTTGCTGCTAACTAATATTCCACTTGCACTCCATCAAGCTGAGTGTCCAGCCAGACAAGTGAGGGACAGTGTGTCTGGGAACCTTTGCACAGGGCAGGTGGTGGTGGGACTTGAATCTCCTCAGGTTTGAGTGCTCTTCTCCAGGAAGCATGCACACAGGTTCCCAGCTGTGTTCTCCTTACTCTCTTGTACTATGAGACCACAGCAATGGACAGAGGCAAAGGGAGCAGGCATACCATGCCCTGGCTCCTGTAACCTGCAGGAGAGAATCTGGGTTGGCTGCAGAGCTGGGCCCCTTCATCTTAGTGCATGGAGGGTGACATTTCCTATGGCCCGAGTCAGGTCACTGGCCCAGGACCCAGCTGTGCAGTCAAGGCGTTGGCTTCTCCCCCTAAGTCAATGGAGCCTTAAATCAATGACACCCATATTTTGGTAAATGATTATTGTGTTTTGGGGAATAGAGACTAGGAAGAGGTGATGAGAGAATCTCCATGTTCCTGAAATAATTTTAGGGGTTAATGTCCCTGAGAAGGGGTAGCTTGACATTAAACTCATGGGCATAAAAATAAAACAGTTTTGTACCTTTGGTGTGTATTTTACTGAGAGATTTAAATACATAACTGAACAATCCTGGTAAGACCCACCACCCAATGGTATAGGCAGACATTCCAGTCTCTCCACTCCCTCTCTGACAGGCCCTGTCTGCCCCAGGCCTGACCTCTGGACACCAGCCCCACAACTAGAAGCTGGGGCTTCCGCACAAGGCCCATCCTGGTCCATATTCTTCCAGAACATGCCCTGATGGGACCTGCACTCCATGTGCCCCTACATGAAGATTGTCCAGAGGAGGGAGTGGGAAAACCAGACACAAATTCCCTCAAGGCCTTTGGTTTAGGCTTTAAAAAATTAAGACAATGTGTCTCCTTAAAAAGATTACCTATCAACTTATCTCCCTGACTTACAAACAAAGCAGAAGGAGGTCTTCCTAGATTTTGGCTATCCCCCCCGCCCCACACCCAGAAGAGTGAAAGGGGCAGCAGGAACCTTTATTCTAATCCTGGAAGTCCTATTGTCACCCTCAGAAGAAGGCCTGCCATGCTCAGGGACTCTAAAGCACAAATGCTGTAGGCTGCCGAGGTAACTAAACTAGATAACACCAACTTCCTAGGTAACGCTAAGTAAACTAGAACCAGTTCAAATAGAACAGGGAATGCACTGCCTCCAGAGAGATGATCACGGAGCCAACCCTGAGGCCGGCTGACCCAGAGTGCATGACAGCACCACAGCCCCTATGCCTCCATCTCTCTGCTCCACTACACTGACTTCCATCATGTGTTCTCTCTTTCAGGCCCCAAGACACCCTCATGTCATATCTGTAGCAGCTTCAAGAATCAAGAAATAGGACCATCAATAATTTGTTTTAATTATTAAGATTTAAGTAACCACAGGTTTTTGGGTAAGAGGCTCTCTGCTTTTCAGATTTAATCACTATGCTCTAAAATAGTTATTTTTCAGTTTGAATTTTCTTAGGAAAACAAAAAATTCAAACCTTTAAATTATATTTGCTTAACAGATTGAGTTATGGTTGTGGGTGCCAAACAGAATCATCATTTTCTATGAGAACGTGTTTTTTTAGAGAATATTCTAGGCATTGCCATTCTCCAACTCCTCGTCCTCAGAACCTTGATATCCTTGTTTAAATAAAGCCCTAACTAGGGTGCCAATTTTGAGCTTAGAAAAGATTATGGTAAATGAATCTTTCTTCTAAAAAGTTATGCGGTCTTATGATGAGCTTCATAACGGTAACTCTCCCCAGGAAACACCTGCAGTTCTGCTGGGAGACAAGTGCCAGACAAAGTGCAGATTCTGTCTAGGAAAGTCCCTAAAAAACCAGAAGTGTCACTGGCCACTCCTCATGAAGAATCATGTCTGCTGTGGAAGTCGGGTTAGGTCAGCCTCAGGTTGCAAATTCTCCCAGAGATCCAGGTTTGCTCTCAGTTAGCTGACTCCCAAGGTTTGGGCTACACTGTGGGAATATCTGGCCCATCCACCAATGGGACCTGAATGGATACTTGCCTGCCCCAAAGGAGCTCCTGGTCAACCAGCCATTGGGGTGGGAGACTTGAGAGAAGCTTTGTCAATCATATAGCTCAGGTGGTTCATTGATGGAAAAGGCCAAAAGAAACAAGGAAGTCACAAGGGAGGAGGGCCCTGAGGGATGATTACTAGTGGGGAGTCACCTGGGTAAGAGAATGAGTTCTCTTTTTTTCCAAAGTATT
Source organism: Myotis nattereri (assembly GCF_964212035.1). Lineage (NCBI taxonomy): Eukaryota > Metazoa > Chordata > Mammalia > Chiroptera > Vespertilionidae > Myotis > Myotis nattereri. The sequence continues at coordinate 152,625,985 of NC_138075.1, forward strand.
CTGGTTACAATCAGAGTTTAAAAATAGCTATGATCTTAAATTTCTGTGCTTCCCTATACTATCATTTATAAATGAGCATATAATAAATATGTTTTTAGATCAAAAAAAGGGAAAAGTAAAGAAATTAAGGCAGGAAGGAAAGAAGGAAGGAAGAAAAGGAGGAAGGAAGGAAGGAAGGAAGGAAGGAAGGAAGGAAGGAAGGAAGAAAGGAAGGAAGGAAGGAAGGAGAGGAAGGAATCTACCACTCTCAGACTCTTGATGGAACAACTACAAAAGGGGAAAGAAATTGATTCCAGGAAGAAAATTGAAAGAAAAAGAAAATCAAAGAAACTGGCAAACGTGACTAAACTAAACATACTTTGACTATTATAAAAACATCAAATTCTGATATGGGGGTTTGAAAACAAGGTGAAAGAAAAATATGACCCAATCATACCATGTCAGAAAGTAATGAGTTATCTATTTAAGGCTATCTATTTTGATTCTTGAATTACTTTTGAGAAATGTAGCAAACTGATTAAGTGTTAGTAAGTCATGTGCGTGAATAAAGTTGAAGAGTATGAAAAAAATAAAGCTCTGATATATTTCTGTTGGGGTATAAAATGATGCAGGTGCTTTGAAAAGCATTTTGCATGCACACACTCTTTACATGCTATTACACATGACTGGTGAATGAATAAAAACATTGCAAATCCATCCCTACAATAAAATACTACCGAAAGAGCAAAATAGTGATACCATCACAACATGGATGGATATCAAAAGTATTTCACTAAAGTTAAAAAGTCAAACACAGCCATGTCCTGGTAGTTCAGTTGATTGCAACATTGTCCCCATCCCATACACCAAAAAGCTTGTGGGTTTGATTCTCAGTCAAAGCACATACCTAGGTTGTGGGTTCCATTCCTAGTCAGGACATGTATAGGAGGCAATCTATTGATGTTTCTCTCTTTTCCCTTCCTTTCTCTCTAAAAAAATCAATAAACATATCCTTGGTTGAGGATTTTAAAAAGTCAAACCAAAAAAACTACATTATTTCATTCATATAAATTTTTATAAAGAGCAAGGCTAGAGTGACAGAATGCAGATCAGTACTGGTCTGTGATGGGGTTGGGGAAGGAAATTGATGATAAAGGAAAATAGGACACATTTCAGTGACGGAACTGTTCTATGTCTTGATTGTGGTAGTGGCTTTCCACGCATATACAATTACCAAAATATACTCAAATGTACACTTAAAATTATAATTGAGATCAATTCATCCAAAGATGTAATATCACAATTTGAAAAATATGCATAATAGTGAGGCTGTCTTTGAATACCAGTGGTTTCCTGAGCAATAGTCTCTACCTCTAGGGCAGCCTAAGACTCAATATCATTCACATTATATTTTGATTTAGAGAAGCACAGACTTTTGACAGCAGCTCTAAGCACAACAAATCTTGAATCATACAATGCTAAGGAAGAATATCCCCTATTTACCATTGTCCTCCTGGGATAATTTACTCCAAAGAATTAGTCTGAATATTTTGGAACTATTTTTTGAAACTACTTTTAGGACTCTGAGTACATTCTCCTAATCTGTCTCAATAATAGGAAGTCTATGTCTTGGAAATTGAGTTTCATTTTTGCAACTAGTGAAAAGCCATTTGAAGCTAAGTCTCTTGAAATAAGTGGGCAACTGAGTATTTTAAAAGGTGGCCCTCATTTGGATGCTCAGGCTCCGACAGGCTAGTCCATCAGCAGCCTGGGACTTTTGAGTTCTTCCCCATCTCCATGAGCTCCAGAGTCAGGTCTCCTCAGATGTATGCAATCAGGATGGCATACTGCACCTTAGTCAATGTTTGTTTTTGCTTTGTTCCTGGTGCACGTATTTCCAGTATGTGCAAAGAAAGTGCTGGTAGAGCAATGGTGAGCCACTAGATGTGGTAAGGAAACATTATTTAAAGCTGTTCAACCTTTAGAAGATGGTGCCAGTGATAAGCAGTGGGAATTTTAGGGTGAGACTCGGTTCCTGGAGATTCATCTTGAGCTTGACTGCAGTCACTTTCAGTTTCAATGGAAGAGTCAGGATGGTGTTTAGAAAGTGGACATAATCTGGAGTGAATTCAGTTCTGAAAATAAACATGTGCCACATAGAGCTGAGGTAGAATGGATCTTCAAGGGGAAATGCTGTATAAGAAAAAGAGGGTACACAGCTCATTCTAGAGAGACCACACATCACTCAGCAGCCTCCAGCCCTAATGTGGAAGCTAGAATTTGACATAAAAACACTTTGATTTTATTTACATATTTTAAAGGTTAAAAACTGAGAAAGGATGATGTTTATCTATTGCCCAAGTGAAAGTGCAGTAAGAAACATAGATTATCTTCATAAGATAATCATAGCACACCCTCTGCTAAAATGTAGGTCGAATACATCAGGTGTAATGTTGTTTATAGGTAGAAATGCTTAGCAGAGTTCTTACAATGGAGAAGCCAGTCTGTGATCAGATACTGGCCCACACTTGGACCCAAATGGTTATAGAACCACAGGGATACTATCAGCCAAACCCAGACTGTGGGAAATTCTATAGCACAAGTGAACTCGTTTCTTCAATGACCCAGCAAATAAATTCCATGAATAAAAGGTGAAGTGAGGAATGGGAACTGCTAAAGCTAAAAGAGATGAAGGAAATCTACCAACAAAATGCAACACATGGTTCTTCTTTGGATCATGATATAAACAAACAAATGGTAAAAAGATGTTTATTGTGAGACAATTAGTGAAAATTGAACACAGACTGGACAGTAGATGTTATTAAGGAATTACAACCAATTTTATTGGGAGTGATAATGGAATGTAGTTAAGTGTAAAAATGTTTTTTGGCACATAAACATTTATGGATGAAATGATGCATTGAGATTGGCTTTGAGGTTTTATAGTTAAAAAGTGGTAGGGATGATGAAACTGGAAAGGAAACACTGAAAACTGTCATAGACAGGTTATGAGAGCATGGAAATCTACAATATTATTTTCTCTAATATATGTATGTTTAAAGTGTTCTATAATAAAGTGTTCTTTAAAATAGCAAGTAAGTGAAATGATGTCTGTTTGGTAATCTTGGTTATATTGGCTTGGCTGAGATGTGGTAGAGTCCTTGCTCTAGCAATGTGGGGACTAAGGGCATGATGTTGGTGTCATATGGACAGGAGTTCAAATTCTGTTCTTCCAGGACAATGGTTGGACCTGGGTCACATTTCCTAACATCTCTGAGCTTCCCCCAGTGCCCAGAACACAGTAGGCACTCAGAATTTATTAAATGAATGCATGAAGGAATAGTTAAAGCAAGAGATAAAGCTTTTTAGCACAAATGTTGACAATAGTAGTCTTCATAAATATTTTTTCTAAGCAATTAACAACAAAAGGTGTAGAGCTAAGCCCTGGCTGGTACCTAAGTGGTTACAGCATCTTCCCGAGCACCAAAGGGTTTTGAGTCCAATTTCTGGTCAAGGGTAGGTACCTGGGTTGCAAGTTCAACCCTCAGCCCAAGCCCATCCCCAGCCTGGTGGATCCCAGGCTCCGGTCAGGGTGCGCATGCAGGAGGATGTTTCTCTGTCTCTCTCTCCCCCTCTCTCCTTCCTTTTCACTCTCTCTAAAAAATCAATGGAAAAAAATATCCTCAGGTGAGGATTTTAAAAAAAGGTGTGGAGCTGGGCTGGCCCCCTGCACATTGTCCTCCAACCTTCAGTGGGAAACATTTACATGCACAGAGTCTGGGGTGAGGGACAGACATGGTTTATGCCGTATTCAATGGGGCCTCATGTGCCAAACTAACATTTGAATAGGAGAAATTGGGCTACATTTATATTAAGCATATATTTTGAGATAAAGAAGGTTCCTCCCATTTGAAATTGATGGTGGGTATTGGTGTTTCTTTGCATATGTCTGTGATACTTAGCTTAGTGCTTGGCATTTAGTTGTCACAAATAGGGGTTTAATGAACTAAACATAACCTTATCTGTATACCTCTGACCTGGGCTCCTTATATTGAGGTTTGTTACAAAGCAAAGGTTCCCAAGGGGAGTGAGGACTACAAATCACCTGGGGGATTTTCAAAAATCACCTCCCAAATCATGACAAAAACACACATGTACATACACGTCCACCCATGGCTGACCTAGTGAACAACATCCCTGGTAGACAGACAGGCATTCTACCCCCTCAGAGTGTTGGTCCACAAAGTTTGGAGGGACAACTTTAGGGACTGGCTGAGAAACCCATATTTCTGTACCACACAACATGGCACTGCTTCATTTCAACCGTGAGGCACAAGAGAAAATACCTGGGTAACACTGCTGAAGGCAGACTGGACATGATACTATCTCCACTCCAATAATTAACAGACATGTACTGCTGCTCGGGGGCTTGGGGGGGTGGTGGTGGTGGAGTCTAACTTCTTGGTGGCCCAGCACTGGGTTCTCATGCTTGCTGACTTTAGGAACATGCCATGCCCACCTTTCAGGTGCCCAGGCATCCTGCTTTGGGTGTACTAGGACATTGTACTGGGAGAGGCAGCCACATGGAGGGTTATACAAGACCTCATGTAGCTTATAGCTTAGGCAAGGGCCACCCTAATGGACAACCCATGAAGACCTCCAACAGACATGGGGCCCAGTTCTACTCCGAGGGATGGGAATGTTCACTTGTAAGTGGTGGTGGGCTGGGGCATGTGTATCTTGGATTTTGGAAGCTTCTGGGTATTTGAGGAAAGATCCTATGTTTGTCCTTCAGTCTGTGAATGTCCTTAGTATTTCCCAGGCAGTGACCTCTGCCCCTATGGATGTCTCCCTCAACACCTTACCAGGCCCTTGAAGACTCCCCCTGGTCATTCTCTCACTGCTCAGCCTGCTTTCTCTTCATAACTACACTCAAGAAATACCCTATTCAGCTCCTTTCTAATCCGAACAACTCAACTCTAATGGCCCATAAAACCCAAGGCTTAAATAATCAGAAACCTTCTAACAACAGAAATAAAAGGTTGTTGTTTCCTAGAGGGTGGACAGGCTGAGCTCTGCATTTTAGGAGAGGGAGGGAAGATCTGGGGACCCAGGATGGCGGAAACACAAAGGAACAGGAAGAGAAAGTGGACAGTGGCATCTGGTACACTATTATTTTCACAGCAGCCTACATGCACTTTGGAATCAACCTTCCCTTCCATCTTGGAGGCAGCTGTAAATGTGGAAAGCTACTGGTCCTTGACAGGTAAGAGGATGGCACCTGTGGATGAAGAAAGCAGTCAAAGGTGTTCAGGGGTGAGAATGAGGACTGTGTGAGGAGAGAGTCCCGTAGCTGGTGCTGCTAGACAGTCTCCAAAGAGACTTTGCTCATGGTTCCCTTGTTCCCTGTATTATAACAACAGATAAGAGACTTAACTTCGTATAACCTCTTTTTTAAAATGAGGACCATCCAGCTAGAAAATAAATAAGTAATGGGGAAATAATGCACAGCATGGTAACTATCTATGATAATAAAAGTGTAATATGCAAATTGACCGAATGACTGAACAGCAGAACAACCATCCAGACGGCCATCTGGAGGACCACACTATGACATGCACTGGTGCCAGGCCAGGCAAGGCGGGTGCAATGTGATTAGTCAGGAGGCCCCACCATTGCCCCATGATTGCCCCCACAGAGAGAGGCCCAGGCCACCCTCTACAGGGAGATTGATTGGGGGTGGGGTGGGGTCTGTGATCTATTGCCCCAAAGAGGGAGGCCCAGGCTACCTGGCTGGCGGTGCTGCGGTGGGTGGGTGGGGCCTCTCTGCACAGCGATCACTTACAGGGCTCCCAGACTGCAGGCCAGGCGGAGGGCCACTCCCCCACACACCCAGTGCATGAATTTTGTGCACTGGGCCTCTAGTAGTTAATAATACAGTATTGCTATTTGAAAGTTGCTAAGAGAATAGATCTTAAAAGCTCTCATCACAACAAAAAACACACTGTAACTGCGTGTGGTATCTACTTTGTTTTTGGTAACTGTTCTCCAAATATGTTGGGGAAGGAAGAAAAAAGAGAAGGCAGGGAGGGAGGGAAGGAATAAGGAAGGAAGAGGAAGTTATGGAGGGAGGAGAAAAGAAGAAAATCAAAGCCAAGCCATTACCAGCTCCATATTGGTCATCCCCAGGGAGCAGAGAGCATCTCCCGGTGAAATGCATTATGCAGAAGACACTATTCTCTCCAGTTTGTTACCAGAACATTCTGCAAAGCAGTCTTTAAAGCATCCAAAGGGAACAACTGGGCTCAATGATTCTTTCACTCTATATACAACAACAATGGAAACTGATGTTTACAAAGAGGGAGATGGTAAACACTGAATATTGTTCATTAATCCAGAGATATAGTGGGATACGTACATAAAAATCAGTGATGGAGAAAGGCTGTTGGGTTGGTCACATTCATTCTGCTCAATAATATATGAACAACAGGCAGGTGATTAAAGGAGAAGGTGGCTCATTTAAGGCAGATAAAAGGGATTGTTTACTCACCATATAATTATCTTGTAAAAGTCTTCACTAGCGGGGTATTAGTGTGATAAATAGTTTCAACTGAGGATTAGGAATTTATAATAAGAATGTGTAGTCACAATGCTTAAACCACATTTAAGAGACCCATTTAGCTGTATGCAGCATGGAGGGTGCTAAGTGAAACTGAGAGTAGTGGAGAAACTTCCGGAAAGTTAAAGGCTGAGACCCCCAGTGTCCTCCAAACACTCTTGGGTTAGCCTCTGTATGAGAAAAATGTATTTTGCTTGTGGTGTTTTATTGTTTCTGTGCTGGATTATTTTTATTATTTCTTATTTTTCATTATGTGAACCAAGGATGCAGTTTCTCCCTAAGATTTTTGGCTAAATTAATTAATTGGTGAGAGAATCAATAGAGTACAGTAGGCATTAAAAGTAGTCAAATAGAGTTGTATTGGTCACAAAATTAAATCATTGCATCTCCTAAGTACTTTGGTGGTAATAAATGTTCCAGATTGATTGTGAACAGTGACAAAATGACTCTGATTGCTACTAAATGGCTGTTTATCTTCTCATGTGGATGCAGCCAGTAGAATGGTATGCTTTCCTCTAAGACATCTGGATTTCAGTTCTATTGGGGATATGATGAACCATGAGCCTGTGCTGGCTGACAGTTGGAGTAAACATTTCTCCCTGTTTGGCTATAACTGATGGCAAAACAGTGACAACTTTAGTGAAACCAGGTGCTTGACATGAAAAACACAGCAGCCACAAGCACAATCCCAAATATTTGTTTTTGTAGAATTGAAGTCTGTTAGACTCAATAGAGTTAAAGCCCTTTGTATATGTAACTTCACTAAGCCTGGTGTTCCTGAACCTTAGTGTAAGAACCTTAGTGTATTTGCCTTATGTCAGGCAATAAAGTACCTCATTCTAAAAGTTTTCATGTCCCTGTGAATGGGAAATTTAATGTACATACACACATGTATTTGTCATGAAGTATGAATTTGCAAGGTTCATCTAAATCTGCTTTTAATATTAACCAAATGAAAACATCGTTTTAATTAGAAGATTATAACACCTTTCTATTGCTACTTGCATTTGTTGTTTTCCATTATTAAGTGGAATATAAACTAAGCCTAAATAGTCACAGAAATAAATTGATTTTTTAAAAAGCAGCCCATTTTAATTTTGTTCTATTATTTTTAGGAATCAGCTTGGTTTTGTAAATGGATGGTTCATCATGAATACAAAGATTCTTTTTGATTTGTAAGGAAAAGGTTGAAAAAGGATTGTATTTTCACGTAACGGTTCAATGTGTATTTGCTGTGTAGAAGCATTTAATTCTGCCAGTTTACCATTTCATTGAGGAACCACTGATAAAGCAAAGGAATCACACACACACACACACACACACACACACACACACACACACACACGCACACACACACACAATGTCACAATGTAGAAGGCCCCTGCATTCTACACAGTATTGCTTTGAGATCAATAGAGGTGTACTCTCAGAGGAGGTGGAGACGAAAAACTCCCAGAAAAGCAACCCTTACCTCACACAGTCTACCCCCTCACTTAGGGTTGCTCCCTCTTTATCAACTCCCTGGCACTGATTTCCAGGAGTTGTTGCTCACACTTCTCTCCTTATTCTCAGGCTCAGGCTTATCCTACTTGGCCAATTAATGTTGACTCAATTTCTAAACTCAAATTTGCTCCAGTTTTGCTTCTAAAGAAATGTGAATCCTACTCATGTTGGCAAACCACTTGTCTGGCATTGATTCCAACTATACTCTGTTTTGGCCTGTGCTACCCAAGGCCAGGGGTGAATGTTCAAAGGGATTCTGGCCTGACTGAGAAAATAAATTCCATGTCTTATGGAAGAAAAAAAATCATTATGGGCTGAAATAATCATAGGGGTTCAAAGAGACCATAGACAACATCTTGGGCATTAAAAATAAGTAGAATTGGACACTGAACAAAGCTGATGGCAATTTTGGTGAAGGAAACAGTATGAGAATTAAAGTACCAATGTAATGTGTTCAAAGTCTGGCAAACAGACCAGATTTCTGGTATATTAGTAAGCTCCTGCTGTGTAACAAATTTTCCCCAACTTTGGCAGGTTGAAACTACGCATATTTATTATTTCACGGTTTCTGTGGTCCAGAGATGCCTGTGTGGCTGGCTGGTTCAGGGTCTCATGAGACTAGCCAGGCTGGGTTCTTACCTCAACTGGGGAGGGACCCAATTCCAAGAAAGATGGGCATTGAGGAAGTAGCATGTTCTTTCTGTGCACAGACCAGGGAGGGCATGAAGTGCTGGTGCAGCTCTTTGACATTGCTGCTCATCTGCTGGCCCAGATGGTAAGAAGGGGTGGCAGGTGGACCCACAGCTTTGCCGGCTCCCATGGAAAGTTCTGGATCAGCTTTTCAGCTGTAGGCCAGGTGGTGTGTCTCCATGTAGGAGGATACCTGCTTCTGCTGCAAGGACACCTCCCTTTTCTGAAGGTTGGAAGTGGTAAGGACCAAAGAGGAATCCAATCTGTCCTTAGAGGTTCCAACTTAGTCTTGGAGGTCCCAGCTCTCTTTGCTTCCCCAGCTCTTTGCCTTAGGCATTTCACAGATGCAGAAATAACAGTCTCACCCTGATTATTTAACCAGCCTGCACAATGGCCTAAGCTCAACTCCTGTAAGTATGCACTTGTATATTTAGTGGATCTGCTTCTCCAATCAAATGCTGTTGGCCATGGCACCACCAGTCTGACTGCAACAAAGCATTGGGACCTGAAAAGCAGACCTCTGAAGAGGCTTTGATAGCAGATTTAAAAGACTGGCTAAGCTAAGAGAGGGCAGGTTGTCTTCAATTCCTTATTCAAAAGGTTACAACGTTAAGGTTCTCTCTGTCCCATGGAGGCTGTGGAACATTTTTACTATGTTCTGGGCTAAGGAGGTAAAAGACATTTAGGAAGCGTTGCCATTGGTCTACATAGCTGTGGGATCTCTGGAAGCACTCCAAGGAAAAAGACCATCTTTTGGATGGTCTAGGACAGTGGTCGGCAAACTGCGGCTCATGAGCCAACATGCGGCTCTTTGGCCCCTTGAGTGTGGCTCTTCCACAAAATACCGACTTCTGTGCATGGGCCACGAAGTTTCAATCGCACTGTACGTGCGCTTATGCACGCATGTGGTATTTTGTGGAAGAGCGACACTCAAGGGACCAAAGAGCCACATGTGGCTCGCGAGCCGCAGTTTGCTGACCACTGGTCTAGGATATTTGCCTTATCCCAGCCTTTTTGATATATTTTCATTATGTAATAAAGGCTAAAACCCACCCATGTTGAGCATTCCATGCTTCAGCCATAGCTCCCCTGCCCCACACAACACCCAGGTATAAACAGATCTAGCTTTCACTCTTATGCGGGAAGTGTATGTGAGTAACCCAGGCCTTGTTATAAATGTTTAAATCTAGCTTAATATTTGTACAGAATAGGGAGAATATGGTTCAGGTTGATACTCCTTGAACAAAAAGGTCCTGAAGAAACCACCACCCCGTGCCCTCACATGCCCATAGAGGGGCCTTAGCTCCCTTTGGAGCTGTCTTTTATTTTATGGCTGAAGAAATGTTAACAGAAAGCCCTGGATAGGGCTTCTGGGAAAATAATTTTAAAGAGGATCATCATATATCTTTTTGTTCTTGGTTTTTCTATTTTCTTTTTGCCTAGAATGGCCATTGTAATTATTGGTGCTCTGGCAGCTATATTGGGACCATAAAGACACTCTAAGATTGAAAATATGTGCTAAGCATAGAAGAAGCCTGCATCCTAATGATGTCTTCTTTCCTTATTGGATAGAAAATCTGACCACCACTAGATTATGAGAGCCTTACATTAACTTGAATGCAGAATTCAGGGAGATACCTACATCAGAAGTGCAACTCTACTCAGAGGAAATCTGCATTGGGAAATCAGGAAGGTACCGATGTGGGTGTGGGTACAGCTTCTCCTCAGCTGATCCACTTGAAGGGTATCTGATTCGCCCATCAGGGGTGAGTCCCATGCCAGGAGGGATACATGGGATTGTACTCAGCAACACCCTCTCAGATCTCTGCCTTCTGACATCTGTTGAGCTACTTTCCATGATCCCCCTGGACAGAAAAGACACGAGAAACAGAACCAGTCCCTGTGATCCCTGAGGGAAGCCTGCCTTCCTGGGCTCAGCACCAGGCTGTCACAGTGCCTTGGGGGGGGGGGGGATGCTGGCAAGGCAATTATGCATGGCACATTTCAACCCATATGGCTGAGCCAGGTGGTGAGAGGCAACATTCCCAATTACAAGGCAGGTTTGGAGCCTCCAGGTGGGTTCCTGACCTCTGCCACTTACCACTGGCTCAGTGTCAACACGGCGTTGCTCCATCAATAAACTAAAGCATTGCTTCCTTCTGGAGGAAGTCCTCAACTAGCTATTCCAGTTAATTCCTGACTTCCATCCCCATTACCTGGGTTGCTCCTGCTGCTGTTAATTTGGTCCCAGTCCAGAGGAGAGAAGACCTAAGTGACACCGAAGCCATTAGGGCTTCTTAATTTGGAAACAATACCTTAGACTGGGTGTCTTGTGAATAACAAACATTTATTTCTGACAGCTCTGAAGGGTGGAATTCCAAGATCAGGGCACCAGCAGATTCAGTGTCTAGTGAGGACACACTTCCTGGTTTATAGACGGTGTCTACTCACTGTGTCCTCACATGGAGGAAGGGGTTAAAGCTAGGGAGCTCTCTGGGGTCTCTTTTATCAGGACACTAATCCCATCATGAGGGCTCTTCACCTCCCAAAGCCCCACCTCCTAAAGCCATCACCTTGGGGGTTAGGTTTCAACATATGATTGGGGGAGACACATTCAATCTACATATCAGTTACCTAACCTAAAGTGATATTAGAGAAAAATGGAAACAAATACTCTGACTTACCTAAATGGTTTATTTAAGTCCTTAACATTTTTTAAATATAATTGTAGAGTAGTGCAGAGGGAATCTACAACAGGTTTCCCAAACTCCTTGGCTCTTTGTTTTCTGTCAATCTAATCCCCTGTCAATAAAATGCTGTGAGCAACTTCTACCTTTCAAGGTCATTGTGAGGATGGGATTAAATCCTTCAGATGAGATTTCCAATGCAGTGATGTCTTGTCCCAGAAATAGGGACTCTTATACCATCTTTCACTAGAGTTTTCATCAGTTGACTTAAAAATGGGCGTTGGAAGTGAACATATTTCAGATGAACAGACGGAGTCTTAGACTCTTAGGTTTTGCTGGTGGCTAAATTTCCTCTACCATTTAGATTCAGTGATGGGGGCCTGCAAATGAACTGACAACAGAGAGGTTAACATGAGAAATACAAGGTTGATTTCCATGTGTTGTGAGCACTTAGTAATAAGATAAAGGTTGATACACTAACTTCAAAGGGAGGGCTTAGGACTTCAATGGGAAAGTATGGAAGGTTCTAGTGGGCTTTTTTAAACTGATAGGCAGCTGAATTCTCACTTCCAGGTGCTAAGTTAGTCTTTTTCCAAATAGGAGAGCCCCCAAAAGGTGGGGAATGGCAGCTATATTTTGGGGAGTATCTGCTTAAATTTAGATAACATTTCTTTCTGTGCCTGCTAGTTATTCAGATGGTTTTGGTTTAATGTAGTTTTAATCCCTTTATTCTCAAACTTGAGCATGCATCAGAATTGCCAAGAGGCCTCGTTAAAACACTAATTGCTGGCCCTACCTCCAGAGTTTTGGGTCTGGGGCGGGGATGACAAAATGACATTTGTATAATTTGAGAATCACTGACTGGTGATAACTGTTGCCTGCTGCACAGCAGCCTGAGGAATTAATAATTCATCTCTGCAATGTCTTCAGAGGAGCTGCTCTGTCACCACATCAATTTCTGTGCTGTGTGAGAAGGGCCTGAGGTGAGTCCAGTGTCCTGGCTGCTATCTGCTGGTGCTGTCACCTGGCTCCTTGTGCCTGATGTGGAGGGACCACAGACACTCTATGGCCATGTGCCTTAATGTAATGTGTGTGTGCGTATGTATGTGTGTGTTTGGGGTTGAAGACCAGTGGGTTAAATAATGCTTCTCTCAATAATGAGCCCCTGGACAGATATCTGTGGGAAAAAAAATAGCCCAGGCTGCTCTATTCTCTTCATTTCTATATCTGGCACCACAGAAGGACTGACATCATGCTGATACCTGTTAGGAGTTTATTCAAATACACCTCATTACATTATCTCCCAAATAATTTTGCCCAAGTGAAGCCCTGGGACTATGAGCAATTCTATGTTTCAAACAAAGTGATTTCATCAGAATTATGTGTGACCCCAAGACCCTTTCCCACTTCCAGAGCCCTATTCTCCTGAGGGGTAAGGAGGAGGAATGAAAGTGGGAGGGGCAGAAGCTCTGGCTGCCATGGAGAATTTCTCTTTCTCTTTATTCTTGGTTTGCTGCATTCAATAATTTGCAAAGAGTACAGTGAAATTGTTCTTACTCATGATACCCAATTACACCCTGATCAGAACTAAATTCCCTTCAACAGCTAATGTAACAGTATCCAGTGCCCTGGGGACACTAGATTTACTGATCCCCAGATTTTGTGCTGGCCATTGGCCTGCCAACATGGATCATGCCTCTCAAAGGAGATTCCATGGGGTAACCATTCTTTGGGGTCATTTTAGTTCACAGTTACATCTCAGACAACTAAGTGGACCCAACATTGTAATATCTACTCTTAAACTCCAACCAAAAAAGTCACAGTCACAATAAGAATTATTAAAAACTGGGATTTAGTGCATATCCATTAAGAGTCTAATTTTGTTCAGAAATATGAGCTAAGTAAAACTCATTTTTTGAAAAATGCTGTATCTTCCGGGGAAAAGATTAGATCAGCAAGTGAAAATCTGTTCCTCAGCTTTAGACCCTAGTTCTGTAATCTTAGGCCTACCCATTACTTGTACATCTTCTTTTTCAGCCTTTGTAACCTTTTTATCCTAATCTCTACCTCTCTTTGCCTCACAAATCCTGTCTCAGGACCAACTGGGGTAACCTAGACCAGGAAGGTTGAATCTGAAACTGTGTCTGGAATTATTATTCTGTTATCCAAACAAAGATGATAAAGTTTGAGTACACAATCTTGAATTATTGTCATAAATGGAACAAAATTATGCAAAATAAAAAGAGCTACAGACTAGTGTAGTGTGCTGAGTGGTATCCATCTGGAATGAGATTCCAGACTCTCTCCCAGTTCCCCACCCTTGTGAGAGCATCCACAGGAGAAGGGCAGCTGAGCAGGGCAGGTAATCCCTTTGCTAATAATGGAAAGAAATGGGGAAGAGAAATCCCATAAAAAGTATGCTATTTTCTAAAGGGACTTCCTTGGCTATAATTCCTGAGTCACATAATAATGGGATGGTTCTGATTGGAGTTTAAAAAGAACCATCTGTGTGGGTGAGAAAAGTAATCCAATGACCTTAACCATCGCAGAGGAAGCAACAGCAATGGAGTAGGATTAAGCTGGCCTTCCTGGTCTATTTTGAGCTGAGCCCTTGGGAGGTCAGGTAGCTTATCAATGAGTCAGGTTAGCATATAAAGGCACATACCTCTCAGAATTATGAGAAAGCTAAATAATTTAGCATGTATGAAGTCCTAGTAGATGAGAGGCACACTAGAAATGCAAATTATTATTTTATTAGGAGACACCATCAATCCAAGCAAAAGTAGAATGCTCTTTGATGGATGCCCATTTCAACTGACGAGAGCATTATGCTCCCATCTCAGGATCTCTGAGATTTAACTGCCGCAGATAATTGCTTATCCCCCTACTCTGTTTCATCTCTTCTACTTAAGAATTATCTTCGGTAGTTTCTCTTCAGGGGCTACTCTGCTCCTGGCATTCTGACATTCCTCAGAAAATTAAAATAAGTTGGCATAAATCCCCAAGGGAAGCCATGCATCATCATTATGGTGATTATGTTCTATGTGGAGGCTTTTTCATGAAAAGAAATAGGTATCAAAGTTTTAATTTAAGTTCAAAAGACAGTAAATTGCTAGTGGCAATAACTTTAGCTGAAACCTACTTGTTTGAGGGAGAACTTGTCTTTTAACCTAGGAGAATTTTTTCAGTAGGCTGCCCTGCCTGGTTAAAAGGGTGGCTCCAGTTTAACCTCAGTAAACAGGATCGGAACCCCAATCATCCCAACTAGAAAGCGGCAGCCACCCTCCTTGATGCACATAGTTAGTTGACTCCCTAACTAGGGGGTCTGGAGTGGAACCCTTCTCCCCACTCTGGCTTCTTCATTTGGTCCTGGGCAGGGGTCTGGCCTCTTGTCCACACTCTTTCAAAAAGGTGACTAGATGCACCCACGGTTCTTAGCACAGCCTCCAATCAGACCAAAGGCTCTGGTTAGTCAGTGATCAAACTAGGGAGAGAACCTAAGTATTTTTATGCTTTAGGAGCATAGGCCAAAAGGAAGGGACCACACAACTTTTGTGGCTCAAAATTCTCATATTTATTGTGAATTATAACATTTTCTTTAGCTAAAACCTGGAAGATGGCCCAACAACAACAACAAAATCTTTGTGACATCTCTTGAATTAAGCAGTCAAGAAAAAAACAAACACACACAACACTGAATTTTAAAATGTTTGCCTCCCATTCATCACAGCCTATATCAGTCTGTGGCAACCAGGTGTTTCTGAAGGTGCAGGTTTATGTTCATTTAGAGCAGCAGTTCTCAACCTGTGGGTCGCAATCCCTTTGGCGGTCGGTCGAATGACCCTTTCACAGGGGTCGCCTAAGACCATCCTGCATATCATATATTTACATTACGATTCATAACAGTAGCAACATTACAGTTATGAAGTAGCAACAAAAATAATTTTATGGTTGGGTCACAACATAAGGAACTGTATTTAAAGGGCCAGAAGGTTGAGAAGCACTGATTTAGAGGGACAGCTATTAAAGTAATTGCCAGATATGCCATTTCATTAGGAAGGCTAGATGTTGAACTCATGCCATTTATAATATATGTGTAAAAGAGTAGAGCCAAGAAATTAGAGTCTGGTCTTTGCTTTTTTTTTCTTTTCTTATAATATTAAACATATCTTTTATCTGAGTACTTTATACCTGAAGAGCACACATATACTTGAAAACGCCTTATATCTATACAGTTTTTATACTTTCAAAGTGCTTTGATGTATGTTATTTTATCTTATCCAAACACCATGGTGCGTTAAAGGGATGTTTGGGATGAGGAAACTTAAATTCAAGAAGGTTAATTGATACTCATGAACTGATCAGCAGGTTGGAGGCAGAGCTGAACACAAATCTGCTCT
Source organism: Myotis nattereri (assembly GCF_964212035.1). Classification (NCBI taxonomy): domain Eukaryota; kingdom Metazoa; phylum Chordata; class Mammalia; order Chiroptera; family Vespertilionidae; genus Myotis; species Myotis nattereri. The sequence goes on from NC_138075.1 coordinate 152,641,863, forward strand.
GGTTCACTCCATTGCTAGTTTTCTTTCTATTCTATAATGGATTCCTGATTTAGAAAATTAACAGCATGGAAAGCATATATTTTACTGTTGTCCAATTGCTAATTTCCATTGTGACTATGCTTCCAAAGAGAATCAAGAATAGAACTGGCATTGATGAGTTTCATGTGGTGAATAGTTGTGTCTATGTACACATGTATATGCATGCATTTTATCCCCTGATTCTTGATAAACTTGTTTTGAAATACACCATAATTAAAATGAGGATAATAAAGCTGTTAAGCTAGATGGACACAGGATATAAACTTGATCCTTATTTAAAACAGAATTATTAAGATTGCCTGGACTAGTAGGTTTGTAATGCAAGCATGATGACAAATGTCTATTTTAGGTTAGAGGCATCATCGCTTCTACTTCTGATGGCTTGCAGTTGGGAAGTCTATGTCATGAGTTTTGATTATGCTTGTGGTTAAATAGACCATTTTATGACATTAGATTATGGTTGAATTTCCAAGTCACTTGTGTTTTGGATCCTATGGTATATGACCAATTTGTTGAGTACCAAATTCTTTTACAAACATCGTTTTATCTATTTTCATCCTCACTGGTACCCTATGAATTAGGAATAATCACATTGGGCTTCATGACAGGGGCTCAGACGACAGACATTTATCCCCTCACAGTCCTGGAGGCAAAAGTTGACGATCAGATATGGGCAGGGCTGGTTTCTCCTGAGGCTTCTCTCCTTCGAGTGTAGAGGACTGTCTTCTTCCTATGTCCTCACTTGATCATCCTTCTGTGCATATTTTTGGCCTGATCTCCTCTTCTTATAAGAACTCCAGTCACATTGGATTAGAGCCCAACCCCAATAACCTCATTTTACCTTAATTTCCTCTTTAAATACAGTCACATTCCAAGGTTCTGGTGGTTGAAGATTCAACTCATGACTTCTGGGAAAACACAATTCATTTCATAAAAACCTCTCTTCTGTCCTTCATTAAAAATTTTAAAAATGTATTAATTTGAGAGAGAAACATCAATTTGCTGTTCCACTTACTTATGCATTCATTGGTTGATTCTTTTTTTTTCCTGACTGCCACAGTTTATTTTATTCTTTTCACTTTTTTCTTTATTGTTGAAAGTATTACAGATGTAACCCTTTGTTTGTTTGTTTATTTCCATTGGCCCCCTTCACCCCACATCTGCCCCTCCCAGGCCTTCACCACTTTATGGCTGATTCTTCTTTGTGCCCTGACTAGGGGTAAGACCCACAACCTTGGTGTATTGGGATGATGCTCTAAGCCAGTGGTTGGCAAACTCATTAGTCAACAGAGACAAATATCAACAGTACAACGATTGAAATTTCTTTTGAGAGCCAAATTTTTTAAACTTAAACTATATAGGTAGGTACATGTTATTAACTGTTATTAACTTAATTAGGGTACTCCTAAGGCTTAGGAAGAGCCACACTCAAGGGGCCAAAGAGCCGCACGTGGCTCGAGAGCCGCAGTTTGCCGACCATGGCAGTCTAAGCCAATGGTCGGCAAACTGCGGCTCGCAAGCCACATGCGGCTCTTTGGCCCCTTGAGTGTGGCTCTTCCACAAAATACCGACTTCTGCGCATGGGCCACAAAATTTCAATCGCACTGTATGTGCGCGCCCACATGTGGTATTTTGTAGAAGAGCCACACTCAAGGGGCCAAAGAGCCGCATGTGGCTCGCGAGCCGTGGTTTGCCGACCATGGGACTCTAAGCAACTGAGCTTCCCAGGCAGGGCTGTGCTTTATTTAAAAAACAAAACAAAACAAAAAAAACATCTCTGAGAGTGACAAAGATGACATGAACACTCTGCTTTCCCATCGCCATCAGATAAGCTCTTCATCATCCTTCATCTTCTCCCTCCTTTGGACCTTGGCTCACGGTAACAGAGGTCAGCTGGGAGCAGGATGACTGGTATCTCTATTAACTGCTCCTTGGTGGTGAGGTGGACCTCACCAAGGCCGCATCTTCCAGGAAAGCACCAAGGGCATTGTTGGAACACCTACACAAGCTTTTCCTAGCACTGCACATCAGCATGGCAGGAGACAGAGGCTGTTTCTCCTCTTTGTCTAATTTTGCTGGAGAATGAGGTTGTCTTCCTGATGGTGGTTTCAGCTTTCTGTGGTTATTATAGGGTGATTTCCTACACTCTGGTGTGTAATTCAGGAAAAGTATTCATTTCAGAAGACCAAGTTTATCCTCTAATTTGCTGGGTGCTTGGAGCCCACATGGCTCTGCTTCTGGAAGTTTCCCTTGAGTAGCAGTGGGAGTTTGGAGTTGGGGGGCTATCCTAGAAGCGGGGCCATAGAGGACTTGTGTCATCACCTTCTACTAGTACAAGCTGAATTTTCTACTAAAACATCTTACCTATCTGAAAAAGATGAGTCAGCTCTTACAAATAAAATGATACTGATATGGTGTCCCAAATCTTCCCATTTTAATAGCTTAAGTTGGTCTATTGGGGTTGAATTAGCCAGTTGTTATTGCAGAGCATGAATCAGACCTGTAATAACTACTTTCTGAATTTATTGAGTGACCACAAAAAAGGGAGACGTAACATCAGTCTCTTATTGTCATAAGCCTGGAGGACAGGGTTGCTTTCTTCAGAAAGATATTGTCCTCTAAAGCACACAAACATGTTCTCTCAACTAGAAATAGAAATGTGTGCGTGTGTTGAGGGGGTGAACCGGAAAAGGAGAAGGAAAGCAAGACCATACCTAGTCCTTACTGCTTTAGAGATATTGCAAAATTAAGCAGAAATGACTCTATAGTCATTTGTCGTTTGTGTCTCACTTAGCCGTGACCCCCTCCTGGCTCCGTCTCTCTTCCATGTGCATTTACTGAGAGTGTGGCAGATGCTGGGATAAGGGAAGGAGTGGGAAAGGGGCAACATGTTAAGGTAGCTGAGACCAGCCTCCTGCCTGCAGGAGCACCGGACTCTGCAACATCACAGGATTCTGCACCAGACTCCTTGGCCTCTGAGGAATTTTAGAATATTATGTTTCTAACTAAGACCTCTGAAAAGTTCAAGGATAATGTAATGTGTAGAATCACAGACTGCATACAGGGCCTGGCTCTGAGCTACACAGGAATAAGGCCCCAGACCCCTTGGTATCTCCTGTTCCAGGTGCGGATGCCAATATCACCCTCGGATCTGATTCCACTACTTCAGCCTGAACATCTCATAGTCCAACTGAGAAATGTCTTTCTAATCTCCTATTAACCTTGACACTTATTTTGGGGTGTCTTATATTAGAATCTGTTTTGTTTAGAATTAGAGTCCCATTTCCCCAGTACGATGATTGCAGACTCCCAAAGGGACAGACACATCTTATACGCACAACTTAAGAAAATCTCCCTCCACATCTAGAAGGAATTACTTAGTCATGCACTTACCAGTAATAGTTCTTAATAGATGTATTGTGTCTGCTAGTTAATGGTTTCTTTTTAATACTTTTTGAAGAAGAGGCTAATTGGATTTTCTTCATAAGCTTTACAAATTGTGTGAAGAATAACTTCCAGGGGACATAAGTGGAGGCAGGGACATGAACTAGATTCCTGATATTTACTGATATTCCTGATAGTAGATACTGAATAAGCTGGTCCAGGGATGGAGGAGTGTGGTGCATGAGGAGAAACAGACAGACGGGAGAGAAGTTGGATCCAACAAGGCTTTGTGTTATGGAGGAGAAGGAAAATAAGAGGAGTTGAGAAAGACTCCTATGCTCATGGTTTGAGCCAAAGGGGTGATGGGGGGTGAATTTTGTCATTAGAAGGTCACATTTTCCACTTTTCAACTCAATTTTCTATCTATTCTATTGTCTACCCCATAAATTTTCACCAGTGTGCCAAGATGCACTGATGTGCCATAAGAATTTTTAAAACATGCAACACCTGACTATTTAGTCAGAGGCACTGACCTCTTTTCCCTTAGATTGTCAAATAAAAAAAATGACAACAGTCAACACAACAATTGCCATCCAGTGTGAATGAATCAAAATTATACCTATTTTTTTGGTAAGAGTGGCAAAAAATATAATGTTTTTTTGACATGCTACAGAATTTTAGTAATTAGTTTATATGTGCCATGAGATGAAAAAGGTTAAAAATCGCTGGCCTATCCCTTGGAGCTGGAAGGCAGAGGTGGCAGTGTCATAGTAAGAAATACTATTGTTTTCTTAGAGAGGTTTTGAAGTATAGAAATTGAGATGGGAAGTGAATTGCTCAGATCTCCCTACCCTGTGAATTTCTGTTTCACACACAGAGTTTCTCTAACTTCTATGTAGACTTTGAGTAGTTGGGCAGAGATACTGCTCACAGATAAATCTCTTGTGGAATCTCAATTGTTCCTATAGCCCTAAGCCCGTGGTCAGCAAACTGCGGCTCTCGAGCCACATGCGGCTCTTTGGCCCCTTGAGTGTGGCTCTTCCTAAGCCTTAGGAGTATCCTAATTAAGTTAATAACAATGTACCTACCTATATAGTTTAAGTTTAAAAAATTTGGCTCTCAGAAGAAATTTCAATCGTTGTACTGTTGATATTTGTCTCTGTTGACTAATGAGTTTGCTGACCACTGCCCTAAGCAAATCAAGTTGGTAGTCCTTTTCCAGGAACTTGTAAAGCAGTGGAATATTCCAGTGTGAAGAGCTCAAACCCTGGCAAGACTGGACTTGACTGATGGTTTGGGCACGATGGCATCAGGCTTTCCTTATAGTGCAGCTTTCCCCTCCTGCTCCACAGAAGCTAAAAAGCTAATAATTTACCACTGCAGTATTTTTTATTGTGAGAATGCCACACAGGCCAAGCAGAAATTATGGCGGGTCAGCCTGACGTGCAGATAAATAAAAAGTTAAATTGGATTTTCACCTAAATTAAGAAAAACTTTGCAATGTGCTTTGCCTGCCTTACTTTTTTTTTAAACACTAGACATTGTTTTTCAAAATGATTCTCATTTAAAAAGAAGCTGATACTATAATTATTTTACCTTGTTTTTTCTTATTTGTGGTATTTTTCAAGAATGTATCTAAATAACGCCTGATTTTTGGCCCATGTTAAAGCTTGCTAAAATTCAGGTGTTGGTTCAGTGGGGATAGAGTGAGGGCTGAGGCCCTCTTTCTATCAAGCTCGCAGACAGTGCCCTGCTCCTGGTCCATGGGCAACACCTGGGGAAGGACACCTTTCCAGGGCTGAAAAATGTGCATCTGGGCTGCAGGTGATGTCAGGTGGCCATGCAGTTGCCAAAGCTCCCAGGGGAGTTTGGGTGGAGGGTGACCCTCACTGAGGTAAGAGGAGTGTTACACCTCACACCCAATGGTGTTTGGGGGGGCTCCTTGGAGCACAGCCCTTTGGGTTGAGCATTGCATGGAGAGGCACTCAGCTGTGGGACCGTGCCAGGTCCTGAACAGTGCCCACGCAGCATAAGGCAGCAGTGGACCAAGATCTAGAGGCGCCAGTGGGGGAGGTTGGCAGGTTGGTGTAAATTGAAACTGGAGCATCTGCCTCCTCCAGCCAGAGCCAGGATGCAGGTTAGGAGAGCGCCTCAGACCTGTTCATAGCGAGGCCTGCAGCCTCAGTAGCGTGGCTGTTGCCACCAGAACATAACACGTCCCCAAAGAGGGTGGAAGCCATCACATGAAGATGAGATGGAGTGGAGCTTGGGGATGTTTATGTGGCTGTGGCCTGTGGTGTGAGCCTGGAGTAGGGACAGACAACGCCCTCATGGGGAATTCATGGGAGGCCCTAACCCAGTGATGGCGAACCTTTTGAGCTCGGCATGTCAGCATTTTGAAAAACCCTAACTTAACTCTGGTGCCGTGTCACATATAGAAATTTTTTGATATTTGCAACCATAGTAAAACAAAGACTTATATTTTTGATATTTATTTTATATACTTAAATGCCATTTAACAAAGAAAAATCAACCAAAAAAATGAGTTCACGTGTCACCTCTGACACACGTGTCATAGGTTCGCCATCACCAGTTGGCCCTTGTAGGAGCGTGAGCCCTGCACAGGGTGCTGCATGGGGAATGACCGCCCCCCCCCCCATGGACATGGGAGTTACCTAGTTTTGGACCCAAAGCTTCACATTTTCACTTAATTGTGCAGCTTTGTACCAATTCCTTAACCTCTCTGAGTCCCAATTCTCTCACTGTAAGCAAACATTGGTATAACAACAACTCTGGTCTCCCTGGTCATGAAAGGTTGAAATGAGATGTCGTCCCTGGAGTCACCAATGAGGCTTCCTTTTCTTTTATTCCCTCCCTGGTTTCAGAGAGAAGGGGGCCAGGCCTTCAGGAGGCAGTGAAATGCTGGTGGGCCCACAGAAGTGTGCAGTACAAAGAAGTGTGTGCTGCGGAACACACCCAGCAGGCAGAGCAGAGGGGACACAGGGCAGGCCCTGCTGTCATTGGAAGTGGCAGCATCAGGCTCTGGATGAGACCCTTAATCCCCACCATTAGGGGACCACTGAGTATGGCAGAAGCATGGCCAGCCCTGCATTTGGGTGGGGGAGTAGGAGCCTACTTCTGGCCCAACCTGCCTAGGAAGGCCCTGAAGCCAGAGGCAGGATTCTCCTCCTGGGTACTATGCCTGTGGGCAAGGCTCCAGGGTCCAGGCTGGTGGCTTAACAAGATTTACCAAGTCAATTGTACGCTCTCCTCCTGCTCAGCTTTCTGCCACAAGCATGTGGGGCAGGCATTATTCACAATGAACAGATGTGAAAAGGGATGACTTGGTCCTTAGTCCCAGAACAAACAAGTTAGTTTTTGTTTTGTTTTTTCTTTCCTTCTTTGAAATTGAAAGGCGTGTTTAACTGACAACGACCGCTTGGTGTTGTAAGGGTCATTCTTATCTGACTGTCGCATTAATGTGATCCGAGAAAACTGACCAAAGGATGATGAGGCTAGATGTTTTGTTTTAAAAGGCACTCATTTTGGTTGAGATAAAACTTCAAGTTTTAGAAAAGAGAGGAAAGGAAAATGAGTAATATCAAAATGAGAGTGTGAAGAAGCTTTAACCTGAATGAGACCAGAATATACAGGGTTACATGTGTGTAATGTGTCAGAGTAGGGTTTGCATATTCTACCAGGGCACTGTTGGTGAGTTCTGCTGTGGACTCTTCATTCCTGGTTTATCCTCCTTGCTGTTTATGTGACCTCATGTCCCCAAAGAAGCAGGGCTCACAGGCCCAGCCCTGCACATGTCACTGCACCATGGCCCCAGGTTATAGCAACTGGTTTTCAAATATGCTCTTTATCGTGTACAAGGCTAGATCTTTTGAAATCCCTGTTGAGATATTCACAGTTACATGGATCCTCCTAAGAAGTAAGTATGGTTTTCTATGTTCACTACCAACAGCACAGTCCCTGTTTTATATTTTGAACATTCCCGAGGTCACAGGTGCATTTTTCCTTTTACTGTATCTGAGTCATTTAGTGATCCGAAACTGGTGACCCCTGGGCCTAATGTTAATTAGTACGTTTAGAAAAGAAAAAGTATAATAAATTCAGGCCAATGAAAGAACCTCTCTACTTTTATTACCTTGAGAATCAACCAAGTAGTTCAGTGCAAATACACAGAAGGAGAGCGCACCATGTTCATGAGAGAGAACAAGGGGCTACGTGCTTTCAAATACGTGAGAGATGGACTCGGCCCTGGTCCATGGGAGATAAAATGTGTCTGTGCGCACAGAGGCAGACTGCGAAATAATTCAGTACATGACAAGGGCTTTGGGAGTGACAAAGATCATAAGTTCTGCAGAGGCTCGGAGGAGAGATGGATCGAGGGCTTTTGAGACAAGACTGGCTCCTGGGAAGAGGTGTGAGGAAGCAGGAGTGTAAGAAAGCAGGACTAGTTCAGACAGTTAAGAGGGAGGGCAGGTTTCCAGGAGGAGAATGGGGGAGCCCCAGGTGTGAGCGGCGCATGTGACTGTGTGTCCTGATATAGCCCTTTAGTCTAGCCTGGCTCACCCGGGCATCATGAGATTAGTATCTGTCATGGTTAAATTTGTGTGTCCACCTGGCTGAGCCATGGCACCAGGTATTTGGTCAAACATGCATTTAGACGCTGATATAAAGGTATTACTTTTAGTTGAGATGAACATTTATATCAGTAGACTGTGAGTGCGGTGGGTTGCTCTCCAATGTGGGTGAGCCTCATCCAATCAGGTGAAGGCCTTCAGACTGACTGAAAAGGAGGGAACTCTGCTAGCAGATGGCCTTCAGACTAGAACTGCAATATCAGCTCATCCTGAGTCTCTAGTCTGCAGGTGTAGCCTGCAGATTTCAGACTTGCCAGTCCCCATAATCAAATTTGCCAATTACTCTGCAGAACCCTGACTAACACAGCTTCCAATAAAATAGATATCTGAGCACCCACGCTGGTCATGGCCCAAGTTCTGGAGCTCCTCATGTCCTCACTCCTCACTCCTTCTCTGCCCCATTGACCCTGAGAGTCAGTGTAACAGTGGGGGTTAGTAAGTCCTCTTGGGTATAGTTTTAGACACACCTCTGCCTCCCGTTACTTAATATTCCCTTGAACCTCATCCTGTCCTCATCCCCAGAGACCTATTCAGTTCTGAGATATGAAGGGAAAAGGTGATAAAATTTGGTGAAAATTCAGTTTGCAGCTGCTCTTTGAGGGGTCAGAGCAACTGGCCTGGTAATGCCAACTCAGGCTGTCTGCTTGGGAACACAAAGAAGCAGTGAGACACACAGAGTGGTCAAGCATGAACACTGCTCTAGGGGAGCCGCCAGCTCTTTCCTGGGAAGAAGGAAGTGGGAGAAGTCCCATCCGTAGGCCACAGGGAAAGAGGAAGGAGTCCAGAGCCACAGAGTGAATTGTGTGAACAAAACAATCCTCACCCTCTTTCACCCACTTTAAACACCTTGTTTAGCTCTTTCTCAAGCCACACCCACACTTCTCATACCAAAGGTTTCCTGGGCACTCAAATAGAAGGTAGGGTAGGGAAGGTGAGAGCCACCGGCTGGTGTGACATTACACCTGTATGACCAGGTACATGCATTCTCGAAGCTCCCTCCCCATGGACAGGAGACAGGAGGGAAAAGTGTGTATGTCTGGCCCCAGCCTGCTGGGGACGGCTATCAATGCATCAGGATTGTGGCCAATAGTCACATAGTGCATGAGCTTGAGTGCCAGCAAAGGAGAATTGACTTTGATGTGAGTGGCGGGGAGCCATGTAAGCTGTTTGAACAGAGCCACTAGGAAGTGACTTGTTGGGAATGGGCATGTGAAGAGCTTCATCTGAAGGGAAAGTGCAGGAAGGATGGGGACAGGGAGAGAGAGAGAAGTTAGGACAATTGCCACCTTAAGTATGAAGGGCTACAAAGGTTGTGCCAGTGAATGGAAGGGGCAATTGATTTCAAAGAAAAGATCAAAAGAACACAAACTATGAACCACAACCAATCTGGAGTCCAGCATCCTCACAGGTGGTTTTGAGCAGCCATGGCTTCTGTAGATGAGGACGCTAAGCCCACAGAATGAAAGCACTTGGGGGCAGTTCTGAATGGGAAGGCAAAGGGGGGTGGGAAAGGCCTTTGCTGCAGGTGGAAAGTGGGGGCTCACTCTGGGAAAAGAGCTCAGGTGACGCCCAAGGGCTAGCATTCCAGCTGGTGGTGTGAGGTCCACAGGAGAGCAGATGATCAACTCATGCCCCTCCAAGTGTGAGCAGCTCCTGCACCAGTGGATGTCCAGCACCTGGAACATGGACGATAATGGACGATAATGGATGGATGGGGCTCTGACCACCCCTTTGCCTTCTTGGTTCTCATCCTGACTGTGACTATTCTCGTCGGTTTTGTCTTATTTCCCCTAATACACTCCCATCTGAAACCCATAGGAAGTCAGCCCTGCTTAGGAGACTGGCTGCAATCTTGAATTTCATCACTGACTGGGTGGGGGCGGGGGGGTCTTTTAACTACTTGGACCTCAGTGTTTCTATCTAAAATAAAGTTGGGTTGGGTGATATTCATGACCTAGTAACTCAACTAAATGCTTCCTAACTGCCTGAAAGCAAGCAATTTCCTGACTTTAAACAACATGTAAAAATCAAAACAAAAGTAGGGGTGGCTTTTGGAGACACAGAAACCAGGTTCTGGTCCTGCTGGCTTCTTTCAGATGCGCCACACCCTTCTCAGGAGGGAGGGATACAGCAGCAGACAGGCATCCTTCATTTCAGTTCCTCTGGCTGTGGGTGCCCTTTGTGAAAGCCCGTCCTCCTTGCCACACTGCTATCTGTCCCCTGGTGTTGGCTGACATTTAGGGTCCGCTCTTCTTCCTTTACTAACTACCGCCCAGGTTCACTCTCGTCTTCTTTCCCGAGTCATGGTGTGAACCTGGGAGCACAGGCCCCTCCATGTGTAACAGTTTCATGCCTCCAGGACTCATGCCCAGCTTCCTGTCCTGGGTCATAAGATTTCTACTTGTTTTTTCATACAAGATTGAAGGAGATGGCGGAAATACTTTATTTTGATAATAAATAAACTTCATAGCTGCCTGTTTTCAGGAGGAAGTGCTCCTGGAGGCAGAGTGATGTGCTTGGTAGAGTTCTCCCGTCCTGGGAGTCATCAGCCCGCATCTCCCCTGAGACGCACGTGGTGTGAGAGCCCCATCCATCCATTATCGTCCATTATCGGGTGGAAGCAGCCCAGTCTCCAGCGAGCACTCAGGAGCATGGATGTCCGCATGGGCACAGAATTATTGAGCGTGCACTGAGGAAATGTATTTTCTTTTCCTTCCTCCTGTGACTGGAATTACTAATTAGGTGAACATAAAATTAAAATGATTCCAAGACCGAAACACTTGGGGAAAGATCTCCGTTTTTCATCACTGAGCTGAGGCTAAATTATGCTGTCAAAATGCCATATTATTTCAAATTAGCCAAATTAATTAATCCAGCTCAGCTCTTGGCTGTGTGAATCATCTGTTTTAGGATTTTATGAGAGAAAGAGCGTGACTTCTCCAGCTCAGTGTGTGTGGATGAACTTCCCTGACAGGTGGCTTTTCTTCTGTTCAAAGCCAGTGCTTTGGAATCTCAGCAGTAATAGGACTGCCTCAAATGCACTCATAGGAAGCTTCACAGTTTCTTAGTTTGTTTTTTGGCATTTGAAAATATCTACTTTCCTGCTCTTAATGTTGAAAAGAGTGTTGTTTTTTTCTTCTTGAGCACTCAAACGCGTTAAAAAGACTGCCTCATATACAACCCATTTTTCATGATAATTCTCTCTTAAGGACTGGAAATACAAAAGTAAATGCTGAAGAAGAGATTTCATTCATGGCCCATGGGAATTCCAGATCCTCCAGAAAGTGCCCAAAGCTGAATAAAGGCAACATGAGTCACCACCACCTCTGACTGACTCCTCACCACGGTCTCCAATGAACCCAGGACAACGAACTCTTCCAGCTTATTTGGTGATTATGCCTCCTTACTCACATTTATCAGCAAATGCTATCAATGGAAAAACACCAACCATGTCTAATACTAATTTACTACTAATGATTTAATAATACAAATGGTGATATGTGCAGGCGCTGTGCTGAGCCACTTCACTAGCCGTCATTATCACCCTCTTATAGATTAGAAAACAGGCTACACGCCAAGTTCACGGCAGTGCCATCATGACTGAATGGCCTGGTAATCACAGGAAAACAGAGACAGGCTCAAACATTTGCTGCTGCTCCCAAACTCTGAATTTCTAAGTGACCAGGTGGAATCGGGCCAGTAGACTCGGTCCCTTGCAGTGTGTGGAGCAGATCCCATCCAGGCTGGACATCTTTGGAGAGGGCTTCAAGGAGGGTGACGTGCAGTGGCTGCCATGGCAGCTGCAGGCTCCTCCTCCTCACCTGCGTGGCCCTGGTGGTCTGAGCCAAGAGTTAAGTAGGGGAATGGAGAATGGCCTGGACGCTGACCAGGAGCCCTGGCCTCTTTCCCTGGCCTGGCTTTGATCTCAGATCCACTTCTCTGGACCTCAGTTCCCTCAGAATGAGTGGCTTAGATGTAGAAACCTGCAAAACCCATGGTTCCAATTACAAAGGATCTGAGGAGCATGAAGAAGAGGGACATTTTCTCTGCTATCACTGTCCCAGCCATTCTGACTGAGGTGATACAGACCAGTTCTCCTCTAATCATTATTGCCAGTGAACTGGTGGGAACAGTTTGAATTCCTTTGACAGGTTTCCTGGAAGGGGCCCAGTTTTTATTATTCTGGCTCATTTCTGCTCTGCTGTGTTCTGGTTGATACCCGGCCAAGAAGTGGAAAAATACTGAAAGGCTGCACTTGTGGTATTTCTGGCTTCACTGGACACAGGAAATACAGAAATCTTAGGGAAAAACATGTTTACATATTTTTCTGAAACCGTATCTCTCTTTCTTTCTCTCTTAGAATTGGGAGGAATAATGTTTACTGAAAGATTTGAAACTAGCCTCAAATTACTGACCCACATTCGTTTTCTCAAAATTGGTTCAGCTACCACCCAAGCAGTTCCTGTCATATTTCAGGGACCAGAGAAGGTGGCCTGCACTCCAGTCCCCAGAGGCCACGAGGAAGGCTTTTCTGGGAGGCAATGGGCAAGAACAGGACTTTGCAAAATCTCCTTGAGAAGTGAAGTCTACAGCGGCCCACACGGACGGTCAATATTTGTCTGGGCAATGACCAGATTATGAAATCTGTAAATATCAAAAACTATTTTGGGATTTTGTTTAACTTGTGTCAGGAAGAGCCTGCGAAGGTGCCTTCTCACGGGCAGGTGGGATTTAGAATGATCAAAAAATGGAGTTATTTTAACAAAGCCATGACTCTCCCTGACCTCAATTTTCATTTAATCAGTAACATGTTTTAGTATAATCCAGCTCAAAATTTCTACAAGTCTTCCTGGACCAAGCCCACATTTCCTTGGCTATTGCTCTGACCCTGAAATATGAGTGACCTTCTGTACCATGTTCTCTGATTCTTGTTTTCATCATGCATCAGGTATAGTTCTGTCGAAAGCACTGGTTACCAGATGTTGGTTTGTCATGAAGTTCCTGCTCTGATAACTCTGTAACCTAAGGCCAGCACTCCACAGATGTGCACAAAATATATGCTTCCTAAAGACACAATGATGTACATTATTTTTTGGTGAGATAATGCTTTCACTGGAATCAAAATGTTAGCAGTATTTTGAAAAAATCATGTTAACAGTTTGAAAACTCTATAGGAGACTAAATTCCCATGTAGACGACCAGCTCAGGCAAAGCTTGGCAGTAACATCAAAGACATAAAAGGACCTACTAGGCTTTTTAAAAAACGTATTAGGATGACAATAAATTGTGGCTACCTACAGTAAAGTTACAAAAATGTAATATGAAATTTATGAAGCATTCATAAAGCTGGCCCACACTTTTCACAGTCTAATTCACATTTTATTAGATGATATTTCTTTACTCTATTTTAATAGCTGTATTACTTAGTGGCTTTATAATCTTATTCATGTGTATCTCACAGATTTTAGCAACTATCGGTGAAAGGCAATTTAATGGTGCTTGGGTTATGGAAATAAGGGGTTAGTATCCTCACCATTAGGAATTTTAGGTGGCAAGGTGGCACACACGCACACACTATACACACTAGCACACAAACATGTACAATTTCAGCCATTTGGGATCTTGACCCTTCCCATGCCTGAGGAATTCCCTGTGTGAGTGTTGGGGACACTAAAGAAGACCCAAAGTCTGCATACACTCATTCTTCACTCCACCCTCCCTAAACTGGGATGCAGACCAGGATTACATAAGCCCTGTTTGACAGTTTGTATGCAGAAGTAGTGGTACCAGCTGAATTTTACCCGCGCCCCCACCCCCCCAAATGCATGTGTTCAAGTCCTAGACCTAATATCTGAGAATGTCACTTTATTTGGAGATAGGTCTTTATAGAGGTCACTGAAATGAAGTAATTAGGGTGTGCCTTAATCCAATATGACTTTTATCCTAATGAAAAGGGAAAGTTAGGACACAGAAATGCAGAGAGAAGACGATATGAAGAGACACAGGGAGAAGATAGCCATCTACAAGCCAAAGCAAGAGGTCTGGACTAGATTCTCCATCAAAGCTCTCAGAAAGCACCAACCCCGCTGACACCCAGATCCCGGACCCTGGCCTCTAAATGTACACAGTAAACTTGTGTTGTTTAAGGTGCTCAGTCTATGGCTCTGTGTTCTGGCAGCCCTAGCAGAATAACAGGGCTAGTGATGCAAGATGGAGACTGAGAAAGAATTTCAGTAGAAGCAGAAGTGATCACGCTCAGTCCTGGGACCACAACAGCTCAGCAGTCTCCTGTGGCCAGTGCTGATGGTGCTGGATCCTGAGCCTGGTGTCCAGGGATTGGGGTGGTGTCAGAAGTGCCTCCAAAGACCTATCTGTGGGACAAGTTTGGCTGTGACTCTGGCTGCTAAGCCTCGGTTGCCTTGGCCCATTTCCCAACCTCCCAATAGCCATTTAAAATTTTATTTACTTCTTACACTATTCAGAGTTACTATTGGTTACAACTAACAATCTTGATACAGAAATTGGCACCAGGAGTAGCTGTTTCGCCATCAGACACAATAATACTTGGCAATTCTGTTATAGCACTTTACCAATTTACAGTTTACAAATAGTCCTCACAACTCTGGGCAGTAGGACCAAGATGCAGAAGTCTCTCTTGTTTTTCCTTGTTCTGTTTTCCTCTGGAGTCTGTTAGGGAGAGGATGAGGCTAGCTAGTGAAAAAGAGGTGCCATAGTAAGCCCAAGCTACTGCTGCCTGGCATGGATGGAAGCCTGAGAAGCCCCGGGCCAGAGAGAAACTCATCTCCGGGTCTATAGAACAACATCACCAGTGGAGGTGGGCTCTGTGGGGGCCCCATCACAGTAACTTTATGGGGACATTTATCCCTTTTATTTCTCAGGGTTTTACTGAGGATAATATTAGATCCTATTCTACCTTGAAGTCCAAAACCAGTTACAGTAAATAGTATTAGGCAGGGAAACTATGACAGTAGTTTCACACATACACCTTTAATGAATGAATGAGAAATACATCATGTCGCATCTTCATTGGATTTCTATCAGGAGCAATGGAGGCCACATTTAAGAGATAATTCCAGCACTGTTCTTGGCACATGGTGGACCCCTACGCTTAAAGATTCTCGTGTTTGTGTCACATGTGAGTAACAATAAACATTTAAAGACAAATGGCTATAGTTCACACACTGACAAAGCAGGGAGGGTTTTAGTTTGATTACTTGGACCCAGGAGCTATTAGAAGATTGTGTCCTGGAAAATAGGATAAAATACATAAGACAACAATTCCAAGATGTTATGTACAATGGGTAGCCAAACTAGAGAGGAAATAGAAGCTGTTAGAACAGATGAAGTCAAGAAAACACTAGACAATGCTGGAAGGCTTATCAATGAGCATTCAAGGGTTATCTGCAATACCCCAAGAATGAAAAGACAAAGAAAGAAGAAGGAAGCTGGAGGAATCATAATACCAAGACAGCCTGGCACTGGCACAAGAAAAGGCATATAGATAAATGGAACAGAACGGAGAATCCATAAATCACCCCAAGCCATTATGTACAATTAATATATGACAAAGGAGGCAAGAACATAGAATGGAGTAAGATAGCGTCTTCAATAAATGCTGTTGGAAAAATTGGACAGGTACATGAAAAAATGAAACTAGACCACCAACTTACACCATATGCAAGAATAAACTCAAAATGGATAAAAAGACTTAAATATAAATCCTGAAACCATAAAAATTTTAGAAGACATAGGCAGCAAAATCCCAAACATCTCTTGTAGTAATATGTTTACTGATACATCTCCTAGGGCAAAGGAAACTAAGGAGAAAATAAACAAATGGGACTACATCACAATAAAAAAGTTTCTGCACAGCAAAAGAAACCATCAACAAAATGAAAAGAGAACCCACTGCATGGGAGAATATATTTGTCAATGATACATTCAATAAGGGGTAAATATCCAAAATATATAAGAACTCATACAGCTTAAGAAAAGGAAGACAAATAATCCAATTAAATAGGCAAAGGACCTAAATAGACACTTCTCCAAAGTGGACATATAGAAAGCCAAGAGACATGAGAAAATGCTCAAAGTCACCAATCAACCGAGAGATGCAAATTAAAATGACAATGAGGAATGGCTATCATCAACAAATCAATAAATGACAAGTGTTGGTGAGGATGTGGAGCAAAGGGACTGGTGCAGCCACTGTTGAAAAAAATATGGAGTTTCCTAAAAAAATTAAGAATGGAACTTCCATATAACCCATTGATACCACTTCTAGGAATATATCCTAATAAACCAGAAACACCAATCAGAAAGAATATATGCACCCCTACATTCATAGGAGCACAATTTACAATAGCTAAGATTTAGAAAAAACCTAAGTGCCCATCAGCAGATTAAAAAACTGTGGTACATTTATACAATGGAATACTATGCAGCTGTAACAAAGAAAGAACTCTTACCATTTGCAATAGCAAGAATGGACCTGGAGAGCATTATGCTAAGTGAAATAAGCCATAGAAAGATAAGTATCATATGATCTCACCCATATGTGGAATCTAATGAACAAAATACACTGACGAACAAAATAGATCCAGAGACATAGAAGCATGATAAATTTCAGAGGTAAGGCGGGGGCCGGGCCTTAACTGGGGAACTTATATGCATACTAGAGACCCAATGCACAAAATTCACGCAAGAGTAGGCCTTTCTTCCCCTGGCTGCGAGCACCAGCTTCCCTCTGGCACCCAGGACCTGGGCTTCCCTCACAGCCAGGGCTTCATCTGGAAGGATGCCCGGTCTAATTAGCATATTATGCTTTTATTATTATAGATATGGACATCAACAATAGAGTGATGAAGGCCTGGGAGGGGTAGGTGTGGGGTGGAGTGGATCAATGGGAAAAACAAACAAACAAACAAACAAACAAACAAAAAGGGACATCTATAACACTTTCAACGTTTTGTTAATAAAAGAGTAGAGAGATATTATAATCTTGGTGCTTATTGTATCATGAAAATTAGAAATATCCTAGAGTTTAGGATTCCAGTAAAAAGTACTGAGAGTGTCTGGTGTAAATGGAGTTTTGGGCTTCAGATGAAGGAAGGCCTGGGGTCTGCTGTATGTCTACACATTTATCCTAATCTCATGGCCTTAACAACTTCCTCTCTATAGTGTCACCACACTGATAGCTCTGCTGAACTGTGTGGTTCCAGGATTCCAGTGTCACTCAACAGAGACTGGTGATTCGCTGGCACCTTAAGTCTAAGAGATCCAAACCAAACTCATGCCTATCCCTGCTGTTACAAACCCTTTTTAATAGTGCCTTCCTTTATAAACTCAGCACCACACTCAGTTTCTCATCAACTGCCAAACCCCAGGGCTTCTCTGGCCTTCCTATATCTCGTCTCCACAAGTACATCAACTGCTGAGTTTTGTGGACTCAATAACTCCAACCTCTATCCCATTTGTCTCTATTATTTTTTCCATCAATGCTCTCATAAGTCATGCCTTTTCAGGTGGTGTTTTATTTTCCTCTATTCTCTTCCTTCTCCAGTCTGATTTATATGTGTCATAGAATAATTATTCCAGAAAATCAGCCCTAATAATGACCCTCAATTGCTGAAAATCTTTGAATGGCTCTTTGTTCTTGAAACTAAAGTATATACTCCTTTGCATAGCATTTTAAAGTGCTTCAAGATCACATCTGTCAAATATCCTAGCACATTTCACATAGTAAATGTTCATTCATCTATAATCAAATGCATTTTAAAAATCTGGAATATTAAATGCCATTAACATAAAGCCTATTTAATACTATATAAACATAACTGTGTACATATTTCACCAAAGAAGATATAACATGACTAATAAGCACATATAAAGATGCCCAACATCCCTAGTCATCAGGGAAATGAGCATTAACACCACAATGAAATACCACTGTACTAGATATCACTCACTAGAAAAACTACAATAAAAAAGGCAGATAATAACTAATTTCTGGAAGGATGTGGAGAAACTTAAACCTCTACTATATAATGGATGGGAATATAAATTGTGCTGCCACTTTGGAAAACAGTTTGTCAGTTTCTTAAAAAGTTAAATATAAATTTATCTTGAGATCCAGCAATTCTAACCCTAGGAATCTACCCAAGAGAAACAGAAATATATATATTTTTAATTTTTTCTTTATTGATTAAGGTACTACATATATGTCCTTACCCCCCTATTGCCCCCCCACCCCCCTATTCATGCCCTCACCCCCCTTGTGTCTGTGTCCATTGGTTAGGATTATATGCATGCATATAAGTCCTTTGGTTGATCTCTCCCCCTTACCCCCACCCTCCCATACCTTCCCTCTGAGGTTTGACAGTCTGATCAATGCTTCTCTGTCTCTGGATCTGTTTTTGTTCATCAGTTTATGTTGTTCATTATATTCCACAAATGAGTGAGATCATGTGATATTTATCTTTCTCTGACTGACTTATTTTGCATTATTCTATGTGAAATAAGCCAGTCAGAAATATATATTCACACCAAGACTTGTATGGGGATGTTCTTTGTGGCTTTCTTCATAATAGCCCCAAAGTAGAAATAATTCAAGTCTGCATCAACTAGTAATTGATAAACAAAATGTGTAATCCTATTTAATAAAAGCCTAATATGCAAATCGATCAAATGGTGGAGCTACTAGTGAAACGACAAGTTGCTATGACACACACTGACCACCAGATGCTCAATGCAGGAGCTGCCCCCAGCCCGCAGGCCCCAGGCCAGCCACCAGTCACCCCACAGATCGGCCCTGATCGTTGGCCAGGCCTAGGGACCCTACCTGTGCACGAATTTCATGTGCCAGGCCTCTAGTATTCATATAATGGAACATTATTTGGCAATTAAAAAAATGAACTACTTATATGGGCTCCAACTTGGATAAACCCTGAAAACATGCTGAATGAAAAAAGCCAGGAACAAAAGACCACATAGTATATGATTCCTTTATGTAAAATATCCAAGAAAAGGAAAATCAGTAGAGATTGAAAATAGATTTCTGGTTGCATTCAGGAGGGTTGGTGTGGGAATGAGGAGTGACTGCAGATGGGCAATGGGGTCCTTTTTTGATTTTAAAATCGGATTATGGTGATAGTTTCATAGCTCTGTAAATTTACTGAAAATCATTGAATAGTACACTTAAAATGGGTGAATTTTATATTATGTAAATTAGACCTCCATAAAGGTGTTAAAAATTTGGACTTCCAGGTTGTACAACCTTTATATATTGGCATAATAAAATAAAACTAGCTTCTTTTAAAAAAAATACCATAAAGAGATAAGATACAGAATTTGTCTAATTCTAGTTTTTATGTTTTAATAGGATAGCTGTTTGGACTAATGTAACAATATAGAGGGGATATGTTCTTCATATAAGCCATTAAAATAGAAATACATTTTTAAAGAAAATAAATCACATTTATTTTTTAAACAATAGTTTTGTAGCTACCTTAAATTCTCAACAATTAGGTTAGAAATAATTGCTTTACTAAGACTTTATTGGAGCTGATCTATTAGTTGTCATATAAATGGTCAGTACATAGTAATCTTGTACTAATTAATTATTCATCCCCAGTCTATTAGCAAATATTTACCCCTTATCGCCCAATTAAAATTGAACCCAGGCTGCTATCAAATACAGGTCATTCTAAAGCTCTTCTCAAGAGAAATATAGGCTTGTTAATAGAAGCATTGCCAAGAAAGTCCTACTCAGAGGGTAGTTATTCAGAGATCAATAAGAAATTTAGGGACAAGGGCCACATTCAACACTTACAACTCTATTATTGTTCATTTTAACCAATATCACATTCATTGAGGCTGGGTGATGACATAAATCTGGACAGAGGAAGGTGGGTTTCCAGGCAGTAATGAGTAAATCAATATTTCCATCATAAAGCACCAAGACCATAAGTCTGTAAGTGTACATGGTGGCATTTGATTGGGAGAGGGAGTGATTCCCATCCCTCCCCCCTCTCCCATTAGCCTGTCTCCTTGAAAAAGCAATAGGCCAAGAGGGTGTAAAGTCTCTGTTCCTTGGAACTGTAGCTCAGGGGACTCTCCAGAGGAGACCATCAGAGGCTGGCTGTGACCACGAGGGAGTGGGCATGTTTTCCCGTGGAACTCATCTCCATTGGGGTCCTGGAGGTTCCCCTGAAGCCACCTATAGTTGAACCAACAACTCCCCGATCTTTCTCAGATTCTGTGTCCCCTAAACCACCAGTTGGCTGTCATGTGCATTTCTGTGCACGAGCCCAGCTGGACTGATGTCTCGTGCCACATATGAAATTTATGGCAGCAGCCAGTATCCACCTCAACCCCAAAGAGTTGACATGAGTCTTCCCTTGAAGAAAGATGTCTTCAGTTAGATTAGGCATCTGGTCCTGCATGACAAAACAATAGCCCTAAGGGTGGACTGCCTGACTCATCATCGCCAACGGGGGCTTTGGGGCCTTGGCTCCCCAGGACGACCTTCATCAGTGGAAGGGTGAGTAGACTAAAGCCCCGTCCCCTATGTATCTGTTTGCATCTTCACTACAGCGGTTTCTGTGTAGGAGTGGGATAGTAGGGAAGAGGGGGTAGATGTGCCTCTATTAGGAGAAACGATGTAGATTGGTTTAGTGGAGATTTTGAGACTTCTGAGAGGAAAGGGTGGAAGCATAGGGAAGGCAAAATTTAACCTCTAACTTCATAGAGTTTTCACCTGGGCCTGAGAATTACATTGACATAAGACACAGGAGAAAAGCATACAGGTCCATTAAATATACATTTTATGTGACACAGTAGCTCTCATAAGGAAATGAAGACTTACTAAATGCTTTTAAACTACATTGAACAAAGAGAGACAATTGTGGTAAAGTAACTAGACTATTTGGGAGGCTGAAGATAAAAAATAATTTTAACAATGTCAATTTGTACAGAATTTCCTAGACTTCAATTCCCTCTCCTGGATGCTAAGAATTCTCTTCCTCCTGGTACAGGGGAGACACCTTCCACGTGGGAGTCTTATTGCCTCTTCCAGGAAGAAGAAGAGTGAGG
Organism: Myotis nattereri; assembly: GCF_964212035.1. NCBI lineage: Eukaryota > Metazoa > Chordata > Mammalia > Chiroptera > Vespertilionidae > Myotis > Myotis nattereri. The sequence goes on from NC_138075.1 coordinate 152,663,051, forward strand.
ACTGAGCACCCTCCTAGCCCTAATGTTTTGTTCAGTGTCTAAAGCTCAAAATAATCCTTAGGCTCAAGTGGCATATTTTGAGGTGGTATATTCTGTCCCTCTTCAGAAGAAAGAACATAAACAAAGACTTCACATTTGTTTAATGGCTTATACTTTTTCAATATACATTTTGAATATACATCAATATACATTCTTGAATATACATTTCTGCATTTGCCCATCACAATTATCCCATAAGGTTGACCAAGAAGATGTGGTCATTTCCATTCTCCAGCTCAGAAAAGTGAGGCTTGCCCAGGTCAGAAAGTGGAGCTAGACTTGGAGCCCTAGAGCCTTCAATCTTATTCCATGGCTCCCTACAATGCAGAGTAACAACATGTCTTTTAAAACATGCTGGAGAAGAGCATAAAATAATTACTTCAGGGGTGTCTCTCATGGCTCAGTGCCTTGCATGGGCTGATCCACATGGATTGGAAACAAGATGGAGATGGCAGGATGTTGTCCTTTGGGTTTTTGGCACTGGGACGCTGGCACAGCCATGCTAATGCAGTACCAGATGTTGGCACTGCAGGCTCCCCAGGACGACCTTCACCAGTGGAAGGGTGAGTAGACCAAAGCCCAGGCACCTCCACTTCCCAGACATGCCCTGAGACTAGTGTGGATGCCAAGGCCGACTCATTATGCAAAGACGACTATCTACTCTGAAAACCTCAGGCAGCCCTGGCTTCCCTTGGCTCCTCACCCCCATTCAGCAAGCTTGGGTTTTAATGACAGGAAGTGGCCAGTTGGCTACAAAGGATGAGAGAAATGGTGAAATCATGGATAGAGACTATGATTTCCACTTTCACACCACCCTCTTCCTTCATTCATAAAGTCAAAGTAGTCATTCTTTTTAAGTAGCCAAAATATGTGAGACTATTTTTGTTCTAACAATAAATAAACATAAAGCTCCCCAAAGTCAAGATTTCCCTCATTGGTAAACAGGGCATGTCGGTTTTAAACGTGCAAGGCTGCACTGTAGAGAATGTCAGGGAAGGTCCTAACAGCCCATTCCCATGCATGCCGGAGAGCGGCCATCTGCAGTTTATTAGTGATATTCCCATGAATGGCTGCTGTCGACAGGCCTCCAGCTGGCTGTGTGCTCATGCATTAGTAGAAGAGACTTTGAACACTCCACAAACATTGTAAATAGCCTCAGTGTAGCTGATTATTGTTCATAATGGCATTATTAAAATGGGGGGAAAAAACTTACATTAATGAAGAATGCTAACAGACAGCATTCCATGGAAAATGTTTACTTGTAGGTTTGTGGCCCGAACTGTGAAACTGGCAATTTCAGACAGAAACAGCAATGAGTCCGTGATAGCTTCGCATCCTGAAATGCAAGGGTTAACAGCTGTATGAAAGTATCTGGGGGTGAGCTGCTGAGAAAAGCTACAGTCTGCATGGAGGTCAAATGATGTTTCAGTTTAAAAGGGAGAGTTCAGTTAACCATCCTCTACCCTGGAAGAGAAAGAAAGTCACCTCCAATTCAACGAAAGGGTCACAAAAAATCTAAGCTTTCTTTATGTGCAGACGCTCCAATTAATCCACTGCCTTCATATACTGGCGGCCTTTCCTTGGGGTTCTGTAGGACACTTTTGGCTGTACAGCTTGATTGAGATGGCAGCTGGATGCAGACAGGAGAAGCTGTGCAGAAGGGTCCTCCCCACCCCATGTCTGTGCAGAGATCCCTCATGATGACAACCTAGAGTTGAGCAATTTGGACAGCACATCAGCCTCTTCCAGACAAGTAAAGAGCCTGTGTGCCAATGGAGTCATTGTTTCAGGGTGTTTAAAGAACAAACGAATGATAATAGAAAAAGAAAATAAGGACAACAATAAAACTAGGTCTCTTTATTGTAGGAAAGCTTTACAGTGTAAGCTAAGATGCCACATTGCTCCGAATATCTAAATCTCTACGTAGTTTTATCATTATCAGTGAATATATATAAAGCACTCACTGAATCTTTGTCTGCTTTTGAATTTACAGGCATAGAGAGTCTATGTGATATCTACCCATATCTCAGAATTACATTTTAGTCAATAACCTATTTCAGCTCAAAAAAAACCCTTTGGCTGAAGCTACTAATCACAGCATATTTCACTGGTTAATGTTATTTTCCTTCTCAGGGTTGATTTTATAACTGTCTAGGGTTGAGAAAATGCTAAAAAGAAATCTTCTTCCATCAAAATTCTTTCCCCATTTACCTGCCTCTCTCCTACTGCTGAACACCCATCTGTAGACATCTGTTTCTTTTTAGCTGCTACAAGAGTATACTCTCAAAATTATTCATCAGGAAAATATCTATTTATAATATCTAAGACACTACTAGTAATTATAATGTTTATTATTCTTGTTCATAGAGATAGAAACAATGGTTAAAATTGTTGTGTGCCTATCAGTAGGCTAAGAATCATATTATCTCATTTAATCTTTCACCAACCTCATTAAAATGAAGCTACTGCTATATAACTTGGTAAAATAGCTAGGATGTGATAGACCTGTCCCATTGGGTGAGCACCTCCCTCCTTTCTTTCCCTTTATTCAACTTACATTTACTTCTCATTCTTCCTTCCTCCAAGTTATTCTTTTTCCTTCATTTTCCCCTTGTGCCTCCCTCTCTTTTCCCATTTAAGGCAGAGAAAGCTCAAGAACCCTCCTTTTCTAAATTGTGTCATTAGAACATATATTTAAAAATAGGATTCAAATAATACTTTTTCCCCCCCAATTTACTGTTGTCCCCAGCTACTAAGGAACTGGACACTGACATCCTTTGTTCTTGCTGGTTTGTCGCTAAGGACTAAGTGCAAGTCATTAAGGTTCAGAGAGTTCAGGCTGATTGTGCCTCATTTATGCAATTGCCAAGGACACACAGTGGTATGGCTAATTATTGCTTAGAAGGTACTTGAAGTTCCTCCGATGAAAATGGCCACGGAGGAGCACAGAGTCATTACCGTAATCACAGCTGCAAAACAAACACTTTCTCGTGGAAGGTCACAAACCTATGAACTGAGTCACACCGTGGAGGGTGGGATTAACCTTACAGAGCTGGATGTGATGACTGGCTGCATGTCTACATACCCTGACTACCCGGTACCTGAAAGAATGAAGGGCCCTGGGCAGGTTCTGGGAGGATCTCAGAGGAACAACTCTTCTTTCTTGCACCTTCATGCAAGGCCCATAGACGCTCAGCTCCATCCACCCTGCCTGGAGTTGCGCCAAGGGTGAGACTGGCATTCACAGGACCTATCAAACACTAGGAAGTTGTCCCTGGCCCTGTTCCTCTCCCTCCTTCCCTTTCCTCCAAACACTCTGTCCCGGTTCTGCCATTTCTAGTTCAGAGCTCCCCTCTGTCCCAGGAGAAGAGGGCTTGTCTGTGGATCTCAGCAAATGTCTTAGCACTTGAAGAGGCTGCACTGTGAAAAGCTATTATAATGATCAGCCGGCATTTCAACTGTCGTGGTTTGTTTGCCATGCCGTGTTTGATGGGCTGTAAACATAAAAGAGTAACTCTCAATACACAGTGTCTGTGATTTGCTAGTTAGGGGTTTGATCACACAGTACCCACACTCACCGCCACAGATAGCGCAGTGATAGCGCTGGTACCCTGACCGCCTTCCCTGAACTTTTGGGGGAACCCACCACTGTACTGTTCGCCACCCTCCTCTGCCTGCTGTGCCCTGGTATAAATACAGGAACCCAAGAGATGAAAACCTGCCTTTCTCTTATCATCGAGGATGCTTAGCATGCACAAGATTACATTGGAAGATGTCCAGCTTCTGCCTAATGGGCAAGTCCACAGTGAGGGGAGATCAAAGGCATGGAGCTTCCAAACTGCAGTTACATTTAATATTGCAAGAGTCAGGAGGGCAGATTAAAATAGGCTTTTCTTGAAGTAAAATGTGGGGGTCTGTTCCGCATTGCTGAGTGTTTAATCCAGCCAGGAAGCCGGGTTTCCACAGAGCTTCTGCAGGCCTCCAGCTCCCAGCTCCATCTCACAGGCAACGCCACTTTCTCTTTGATGGAAGGTCTTCCCTAGAGACTGTCCTCCCTTCCCAACAGGGGATCCAGCTTCAGAACAGCACTTTCTCCTCCATGGCAAAGGCAGCAGGACAACAAAAACACTCAGCTTTGGGAAAAGAATTTGTAAACAAGTATGACAGGATATTCAGAAAACTGGTGCAAAGTGCATCACCTTATTCAACACAAATTATGTGAGAGGTGTATTTGTATTGTGTTGGCAATTCCCTCCTATCAGGTAGGTCTTCGGTTTCATTATTATGATTAGTATTATTATTATTATCATCACCTTTATTTTATTACTGTTATTATTATTAATTCACCATCTGCTACTGCAAAGGCCAGAAACCATAAATTCTTAAAAAACCCAGGGAAATAAGTGGCCCCAATGTCATCATTTCCAGTACCTGCTGCTGGGCAGAACACTCTAAACCAGAAAGGCCTTCTTTAAAAAAAATTATTATTGAGAGTATTACAGAGGTCCCCTCCCCCCTTTGGTCCCTCTCCACCTGGTTCCCACCCTGCACCAGACCTTCCCCCGCCCCATCGTCTGTGTCCATAGGTAATGCATATAAGATGAAAGGCCTTATTCTTGACGGATTATCGAGTGGATTCCAGCGCTTCCTTCCATAAAAACCTTGCAGATGCTCAGGAGGCTTTTCATCTCTGGACCAAATTTCTCTTTCTTTCATGTAATTCAACTTCATTTAAGGAAATTAGAGTATACAGTACTGGGTAAAACAAGAAGCACACAAATGTCACTTCTGAGAGCTCATAGTTCAGGAAGGTGTGCGTCCTCAGGTGTACTGCCCTGCTTCCTTCTGAGGGTGCACACACAGCACTTTTTCTTCCGGCCAGAGCTCTGGGTGTTTGCTGTCACCCAGGGGCACATCTTAGCCTCTTCTGGCCTCAGCTTAACATCTTGATGAGATATTTATTAGCAACTTGTGTTTGCATGTGAAAGTGTAGCTAAGTTTGCCCAAGGACACACAGCCATTAGCTGGGGAGGCAAGAGTTAAGCTCTGGTAACATCTGATTCCAAATCCTAATCATGGCTGCTCACCAACCATCCTGAAATCAAAACATAGTTCTATTCACGTCCAAACTAAGTTGGCAGAAAAAACTAACCAGAATTTAGAGCATATTTCTAATAATTGTTTAAGTTCTTTATTCTAATGTGTATGCAGTTAGATAAATAAATATTAATGTGTTTTGAATACAGAACACTGCCTCAGCACCTGTTGGTGATGTCATATAAAATATGGTGAACACACCATATTACCTCTCTAAAATTAGATGAGAAATAAACTCTGAAAAAAAGAAAAAGAAATAAACTCTGAAAAGTGTATGGGCTCAAGGGTTTTGCTTAGCAGACTGTGGATGTGTATTATAACTTATGACAGTTCAACTTACAGTTTTTTGACTTTACGATGGTGCAGAAGTAACATGCATTCAGTAGGAACCATACTTTGAATTTTGGTGTCCTGGGCTAGTGACATGTGGGGCGATACTCTCTGCTGCTGCTGGATACTCTCTGATGCTGATCAGAGAGCAGCAGTCCTCCCCCTGCCCCCGCCCCCCTCCGCCCGAATCAGCTATACAAAAACACGGGTCAACATCTGATACTCTACAGTGTACTGTGTTGCCAGCCTTTTTTGTATACTGTGGATTGTGTTTTCCCATCCCATAATGTCTACAAATGCCCATCTGGGTCTCCTGTTTCCGGCAAGAAGAAGAGGAAGGCAAATACTATTGAGTTGAAACTCAAGATAATCTCCCAACTGTGGGCTAATATAAACATTCTGAGCATGCTTAATGTGGGCAAGGCTAAGTTGTTATGTTCAGTAGATTAGGTGTGTTAATGCATTTCTGACTTAATGATAGGTTTATTGGAGCAGAAACCATCTTAAGTCGCGGAGCATCTGTATACACTCATTCTAACAATGTTGCACTATGACGGCACCAGTCCTTCAGATGGCTGAAAGCAAAGAAAACCTCTGTCCCTCCCAAAGCAGAGGCCAAAGCAAAGGCTTTGAAGCAAAGAAAGAATTGCTAAGAGACGTCCACAGCCACACACAAAAAGATTCCCACATCACCCACCTTCTGACGGCCCAAGACACTGCTGAAGGCAGCCCAAATATGCTCAGAAGAGTGGCCCCAGGAGGAACAAACTTGACCACTATGCCATCATCAAATTCCCCGTGACTACCGAGTCAGCCATGAAGAAGTCAGAAGACAACAATGCTCTGTGTTCATGGCAGGTGTCAAGGCCAACAAGCACCAGATCAAACAGGTTGTGAAGAAGCTCTATGGTATTAACATGTCCAAGGTCATCTCCCTGATCAGGCCTGATGGAGAGAAGAAGGCATATGTTGAACTGGCTCCCGACTATGATGCTTTGGATGTTGCCAAAAAAATTGGGATCATCTAAACTGAGTCCAGATGGCTAATTCTAAATATAAAAACATTTTCATAATCATTTATTTAAACATTTCTTAAGTGACTTGAGATCTTTGAATCAAAGTTTTAACCCATAAATTATATGTCATTCAATGGATACTTTTAGCTTTTATTTTTTTTTTTTTAGCTCTGATTCCTCCCCCACCCCCCCACCCCCATTTTATAGATGAAGCTTTAAAAATACTCCACACATTTATGCCAAAACCGGTTTGGCTCAGTGGATAGAGCGTCGGCCTGCGGACTGAAGGGTCCCAGGTTCGATTCCGGTCAAGGGCATGTACCTGGGTTGCGGGCACTTCCCCAGTGGGAGATGTGCAGGAGGCAGCTGATCGATGTTTCTCTCTCATCGATGTTTCTGGCTCTCTGTCTCTCTCCCTTCCTCTCTGTAAAAAATCAATAAAATATATTTAAAAAAAAAAATACTCCACACATTTAAAGGGAAAAAAATTAGCAGAGTAGATGCTGAATAGATTCCAGTGCATTTTCCTCCTTTAGATCTTCTTTCAGAGGGGAATGAACTTCTCTGCCAGGGTATAGCGACTGCTTCTTCAGTCTTCAGTTTGTGACTGGGGAACTCAGAGGGGTGTAGTAGATCTGGCTACCAGCGCGGAGAGGTATGTTTCTGAAATGTTCTTAGAACTAATGAAACTATTCACACCTGAACTAGACTTTTAAAAAAATGAATTTACAGAAACCAAGAGAATGAGATTAACAAAGGAGCTGGAAAGGCTGATTACTATTTCCTGGCAGCACTGGACCATTGAAATGCCCCGGAAGGTTGAGAAAGTGTCTTAGATTGTGGGGCGGTTCTTCCTCCCCAGACTAGGGGAAGGTGCACACCAGCAGAGATGGGACTTGCCCTGGATCAATCCTGTGACTGGCTGTGACACTGTCATTCCCCACATCATGGCTTATTCTAAGATTTGAAAGCCCCAAAAGAGTAATTAACTGCTTGCCTCTCTTGTCCCCCTGCCATGATGCAATATGCATTTTTGTTTCCTGTGACTTTTGCCCTCACTGCCCTGCCTCAGATTCAAACCCCAGAGCCCTTCCCAGACAGGAAACTTGTATTGTGCCCTGGGCAAATGTCCCTGCACCAGACACCAGGGTTGTCCCTCACCTCACTTTAACTTGGCTATCATGGTGTTTGCTCTTTACTTCCAACCTGCAGCCTTCCGGCATGGTATGTCACTCTCTAAGTATGTGAAGGAGTTTTACTGATTAGCAGCCTCCTTTATTGTAATTTTTGAACACAAATCCTACTTCTTTAAAATATATATATATATACATATATATATATATACACATATATGTATATATATACATATATATACACATATATATACATATATATATGTATATATTGATTTCAGAGAGGAAGGGAAAGGGATGTACAGAAACATCAGTGATGAGAATCATTGATTGGCTACCTCCTGCACACCCCACACTGGGGATTGAGCCCACAACCTGGGCAAGTGCCTTGACCAAAATCGAACCATGACTTCCTGGTTTATAAGTCGATGCTCAACCACTGAACCATACTAGCTGGGTTCTTCCTACTTCTTTAATCCTGAATTACATACACACCTGGAGCTATTCCAGAGTTCTCCTGGCTGACTCCTCCCCCCAGGTTCTCTGACCTTCTCTGACAGGTGGTCCTGGGAGGCCCTAGGGGGTGGCGACTCACCCTAAGCTGCTACAGAGATGAGGCTGAGGACACAGTGCTCTCTTCACTCCCAAACAGAACAGTCTTTGCCATCCCAACCAGATGTATTCCAGACTACACTTGCCCACATTTCATTCCCTGATAAAGAATTTGCCCACGGCAATGCTGCTTTTCACTAAAGCAATGTGCAACGAATTTCCTAAGCCAGGCCCATTCCTTGGTCGCCCACTAACAGGAGGCTTGCTGGAAAAGGACATCCTGGTCATTGGTGAACCACTGCTTTCTTCTCTTCTGAGTGATCTTCCATGGCCATGCCAGGAGATCTGTCAACTTCAGAGATGGCACATAGATGTGAGTTTAAATTCCCAACTTTCCCCCACTTTCCTATTATTCCTGTCATTGTCAGGCCCTTCCCCTTGCGGGGTCCCAAGCTGCTTAGGAGGCGAACTCACATGGATGTGAATCTTGTCTCTGACCCTGTTCATTGTTCTGTGTCTGTTTCCACAGGCAATGTGGGGCAATCCCAGGACTTATTTCACAGGCTTGTGGGAGAATCCCTCTGTCACTGGGATGGACTATCTGATCAAATGGAGATGGTGCATTCACTCCGATAAAAATCAGGTAATAGGCTTTGAAAAACTCTTCCCTCTGTTTATTCCCCATTCAAGGTGACATTGATGGAAAGTGGTCCTGGTGGATGCTCATTACTGCTGGGGGTGCCGAGGGAGTGTTCAGCAAGTGAGAGGTACAGGTCTTAGTTACTCTCAGGATCAGAGGTCATAGCTTCAGACTTATCAACATACGGGTCCTGGCTCGGTTTTCTTAGCCAAAGATAAGCTCGCTGTTGTCATATTAGTGATTACATCCACTGAAAAGGTCCATATGACGGTCAAATACACCAAGAGACACAAGCCAAATGAGATTTTAATATGCTGAAATAATATATTTCTGACTTTGAAAAGTACCCTGCATGGTTAAACCTCGTCCTTTTTACTAAAGAGGGATAATTTGCTTCAGATTAAAGTCAAAACAATAAAGCTGCGGATGGAAAATGACCTTTCTTGTCCTTACACATATCAAGTAGCTGCCTGGAGTAGTGAGCCCAGCAGGAATTCCATTTAACTAACTGACTGAATCCACAGGACTCCAAAAACTCGTTCCTTACTGCTGAGGCACTAAGCCAAACAATTCTGTCACTAGGAGCCCAGGAGTTTTCATGGCGACACCTTGGTGTGATGGCATTTTTGTGTACCAGGCTTGGTGATGTTAGCTTTGTAAATTTTTTTAACTCCAAGTTTATATCTCCACTTTTAATATTTCACATGATCCTTGTTTTGATGTGATGTCATCAACATATTGGAATTGGAAATTTGGTTTAAAATCTACTTCCCACACCTCACATAAGGTTGAATATACACAGCAGGTGATGATATATTTTGACCTGCCATTTGCTTCTTTCTGTAGAGAGGTTTCTTGCAGCCATTCCAGACTTTAGCATTCCTGTGCAATTTAATATATTTTTAGGTAGGTCCATGGATAAGAAGCACCATGGGTAGCAGAGTTTCATTAACTTCTGAAGAATCATTTGGAATTCCTAGGTGTAGCTGAAAGACATAAAACTCTAATAGAGAAATATAAAGATGAAAATACTAGCCTTACTCTAAGTAAGTAATCCTATCTAATAAAAGACAAAAAGGGTAATTAACCGTACCTCCACTATGCTTCCCATTGGCTAATCAGTGAGATATGCAAATTAACTGTCAACAAAGATGGCGGCCGGCAGCCATGCAGCTGAAGTGAGCAGGAGGCTTGCTTGCTCCAGTGATGAAGGAAGCCAAGGTTCCCCGCCTGCCGTGGCCCAGCTCTGAGCCTGAAAGCAACAAAGTTTCAATTATAGAAGGTAAATAAACCCCAGATACCTGCTTTCAGCCAGCCAAGGCCTCAGAGCTGGAGCGAGCAGGATGGCAACGAAGTTTCAATTATAGAAGGTAAACAAACACCAGAATAAAAAAGAAAAGAAAAAAAGGAGAGGCTGGGAGCTTCAGTCGCCAGCTTGGCCAGCCTGAAAACAGCCATTAGCCACTCATCCAGGCTGGCCAGGCACCCCAGTGAGGACCCCCACCCTGAAGAGGGTGTGACCAGCTGCAAACAGCCATCAGCCCCTCACCCAGGCTGGCCAAGCACCCAAGCGGGACCCCCACCCTGATCTGGGACACCCTTCAGGGCAAACCATCCGGCCCCCACCTGTGCACCAGGCCTCTATCCTATATAGTAAAAGGGTAATATGGTAACTGACCCTAACAGCAGAGAGACTGGGAATGACTGGTCACTATGACACACACTGACCACCTAGGGGCAGACGCTCAATGCAGGAGCTGCCCTCTGGTGGTCAGTGCACTCCCACAGTGGGAGCTCTGGTCAGCCACAAGCCAGGCTGATGGCTGCCAGTACAGCGGTGGTGGTGGGAGCCTCTCCTGCCTCCTCAGAAGCACTAAGGATGTCTCACTGCAGCTTAGGTCTGCTCCCGGCTGGCAAGTGGACATGCCAGAGGGATGTCTGATTGCCAGCTTAAGCCCAATCCCCTGGGGAGCAGGCCTAAGCCAGCAGGTGGTCATCCTCTGAGGGGTCCCAGACTGCGAGAGGGCATAGGCCGGGCTGAGGGACACCCCCCCACCACCACCACCAAGTGCACAAATTTTTGTTCACCGGGCCTCTAGTCTTGTATAATTGGCTGCCTCTAAAATAGGAACACATAGCAAGTAACATGCTTGTAGCATTATTTGCTTCTGTGTCCTTGCGCAAAAAAGGTGGATCTTGGCTCTTATACAAGTGTGCAGATAAAATATGCATCAGAAGTCAGAACATTTATCCTAAAGTGGGTGTGTGTGTGGCCAGTCTGGCTCTAGAAAAATAAAAAAATAAAAAAAAACTCCTCTGTGTCACTTTTTTTTCTATTTCTGTGATGATTCCTTCTTGTCAAGAGCTGTGAAGGGTCTGTGATTTTACGCAACTTGCAAGCTAAAATGTTAGCCTGCTGCAGTTTCACAGTTGCTGGCAGAAGATGTGACATTCTTGGGTCAAAGGTAAAGGGTGATTTATTACTCACAGAAATTGTAGTTGCTTGATATCATCATTTTTCTTGTGCGGTTCCTCAAAGATCCAGTTCCCATGAGCAGCATGAACAGGGCCAGGCGATACCAGCACGTGCATTAGGTTGCTGATTAGTCCAGAGAAATAGAACCAATAAAACATATTGTCTCTCAGGGTGTGCAGGAATTCAAGAGGTCCATGAAGAATTGCCTTTTAGCACTTTTTTCTTCCCCTTTAAATCGATGGTATCAAAACCGGTAGCTAAAATAAGGTATTTGTACCATAATGAGAATGCTTTTCTTATGATTGCTCCTCTTCAGGCTAGTTTATATGTTAAAAACAGCATTGCTCATTGTAAAACTGGAGATTCAAAATTTATTGGGTAAGATGGAGATGGCTTTGGGAGCCAGGACACCTGCCTGTATGGTGGGCACAGTGGCAGACGTGGGGTAACTGCCCACCAGAATTCATGCTCCGCACTGGACGTTAGGACATTGTTCTCAGCCGAGATCACATTTTCTGTCCCGTCTTGCAGTTAGAAGCATCACACTAAAGAGTTTTAGGAACAAATGTGAGCAGAAGGGATGTGAGGCTCTTACAGAGGCTAATGAAGTCTTCATGAGCACTCTCCCACATTCTTTTTCCTTTTGGCTAGCAAAGAGGGGAATGGCCATACAGAGACTTAGAAGCTAATAGGGAAGAAGGTTGAGACTTTTGTGGATGGTAAACACCTATTAACTCATTCACTGACAATTCTGTTACATTACTTTATTGTGCTTAAGCTATTTCATATATTTTGGAGACTACCTACTATGGCAACTAGCCTACCCTAATTCACACTAGTACATTTCATTGGTTAGTAGTGATTTTGCAGGAATGAGGAGTCATCTCTTGACTTCTCCAAAAAGCCTCTGTTCTTCCTTGGTCATCTATTGTAGAGGTTTTAGAGTCCCCTTTTCTTTTCCACAGAAAACTATAAATTTGATTAAAATGAACAATACAGGGAGATGAAGATAACAGAGATGTTTACTGGCTCAAATACCTTCCATACATTTAAGGATGTAATTTATGCTATATTAGGATTAATAGATTACCCAAATATGGCCACTCATAGTAGAGATCCCACAGTTGACTGAATCTCCATAGATCTCAGGCAACAATATCTTTGTCAACTTGTTAATACTAAAACATTTAACAAAACCCCAAATAATAAAAAGGGTTGGTGGCAGCCCTTTGAATGGTAATCACAAATGTTTGCCTTTCTGGAAACAAATGCCCGCTGCTAAATAAATAAATAAATAAATAAATAAATAAATAAATAAAATTTTGCCCTTGTGGGAATACCAGTGCCCTGCCTGCATACTCTTTAACCGAGAAATAAGTGCATACTCAGCTCACTATGGTTCAGAACTGTATGTATTGATATAAAGCATTTCTATAAAGGGGCAAATAGTAAATATTTCAGCCTTGATGAGCCAGATGGTCTCTGTAGAAACTTGTCAACTGTGCTGTGACACCCAAGCAATCACAGATAGGACATAAATGAACATAAAAGTGGCTGTCTTCTAATAAAACCTTACTTACCCAAAAGGACTTTTGTCCGTACCCTACTTTGCTAACCCCTGACCTAAAGAATTTATATTCTGTCTGCATGAAGATATAATGACTATTGAGCTCTGGAGACGAACTGGATTGGTTTGTATATCTGACTAGCATGGGATGCACTCAAAAGTTAATAACTATTTACTTTTCAAATTCAAACTTTCTGTCATCAGCAAGGTGAAGTCACAAATATTAATGCCTTATAGTTGATATGCATTTTAAAAAAAATGATCTTCTCAAGACAGACTTTCTCCTGGCCACACAGATATAAGTCAATCTGATACTTATAAGACAGAGATCCAAAGAGAAAAAGGTACCGCTGGCCCCATAAGTAGAACTTGCAGCAGGAGCTGAGATTTAAGGCAGTAAGTCTTTTTCAATGTTGCTTATAAAAATTCAACTTCCGCATGAAGCAAACTTCAGGAATAAAAACTCAACAGGAGAGATAGGAGTGTATATAAATAGGGTACCTGCAAAAGCCGATTACAGCTTTCACTAGGATCCCACGCAGCAGATAAGAATGATAGAATGCAAATGGGGGAATTCGGTGTCACTGCAGCTAAAGGTGTTGTCATAGGGTGTTTGCATCTCCCATTCCCAAGCAGCGAAGTAACCAGCAGATTACTACCAGCTCTCCTAGGGCGGTGCTGCTGTAACCATAGGTGACACATCTGCGCATTTCCCAGAGTAATTAGAGGGTGATTTTTCAGGGAAAGTGTGCAAAGTTTCTATTTTAGACTGGGTGTGATGGAGAAAATTTAAAAGGAGACAGCCTTGGTCATAAGGCTACATTTCTGCTAAAATTAGTAATAAATTGGAGATTTGAAGGAAGGAGTAAGCAGATTGTAGACTTAGGCTGACTTCTTTGGAAGTTTTTCCAGAACCCAGTCTTATGTCTTTGAAAGTTTGTGTTTGCCTTTGTTTCTCTATTCAGATAACTAACACTATACCTGAAGCCATTAGAAACTTTTTTCTCTAAAGTGTAAAGATGCCTATTTATTTGATGATTTTCCCTCTGTGACTATTAAAGTGTTATATAGTATGTATGTATATTATGTATTCTAACACTCATACATGGCTAAAGAGTATATTAAATGAAAATTACAATATTTCAGTTTCTACTGACTTAGGTAATTTTAAATATACGCTACTTAGCATAACTTTTTAATTGTTCACAGACTATTACGTGTCTGAAATTCTTTCCCTCTGTTTAAGGATAAAGTGAAATTCTTTATACCCTTGTTTGAGGTTTTTTCACTGTTATGATAAGCTGATGAATACTTAAGTGGAAATTAAATGCATATGGTTTCAGATCCACTGAGTCTGGCTCACAAAGAGTTGTGTTAAAAAAGCACTTTTGAACTTTTTATAAGAAGCCTATTGAATATCTTTCATGGATCCTTAGAGGAGTCAGAAATAGAAAGTTCCAGAATCCTAGGAACAGAGAAAACTTGACCCAAAAAGGTAAAGTTACACTGAGGCTTGGAAAACAGGAAATTCTAGATGGTTTTTGGCAAAACATGCAGTGCCCCGCCTCCGCTCAGTGTGTGGTAAAGTTTCTCCCAGTCTGTGCATTCCTTCTAAGTCAGAAATTCCCATTCCATGACTAGGAATAGTAGCAGCAGCAGCAATACAGCCTTCATGAGGATGAACAAAGAACACTGCCCCTGTGGTTCCTCAGCAAAATATCACTCATTTCAAAACAGACCTGGGGATAGGCCATTTCCCAGACACTGGGGAATCACCTTCCTAGTGGGAGGGAGAGAGCCATTGTTCAGGAAAGGAAGTCCTGTGTGAATGAGCATGTTTGTGTCTTCTGTTGGATCAGCCACAGAACTGGGCCGGGCAGGGCCGCGCTTCTTGGAAATCCATGTTCCTGTGTGGTGGTCATTCCCTGGAGATAGTGGGAGCTCAGAGCACCCTGCTCTTCAGCCCAGAGGAAAACACCCAGCGACAACACCAACACCAACAAGAAGGGTAGAAACAATGGGTGTGTTTGAAATTCCATTTGCATGAAGAACGCTGGGGAAAGCCTCCAGTGATCCTAGCTGGTGGAAAACAGATTCCTAGGCTCATTGTTCTGCTCCATGGGTAAGTGAGCAAAGACATGTGGGCGTGTGCAGTTTGGAAGAACATAGACTTGCGCGAAACGTGGGAATTGTCGTTTTTCATTGTCCAGGGGATAGATGTGGAGTGATTTGTTAGCTCCTAAAATAAAAAACAAAACAACAACAACAACAAAACAAAAAATAAAAAACAAGCATGTATCCTCTATCCCCCAGTGCATTTCCAAAAAAAAAAAAAAAAATGTCCAAAAGTCAGGCCCCAGCCTCTCTTCCTCCACAGGTCATGGTGAATCACAGTTTTTGTGGTTATGCTATTCAAACAGGCAGGCACTTGGGGTTTGTCTCTTGTTTAATTTACTACAAGATCACACAAGATATTTTCAACAGAGCTTCAGAAAGCATCTTGGGAAATCCACAAAAACGGGCTGAGTCATCTCACCCACAACAGCCAGGCTACATCTGACTGAATCTTCCTCTTTTGTCTCTTGGGAGAAAGTGCTCAACCTCAGCCAGATGTGAGAGCAAGGATGCAGATATTGATTTGGGTCAGGCAGGAGAGCCCCAGCAGAACATGGGCCCTGCGAACCCACGGGCTTTTCCATCGTGAGGGGAAAGCGGGAGGGACCCTACTCACCATTGGCTTTCGGAGCTCAAGACTCAAACCACAATGGAGATAATAAGGGAAAAGTGACTGTATTAGGAATCTGTTGCTAAAAATCACAATTTATGTGGAGGGAGCTGCATTCCATCCATCTCCATGTCATCATATCACATGGTACAGACCGAGCTAGGTTTTTTTGTTTGTTTGTTTGTTTTTAATTCAGGTTAAGCACCTTTCTAAATCCACCAAGCAGGTTGTATTTCTTTTTTGTCCTGTGACCTGATCCTTAGATTAGAGGAGGTGTTAATTTGTTTGCTCAAGCACAAGCCCAAAGAGAATTTGGCTTTTTTATTTATAACAGAATTGGATTTCTGGCTTCTACCAGTTCAAACTAGTGTTCAAAATAAAATCAGTCAGGAAAGGCGAAGGAACACAGTGAGTAGATGAGTTGTTTGGTGTTTAGACACTGTCTCTTTTCATAGGAGAGTCACATTTCAAGCTGGGAGGTGTTTCCCCTTTTCAAAAAATGCTTGTGAAATGCATGACTCATCATGCTATTGCAAACAGCCAAAAAAGTTCCAGAGTACAGGGCAGGACAAACCACAGTGAGTCTAATATTTTAGACACTTGCTGAGACAGTTTTTCCCACTCGGGTCCCGAAGGGGTGGGAGAAGAGGGTCCCTGCTTCCATCCCCAAAAGTTGTTCCCGTCTTAAACCGAAACAGGTCTAATAGGGAGAATTCTCTGACACGTCCCATGACCGACTTTCACATCCCGCCTGTAATTCTCCCAGTTGGCAGAGCTTTCTCTATTTGAAGAATTTGGCTCAGAGCATGAAGTGGGCGAAGGAGGGAGAGGAATACTAATACTTCAGCTAGTGAGAAAAAAAGACAAATAGGTTTTTTTTCTATAGCGTGAATCCCAAGTAAGAAAGTGCTTTATTTCTAGCTCTGAAAGAAAAAAACACACACACACACACACACACCAAAAAACCCAAAGGAGATCTTCCCTTCACACATGCAGAGATGCCACCTTGAGAAATGGATGTTGGCATAAGTAGATGGTGGGCCCTGTGCTGTCAGGGACTTGTGCTTTCCTATTTGCCATTATGCCAACACAGGCATGACAGCATCCCTCTTCGGGGTGGCCGATTTTAGCTTGAAGAACAATAAATGTGACTGAAATGCCCCCAGCCAAGCACCGCATGCATTTAACCATACCTTCCTTATGGGGAGCTGGATGCCCAGGGCCACTTAGTCCTGTGCTGCATGTGCACTGGGGCAGGTGCTGTGACGGCATGGTGGCCTCGAAAAGCCATGCTAGGCATCCCCGTCACCAGGATTGATGTCCCAACCGTATGTAAGAATTTGCTCTGGGGGAGCTCAGACCTACTGGAGAGTGAAGGCCAGCGAGGGGCTCCTGTGCCACAGCCCCAGGACCTGAACCCAGACACCAGGATCTATACATATTTTTTCCTGGTACAAGGTAGACATTGAGTTTCAAAAGGGACTCATTACTTTTAATTTTTTTTTTGCTTACCAACAAAAAGGTTAAACAAACTGTGTGTATGTACTCAAAACTACAGAATAGTAAATACATGCATTTTGGTAAACCTGTCTCTCAGAACCAGCGACAAAACAGCCTGATCCTGGCTCAGGGCGCCTCACCACTAAATGCCACCGCTGACCACAACAGGGTCCAGGTTTCTTCCAAGCACATCATCTGTTCTCACTATTTTTTGCATTATACCCCTTGTGCCATGATGCAATTTCTCCTATTCAAATGGATTCTCCACCAAGTCTCTAATTTTGATCAAAACTTTTTTCATTATGCTCTTAGTCATTTTTTAAAAAATCCAAAAAGGTTTTACTCACAGGCATCCTGCAGTGTCTCAAAAACTGCAAGGAAGCTGGAGGCTGGCTGTATTCACACGGACAAACCCTTCAAAATGTGTCCAAGCTGCCACTTCCCTTCCAAGACACACGCCAACACACACACCGATACCCTTTTCCAAACAAATGGTTTGCTGTTCTTAGTTTCCATTAGTTATTGAACGATATTTTTTCTTATCCTATCCTAGGCCCATGACTTCCAGGAGAGTGTTTTCCAGTCTCTGTAAATGGCTTAAGGAAGTAAGTTGTCGTTTTTATTTGGTGTACTTCTTCTCTTCAGCCTGAAAGTTAAATCCTGAGCCTAACGCAGCGGGGCACCTCTGGAGAAAACATTATAGTTATTAGGAGATGAAGCTGGCGTTTTGGTTTTCAAGGCATTCAATAAACTCTGCTAAAATATACTGACTAACCCACAGCCAGAACTAAAAATCCTCAACAGCAAATTTTTGCTGGGGACACGGGGGAAGAGGGGCGGGAGTGTGTGTGTGGGGGGCGGGACAGTCTGAATAAGGAAATCCTATGCATATTGGCTTGGCTGTAGGGAAGGTTCTGGAAGCGAGAGCAGGCACATTGTGTTGAAATAGTGTTGGCGGCAAACAGAGACGCTCAGTTTGTGGTGAATTTACACTGTTACCAGGGATGGAAACAATGAGAGTTTTATGAGGCTTGTTTACATATCCAGAAAGTACGTGTAGCTTTCAGAAGCAGTGTGCTGTGGCAAATGTCTGACATTTGGTTGCTATCCCCAAAATAGCTCCCCTCCCACTGGCACGGGAGTTCTGAACGTCCTCCTCTGTCTCAAGGTACCAAGAGCCATAAATCCATTTTTAATTAGCATTGAGTGAAATGCTGAAGATGATAGGATCTTTGTGCTAAAAATGAAACCCAAATGGGTCTGGCTGATTTATGTCTAATTCAGAGTTGTGAGTTAATTAAAACGACATACTGAATTAAAAAACAAAAAACTGGCAGATTCCTTCCCACGTGAAATTTAAATTCAGTGTCTTATGGCTTAGGTATCTCCACATTCCATTTCATTGTCACATTGCTTAATATGTTTATTCACTCCTCTTCCAACAACGTACAGCTCACTTTCTGAACTGGCTTGTTTCTCATAAAATCCTTGCATTTCTTAGTGACTCAAAGCTAAAGTTTGCATACAAATACATCTTTGCATCTTCCTGGGTGATGTATCTGATGGTTCTGTAAAGATTAACACTCTTCCTTACCAGGCTTCTATTACGGGAGAAGGTTAATGTTAACTTTAAATATAGGGTATGGAGACAAAGTTCCAAATGAAAAGAGAAATAAAATGATGTGGATTTTTAAACTGTCAGAGGGTGAAATCCAGATAGTAATATGGAAGTGAAATTTTAATAGTACATTTGAAAAAGGAAATTTTCCCATCAAAACCCTAATTGTTATGCCATTTTTACAAGAATAAAAACAAGAATTCCTGTAAATTAAAGCTTCTATCTTCTTCCACTCTTAGAAGTACAAAACATTTTAAGTTAAATTAAGCTATAGAATAACATAACTTCAGGAGCAGTCAACGAATAATTATTAAATAATTTGAAAAATGTACTTATGCTTGTATTTTTATAGATGCTCAACTTCCAAATGCCAGGATGCCTAAGCACTTCATTTTTATTGACATGTAAGTTACAGACAATAACATGCTGAATAGCTACCTTCTGTGTAACCATCATGCCAAACAATATATAGAGCATATCTGTCACCGGGAAAAGTTCCCCTGTGCCCTTTCCAGTGAATTCCCAAAAACCGATTTTGGCCTCTTCCCATTTGTTGGACACACGTGCTGGAGGGTCTGTGCTGCTGTAGGCATGGGTGGTGCATTCCTTCTCACTGCTGTGTGCAGGCCCTGGGGCAGGGCCACGGGCGGTGCTGGGCTCCCTGGGATTCTCGCCCATCAGGCCAGTCCACTTTGGCCACCAACCCCAGAGAAACCAGCTGGTGGCTCCTCCTTCACACCTAGATTGTTCCCCCTTCTTCTCCCTTCTCTGCAGGCATGAAATCAGACAGTATTTTCTCCTCAGGGAAGGGCTTCTCACTTCTCTATCCTCAATTCTCTGGATGGTTTTAAAATCCTCTGATTTTGCAGACTGTCTGGCTATGTTCCACTGTTAGGATGAGTGTGACTCTCTCCTATGATTTTTTATACTAACCATAAGGGACAGCCCTCCCCAAGTACCTCTAATATATACATTATACATTTTCTTTATAAAAAAAATCATTTTTTCTTTATTTTCCTCCCAGTGGCAGCAGGTACACAGGAGCACAGGGAGCACGGTGAGAAGAGGGTCCTTCAGGACACCTTTTCAAAGAGCTGCTCCCTGCCCCCTCAACACAGTCTCTCTCACCTTGATGTGAGTTGCCTTCTGGAGGTGAGTATTTTATCTCACCCTGGAATAGGTACTCTTATTCGGTAGAATCAGGGAGACTTAGAGATAAGTAGCGATGATCTGATTTAAGAAAATTTTTATTTTATAGGTGAGAAAACTCATAGGAATGATCTTATATGAGCAGGCAACATGGAGACTCTCACATATCAGAGTGTTGAATGGGTCTTGAAGAAGGAGTAGGAGCTTGCTAGGTAAACAGAAGTGAAGGAGGGGATGAAGGTTCAGACAGAGGAAACGTGAATGGGATGGGGTGTTCAGGAGGCTGTGGAGAGTAGAAGCTAAGATTAACAGTAAGCATTACTGCCAACATCAAACAGGTAAGGACCACAGACAGGCCTTTAGGAACTGGTGCTGAGGCATGGCCAGCGAGCAGCCCTTGCACTCAAAATACCCCGAATGCCTACATACCCTTTTATTTCCTCTTCTCTTCTGACTTTCCTACTCCACCCCCTCTCTTCTTGCAGGAACTAGGGGACAGTTCAGAATCAAGCCCTTCTTTTTCCCGCTAGACTAGACTGCATATATTTGAAAGGTCGGGCTGTGTGTTTCTCACTGTGGTACCCATTGCATTTAGGCTATCTCATGTGGAATAAACACTGGAGTCCTTTCATTTGTGCAACAAATATTTATTGCTGACCTGTGATGAGGCAGGTGCTGCTCTAGTTCTTTGGGATACATCATTACACAAAAGAGTCAAACTCCCAGTCTTCCCATAGCTTATGTTTTGTCAGGTAGAATGAGGAAGCAGTGGTGATAGAGGCAGAGATGACAATAAATGTAATATATGAGTAAGTTATATGGTATATAGCACAAGAGAAATCCCATTTATGTGTAACAGCAACTAGTATACACAATAATATTTCAAAGGCTTGGTACAGAGGGAGGGAGGCATAAAGTTTAATCAGAAGTTTTGTGATGGAGTCTAAAGATTAAAGCCAATATATATTTGTGATATGCTGTTCTCTTTGCAAAATATTCCTTGAAATCAACCAATTCTCAAACTCTGAATAGATATTCACCAACAGATCCCACGTACGCAGGAAGACTGGGGATTGAGTGCACATCCTGATTTAATGCTTGCAAATAGGAGATAGGGGGTGGATGAATGTCCTGACCCAGAAGAGAGGGATGAATCCCGATCTCAGAGGCAGCCTTGTGGTGTCACAAACTCCACCATCCACCTATAGTGTGGCCTTTACAAGTTTTGCTAGCCCTGGATGTCTGCCTCTGCAGACGTGGGGAAGCATAACACACCACCACTCAGCGTGTCATGTCACACACCGGCATGTCATCTACTTGGTCAACTACTGGCTGTTTCCTTAGGAAACCTCCACTGAATATCTGACATAAGATTTTTGACTAAAAGATATGTTATATGTTTAATCAATTAACTAACCCCTGAGGTGTGTCAGGCATTGTCAGAGAAAGAGGGAGACACATAAACAGATGCCCCTTGAGAATACATTCCAGTAGGAAATGTGGTTAAAGCCAGGTTTCTGCTGCTTCAACTCAAGGTTACGTGGTTTCCTCTCTTCGTTGTCTCAAATTCTGCCAGTTGGTTGTGTTTAGAATTGGTTGTATTGGCTTTTCCCATTCGTCCCACCCCTGCTCCATCCTTTCTCCATGATCATGATATTCATCCCTGTCCTAAGAGGCTGACTCTTAAGGACAGCGTGAGCCACCTCTCTTGTTGGATGGCTTCCTGTTTGGTTTGGCCAAGGAGACTCCTGGAGACACAAGAGTGTGGTTTTTCTTTCTGGGTCTTAAGCTCTTGCCAATTGGACTTTTCATGAAGATCTCTCAGTTGAATGATCTGAGTGAATTCCAGTGGGAACATTGACTAATGTTCCAATTTTGTACCAAGTTTAGGAATCCTGGTGAAGAGTGGAGAAGTAAACTTGTGTTTAAGTTAAGGCATGCTGGTATATACATGTTTATCATATCGCCTGTTGAACATAGTGACAAGAACACATATAGATAAATTATTATACAGGGGTGGGCAAAAGTAGGTCTACAGTTGTGAGTATGTGAAACAGTTTACTCATTATTAATTAATGTATTATTTTTCTATACAAACAACTGTAAACCTACTTTTGCCCATCCCTGTATGCCATCATCAATCTGTTCAAGACCGGATCCATAGTGGATATATTTGTGGGGGAAATTATGGGGACCATGTTTGTGTAAGGCACTGTGTCCTTTCAAGCAGCCTGAGAAAGCTTCAGGAAACAGGTGTATAGGAACTAAAAGTTGGTTAAATAAAGTCAAGTGTGCAATATGCTGGTATTCCACTGAAATGCTGAAAGTTCAGGGACAGAAAAGAGTGTTATAAGTCAAAGCTGAAAGTGAGAAAGTTCCCCAGAGTGAATATGAGTGACTAACCTATAAAGACTAGGAAAGAAAGATTAAGGCATGCCATTTTGGTGGCAGACATGAGTTGCTGCATATTTGGGCTTTATGGAGAGAGCTGAATGATCTGAGTGGAATTCCAGTGGGAACACTGACTGAGGTTCCCATTTTGTATGAAGTTTTGAAGAGCCATCAAATGGCCAGAAAAGTGCTAAATTCTGTGGGTGTTCTGAATAACACTATTGTCTGATGAGAAAATGGCTGGAAGGGAACCGGAAACATCTGCATGCCCCTGGGACACACGGGCAAGCCTTGGATGGATCCAGCACAACTTTAAATGTGAGGAATTGGACTTGAGAGGCAGGTCAATCAAGATTAGGTGTGGAGGCTGGAGCAGGGGAGAAAGTCTCATTGTAGAGTCTGGAGTGTCTTGTTGGGGAGACTTTGCTTATCACATTAGTGGGGCATTGGATCAAGGTCCATCAATGAAGGCAAGAGATGGCTGCTGCCTCCAGTCTGTCATCTCTGGGTCTGAAACATATTTCCAAGAAGCCTTATGGGTAAGTAGTCAGAAAGAAAGGAGCTTTTCTGGCTCAGTTGGTTGCACCAAAAGGTCATGGGTTCGATTTCTGGTCAAGATACATGCCCAGGCTGTGGGCCTGATCCCTATTATGAAGCAAACTGATTGGTGTGTCTTTCTCATATTGTTGTTTCTCTCTCTCTCTCTCTCTCTCTCTCTCTCTCTCTCTCTCTCTCTCTTCCTCTCTCCCTTCTTTTCTCTCTAAAATTGATAAAAACATATTAAGGAAAAAAGTATATACTCTAATGTTAAAAAAAAGTGTTGATGCAGGTCAATTGTTTGCATCTCTCTATCTCTATCTCTATCTCTATCTCTATCTCTATCTCTATCTCTATCTCTATCTCTATCTCCCCTCCTCTATCTCTAAAATCAATAAAACCATAGCCTTGAGTGAGGACTTTCAAAAAGGAACATAGGAATTATGGCTTTGTCAAAATACCAACTTAGTGGACCCAGCTGGCTTCCCAAAAGGATTACGTGATTATCCCATTTCACAAGTCAGTAATGACAGAAACGCTGGAATTACTCATCAGAGTTGAGAAGTAGAATGTGACTTTGTTTTTAAAATCTCTCTCATGAATTCTATGAGTTGTAAAACAAATACATGGGAGAGGGTGTCTTAGTCCATTGAAGCTGCCATAACAAGATACTATAGACTGGGTGATTTAAAAACATATTTATTTCTCACAGCCATGGAGGCTGGAAAGATATTAGCAGATTAGGGTCTCAAAAAGCCCCTTTTCCTGGTTCATAGTTGGCATCTCCTCGCTGTGTACTCATGTGGAGGAAGGGATAAGAGAACATGTGTTGTCTTGTTCATTAATGTACCCTTATAATTTCTAACACTGACTGGTATACCTTAAGTGCTTAGGTTAATTTATTTGGCCAGAAAAGTGCTAAATTCTGTGATCATTGCCCTATAACAAATGCCCCAGGCTTGATGGCTTTAATGATAGACATTTAATATCTTACTGTCCTAGGCTGGAAGTCTGAGACCAAGGTGTGGGCAGGGCTGGTATCTCCTAAGGCCTCTCTCATTGGTGTGTAGATGGCTGTCTTCTCTTTGTGTCCCCAAATGGTTGGCCCTTTGTGTGTGTCTGTGTCCTGATCTGCTCTTCTTATGGGACACCATCCAGATTGGATTAGATGGTCTCCTTTTAACTTAATTACCACTTTAAAGACCCCCATATCTAAATACAGCCACATTCTGAGGTCCTGGGTTTAGGACTCAACATGTGAATTTAGGGAGGATGCAATATAAAATGGATAAATGAATGTACCAAAGAAAACCTTTATAATGATGGAATTGGATAAGAATGTTAGAACACTCATTAGGATGCAGGTTGGAGGTGGGCATGATACCAGTTCCTTGGGGGTCTGGGAAAGCTGTGTTTACTCTTTATCCCCCTCTTCCTGAGAGAAGATATATGGTATCCCCCCAAAATGTATGCACACTTTTTTTTATAAATATATTTTATTGATTTTTTACAGAGAGGAAGGGAGAGGGAGAGAGAGTTAGAAACATCGACGAGAGAGAAACATCGATTAGCTACCTCCTGCACACCCCCCACTGGGGATGTGCCTGCAACCAAGGTACATGCCCTTGACCGGAATCGAACCTGGGACCTTTCAGTCCCCAGGCCAATGCTCTATCCACTGAACCAAACTGGTTAGGGCAGTATACACACTTTGATTATAAAGTCAGTGTTTATTAACATAGAGTTCATTTTCAAAATTTAAAAGAATCTACAGAAATGAATACTTGCTTTTGTCAGTGCCTGTTTTCAAACTGATGACTGTTCTGGTCCAGGCACCACTGATAATACAAAGCAATAGAATCACAAACATCAAGAATCATTTCATTAGGGATTTGTGTGCCCTCAATTTGTTACTGTTGCAGTTTTGTACCGTAAACTTTACCTTTTATGTATCCCCATAAAAAAAAAAGTCTAGTGGCACTTTAGGATAAATTTTCTTGGTTCAATGCTTAGTCTGGCTTCACCCATTATGTCAAGTCAGTTAAACCTGAAAAGGAGTGAAAATTGAGTTCTCAGCTGCTGAAGTGTGTATACATTTTTTGGGATACCCTGTATATTAGCCATTCTTCTGAGGGATTTGATAGGAAAGAACGTAAGGGGCGACTTCATCACCTTCCAAGGACCACAAAGGAGAAAGCGATAGGCCATCTGCCCATGCTCACTGAGGAGGCCCCACCTCCCAGCAGCACAACCCAGGACAGTGGTGATGGAATAGAAGAGCCAGCGTCATGGGGACTCTGAGACGTGGAAGGGTGCTGCCCTCTCGGTCAGCTGCTGCTTAGTTACGATCACACCTCAGTCAGAAAAGTGTGCACACATCTCGTGTGTGTAATTCATAACTCGTTGAAACCTGCCCTGTTTTTGCACTGAGTTTGTAATTAGATCAATGCCCTGAGGAACTTGAAAAACCTGCCATGAATGATCATGCATGGTTAAATAGAACTGATGTAGAGAAATCTTATTAAAGTACACAGTGCAGAATTTGAGATCATTTATTACATGCCACCGTCAAGAGAGGGGGAAAACGTTCGGTGGATTATGTTTCTTTCAAGCCTAAGTCACTAGGTATTTTAGGATCCCATTTTACAGCAATCACGTAACACTGCAATGAACGTGTATATGACCGCATTTTGCTTTCCTGTGCCATTGGATAAACACCCGAGTCAGCACTAGCTCAGGAAATACTCATAGGCTTTCCTTAATTGTGCTATATTTATGTAGTAAATTTATGTGCAATTAACTCTGTTGTAGATCCACTGAGGTCATTCAAGAGTGTCCCATGGCGAGGTGACTGAAGATGAAAGTTAGGGTTAATCTAGGAGCTCAGAAGCTTTCTAGGGTCATTTATGACGGATGGCCTAGATATTCCTTGCTTATGAGACCAAAAATTAGACGGCAAATGGATTCTTAAGCAAATAATTACTAGTACGGGCCACATTAATATATAGGATTAGTGGTCTCTTTTCTGAATGTGTGTGGGGGGGTGCTCAGGAAAAGTCAGTTTGGATGCTGTGCGTGTAGGATGTGGAAGAGGGAGTTATAATAAAGCGCATGCTATTGCCAGGCCATGTCTGGGAGGTCCCTCATCAGAGAAGAGAAGTCCATGGAAAGCTCCGGAGCACCTGTGAGCTGGGCACTGGGATAGCCCGGGGAGGAGGCCCGGGCTAGAAGGACCTCACCCGGTCACCTCCTTGCTAATACCCGGCAGGAGAAGGGGTGATTTTCTCCATTTAACCCCTGCATTCAGATCTTTCCTAAGAGTCTGTCTTCTTCTCACTGACCTGCTCTGTGGGACACAAGGAACCTCGTCAAGCCGGGGGCACCAGTGACGTGGGAGGTGAGGCTGTGTGTCGTGGAGAAATACTGATGTTCCACTTTCTCTGTTGGGGCCACCAAAAAATTCCTTCTGGCTGTCCCAGTCCTTGCTTTTCTTCATCCTTTCTCCTCCATGCTCTGTCAGGGAAGGCGCTGAGGGTTTCTTAGAATCTATAGCAATTAAGTATGGCCGGTTGCTATTGGTCCATTATATATTCTGACCCTCACAACAGGTGGCTGGGGTTTAAAATTCAGTATTTCCTGACTCCAAACTCTAGGCTGTTTGAAGGTTACCCCTTACCCCTAGCTCTGGTTTCTTCTACCTTCTGGTTTCAAATAAAGTGAGTTCCAATCCTACTATCACTGCTGTCTATGTGTGATGGAAACAGACTTAGTGTCACCTTGCTTATATTCTCCACAGATGCTCTTGGTTATTCTAATATTCCATAAACAAGGACAGAGGAATAGCATGCTTATTTTTATAAGGATATTGCCACTCAGAAGCTGGTGACTAAGCTTATACCCAAATCTTAACCTACAAAGCCTTCTTCATGCAAGAAAACAACACGGAGGGGACTGTGGTTTCCAGGAACTGCTCCAGGCCATGAGTTTATGCAAACTGGTAATTATAGTTTCAACCCCAGCATTTCCAGTGATCAAGCCTTTGGAATGTAATCTTCACAGGGGCCTCCTCCAAACTCCAGGATAATAAACAATCATTTGTGATCATTGCAAACAGCAGCCTCTCCTGGTCCCAAAGAGCTGTGTCCTAGAAGGTCTGCATCTTCGCCTCCTGGAAGGGGGGCCTGTGGCCAAATCCCTCTGTTTTGACCTCCATTTCTGCATCTGAGAAATGAGACGCTTCCACTTCACCGCCCACCACTTTGCGCTGCTCAAAAGCCACCTTCTGGGACACACATTCTTCAAGGCGGAGCAGTGTCTATTTCTGCTTTTTCTCTTCCTCTCAACACCCAGTCCATGTGACTCCACAAATATGGCTAACAGTTCGAAATAACTTAAAGCATTGAACACTAAAGACAAGCTCCAATGTTCCATGTATATTTTGAGTATTTTGTCACAAATGTCAAGATTTTATGCATGGCAATATGCATATAAGATCTTCCCTGTGTCTTATTTTGGGATTTTATAAAATGTGTAGCAACTAGTTTCTCACAAGTCTATTTTGTGCTGAAGAACCTGTTATTTCCCATTTCTGTGATTTCTTGGGGCCTACCTTTACCATGACCGGCTTCATTCCCAGACTGATATTCCCATTTCTATTTGGCAGTTTCCCTTTGCTGCTGTCTTTTGGGCTCTACTCAGTCCTTTCAAATGCCATCTGGTAAGAAATCAAGGGCAATTTAGGAAGATATGTAGATTAGGAGCTATAAATAACAATTTAAATAGAAAAGTCTTTTTTACCTACAGGGAACCAGAGAACGTGTGTATAAAGATAATGTTAAGACTATAATTGCATATTTTAAAAATATGTTAATGATTTTTAGAGAGAGGAAGGGAGACAGAGAGGAATAGAGAGTTAGAAACATCAATGAGAGAAACATCAGCAATCGGCTACCTTCTGCACGTCCCCTGTTTTATTGTTCAAACTTCCATGTAAATGGCATTTTGTGCCCTCTTCTCTTTTAAGGTAGAGACCAGGTCCAGAAGTCACCAGGGCACAGTGTCCTCACCTGGTCATCTCCATGTGCTTGGTCTGTGTTCATGCAGCAAAGGCAACAACCAGGGTGTGGTGTGTCCCCTTGTCACACAGATTGGAGGAGGCACACAGAGAACTGGGGCCTTTCTCTCAGGACGCTCTGGGCTCCCACCCTCCTGGCTTGAACACTTTTACTTATGGCCAAAATTGAGATACTCAAATGCTACTGAATATGTTCCAGGCTGCAATGCAGCTAGAGAGTAGTATTAAATTCTTACCTGGCGTTATCTAAACGTAGTCAAGAAAAAGTTGCTGTTCTGTTTACTTACAAAACAGAGCCAGTACTTTTGCCAGTCTATTTGCATTTGTCCATTTCTACTCATTCTACGTTCTGAGGATTTTCATTGGCAAAAATGCAGCTGTCAGTGTCTGTGGGAACCTGGGAGAGTCCCGTCATGGGAAGTTGGGATTGCTGTAGTGACACCTCTGGCCCATCTGCCCTTAGTTTTGACACTGTTGCTTTAACAGGGCAGCTTAGGTCTTTATAGCATCACAGCAGCTATCATGATAAAGCATATTCAGGAATGGACTATGTGTGAGATTCTTAATGCTGCACGCACAGTTCCTCATCAGGCTGGCACTGGATTGTTGACCTCAATGGATAGCTGTCCAACTAAAGAAAGGAACATTTTCAAATCAGATTCTTAAAAAGTTATTGCTTCCAATATTATAAACCACACTTCTCTTAGGATAATATTTAGCAGAACTATCTGGTCATCAAAAAAGGACACTTTCTTGTTTAAAATACCCTATTATATTGATATCAAGTATCTGAGAAGGTTATAAACACAGACATTGTAAGTAATAGATGGGGTTATTTGATTAAAGAGCAGAGTGATGCTGATATCCAAAATGCCTTACGTTTTTATTTCTGGCAAGGAATACATTTTCCTTCCTCAGTGAGTGAGGTTTCTGACTAAGATTGTCAGATCACAGCAGCTAGCTTAAGGATTGAGAGCTCTTTGGACAATTACGATTAAAATGACTTCCATTCAGGTATATTTTGTTTGAGGAAAGGGGATGGGCAGGTGGTAAAATCAAACCAAACCAAACCAACCAACCAACAAGTTTATGCGGAACAACAAGAACTCACATTCACTGTTGGTGGGAACACAAAATAGTGCAGTCACTTTGAAAGATAGTTTGGCAATTTCTTATAAAGCTAAACATGCTCTTATCGTAGGGTCCAGTAATGAAGCTCCTTGGTATCTACGCAAATAAGCTGACTACTTGTGTGCACATCAAAACCTGAGCAGAGATATTTATAACAATTTATTCGTAATTGCCAGAACTTGAAAAAAAAAACAACAAACAAAAACAAGTTACCCTTCAATAAATGAATAAATAAACTGTGGTCCATCCAGATAATGGAATATTATTCAGCACTATAAAGAAATGAGTGATCAAATCATGAAAAGACATAGAGGAACCTTAAATGCATATCACAGAAGCCAACCTGAAAAGGCTACATATTGTATGATTCTGACTCTATGATTTTCTGGAGAAGGCAAAACTACAGAGACACTAAAAAAGTCTGTGGTTTCCAGGGGTTGGGAGGAGAAAGAGATGAAGAGGCAGAGCCCAGAGGATTTTTAGGACAGTGAAAATCTCTCTCTCTATAAAAGCCTAATATGCAAATTGTCCCCTTGGAAGTTCAACCGGGCCACCGGGAGTTCGATCACTCGCTATGATGTGCATTGACCACCAGGGGGTGGGGTGGTGTGGAACAGAGGAAGGCTGGCCGGCAGCCGGAAGGCCCCAATTGGCCCTGATCGCTGGCCAGGCCTTGGGACCCTACCCGTGCATGAATTTCATGCACCAGGCCTTTAGGATTCCTTATGATATAAAAATTATGGGTACAGGTCATTATACACTTTTCCAAACCCACAGAATGCACAACACCAAGGGTGACCCTAATGTGAATGATGAACTTTGGGTGATGATGATATCAATGTAGGTTCATCAGCTGTATCAAACCCACCATTTGGTGGGGACTGATGAGAATGGGGGGAGCTGTATAAGTGTGGGGGGCGGAGGAAATAAGGGAAGTCTCTGGCCCTTACCTCCATTTTGCTGTGAACCTAAAACTGCTCTAAAAACATAAAGTCTTTAAAAAACACACAATTGTGCTGGATGGTGCATGAAAGCGGGAGGCACTTGCTCCTACTTGGCTCTGAGCACTGTGTCCCCAGCTTACCCTCAGCCTGGGTGCAGTTTCCCACCACACCATCTAACCACGGCTAAATGAGGCACTTGGGTGTGTTTTATTTTCCAGCTGTTGATCAGCAGAAATAATTGATCACAGGTGTCTCTGTAATTGGGCTGCTCTAGGAAACATCACAGTATCCATAGCCTCCAAGTTCCACCCATCTGGGAAAAGGAGCCACCGCCAGCCACAAGGAAAGGCTGGACACCCTCCCTTGAACAGTTAAACCTGGGAGCACTTGGCCCACTGTTGTATATCTGCTCAAGGTTGTACCGTCTGCCCACAGCATGTTTATCCAGGTGGGGGCTTGTGTTATGTGTGTTTTTCATTAAGTATATATTTAAGGTCCCAGTAGTTTATAAAAAAGCAAAAAAAAAAAAAAAAAAGGAAAACCAAAACGCTGCTGTCTGAGACCCAGGGCGGTGCCAGCCAAACACAAGTTTAAACCCTGTGGCCTGGAAAGGAGTCAGGAGCTGATGCAGAGGCCAGGGCTCCGGTTTCCATGGCAACAGTGGGTTTTCCCAAGGGTTTCTCCCCTGGCGGGGACTGTGCGAAGGACTGCAGATTGGGGGTTAGGGGTCTTTCTTTTTATCCTTTTCTGACTCTGTGTTTGAGCTGGTGGCACTGCTCCCCATGTTAGGTGTTTGTTTGTGACACCCAAATTCCTGGGCTGACCAGTTTATCCTAAGTTACTTAGAGAGAAAACGACCCACATATTTTTTAACAGATATATTGCCAGGTGTGAAGAGTGAGGTGTTAGAAGGGAGTGAGAGAGGGGAATTCGCTCTGCCCAAAGGATAGCTTTGCAAGGACATGCTAGAGGAGACCACAGTGAGGAGAACAGGATGCAAATGCATCACAAGGACCTGCGGGCCAGGAAAAGCCGGTGACAGGAGGCGGCTGCTGCTCTGCAGGCTCCCCTGTTGACAGACCAGATCTTCTCCCAGGCTTGCCTCCCTTGTCCTTGCCCTGCTACAACCTTCTGGGTTCTGCCCTGACATCGTTATGGCTGCAGCTGCTGCAAACTGCAGAAGGAAGATCTGCCTAGAAAGAGGGACACATGGGCCTTGCTGCCAGTGGCAGCTCTCTGCCCTCATGAACCTTATCGCAAGGCTCAGGTAGACCCCATTTCCCTTGTCAAGTGTGAATATGATGGAAAAATTCTGAGTTCAAATATAGACAAGTTTGCTCTGTGAGGTGGAAACAGTTCTGGCAAAACTCAGGGTGACAGGCTTGTATACTCAGTCATGACTTAAGGGAGCTGTCACAGCCCAGGTGCCTCTAGGCCAGGCAGGAACCATGTAAATCTGGCAAGGGTGAGGCAATCGGGACTGGTGAGGCTTGTGACTAAGGGTATGTGCCCTCCAGACTAATGATAATAGCTGGCATTTACTGAGCCCTTATTCTGTGTCAGGCTCTATTTGAGAACCTCACTTATGAAATCCCCACTCTGTCTAAGTCTATGGGGTCGGTGTTCGCACCAGCCCCATTTAGAGAGGAAGACTGAGGTGAGGAGAAGTTAAGTAATTTTCAAGGTCACATGGCCGGTTGGTGCCAGAGCTGGGCGCCAGAGCAGGTCTCTCTCTATTGTCCACTGTCTTAGTCCATTCAGGCTGCTGTAACGGAACAGCGCAAACTGGGTTGCTTAAACAACAGACATTCATTTCTCAGTCTGGAGGCTGGAAGTCCAAGATCAAGGAGCTGGCAGGTTAGGAGTTTAATGAAAGCTCAATTCCTGATTCACAGACAGTGTCTTCTGGCTGTATCCTCAAATGAAGGAAGAGGTAAAGGAGCTCTCTGGGGCCTCTTTTATAAGGACACTAATACCATCAGGAGGGCCCCACCCTCATGTCCTCATCGCCTGCCAAGGGCCTCACCTCCTAATACCCTGCAGGTTAGGGTTTCAACATGGGAATTTCGGGGGCACACATTCATTCAGTCCATAGCACCCACTCCTACATTTGCACTGGACTGCCTGCAGGTTCTGCATCTGAGAGCACATGTTGAATTGAGACAGTTGAGCAATATGATCATGAAAGATTTTATTTTTTAATTTATTTTTATTTTTTTCATTAATCCTCACCCAAGGATATTTTCCCATTGATTTTTAAAGAGAGTGGAAGGGAGGGGAGAGACAGAGAGAAACAACGATGTGAGAGAGACACATCAATTTGTTGCCTCCCACATGCCCCCCAACCAGGGCTGAGGACTGAGCCTGCAACCGATATGTGTGCCCTTGACCGGAATTTGACCCGGCACCCTTCAGTTCTTGGACTGACTCTCTATCCACTGAGCCAAACCGGCTAGGGCATGGAAGATTTTGATGAAGACAGATGAGGGGGTTATAATGGCTTCTCAAATAACTCACTGATATGTGGCATTGATGATGACAAGGAAGGTAAGAAGTTGACACAAGACCATGCTCAATGGCTGGCACAATAACTAACCTTAAGAGCAGAATCAAGAGTACTGGACCCAGAGCAAGCCTGGGCTTGCTACTGCTCTCTGGGAAGGCAGAGGTGCTTTGTCAGCTGTGTATATGGCAGGAGAAAGAATAAAGTCATACTGCAGACACACGGTGTGATGTTAAGAGAGGACTGACAAAAGAACAGATGACAGAAAGCAAAGCTATTCACCTCCTATTTTACTTGCCTTTTCTGCATTAAAAAATACCCTTCACTCTAAAAAAGGTGAAACTAATTCAGTGTGAGGAAATTGAAGCCCAGATAGGGGGAAGATAACGAGCACATGGCCAACTTTTTTGAGTTCCAATCTCAGATGCTGAAAGATTGTGCAGAAATGCCAGTGACACCTTTCATATCCAATTCTGGGAATTGGGAGAAAAAGAGCAAGGCGCTAGAAGCTGTAAGGTATTTGATTTTCTCCTGCTTTGGACAGCTGGAGTCAGTGGGTATTCTCAAGCTGACCATGGGAGGAACAACTGGACTGTGTGGCTTAGTCAGTATGAGGTTGAAGTATTTTGCCACGAATTCCAGATTGAGCAAGAGCAGAGAAAATGAGAAAAAAAATGCTGGGAGAACTGGGAGGGGGCTGAGGTAGGGATGACTTCATGGGCCTGGAACCAGCACAGTCGCACTGGGTCCTATGCCCAGTAGGACCACAAGTCCAGGAGGGTTCCTCATCCAGGAGGATCCCATTCCCAGGAGAGCCCCATCCCCTGGAGGCTCATCTTGAGGATGACCCTGACCACAGAATGACCCTTTCCCCAGGAGGGCCTCAACCTCTGGAGGGTCCATCTGCAGGTTTGCACCCATGATCTAGCGCCCTATGTTGGTCAGAGTGCTAGATCAAGGGGAAGGCCCATGAGAAGGGGAGGCTGACTTGACTCCTTGCTCCCGGCCAGCTCCACACTCTCATTTTGCACCAAGCCCTAGCAAATGATGTCACTAGCCCTGGGGTGAGAGGAGAGTTGATAAGAACTTTGTAGTGTCTCAGTTTGATGGTTGATTAGGACCAATTTGTGTTCATGGCCAGGTTTACTTGAAGTAAAGTATAAAATGTGAATTGCTGAATCAGACAAGATACTCAGGTAGAGAGCAATGAAAAATGCAGAATCGATGCAGAACAGTATGAAGAGAACTCAAGGTGCATTTCCCCTGGAAAATACTGGGTGATGAGGTGAGAACCTTTCTGAATATCACACCAATACTAAATGTTTAGAGTACCCTTTGGTGCAGTAAGTATGCATATTTTCAATGATAGTAAAACAGGTCCAAATGGGTCAAGCCCAAGTCCACAGCCTGCAATTCGTCTGGTTGCATTTAATGATTAAATCTAGACCAGAAGAATGTGTGAACTGCCTATCTTTTGGCCAATGCTTTCAGAAATATTATTTCTCAGAATTAGGCTTTTGAAATAATTTGAAAGAGCAAATAGTTTAAGGTTATTGTGTCAGCAATGTTGTGTAAGCATATAAGCTTGAGATATCACCAATATCCCCTCATGGGATTCATGGACTGCCCAAGACTCCAACTTGAATGGAAACCACCTCTCACTTTACATGGAGGTGGGCAACAGAAAGCTATAGACAACACATTTATCTTAAAAGATATCTATGGGTCGGTATATCCCATAACACTAATAAATGAACAATCCAAGCTCACAAGTCTACATTACAGAATATAAAAATAGAATTTTGACATTATACAAACTGGTTAAGAATACACTGTATGTCCCTAAGCAACTTACATGCCTAAGTCTCAACTACTGGTTAGGGAAAATATTAGTACCTACATTGTTAGGGGTGTTGTGAGAATTGAGTGAGATGTTATATATAAAAAATTTCATTCTATCATAAATCAGGTCACATCATTTACGATCACTAATATATATATCCAAGAGTAGGACTGCAATCATTTAGTCTGGAATATTTAGAAAGTGTCAACAGCAATTGTTCATGTGGGCACACACACACACAAAATCTCAAAATGATCTTTGTAATGATCAACTTTTAAGCAGTGTGGCTTCCCAATATACTTCTGAGGATTAATAAGTTGCCAGATACAGCTCTATTTAACAAATGGGTTGATCCGATTTACAGAGTTATCTGACATAGACAATTCACTGTTGGTTTTAGAGCAATGGATTGATCACCAATTTTTTCCTAGCTGCTGCAGAGAATAGCTTCAGCTCTCCTCTGGATTCAGTAAGCCAGGGGAGGTTGGGGGAGCTTTAGTTCATTCAAGAGTGTTTTCAAATCAAGATACAAAAAAAATCAAAAAAAAAAATCAAAGGGCTGGAAGGTAGTTTTGTTTTAGTGGCCAAATCTATCTAGACACGGTTCCAGTTGCCCTAACTCTCCTTTTAATAAAAGAAGACACGGGTTCTCTGTAAACTAGTCCCAATAAGCTCCTACTGAGTTCAAGCAGCTTGGGCACTACTGACTCATAGATGTTCCATGGAAGCAGATTATACGTCCACAAACGGGGCGTGGCCCTAGATCTAGAAGCATTGTTCGCCTTATCATTTATGCCTTACTTTGTAAGGTGGTTTATATTTAATAAAATTAGAAAGTCCTGTTCTATTGGGAGACTCAAAATTTGTAATGACTCTTGTTCAAGTCAAATGAAGCCATGCTTAAGTCTGCAAACCTTGAAGTTACATCTACCTAGGTTAAAATTACAGTCTGACAAATTCACAGCTGTAATTTTCTAGAGAAGTTACTTCATCCATCTGAAACTCAGCTTCCTTATCTATACAAAGAGTGTGATAGTACCTGTCAGTTTTTGTTGTGCAAGATAACTGTATGCAAAGCATTTAGCAAGTCTGGCACAAATTACACACTAAAAAGGGGGAGGTGTTATTATCATTTTGATCCTAGACTTAGAGCTATCATTTAGTAGCCTGAGAGGTGGAGGCTGTAGTGGACCAGATTATCTGGTAAACTCTCACCATAAAGCATCTCAACACCACATGACATTGAAATGATACTGAAGCTTTACAATAAGTACTCAATGAATGGGAACTGCTATCACTGTTATTATCCTCATTACTATTATTACTACTTAACCTAACATGGAAATGTGTTTTCAAGAGTTTAATTTCATTTTAAAGATTGGAATAAAATTGGAATGAAAGTACAATACAGACATTAATTCTATAGCAAGAGGTTATATTATTTTAATTGAATATAAAGAGGTACATTATTCTGGGAAAAGAATTTGTACTAGAAGCCAGAATTGGTTTTTATTCATTGTTATCATCTGGTCAACAGAGACACTTCGAGTAGCTCTGTGCATTAAACATCCTAACAGTGAGTGACAACATTATTTAGAATATGTAAGAAGCACCATATAAATGATTGAAATAGTGGTGACAGGAATGGAAAGGCTGCCCTTCTTAAAGCATAGATGTAATCAAATATGGGATTTACTCAATGATATTTAGGTTTAAATTTATAAATAAATAGTAAATGTATCAGCTGACGATGAGAACAGCCTCTGACTAAAATAAAACTTTGCAACTGTAAATCTGATACAATCTAATCTCCATCCCCTACTTTTCCCACCCAAACAATAGTTTGTAAAAGAATCTCTAACAGTGTAAGCTTTCCTGGAAACACAATGGTCATGGGGCAGCCAGAGTGTTATCTCTGTTGTTGTGACAATAAAACATTGTTTCTAGAAATATAACGGAAACCAACTCTACATAAATGAATTTCGAACACTTCTACTTAGGTACTGGGAACAGAATAAAAACTCTGCATTTGTAGACTTCAAAGTCCTAATTTTTTTAGATTGGTTTCTTTTGGAATAGCTAATTTCTACACCAAATTCCACGAAGGGAAGTTACTGCAATAGAGTTAAATAGTATCTTACAGTTAGTTGTGAGACAGAATTTTCAAAGTGCTTTCACATAAAACATCTCATTTGGTCTTATAACAATGATGGTGTCAAGACAGGTATCATTATCCTCATTTTCAAGTGACTAAATTAGAGCCTGAAGTAGTTAAGTGACTTGCCTGAGGTCACAGCATCTCTCTGGTGCCTCCACCCTTGGATACTTCTCCCTCCAAGCCTGTCATTAGTTTTCAACTCCTTGCTTGTTTGTTTATATGAGGAGGATAATCTTTCTGGTCAATTTGAATGTCCATTGTCTTGCTAAGGAATAGATTTCCTTTCAGAACACTTCAGTCATGGAAGAGATAATTAAATGAGACCATAGTGTAAATCCTCTGCCTCATGAAATAATCTACTCCAAAGTTCAGAACTTCCAAGAATCCAACTCATAGCTGAAAGCATGGATGATAACATAACGAATGAAAACTGTTGCGCTGTTACTGTTAATACTGGAAGATGAATCCAGAGTAGCCACCATGATCGTATCCTGTCTAGCTGGCCGGCCCATACTTCTGCTTTCTGCAGTCCTGGTGCTTTTTCCTCTGCACCGCTCGACCAAGAGTATTTTAACAAACTACGTCGAGTGTGAATTATTTTGTTCTTGTTAGACGTGTGCGACCATCACAGAGAATTTTTGAATCCTGGCAGACTGCTTTGTTCTCTCTTGCCCTTGATTGACTCATTGCCATCATGTTCTGTTCTGTGAATTAAAAATGCGTTCTAAGTATTTAACTCTGAGATTTCTTAGGGTGTTTTCCAGTAAGAGCACATTTCGATCCATGAGAAAGAAGGTTGTGGATGAAACCACACTCATGTGGATGACTCTGACTCATGTGGTTTCTCCAGGTGGAGGAAGCAGTGAAGGGGAGTGTGGTCTGCTGTTCGCAGGGCAGCCCAGCGGAGTTGCACATAGGCACTCAGCACAGGAAAAGTGGCTTCTCGTCTGTTGTGGGCAGCGATGATTTCCTCAAGAAAGTAACTTTATCATGCTATTCCATGAGGGGAAAAGTAAGCTGTATATGCTGTGTAATACTGAAATCACATCAGGCTTCACAAATGAGTCATCATGCTGGTTTGGCTTTAATTTTATTTTTTTCCTACTTTAGGGGCTGAAGCCTGAGGGAAACAGTTAGGTGAGGGTAGGGGAAATGGAAAAAGGAGGAAAGACCCTCATAGATATGATAAGAGAAAGAAAAGACAGTGGATTCCACATACTGACCCTGAGACCATCAGCAAGTAACTTAACCTCTGCATCTTAATTTCCTTACCTGTGATATGAGAACACTGGAAACTAACTTGCAAAGGTGCACTTCCCACTAGGTCAATGTTCAATAAATTTTTATTTTGTTATTAGGGCTATTACAATTCCAAGAAAATTTTCACTTGAATCTATGGAATAACTGTCAATAGAATGGCCCTTTAATACCTTGCCAATTGCTCAAAATAACAGTATAGATGTGACTCACTTATAAACCCACATAAATAGATCTGTTTAGAATGAAAACATGTTCAACCACATTTACTCTGCTATTTTGGGAATTCAGTGGGGAGTTTGCCTAAGAAAGAGTTTACACCCTCTGGGCAGAAAGGCAACTGCATCCAACCCCATGCCCTTTAAATCAATTTGAAGTCTTGTGGGACATATGCTAAACACACACACACACACACACCAAAACACAAACCTTCTCTTTTCTAAAAATCAAGGATGAAATGAGGAAAGAACAACAAAGACTAACTGGTAGAAATGAGAGCCCTTGATTTAGACCCAAGATTTAAAAAGAAGTTAGAAGTGTTGATCCTTCTATCATTTTTACCCATGTGCAGTAAATGCATAGATGTAACAATCTCATTGTTATAAAACCCAGAGAGTAAACTCTAATGGAGTGTTTGGGGCCCAGTATTATTCAGGCTTTCCAATGAGGCATAGGTGAATCACCCCTCATTCAAAAACAAGTTTCCAATGATAATGCTCTACATCTTCTTCTGTGTCTTTTTTAATACTCCTTCTGTATCTTTTTTAATTGTTGGTTTTGTTGCTTTTCTTATTATAAAAGTAATGTGATCAATACAGTTCAAGTTGGATCAATATGATGAGGAAAACAAAAATTTCTCCATCCTCAAACCCAGAAATAACCACCCTAATGTTGTCTCCTGACTTGGTAAAGAGCTTTCTGAACATCTGTTCCCAGATTCACTCAACACTGTCTCACTCTGGGTGAGGACAAAGGATGTGGTATCTGTGTGCATCCCAGCCATGGATACAGACCATATGCCAGGAAATAGAAAATGCCAGTATCATTACAACGTGCAGTGAGTTAGGAGAAACACAGCCTTAGTGCCGAGATGGAGAATAAAGGGCAGGGGAGGAAGGCATTTTCGGAGAGCCTTTCTGGGGAAGTGGTGTTTATGTGGAGGCCTCAGGAATTAGAAATGGGGGAAGAGCTTTCCAGGCAGAGGGAGTCAGGCATCAAAGCCCAACCCAGGAGAGAGTGTGGCTTATTTGGGAAGCAGAGAGGGGCACACAGTGCCTGCTGAATAAATGGAGAGTTGTGAGATGTGGATGGGTGTGGTTTTCAGACCTTGGTAGGGACTTGTTTTTTTGTGTGTGTGTGTTTTTTTTTTTTAAATAACATGAAGCCTTTAAACAAAGGGGAAAATGAACCCAAGTTTGCTGAAGTAACTGGGTAGATGGTGATCTGGTTTACGGAGATAAAATGGCTGTGAAATATAAGGAATGGCGTAGATGCAAGTGCTCAAAGGTTGGTTTTCCCATATTGGGCAGGAGTGATTTCTAGGACACTTGGTTGGAGATGGTGTGTGTGTGAGAGATGGGGAGAGTTTGGAGTTGAGAGAAGAGGGTGGGACTAGACATACATGTTTGAGTCAGTAACACACACGAGATACTTAAAGTGATGGAGATGGGCACACTTAGAAACAGAGTGTAGACAAGAAACAGAGAAGGAACATAATTACCCTCTGAAAAGTCAACAGTCAGAGCTCAAGTTGAGAAGAAGACACTGAAGAGACAGAGAAGGATGGACAGAGGAGCAGGTGGAGGTCAAGAAGGCTTGCTGTCTCTGCAACTGAGGGAGAAGGTTCCATGAGGGCCGACAAGGGTGAGTAGCGACATGAGAGGTGGAGGAAATTGAAGGCAGATGGACAGATGCTTGGGCCTCAGAGTGATCCCAGACTGTGCACATCATTCGCTCCATATTCAACCACAAGCCACAGATGTTGTCTCATTACTATTAATATCACGACTCAGTTGCCAGTGCAGCAGCCTCCTGGGTTACTAATCAGCCTCCTCTTGGCTGAGATTCACCCAGTCTGGCTCCTCCAGGGAATCTCCAAACTGAGCCAGAGAGAGGAACTTTCAAAACCACCTGCAGAGAATGTCATTTAAGTGGTCAAAACCTGTCAATATCACACCTACCCTACCCACTGTCTTCCTTAGTTTAGTACACAAAATAATAAATATTTAGTTTAATATACAAGGCCATTGATGAGCATTTAGGTTATTTCCTGTTTGGAGCTATTGTACCAACATGACTATGAACATTCCTACATGTATTGTTTGGTACTTGTGTGTATCTGTTTCTGTTGGATGTATACCTGGGCTGAAAATCTGAGATCTAAATAATCCATTTTAGATGACAAGAAAAGAAAATCTGACTAAAACCACAACGATTAGAAGTGAGGTGTTAGTAACAATCAGGAGTTATCAAAGAAATATGAAGTATGCAGTGGAGGAAATTAATAAATCCAAAATTTGGTTCTTTGAATCAACTGATAAAACAGACAAAAAACTTAGTGAGACTGATCAGTAAAAAAGAGGGGGCAAACCCAGATGCATAATATTATAAATGAAAAGGAGGGGACATCATGACAGATCTTAAAGACATTAAAAATAATGGTGGTTCTATCAGTGTCCTT
This sequence comes from Myotis nattereri, assembly GCF_964212035.1. Taxonomy (NCBI): domain Eukaryota; kingdom Metazoa; phylum Chordata; class Mammalia; order Chiroptera; family Vespertilionidae; genus Myotis; species Myotis nattereri. Next base: position 152,703,411 of record NC_138075.1, read on the forward strand.
TGGCAATGTAACAGATTGCCACAAACTTGGTGGCTAAAAACAACACAGATTTATTATCTGACAGTCCAGGAGATCACAAGTCTGAAGCTGGTTTTATGGGGTTGAAATTAAGGTGTTGGCAGGCATGTGTTCCTTCTGGGGCCCTTGGATAAAAGTGGCTTCCTTGCCATATCCAGCTTCCAGAAGCACTCACATTCCTAGGGCACCTCTGCTTCTGTCTTCTCAGCACCTTGTCAGACTCAAACCTGCCTGCCTCCCTCTTTCACTTAAAAGGATGCTTGTGATTATGTCAGGTTCATGACATAGTTCAGGATAATCTTCCTATCTCAAGATCCTTAACTTACATCTGAAAAGTTCTTTTTGCCATGTGAGGTAACACAGTCACAACTTCTAGGGATTGACAAATGGGATATTATGAACAACATTTTTCAATTTGAAATTTAAGATGAAAGGAACAGAATTCCTTAAAAAACATTTTTTTTTCTAAACGAAAACAAGCAGAAATAGAAAATCTTTTTAATCCTATTTCTGCAAGTGGAATTGAATCTGGAATTTAAAACATTCCCAGTAAAAAAAAAAAAAAAAAAAAACAAAGAAAAACAACAACAACAAAAAAAACCCTCAAGTCCCAGGGGAGTACAGTATTGAATCAGTAAAAATACCTAAGGAAGCACTCACACTAATCTTACATTAACTCAATCAGAAAACAGAAAAAGAAGGAAAACTTCCAGAAGCTTTCTATGAGGCCAGTAAAACCTCAATGCCAAAACTTAACAAGGATTTCATAAGATAGGAAAATTACGGGTAAATTACTCTCATAAACATAATTATAAAAATCCTAGACAAAATATTAATAAAGACAAATGATGTGTAAAAAAATAACACATCATAATGGTGTTGGGTTTATTCTACAAATGCATGTTTAAGACTGAAAATTCAAACGGTGTGATGAGAAAAATTACATGAGATTCTCAATAGTTGCAAAAAAAGTACTTGATATTTTCAGAGCCCATTCATGGTAAAGCAAGCTATGAATGGAGGGATATTTCCTTTATTTAATTAAGGGCTCCTAAAAATCCTACAGAAATATTATACTTGATAGAACAACTTTAAAAGCTTTTGCTTCAGAATGGGAGCCTACCCCAATAGCTCCCATTCAGTAGCACACTGGAGCTCTTATCCAGGGCAATAAGGCAAGCACAAGAAATAAAACGCATGAGAAGTGAAAGAACCCACACTGTCATTTTTCATAGAGAGTATAACTGTGTAGATTCATTAGAATATACAGGTAAAAAATTAGAATAAATAAGTGACTTTAACAATGTTGTCCCAGAAAAAAGAGTGGCGATATCCACAAAAAGATATTTTTTGAGAGTGCTTGTAGTAGCTTTATTCACAACAACCCAAACTGGAAGCAGCTCAAATGCCTATTAACAGTATAATGCTAAATAATTGGGGTATTATTCATACAATGGAATTCAGACAGCAATGAAAAGGGAACAAACTGTGTATGCACACCCATCAGACATAGCACAGTTAGTCACAAAAGAGTACTCTGTGTGATACAGTATGATTCCATTTATATAAACTATAAAAACTGGCAAAATAAGTGTATAATGGAAGCTGTCAGAACAGTGGTTACCTTCTAAAAGGCTCGGATTTGAAGGGACTGGTGTCGGTAATGCTTTATAATTTGATCTGGATGGTAGTTCTATGCATGTGCTCATTAAAAAATATATAATGGACCAAACACTTATGATTTCTACACTTTACAATGTGAATGTTGTATGTAAGAAAAACATTAAACTATTTTAAGGATGAATGAGTACAAGGAATATAATAAATAAGTACAGTATATCTGTAAACAATTACATAAGGGAACTTGTTTGATGTAATAACTATAACTTCAATTACAACAATGTATTTTTTTTATAATAGAGATTTTTAATTTTTCTGGATTTTTCATGAAGGTTGTCTATACAGGTAAACCAGGTACTTGAATCTAGCTAAATGGCTCTGGGCAGGAGTTAGAAAAGCTGGAGGACTATCGGATTGATTCTTCATCTACTTTAAAATTGGTCATAATGCCTGGCTAATGTGGCTCAGAGGTTGAGCACTGACTTATGAACCAGTTCGATTCCCAGTCAGGGCACATGCCTGGGTTGCAAGCTCTATCCCTGGTAGGGGGCGTGCAGGAAGCAGTCAATTAGTGATTCTCTCTCATCATTGGTATTTCTCTCTCTCTCTCTCCCTCTCCCTTCCTCTCTCTGAAATCAATAAAAATATATTGGAAAAAAATTTGGTCATATGTTATAAAGATTTAAAAAAAAAAAAAAAAGACAGCATAATCTGCTATCTCCTGGAAACAACTGTGACTTGGGACTCAGAAGACAAAAGCCATAATTCAGAATCCTACTCTTGCTTTGACTGTTGGTCATTCCCAACGCTGTGAGGTCTCATTTGTGTTCAGGCCTGTGTCCCCAACCCCACGTTGTTGTAGCAACACGTACTGTAAGAAGCAGTTGCTGGGAAGAGAACATGTAAAATATGAGGGGAATTTTGCCGATAACATGTAATATGCCAGTTACCACAACATTTACCAATAGGGAACCACGCCTTCTTTGACATCCTCAAATGAAAAATCACCCTTTGTTCCCTCTGGGACACACAAAGCCACTGTTCCTATAGCAACCCTGTCATGTGATGTCAGAAATCAAGGCTAGACCTTGAGTGATAAAACAAAAGAAAGCATTGGCTAGCTAGCAAGGAGAACATCGTGAAAAGATAATGCCAGGTCTCCAAGAAAAGAAGGGAACAGTGCACGCATATGTACACACTGTGCATTTCTTTGTGCTTGAGAATCATAAAAAATACATTTTGAAAAACGCATTGTTGTACAATCAGTTTTTTTTTTTTATGTATCAGATCACTTAGAAAATAAGGTTTTCCTTTGGCGTTCATGAACATCTATTTTTCTTTTGTATGTAGTCAAAAGGAAATTGTGGACAAAAGAGTTCATTTGCCCAAACCCTTGATCTTTGACACTTGCCCTGAGCAGGGAGTCAGTAATTCTGAAGGGAGAGGTGAGGGGTGAAGATCTAAATGGCATGAACATGTATATTTTTATGACATGCATAGATTTCTTATGACTTTTTAAGAATTCAAAATATACAAGATATTATAGAAATATATTATGGATTTTTTTAGAGACAATGTTTTATGAGAATTCTAACAGTTGTCAAACAGAGACTGACTTCTCTTCCTGCAGCTAAGAGAGAGCACAAGGAGCCAAAAGTTCCACTGTGACCCTTTTCACACACCCAGTAATTGAATAATGTGTTAACACTAGACAGAGAAGCTGATTCCTTATTCTGCTTTTTAAAAAACAGGTTTCATACAGAAGATGGAACATTGATATAACCCAGAAGGGATTGAAATTGCTGTTGAATTTGAAGATTCTCCAAACTAGTGTGAATGATGTGACTTTAACCTACAAAAGAAAGTTTTATCAGAAGCTCCACATTTGCTGAAATAGTATCTTTTGGTACTGTAGCTTTGTTTATATAATACTAGAGGCCCAGTGCACAAAATTCATGCACTGGGGAGGGGGATTACCTCAGCCCGGCCTGCGCCCTCTTTCAGTCCGGGACCCCTTGGGGGATGTGGCAGTGTGCCAAGTGGCAGGTGGCCAGGGAGAAGCCAAAATTGGGGCTGGGCACTGTTCACACTCATCCCAGCCCGCTGCGCCTGCTGCCGTGGAGTTGGGAGACTCTCCCACCACCGCCGCTGTGCTCACCAGCCATGAGCCCGGCTTCTGGCTGAGTGGCGCTCCCCCTGTGGGAGCGCACACACCACCAGGGGGCAACTCCTGCATTGAGCGTCTGCCCCCTGGTGGTCAGTGCGCATCATAGTGACCAGTCGTTCTGATTATTCCACCGTAATGGTCATTTAGGCTTTTATTATATAGGGTAGAGGCCCGGTGCACAAATTCGTGTACCAGTGGGGTCCCTTGGCCTGCTCTGTGGGATCGGGCCAAAACCGGCTCTCCAATATCCTCTGAGGGGTCCTGGATTACAAGAGGGCACAGGGCAGGTCGAGGGGTCCCACTGGTACACAATCGGGGCTGGGGAGGGACAAGGGAGGTTGGCCAGCCGGGAAGGGGCTGCAGGAGGGCTCCAGGGTGTGTCCGGCCTGTCTCGCTCAGTCCTGATCAGCCAGACCCCAGCAGCAAGCTAACCTACTGGTTGGAGCATCTGCCCCCTGGTGGTCAGTGCACGTCATAGCAACTGGTTGACTGCCTGCCTCCTGGTGGTCAGTGAACATCATAGCGAGCAGTTGAGTGGCCTTAGCATATCATTAGCATATTATGTTTTGATTGGCTGAATAGCTGACCAGTTGACCGGACACTTAGCATATTAGGCTTTTATTATACAGGATAGTTGGAGAATTTAACATCAATGCATTTTGCCAAAATCTTTAAAATGACTAAACTTATCTATATATACACACATGTAAGCATATATGTATATGTTCCAATGGTATAATAATATTTAGTATTCCTATGATATATAAAAACTTAGTAATAAATCTCATTCACCTTTAAAATCCATGAAATAATGTCTGCTTCAAGTTACATGAGCCTAGGGGAAATTGTAAAAATAATACATTTGTATCTTGAATTTTAAAATGCCTTTTACCATCTGCTCACACACACTAAAAATGTAACATAGACAAAACATGGAAATGATTAAGGTAAGTGTGTGGCAATAATAGGGATAGCTACACTTATTGATTGCTTATGGAGTTGAATCAATGGGCTGAAGCAGTGGTTCTCAACCTTGGCTGCACATTAGAATCACCTGGGAATCTTTTTAAAAGCCTGATTTCTGGGCCTCATCCTCCGGAAATTCTGTTTCTTTGTTACTAATGTTGTGGCCTCACCCCATAACAAAGAAACAGAATTTCTGGAGGATAAGACCCAGAAATCAGGATTTTAAAAACATTCCCAGGTGATTCTAATGTGCAGCCAAGGTAAAGAACCACTGGGCTGGGGGCTTCTGAATTGTTATCACCTGTAACCCCACAGCAGCTCTAAGAGTGCATGTGGACACTCCCCACTTATTGGGCCAGTCACAGCTAAGTTGATGGCTGAAACTGGCTGACCTGGGTGTCAAACTCAGGTTTTGCTAATCCCCAAAATAAAAAATTTCCCCCAAATACTTCCTTTGGGACTAATGTTTTTCCAACAGGTCAAGAGAGCAAGAGACTTGCAGTGTAATGCTTACATGATGACGCCATGCATCTTATAGGCACAGCAGATAAAATGAGTACCAGCATCTGTGACGTAGAGAACAGTACCTGCTCTAGGTGAAATCGGGTCATTACCCATGATTTTTCAGGTGACACAGCCTCCAACCTAGTGGTTCTCAACCTTGCTGCACATTAGAATCACCTGGGAATCTTTTGAAAAAGCCTGATTTTTGGGCCTCACCCTCCAGAAATTCTGTTTCTTTGTTACTAATGTGGCCTCACCCCATAACAAAGAAACAGAATTTCCGGAGGATGAGGCCCAGAAATCAGGATTTTAAAAAGATTCCCAGGTGATTCTAATGTGCAGTCAAGGTTGAGAACCACTGCTCTAAGCATAACAGTGAATCCCCCCTAAGGACCAGAAATTGCCTTGGAAAATACTATTGTGACCTTTCTTTTGCTGCTGCCATGGAACCCTGGCATCCTCACTGTTGGTAGAAGGTTGATAATCATATTTAAATGGAATGAACACCAACCATCTATAGTGTTTACAGTCTACTGTTATTTCTTTGTGGGAGGTTTATTATAGGGTTTAGTACATCATTTAAATTAGATGTCTGAAGAAAAAAAGGCTATTAAGTTTAGGAAATTTTAGAGACATCTTTAAGTGAGATTCTCCTTTTAAAGTCCACAAATTTCCCAATAGCCTTTGAAGATTTTTGTCTCAAATTTAGTCTTCTTTTCTCCATTCTGTTAAAGAAACATTCCCTTTCAACTATGCACAACAAATTGGCTTTCTTTTATGTTTATGCAAAGTTGGATGCAATTATTTTATACCAGCCCATCTCTGTAAACAACCCTGTAATTTTTAGACTTTTAAATGTCATTATCACAAACACAGATCTGTGCTTATTCTGCCCCTGGTTGGCTTTGAAATGGCATTTAGAACTTGCATGACTCTATAACCTCTGTCAACTGGATTACCCTGGTGAATAAAATCTGAAAGCAAGTTACTACTGGTTCCACATTACAGCTTTTAAAATTCCTGACGCCGCTGATATATACCCGCAGCCCACTCTAAAAAAGGAATGTGCCGTTTCATGGTACTTGAGCATGGGTAGAGGGAGAGACATATTTCACTAAGGGTATTGGAGCAGGTGGGCTGGAGATTGCTGAAGAATTGCACCTTATAGGCTGGTGGTCACTGTTACTTTTCCTGGCAGTTAGAGCTTTAAAGATGAAGGCTTGCCCTGACCGGTTTGGCTCAGTGGATAGAGCGTTGGCCTGTGGACTCAAGAGTCCCGGGTTCGATTCCAGTCAAGGGCATGTACCTTGGTTGCAGGCACATCCCCAGTGGGGAGTGTGTAGGAGGCAGCTGATCGATGTTTCTCTCTCATCAATTTTTCTAACTCCCTATCCCTCTCCCTTCCTCTCTGTAAAAAATCAATTATATATATATATATATATAATATGAAGGCTTATTAGGTAAGATTTTAGTCTAAATGATCATTTCATCTAATGCTTAGTAGGTACTATCTTAGTCTAAGATATGTCATGGGTCATTTGGCCCTACATCCCCCTTTTGAACCTTAAAGAAATTACGTGACGAGGGGCAAGTCCTTGCGCACTCTCTGGACTCCAGTGCTTGAACATGAGTGAGTTCAAGCACACGGTCTTTAAAGTAGGATCATCTCTGATTTGCTGCTCATAGTATGGGTATATGTACATCTTGTTTCATCCAACAACTCCCAGGTCTGGGTTAGATGTGCTATTCCTATTCCTTCCAAGTCCTCTATGCTGCATTTGGGGTCAGCCATTTGCTGGGCGTGTGCTTCTGAAAGTCACTTCCTTCTCTAAGCCCAACAAGTTACAAATAATGCTGGCATCCTTGCAGTTAGTTGGCTGTAAGGCCTGGGTGAGGTAATGTTTTTGAGGCATTAGGCACAATACACACAATATATGTCCAATACTACGGGGGACTCATGTTAGACCCTTGCAGGGTGGGAAATCACAGCACTTGTGCACCATGCTGCTGTCTGCTTGAGATGCAGTGTGTGGTCTGATGCAGGCCGGGCTCAGCTGGCCAGCTGTCTGAGAGCTGCAGGGATCACACGCAGGTGGACCTTCCACCCATGTCCTGGCCCTGTGCGCCCTAGTTGGAAGGCTCTGCCTTGGCGTGGAGAAGACCCGAGAGGCTCACACCTGGCCCTGCCCCAGGGCTGATCTCGGAGAACCTGCCTTCTGCTTTTAAACACTCATTTCTGAATATACAACATGGGGGAATTGCCAAGATGTATTTCTGTGTGTGTATTTTTAGGAGATTTTAGAAAACATGACAATACCAATCCCTAACAATTGGACGACTGCACCATAGAAAACCCATGCACAGAAGATGACTAGGACTAGTGTTTTCTCCTTCATAAATGTAGGCAGAGAAACAACATGCAGGGCTGGACAAGAACTAAGTTCTGGTCCTTGTCGGGCCACAAATAGCTACCTAACTTTACGTGTATCTTTTTAACCTCCCGAAACCTCTGTTTTCTCATCTGTGAAATTAGTGGATTAGGGCACATAATCTTTAAAATCCCCTTCACTGATCATATTTTGAGATTGTAAAAAATTCTTGTTATGCACTGGGGAACATAGAATGCCATCAGCATTTGTGGGATATGTTAAGGGCACTTTTCAAGAACTTGCACCTGAGCAGTGAGTGTGACAAGAAGCCCACAAACACTGTGGTTTCTCCCATGTTCTACATATGGTGACTGAGACCAGTAGAGGTATATTCTAGAATGTGAGTAGGAAGTCACAGAGGTGCAAAGGAGATCCTTACAGACACAGCCTTAAGGACATAACTCAACATGTTCTAGCTTTTATAGTCTCCTTTTTAAAATACAAAAATCCTTCAGGAGTTTTCAGGTTCCTTGCACATGAACAAACTTAATTTTTCAGTGATTAAAATAGTGGATTAGACTATAAATTATATTTCTAGTTTGGCAATAGTGCATATTCCTGGTTTTGCATCTTTTCATTCAGATACAAATGAGAAACTAATATTTTCTTACATGACTTATGTGAGGCCTAAAATTCAAAACCAATTGTAAAGTTAGAAAATGTGTTATGGTTCCTTTGTCTGAATTATTAGAACAGGTGGAAGTTTAATTTTCTTTTAGATGAGTATAATGTATTCTCTGATACCTGGACACAAACTTTTTTACTTTTAGGAAAGTATCAAACTCTACAAGACTATTTCTTAAACAAAGGTTCTGTTCCAGTGTTTGTCTTTCTTTCACAGAAGACTTCACCTTAGCTGCCTTCCAGTCTTGATGAGATGGAACTTGAATTAAGAGCAGAACCACCTCCCCTCAGCCTTCCCAGCCTCTGAGACCCATACAGTATTCTCTCCAAACTATGTGTGGGACTTTGCCTCAGAATTGATCCTCTGAGTGTCCTGATTTGGATTTTGATAACTCAGGTTTGACCCCACTAGAGGAGGAGGAGATGGGACAATCCTTAGGGAGTAATATAAGAGAGATTTTCATACCCTTTCTTCTTTTATATTCATTCATTATTTCTTAGGAAGGCTGGCTCTGATGGTAGAGCCTCAGGCCACAGAAGGTTGTCCTCTGACCCTGAAACCTAACAGAGTCTGTCTAATGGATTTTGGAGTTACTTGGGACTGGTAGGGACTTTTTTCCTTTCTTGTCTACTTTTTGAATGTGTCTCTAATGGTTAAAGTAGGCCTGTACCACTACTGTGTTCTGGAAGCAGATAACTTGTTTCTTGAGTTTCACAGACTCATTATTGGAGAGAAATTTTGGCTGAGGATGAACCATACCCAGTCTCCCCGGACTTGATTTAAGATGACTCAGATGAGAAGTTTGGGACTTTTGAACTGATAAGACTTAGATGAGATTTTAGATTTGAGTAGATGCTGAAATGGGTCGAGACTTTAAGGGGCCTTGGGATGGGGTGAGCTTGTTTTGCACTTGTGAGATATAAATCTGTGGACCAGAGGGCAAACTGTGGTGGCTGAATAATGACCACAAAGATGTCCATATCCTGACTCCCAGAACCTGTGAATATGTCACTTTACATGGCAAAAAGAACTTTACAGTTGTGATTAAGTTAAGAATCTTGAGATGGGAAATCATCCTGGATTATCTCAGGGAGCCCATACTAATCACAAGGTTCTTATAATTGGAAGAGAGAAGTTGAAGAGGAAGTAACAGAGAAATTCCAGCATGAGAGGGACTTAGCCTGGCATTGCTGCTGGCTTTGAAGATGGAGAAATGGGCCATGACCCCAGAGATGCTGGTGACTCCTCAAAGTTGGAAAACAGTTTCTCCCCTGGAACCTCCAGACAGGAACACACCTTGCTGACATCTTAATTTTAGCTTAGTGAGACCCATTTTCTACTGCAGAATAATAAATCTGTATTGCTTTAACCCATGAAGCATTTGTTATATCAGCAATAGGGAAAAATATAGAGTTACTGAAGCCAGATTGTCAATAACCTTTTATATGGGTCCTGATTGCCCCACATTCTTCTGTAAAATAGATGTAGTACTAATAGTCAAAGTTTATAAACAAGAAGCAATTCCCCTTTATAAACAATTTTCTATCAACCAAAAGATTAGAAGGGATTTTGAGTAGGTCAATGGCAACCAAAGGCAATAGCATTTTACAGGATGTGAACAGGGAAAGGAAACCACTCTAGGTCAGTGTTGAGTTGAACTGGGCACCTGCAAGTGACTCAGCCCAAGCCTGAGGGCTGTGAGAACCAGGAACTAAAAAGGTGAACCCAGTAGGAAGCCTGGATTAGTGACAGAAAACAAAGCAATCAGTGCAAGAAGCTACAGGAGTACAATCGCATTAGCATGACCCTCTCACATATTAAAAAAGAAAATGCATTGAATGATTATTCTACTTTGGGACAAACATCAAGGAGTGGTCTAAAACTATACTTATCTAATAAAGAGGGAATATGCAAATTGACTGTCACACCACAATGGTCAAGGAGGCAGGGATTCCATAATACAAGATGGCTGCTCCCACAGAGGAGGCCGAATTCCCATAATGAGCCTTAACAAGCAATCAGCAGGGACCTGAGGCTGTGGAACCCCCACCCAGCAAGGCTTGACAGGGGACCTCAGGCCATGCCCTCTGCCCCAGCACCGGGCCAGGGGACCTGAGGCCGTGCCCCATGCCCTGGCGCTGGGCTCTGGGACCTTAGGCCATGCTCCCCTCCTGGCAAGGCTTGACGGGGGGACCTCAGGGCACACCCCACCCCAGTGCCGGGCTGGAGAATTTAGACCATTCCCCCTGCCCTGGTGCTGGGCCAGAGGACCTGAGGCTGCGGCCCCAGCCCTGGCGCCAGACTGGGGGACCTGAGGCTGTGCCCCACATCCTGCGGGACTTTACTGGGGAGCTGAGGCTATGCCCCCCACCCAGCGCCGGGCAAGGGGACCTGAGGGCTGCACTCCCTGCCTGGTGGGGCTTGACAAAGGTGGGGCCACCTGGATCTGGATCTCTCTCAATGGGGGTGGAGCCGACTGGATCTGGGTCTCGCATGATTTTGAGGTGCTATGGTGTGCGGGGACTTGACTCTGGGTCCCACAGCATGCCCAGATTCTAACATCTCTGACACTTCTATTATAGAGAAAAGGCAGATAGCAATATTAAAATATTTCCTCTAATTAATCCCCTTTTAATGTGCATGAATTTCATGCACCAGGCCACTAGTCTGAAATACTTGTTTATATATACAAAATTCTTCTCAAGCTGAGAGCATCATTTTTTTTATATTTTTTTGCCTGACACAGCATCAGTAGAAAACTGAGTGTACATAACATATTGTTGTTTGTAAAAGGACAGAATAAACCTGTGGGATTAAATTTGAAAAGGCAAGTAAGAAAAATAATGTGCATATCTCAGAGCCTAAGACATTTTTAAGCAATGTGTGGCTCAGGAAATGATGATTTTAATGCAGCTATCAGTATGTGAGGCACTTATGAATAAGGGTAGCAGGTGGAATGGCCATAGGTTTTGGTTTAGTGATGGAAAAAATGTAAGATAGTCCTTTAGTGGAAACTAGAGAAGAGGGATCTCAAAAGCATCTGCTTGTGAAATCCTTCTGGAATATGGCCAACAGCATAAGTGACTCAAGGTCGTTCTTCCAGCCCAGGTGACCATGTGTTTTCTGTCCTTGACCTTCATAGGAAGGCCCATCACATATGTCACATGGCAAAGGACACACACACACAGCAAAACCTTCAGGAAAGCCTATCCTATCTAATAATAGACAAACATGGTAAATAACCATACCTCTGCTATGCTTCCCATTGGCTAATCTGGGCGATATGCAAATTAACTGCCAACTAAGATGGCGGCTGGCAGCCAAGCAGCTGAAGCGAATATGAGGCTTGCTTGCTCCAGTGATGGAGCAAGCCAAGGTTTCCTGCCTGCTTCGGCCAGGCTCTGAGCTCCAGTCTAAGCAACAATATTGCAATTATAGAAGCTAAACAAACCCCAGATACCTGCTTTCAGCCAGCCGGCCTCGGAGCTGGAGCCTCAACAAAGTTTTAATTACAGAAGGTAAATAAATCCCAGAATAAAAAAAAAGAAAAAAAGAAAAAAAGGAGAGACTAGGAGCTTCAGTTGCAGGCTTGGCCGGCCTGAAAACAGCCATCAGCCCCTCATCCAGGCTTGCCAGGCACCCCAGTGGGGACCCCCATCCTGAAGGGGGTGTGGGCAGCCTGAAAACTGCCCTCAGCCCCTCATCCAGGCTGGCAAGGCACCCCAGTGGGGACCCCCATCCTGATCCGGGACACCATTCAGGGCAAACCAGCCGGCCCCCACCCATGCACCAGGCCTCTATCCTATATAGTAAAAGGGTAATATGCAAACTGACCCTAACAGCAGAAAGACTGGGAATGACTGGTCACTATGACACACACTGACCATTAGGGGGCAGACACTCAATGCAGGAGCTGCCCTCTGGTGGTCAGGGCACTCTCACAGCGGGAGCTCTGCTCAGTCACAAGCCAGGCTGACAGCTGCCAGTACAGCGGTGGTGGTGGCGGGAGCCTCTCTCACCTCCTCAGCAGCACTAAGGATGTCCGACTGCAGCTTAGGCCTGCTCCCCGCTGGCAAGTGGACATCCCCCGAGGGCTGACAGGCTGCCAGAGGGATGTCTGATTGCCAGCTTAGGCCCAATCCCCCGGAGAGCAGGCCTCAGCCAGCAGGTGGTCATCCCCCAAGGGGTCCCAGACTGCAAGAGGGCACAGGCCGGGCTGAGGAATGCCCGCCCCGCCCCCCCAAGTGCATAAGTTTTTGTGCACCAGGCCTCTAGTTGTAAATAATCAGCTTTGGTTTTTGATTTAGTTATTTGTTCCTCCCTCCTCCTCCAATTAAGCTCCCATAAAACCAGATGAAAAGGCAGAACCCACTCAGTTGTTCTTGTTAATTACTCAGGAAGACCAAAAGAAAGAATAAGGGACTCCGCCAAGCTCTCACATCGCAAGCTTGCAGCTGTGGCAAGTCATAGATGTGGTTGACAGTACTCCGGATCCGTCACCTTCAAATTGATACAGATGATGGTTAGAAAGGGAAGATGGGGCAGCCTCTCTGAAGGGACTGCGGACACTGAACTACTCCATGAGACCTATGATCTCAGGAGCACCTGGGGGTCAAAGCTGGAAACTTTCACAAGGCCGGGTGCTTCCTGTGAATACCTGTGGACTCTGGAGAACAGTAAGCGCCAGATGAAGTTTTGGCCTCCCCATGGAACGTTAAGCTACTTAGCCCCTCTGAGCCTCCACTTTCACATATGTAAAATGCGTGTTATAGTAACACCCATCTCATAGGAAGGGTTGTTGTAGAAGTTAAATAAAATAATGCATAAAGTGCCTTCCTATCATGTAGGAAGTGGTTGATAAATGAGCGATCACTCCTATGCCTATAATGATCCTATGGCAGGTCCCAGACTGCTCTCCAAAAGCCAACTTTCTCATGTAAAGAAGGGAACAGCCTCTGAATTCTGTGCAGTATTTTCAGGCGGGTTGAGGTCATCTCGCTAAAGATTTCACATGGCTCCTCTCATCTCGGCACTCGGAGTCTTGTTTTAGGGGAGAACAGAGATTCCCACTGAACCAGTTCCCATAGCTCTACTTCATGGGGACCACGGGAGTTAACAAGTTACCTCCTATTTTTATAGGCTCATCTGTTCTGTGATCCCCACACCATGAGCTGCAGTCACCAGAGTTGGCACACAGTTACAAGGAGATTCCTTCATCCACATCCTCTCCAGCCAAACAGACAGAATTGTTTCATCAAATCTCCCTGTACTGTTCATATGTCTACTTGTGTAACATAAAGTTGCACTGATAAAGACACTGATTTTGGAGGAGACAGACATACGCATTTAGACACAAGATGGCATGTGTTCAGTGCCATGCCAAAAGTTTAGGGCTGCTGAAGAGGGAAGACAGTGGGAGGAGCAAGCAGGGAGGAGTGGAATACCTCTGGAGGAGATGCTGCTGAGGGGTTCCTGTAGGATAGAAGCCTTTCCCCAGGCAGGGCAGGTGAGGTTATTTAGGCCTAGGTAGCAGCCTGAGCAATTATTAAACATTAATTAACTTTAGAGGTGACTTTGCTTTACCAGAACTGGATTTAGAAACTGGTTCAACTGATTAAAATTCTATGATACCCCTGAATGGTAAAAATCAATCAATCAATCAAACAAACAAGTGCAGGATTTCCCATTGTTCTATATCTGAAGGAACTACAAGGTTAATTTAAAAGCTTAGATAAAAATGTCCTATATTTCCATGCAAGAATTTTGCTAAACTTGAACACAAAGTGAGCAAATAGCCACAGATGCGATTTTCAACACCACTTCAAGGCGCCATTGTTACAATATCCCTTACTGGTTAAAAAACAAACAAACACTAGATGCTTGTCTCTTGACAAGACTGCTTGCCTTATTGGTCTCTCACAATCGTAGGAAATGCCCCTGTGGAAACCTGACGCTCCTCACAGCTTCTCAATTCAATTCAGCTTCATAAATGCTAGCAGAATGAACTGGCATTTCATCCTGTCCTGAGACTCTCTTAGGGGGAGGGAAGGGGAGTTCTTGGCCCCCACCATGGACATGGCACTTACATGGTTAAACTATTTCTTAATCTCTATTCATGATGTATTTTTACCACATTTAAAAACCGTACCTGCCTGGCTGCGCCTTATCAATCATTTCAATGTTATCACAGACTCAATGTGTCTAACACAACAACGGAATCATTCTCTTTATTATTACCACTACTACTTAGAAAAAAAATACTTTGCCACTAGTTCATAGTTGGCTAGAAGTTTGTAACCCTGGGGCCAGAGCCTCTGTTCCACACGATCAGATGAGATTTCTGAAGGACAGACTGCTGAAGAGGTGGCCCATTGACCTGATTCACCCACACAGAACATACATTCACATCCCGGTCCTTCCTAAGAGAAAATATTAATACGATGTTAGGAGGGAAGGAACAAAGCACTCTAAGAGAAAGATCAAAGATGCATTTTGAGCTGGCCATCTATAATAAAATCCTGCTCAGAGTTCAGGCAGAAGGAAGCAGGGAGAACAAACACTGCTCTTGTCTGCTGCTCAGCAGCCACCAGCTGGCTCCCCATTCTCTATCAGCGAGGCCTCTGCCACTAAGAGGCATCCAATTACCAATTTACCTTCTGCCCTTAGACCTGGCCTCCTGAAAGGAGCTTTTTTTGTCTTTGCCTGGGCTGGTGCAGTAGCTAATTGAGATGAAAGGCGAGGGGAGCTACTTTTAGGACCAAAGCCATTATATTAAGTCTATCTTACCAACTGGTCAAAAAGAATGTTCTTGACTGATTTCCTTCCCCAAATATACATATATATTGTCTGGGACCCCATCAGGAGTGATTATTTTGGAAAGCAGCTAGTTCTGCCAGCTGGGGCACCTCACGGTGATTTGCCATTATTCTCTCTTAGCTTCAGGAGCTGAAAGAAAAGGCTCCTTGAAAACAGCTGTTTGTGCATTGTGTGATCCTCTAATAAGGAACCAACAGGCATGAGTTGCAGGGAGGTGATGGCTGAGGCTCTGTTGTTCTTTTTTCAATTAAAGGAAACATCCACCATGAGGTCATTAACAGGAAAAGGACTTCAAACACAAAGTATAGAAGCATTAAAACGAAAAGCATTTTTTTAACAAAGAATAAAAAGATTAGGGGCCTAGCATTCAAAAGCATGTTTGTAGGCATATCTGCCTGAAGTCCTTGAGCAGGAATGAGAACAAATATCACAATTGGCCAGTGTGAGGCCAGGTTGTGGAGGACTAGGAGCTGGGACAGGGGTCTGGGCTTTGATAGGAAATGTGAAGACACACAGCTTCTTGTTGCCTCAGTGGGCGCACTGAGAAAGAAGAGGAATAGGTGCTATGTGAGAGAGATTAGACATGGGGGCGGGGGGCAAGAGTCAGGGAGACCAGTTGGAGGCCAGGCGCATGCGTTTAGTTGCAGTGATTCTCAACCTTCCTAATGCCGCGACCCTTTAATACAGTTCCTCATGTTGTGGTGACCCCAAGCATAAAATTATGTTGGTTGCTACATCATAACTGTAATTTTGCTATTGTTATGAATTGTAATGTAAATAACTGATATGCAGGATGTATTTTCAGGGGTCGCGACCCACAGGTTGAGAACCGCTGGTTTAGTGGGTATTGATTGACACGTGCCCACTTCAAGCGGAAAGTGAGGGATGCATTTCACCAACACTGAGAAAGAAGGATCTGTGGTGTGGAGGCCCATTGTACTGCTGCCTTCTACTTTCAGTAAGTTTCCCATATATTATCTGAAGATGAAACATAAAGTAATTTTGGGCATTTCATTCCTGTTTCTGACGGGTCCCAACCACATCATCTTTACTTCATGTTATGACGCTTTTGCATGCGGTTGGGGAATCATGAAAGAGCCCCTGCTCATCACCTGTACCTTTGTTCCTGCCTCTCACTTCACCCCCATGCCACGGGACTTCAGAAGGTACAGGTAGAGCTTGTGGCCACTTTTCAGATAGAGTGACTGAAGACCCGTGTGCAGCTTCCACTGGCCTTTGCTTCCTCCTTCTCCTCTATGGACTGGGGACAGTGCTTGGTGCTGGAGCCAGATTCCACTCTGCAGACCAGCGAAACATCTTGGAGAAAGTGGGCTGAGAAGAGAGAAGGGACCTAGACCTTGAAGGAGCTGCCCACACCCCTTGTACCCCTGCTAGCCTCAGGACTGTTACATGATACTTTTGTTCCCTAGGGGCCATGTGTCAACCTAGCTAGTGCCCCCTCAAACATGGTGGTCATTTATGGAAAGCCCCTTGGACACAAGATTCTAAGGCAGCGAACTTACTGCATTTGACCAGAATAAATGGCAGAGAAAGTCCTATTACCCAGCCTGTGATCCCTGGGAATGCTTTCAGATTTAAATGTCTACGACTCTATCTTCTACTTTAACATATTTGAGAGGATGGGGGTTACAAGATTTTTGGTGTTATATCTTTTGCTCCAGATTTTAAAAGATAAAGACAGGTTTTAAGATTAGTAGTTGTCATGGTTAATTTTATGTGTTTTCTTGACTGGCCCTGGGGTGGCCAGATTCAACATTATTCTGGGTGTGTCTGTGAGGGTGTTTCTGAATAATCAGTGGGCTCAGTAAAGTAGAAGGCTCTCCCCACTGTGGGTGGTCACCATTCAATCTGTTGAGAATCTGAATAGAACAAAAGTAGAAGAGGGAAGAATTTTCCCCCTTTTTTCCTGTCTCACAGCTTGAACGAGGACATCTCATCTCATCTCATCTCATCTCATCTCATCTCATCTCATCTTCTCATGCCCTCGTACTGGAACTTAAAATATCAACTCCCCTTGTTCCCAGGACTTCAGACTTGGATTGAATTATACCACTGACTTTCCTGAGTATCCAGCTCAGAAACAGATCATGGACTTCTCAGCCTCAATACTGTGTGAGCCAGGCCCTCACAGTAAGTCAGTCTCTCTCTCTCTCTCTCTCTCTCTCTCTCTCTCTCTCTCTCTCTCTCTCCCCCTCTCCCTCCCTCCCCTTCTCTCTCTCTCTCTCTCTTTCTCTCTCTCCCTTTCTATCCATTCTATATACATACACACACATATATACACATAAGTATAGTTAGCACTTGAACAACACAAGTTTGAACTGCACAGGCCAACTTATATACTATATATATATATATATATATATATATATATATATATATTGCCTCCATATCCATAGATTGAACCAACCTGTGATGGAAAACAGTACAGGGGTCGTAGAAACAAATGCTCATGGATACCAAGGAACAACTTGGGAGTCAAAAATTATATGCAGATATTCAACTGAGGAGGTGCGGGGGCTTTGGTGCCCTGACCCCACAATTGTTTAAGGATAAACTGATAAACTATATATAAATGTGTATATATATATATATATATATATATATATATATATATATTATATACACATCTAAACAGAACAAACTGGAATATGTTTCTCTTAGGTGTAGATAAAAAGGCAGATGGTAGACAACCTAATATCCTCTTGGTTCTGTTTTTCTGGAGAACTCGAATACTGTGAGTATATTTAAAGAACAAAACAAAGTAGGAATTTTTACAAATGAATCAATCAAATAACTCTGGCTCACAAAAATCTTTGACACATTAAAGAAAAGATAATGGTACTCTTTCCACTTATTCCATTTCCAAGAAATCACTGAAGCTCAAGAACAATTATTTTTGTTCTTTATACAAGAGAATAGGAATCTTCAAATACATTTTTCTATTAGAAAGAGAAAAATAGTATTGAATGGACAGGGAAGAAATAAAACCAGTGGTAAAAGATAAAAAACAAAAAAAACCCTGAATGTCTACAATGTGTGGCCAGATGGGTCCATAGAAATGGGGTGGAGGTGTTGTAGAGGGCAGCCTGACACCTGTCTGGGATGCTCTTCTCTAAAGAGGCAACAGAACCATTGTCCAGAAACTAGCAACTAGACTCAGCAATCTGCTACACTCCTACATTTTCAGTGTGCTTCTATTTTGGTAGGCACCTACCTTCTAGAATCTTTGGGACTGAACTCATTTGGTGAATTATTTCTGATAAAAAAACATATAACCTTATGTAATTTCAGGTTACTTCTAGAATTAATCTGCTTTCCATTATATTTAAAACTAGAGGCCTGGTGCACAAAATTCTGCACAGGTGGGGTCCCTGGGCCTGGCCAGCATTCAGGGACAATCAGGGCTTTCCTTCCTCCGGCTGCAGGCTGGGGCCTTCCTTCATTCTGCCCCCCCAACCCCTGTGGCCAGCAAAAGTCATAGCAAGTGTTTGAACTCCTGGTCAGCCAAACTCCTGATGGGACAATTTGCATATTAGCCTTTTATTATATAGGATCATTGTTCCAAAAAATCACCTGGGCCTCCCACCTCCCTGTCCTTCAGAAAGTGTTAGGTATTGGGATTTTAACCCTCTGGTCCTTACTGGAAGAAACCCATTTCCATTGGGTTTTTTTCATTATTCCCCCTTATTTACCACAACTACTTTCAGACGCAAATGACAATCATTGTCAGTAGCCACTTTCAGACATCAGTGATGGTCACTACTCCCAAGCCAGTTTGCATTTCTTCACAAAGGAAGTTGTCATGAAAATAGGCTATCAAGTATTTTGCTAAAATAAACACATAGGGCACCTGCTGAGTTACCATTTCCACCGATCTTCTAATTCTATCAGGAAAAGAAGCCAAGTTTGTCTGATGTGATTTGTTCCCTCAGTGCCCATCCATGCCAGGGTTGGCTTCTCTAGCTAGTCTCTGGTTAAGGGCTGGGGATATAGTTTGAAGCTGGGCACAAAATAGAAGGATTTCACTTTAAACTGTCTCCAACACCTCTGTGTCTGCAGGAGTGAATCTACAATAACATTTCTGGGAGCTTGTTTTAGAATTTTCATTTTGAGTTACCTGCTCTTATCTCAAGGGCAGGCATTATTTTCCTCTAAAGAAGTTAATAGGTGGTTCTCATCCCCAGTTTCTATTTTGCATTTTACGTTGACATAATTACTGCACACTTCTGTTAAATGATTTTTACGTGACCCATTCTGACTACATCTGGATCTCTGAAAATCCTGCATTCATTAATCTGTATTATCCCACTTATGAACTGTATAATTTTGAGAAGGTTATCTTGTTTCTACAATGAAGAAAATACTACCTTGTTAAGGGGACCGAATGAGATAATGCACGTAAAGACACCTCACTAATACTTAACCCTCATAAATACTATTTCCACCTTCATTAATATGGTTTATGTTTTTCATTGATAGCTTTGGTGAGCAATCCAACGAGGTGGCATAATCAAGAAAGCCTGAGTGTTGCTGGTGGAGATCAACTGTACCAGACCTCTCATCACCAATGTTACCTTGTATGAAACTCCTCTGTAGAAACAATTTATGCAAAACCCTGTGGTATCACCTGGCTCTCAACCCATAAAGCTATAACTTGCAGTTCCTAACATGTCCCTCTAAGTCATCTAATTGTGTTTCCCTTTCTGAGACGTATTTGGAGCTAGAAATCTGTAATGGGCTATGTAAGTCATTCTTGGTAAATTTCTGAAAACCAGACTGAATTAGGGAAAATTTACCATGGCAATCAATGCCAAGCCCAAGGAGGCCTCTTTTGCTGAAAGGCTCATCTTCCTCGGCCATCTCTAATATTGTTGGTTCACCCTCCATGTCATACTTCTGCATTTAATACTTTAACACTTATTCAACCAATGCTTGAGATCTATGGAGGTTTGGGGTGATGCTAAAGGTAGATAAGATCACCATACCCTGTCTCACAGCCTACACTGGAAGGCTAAGCAAAGAACATGCAAACACACACAATACCAGTAGCTACATACAAGAAAGCGGTTGTTATACTGAAGACCAAAAGATCAGTGCATCAGTCTGATTTTATTAGAGAACTGAATAGTTATGGTGGGAGTGGACAAAGAGGGCTTCCTAAACTACCCAGGAAGTGAGTCTATCCAGTAAGGATGCAGGCTTTCCATGGGTGGTTGTGTAGGCTGCACATGGCACAATTCAGCAGGTGTCTTTGGCTGGAAGAGGAATAAAAAATCATACAATATCCGATCACTGAGAAAACACAAGAAACATAGGTTGAGTAATCAATGGGCAAGTGAGAAAAAAAAGGAAAAATACATTCCATAATGGATTTTGTAATTTTTTGTTAGATAAGATACTCCCATTACATAAGACTTTTGCCCATTACAAGGATCTTTGTGAGTCTTAGAAAAGCTGTATCTCAGAGCTAGAGGAGGTCCCAGAATTAACTGAACTCTCACATCTAACTAATGAGGAAGCTGAGGCCCAAGGCCACACACACACTGCTGGTGAACAACAGAGGCTGGGGTACTAGGGATCATAAACACCCCTAACTGTGAGAAGGGGCCCTAATGCCAACAAGAGCCCTACCTAGCACTAACCAGCTTTGTACACTCAACAAAACAACACCCAGAATGGGCCAACTGAATGAGGGAGTTGAGGCAACTGGTTGCAAAATTTTGTTTATTCTACTCTAAGCAGGAGAGACAAACTCAAAAGTTTAGTCTTATACTGGTGGCGAAGTGATGGAGAAAACATTTATATCAAATCAAAATGAGCTTCTTTTTTTTTTTTCTTCAAGTTGTCCAACTGTATCACTTGGCATTTCTTTTATTATTTAAAGTATTACAAATAGTAGTACATATGTCTCCTTTTTTTTCCCAATTGACCTTCCCCCATCCTCCCCTACCCCCCCCCCCCGGCACATGCTCTCACCCCCCTCCCACTGTCTTGTGACCATTGGTTATGCTTATATGCATGCATACAAGTCCTTCGGTTGATCTCTTACCTCTCCGCCCCAACCCTCCCCAGCCTTCCTGCTGTAGTTTGACAGTCTGTTCGATGCTTCTCTGCCTTTGTATCTCCACATAATCTCACTCATTTATGGATAATAAT
Organism: Myotis nattereri; assembly: GCF_964212035.1. NCBI lineage: Eukaryota > Metazoa > Chordata > Mammalia > Chiroptera > Vespertilionidae > Myotis > Myotis nattereri. Next base: position 152,724,733 of record NC_138075.1, read on the forward strand.
AAAAAAAACATTATAAACTGATGAACAAAAATAGATACATGAGCTTGCTTTTAATAATTCAATCAGTTTCACCCAATAATAATTTTAATATGAATTACTCCTTAATTTTGAAATGTCTCTGGCCCTAGCTGGTTTGGCTCAGTGGATAGAGTGTCAGACTGCACTCTGAAGGCTTCCAGGTTTGATTCGGGTCAAAGGCACATACCCAGGTTGCAGGCTCAATCCCCAGTTGGGGGTGTGCAGGAGGTAGCTGATCAATGATTCTCTCTCATCAATGATCTTTCTACCACTCTCTTCCTCTCCCTTCCTCTCTGAAATCAATTAAAAAATACTTTAAAAATGTCTCTGGAAGAGAATAGATATACTCTTATTCTGAGCTATTCTGGGAATAGTATTTATCAATGAAACCATATAAATAAAGAGATTATGACACCATTTGTGTGGTTGCCTTCTAAATAAATTTAAACTCATCATGTGTGATTTTCTTTGTGACTGAACTGTTTATTTTTCCTCAGTGTTTATATTAGACACTTTGGATGTCATATGATGAGATGTCCTATATATAGTGTTTATTGCAAAAGACCTATTTCCTCAAGCATAAAACTTCTGGATACTGTTCTCACACAGGCTATATACTGTGCATAGATTGATCAGTGCTAAAACATAATTCCTGTCAAATATTATGATATGAGATGATTCTGTACAGCAAATAATAATACTTCAATGCCCCAAGGAAATAGATAAAAAGAAAGGGATGCTGCCCTGTAACCCATAAATAGCAATTTGTCATTCTTCTATTGACTTTGAAACAGTCTTCTGGAGGCCTCTTCCGTCTTTTCAATTATATTTGTTTTAATCATCTGAGATGGAAAGAATCATATCAAATAACAGTATTTTGTATGTCATAAAAACATGGTGAGTAATCTTTCTGTGTCCTCCCTTTAAAAATGTTTGCCATGCATAAGAAAATCAGGGAAGATGGGCTGTCACTCAAGGCTACCTTATCAGTGATGTCCCTTCAATGCTCGTCTCCACACAAAACTTTGAGGGTGGAGGAGACAGATGGGCTGCCCATGGCTGCCTGTCCTCTCACCCTGACCACTTCCCATCTCAGTAAATGTGTGTCTCCTGGAGTTCAGAGAATCCTTTCTCCACATGGGAAAGACTTACAACCTTCAATGTTCACAAGTGCTCATCTGGGGCATGAGGCGACAGGCACCCTGATATCCAGGACTATTTCTTTTAGAGCCCATGAGCATCCATTTGTTACAACAGCCCAAAAGGGCCAAGAACTAAATAAAACAATCAACTTGAGCAAACTGCATTTTAGCCCTGTTTTTTATAGATTGTGTAGGCTGTTGGGTTGAAGAGTGTTGAATGTCAGGGCATCTTAGTCTGGGGGAGGACACCATTCTGGGAGCTACACAGCATTCTCTTTGGAAGGTTCCAAAAATCTCACTAGAATGTGCCAATACTTAGTGCCTCTGATACCAAAATACAGTGATACGTTCATATCTTTCTTGTGTAAAAGCAGTTAAAGGTAGGGAATGACTATAATGAAATAAGGAAAAAAATGGGGGAAAAGATGCTAAAATAGCAACTTCAAGCCATCAGGCTGAGAGATGGCTTTTGAGTCCACCTTTAATGTGGTTTTGTGACTTGCTGGTTTGCAGGTGCTGGTTTGTTTGTTTTTTTATGTACCTTATAAGAACCACCTTCTTAAAGGCCAATTCATAGTGAGTGAAACACTGACAAGAGAGGTCGAGTTTTTGTTTAATCAAGTTAAAATAGGATTTTCTATTTATAGGAGAGAAAGATGAATTTTCTGCACATGGGCCTTGTTTGATTTTATCCTGCCCGCCCTCTCGTGGCTGTGGTCAACTAGAGTCATTTGTCATGTGATGTGGTAAGTAAAGAGCACACCTGCCAATGGGATCATGAGTCACAGACAGTAGAGCAGCAAAGATAAATTGTCCAGGGGAAGGCTGGGAGGGTAAGAGAGTTCCCAGAAGGCTAAGGCCAGGTGGATGTTCGGCCACCGTGGTTTTTCCTTGGAAGGATGACACTTCTTTGCATCCAGTCCATGGAAAGCCTGTATTACTCAGACAGGGAAGACACAGATGACCCAGCAGCACACTTCTCAGGAAACCACAACCCAGCTCCAGCCAAGAGAGTATTATTCTTGTAAAGTGAGAGCTTTCCCCTTCTGGCAGCTTTCTGTGTTACTTCACTTCACCTGGTGAAAAGCGAGAGGTAGACTGCTGTGCGGGAAAGTGAGGGAGGTGTGCAGAAATCTAGGTGCGAGCCTGCCAGTGCTCCGGGCTGACTGGGGTGAGCTTATTGGATTCTGTGCCTGACTTCCCTCAGGGTCAAGTTGAGATTGGAGGGTGGGATGGATCAGGAAGGTCCTCCTCAGCTCTGAAACCCTGATTCAGTGTTCTCCAGAGGAACCGAGGGTTTACTTCAGAATCTGAAAGAAATCAGAAGTGGGCTGCCTCATCCAGCCCCAGAGCCTCTCTTACATCAGCTGAGCCCCACCCAAGGGCCAGCCCAAGGTGGCCAGCAGCATGGAGCGTTAGCAGGACAGGAACTAATAATGCTTCTAGACTAGGTGGTGTCACTTCTGCACATCTCTTAAAAATGTCATCTGCTAAAGACATTCAACATTTTAAAAATTCTATGAACTTTACTGTTTCTAAAAATATCATGCCAGCTTTGCCACTAAATAAAACTTCTCTTCCAAGGATGAGTCAGACTCATTTTGCATCAATGGCTCCACATACTTGAGAAACTGTGTTGCTTTTCCAATGGACTTACTTGTGGTGAAGATGTTTTTCCATGTAGAGCTCCAGTAGAGCTCATTTCTAAGAAACTTCCAATTTTCCTGGAGTAAGATGAAGGCTTCAATGTCCAAGAAGAAGGATGTCTTGCTCCAGGGTGACTTCTGAATCCTTGTCAAAGCTGACTTTGGCCTTTGAGATCAAACTTTGTTCTATCTCAAATATATTTCTTCTTTTTCTCTCTCTCTACCCAGTTCTTATTAATTGATGTAAACATTGAATATTAGTGCCCAGGCTTTATCTTCTAAGACACTTCTAAGTGGTATTATTTCCATTTCATCATCTCCTATCAACTATAAGTTATATCAAAATGAGTTGGTCCTCCAAGTCCACACAAAAAAACAAACATTGGTAACTTTATGATTATTATTAACTTCCTCCTTGCACTGATAAGTTTCCCAGTGACTCTAGGGCTCCAAAGCAGATGGAGGCTTTCCTGTCCGATGGTGTGGGTGCCTGTTAAATGTTACATGTGTGGCTTCTGTCATCTGAGTCCAGCATAATGTCACATGAATTAACTGTTGGTTGATAATATTTTGGGAAACCGAAGATAGTTATTGCTGTTATTTAGATCAAAATCTGAAATGTCATGAAAAAACACTCAAAAGGAACAAGTCATAGGAAAGGGAGAAATGAAAAACTTCTTTTACTTTTCAAAGGATTATTTAATAGTTTAGTTCCCAGCTGGTCAACTCAACCAGGATCATTAGGACTTCAAACCCATCTGAGAAGCAACTGGGGTCATAAATTGTAAATGGAAACAATAAAATAAATGATTTCACTTCCCTTCCCAGACCATTTCCCCCCCATAACATAGGGCTATACAGTGGCTCCAAACAAATGCAAAATAAATTAACTTTGACACACTCAGCAGCTCTTCCAGGGTCATTGGTTTATTCCCCTCTTACTATGACATTATATTAACTTCATCCTTCATTCCTACAGCCCAAGTTAACAAAAAAGAAGCAAGATGATTAAAAAAATTAAAAACAAACAAAAAAATCCCACACTTATTTTAGGAAAACCTTGCTAGTGAAGTGTGACTAGTGTGATAGTGTGTGCATGTGAGCAGTTCTGAGGTGCGTCCATGCCTGTGGGGGACCCTATGGTTTCCATTACCTCACATCAGGTTTTCTGGAGTTTGGTTTCATATAGTTAAAAATTTATATCCTATTATTTCTGACTTCTGGAATATTTTTAAATCCAAATGCAATTTCCCACTTAAAACCTGTTTTTCTTTGGTTTCTTCACCTGGAAATTTTGTCTCCCTAAATTTTTCTGTTGGCTTTTTTTTTTTTTTTTTTTTGCATGTGCAAGTGTATTGTCAGAACAAGCCAGCAAAATGTATGTTTTTCTTCATTCGTATGTTTTGTTGTATACTTTGTATGCAATATTTCTTTTGTTCTGAATACAAATGATTTCTTCACATCTTGTGATCCAATTGATATACTGAATAAGGTTATTCTATCTATTTGTAGGCAGTTACAGGGAAAGACTCAAATCAAAATGTATGATTGACAGACTAGCGACTTATCTCCAAGGAGAGCCAGAACCACCAACACATTTAAGCAGAACCCAGGCCACAAATACAAATAATCAACATCTACTAATAATTTATGCAATGGTTACAGAAATCAGTTAACAAAAATTTTAAATGGTGACAATTTCTAAGCAATGCCTCAAAACTAATGGCATGTGGCCATCAGATGTACCAGTTTGTCCTCAGAAGGAAAGCAAAGGGGATAAGAACAGAGTAGCAGAAACATCCCCAAATCAATGGAAAGAGTAGAAAGATATTCCTCAGCCAGGTTTCAAGTTCATCTTTTACTCACTAATCCTTCCCACATATTTCCTCCTGAAATTTTATCAGCTCTGAGAGGATTTCTAACTTGCTTCTCCCTGTGGGTTCCAAGATAACAGCGGGATAAAAATAACCAACTGCTCCAGTAAAGCGATTAAAAACATCAGCATCACGAGTGGCTCTTCAAAGATCTGTTCCAAGTTTTTCATGAAAGTCAATATGGACCCATGTTCTCTGGCCATAAGGAGGCCAGGCAGCACATTCTCAAGTTTCCAGTGCTCCTGGGTGTTCTGAGGGCTTGCTCCTGCTCCTCCTTTCCTTGGCTGGCTTGACCCTCTGATCTTGTACCATAAGTTCCCATCAACACAAAGACTTCCCCCTCTGGCTTCCTTCTGCATTCAGAATCCTCTGGTTCAGAGAGAACAAATCTCAGCAGAGTCCTAGGATGTATCTTCAAATGTTAATGAGCACTAAAAGCAAACATAACAGAAATCTTCACTATCTACACTGTGTTTATATCAAACATAGCTGCATTCCTGGGATATGTGACTTTGCTATGGAGCTGAGTTTTTGTTCGAGATGGTTTTATTTGCTTGGTTACATTACATTATTTATGACTAGGGCTCAGTGTTGGAGCTTCTCCCTTATGAAAGCTGATTGAGCAGACAATTAGAAAAGTCAGCATTGGTCCAAAACGTCATTGGCTTTTAGTTTTAATAATGTTTTGAGAACCTATTGTTTCCTAACAGGATTGTTTTGAAATTAGCAGTATCTGGTTTATTATGGAGTAGTAATTTGATCAGGCTTCTCTCAGAACAGAAATCATATCAGTCACACACTCTCTAGCCTGTTGTCTGACTCCAAAGTATTCTTGTGTCAAATCCAGTGTCTGAGGCCATACGCTGCCATCACACCATGCCTTCCATTCACACATGCCCTCAAGGAGAGCATGTGGTACGTCTGAGTCCCATCCCAAGCACTTAAGCCCACTGAGGACAACTAGGTGGTCAGTCAACAAGAATGTGGAGCGTGCTGTATAGATGGCAGAGCCTTGCATCAGAAAGCAGAAGTGCTAGTTATCCATTAAGTGCTACTTACCCATTAATTATATGGTAAACTCTTTCAAGTTTTATAGTTGTAACTCAAGAGATCTACTGATTTTTTTCTTAATTATCTGATAGTATAGATTAGTATAAAGTCAACCGGATTTACTTAATGTTCATGCTATGTGACAACAGTCAAATCACTTATTTGACTAAACTTTGATGCATTTATCAAATATTTATGTGTCATGCAAACACAATTCTTTAATAACCTTTCAACCAAGTTCTGTTGCTTGGGCAGCATCTGAGAAGGTGTTACAGAGTTACCCATTTTCAGTTTAGAGATAAACAAAGACATATAGCTCACTGCTCCCAAAACATTGGGGGCACTTTGAAAGCTGAAAGCTGATTGGTTGATAGCTGCCACTGAGCACCTAGGATATACAGGATTCAATGCTTCCAGCAGCTGAAGATATATTTCTGCACATAAAATGTCTGTACTCATTCATTTATAAGAATCCCCAGTGCAAACACAGTGACCCAGAATTGTGAAGCAGGTGGAAGACAGCTGCAGCTTGTCTATCTTCTGGGGACCTGGTCACAGCGCTGACTCTTACTGGAGGCAACTTCACCTTCAAGCTTCTGGTTTTGTTAAATTTTATTACTGCAGATCTCTCCCGCTCTGTCTTTTGAACTCAGATGGGAGAGCAGGCAACTATCTGTCCCAACTGTGTAAACAGTACCTGCAGTCCCTTTTGCTCTGCTGTCCCCAGGGTGGCTGCCCTTGTCCCCTGCATTTAATCAAATCCTTTTAATGAGGGAGGGATCAGCTTTCCAGGGATAGAGCTAGCTTGTGTACATGTCTGCATCTCACACCTCTTCTACAGCTATTCTGCCTTTCATTTGGAAAATTCTTTTCTCAAATATCCTCAGGTCCATTACATTTCAGGATTATGAAGCCATAAAGTAACAAGTTTTCCCCCAATCTGTACCAGTTCTGTGTGCATCCATATTTTCTGTTTAATTTTGATTGTTTATGTATGTATAACATGTACCGCTGTGTGTGTGTGGGGGGGGGGAGGGACTTCTTTCGTAGAAGCTTAAGATAGATAAATATTTGATGTACATTGGTAAGCTATTCTATCTAATCTTTGTTGTGGCTGTATGGACTGTCACCTCTTAATATCCACTCTCTTGGAAAGTGGCACAATTGATCTGGTAAAAATCTAAATAATTATTGGATTTATTACTAGAATAAATTGATGCCTGCCTTTTTAAGGATACTCATAATAACATTAATGTTCCAGTAATAGTGGCAACTCACTTGCAGTTTGTTTGCACCCAGAGGTTTAAAATTCCAGTATGGGAAGTGCTGCTTTTTGTACATTACTTCTAGCAAAAGTTCAAATGTTATATAGAAAAGTGTCCCCATGATCTAATTCCATACAAAACACTGTACTGCTTATTTGTGTGACCTGAGCATGGCAGGGAAATCTTCATACAGTACAACACTGAGCTGGCTATCCGGCACTCTGAAAATCACACTGGCCACTCTTCCCATGGGACCAGAAGGAATATGAATGGGGCACTGTTGCTGTGTCTATATCATACAGCTGATGATGCCTCTCTGTTCTCTGTGGACATACTGTTCTTTTATCTTGTTGAGGTTTGACCGGGTCCCAGAAGAGTAACCACGAAAGCAGGCATTCTGGGAACCCCAAGTGACAGGTCTTTGGGATGTCTAAGTGCTACTCACCACTTGCCCATCTACGACCCTGTCCAATATGGCAGCCACGGTCCTCACCGGGACTTTGAAGCTGAGATAGTACCCACCATATGCCAAGGGGGTTGGCTGCCCCCTAAATGAGCTTCCTCAACTGACTGATATCTTCTCATCATCTACATTTTCGGCAATTGATTCATACAGTTCTTAAAGCTGCCTGCCTGCAATTTCATTTGCATTCCTACCCTGTTCAAGCTGGTTTTCTTGGAGCCATATCTGGGAGCGTTATTCCCTTTGGGCTCCTTGGCTCCTCTTGATAGGGTTCTGCTCCATCTCTCTCTTCCCCTGCTCTCCAAGGCTTGCCCTCTCACTCCTGAGTTCAGAGAGGAAAACCTTTTCTAACTATAAACAGATCGGATCATGGAAGCAGAGGGAAGAGCACACCCCAAACAGTTAATGAAAGTGAGGGAAGTGAAAAAGCAACGGGTTTTGGTGGGAAAGGCCCCGCCTCAGGTCCTGGGGAATCCTAGGCGATGGCGCTGGCAGCTTCCACTGACGGGGTGTCATGCTCCAGCCAGAAGGGTATAAACGCCTTAAAAGGATACATGTAAATTACTGGTCAGGTATGGAAGGCCACCCTTAAGGAGCACTCAAAATATACACACCGGCATGCTTTCTCCACAAATGTTCAGTTCCCCACATTCAGTTTCTCCAATTAACTGTGGCCCAATTCGAAGTGGTTCATACTTTGCAGAGCTTGGACCCTTTGCAAAGCCTCAGAAAAGTGTAAAAATCTAGGTGACAAGTAGTCACCTAGAGTCAACAGTCTTGTTTATTATCATGGGATGCTGTGAAATCTTAATCTGTAGCCTTATGGATCTTTTAAAAGCCCACTGAAAAATGCATATTTACTTTTTAAGTTTGAAGACTCATTGCACAATTGAAAGTGATAGCACTCTGACTTTTGTTGTTTCTGGAGATGGTCCCTGGTAGTTCGTGTGACTAGCTTCTTCGTACATATATGTGCACACATGTGTCTGTGCTTGCCATTCTCTTGATAAACTCCCTCCTCTTCATCTGTTATGCTTCACTCAGAATGTCACACATTCAAATATTCATAAGATAAAGGAAAGAGCCCAATCTGTACAATACTAACAATTTTGATGACTACATCATAGTAAGACTCTAATTGGGCAATTTGCTGAAATGTATGTATTCCTCATTAACCTGTGGACTCACCCTCAGCAGGCCTCATATTTCATTCTTCCTTGCATCTCCTTACCCATCATTAGCCTGGCCCTGCTGGGTGTCCAATGAATTTAGTGAGTAAAATTACCCACATGAGGGGGAAATAAAGACCCACAAATCTCCTAGTCACTTGGATTAATGCCAGACTTCATATTTCCATTACTTAATCAGAGTAATTCACAAGGAGAGGAAAAAAACTTCCACATTTTTACTCCACTCTAAGAAATAAAAAGTTCTCAAGCTTAATAAGGAACAAAGTCTACTTCACACTAAAGTGGAATAGAATTCCTAAAATGATGAGCTCCTCAAAAAAAACACAGGAAAAGTGTTGCTTCTAAGATAATAGAAACCAACCTAACCTCTGCAGGAGACTGTGGTTGGAATCTTAATTTGAGGTCTGGGAAAGGTGAGACTCAGAGCCACAAGGATTTGAACCTAACAGTATTTACTTCACTGAACTGCCCAAATGTAAACAGCTCAGATGGGAAAATGGTCCCCTACTGCAACATGACCTGGGACAAAACATAGAAAATGTATTTGTCATAATTTCTGCCTCGTTCCACAATCTCTTCTGATCAGTAATGTGTTCAGGTGCCACTGAAAATCACACCACAAAGCTTTTGCCTGACAGAGGTCAGAGTCTCTGGTCTCCATGGATTCCCCAAGATGATGGCTGCTGCCCAGTGTTCACCCTCGGTCCTTTTCTTTGACACCAATGAGACAGACATTGCACAAGCACCTCCCAGGTCCTTGGCTGGCTGTATGTTCATTAATGTGTGGTGCTGCTTCAATGGTTCAGTTATCATATTTCAAACAGAGGATGGTTGTGCGGGGACGTATTCCTTCACTAATAAAAAAAGAGTAGGAGGACCCCTAAGCGGACAGGTCTGAATAGAATCAGCTGGTGTTTTTCTCGTTCACGTTACCAGGGACCCAGAAATGAGGAAATGGGAGGGGAAAGTATTTCATCCTCTACCCCATTTCCTTGGCACACATTTTGCAGACATCTTTTCATATTTACATGTGAGTTTTAGTGTGGGGCTACTTAATTTTAAAAAATTATATTGGTTCTTCTTTTAAAAATGGTCTAAAAAGTCTTGTAAAAATGCTTACAATGAAACATGGTGAGATCAATGAAAAGAGGATAAGGAAGAAAATCAGAGCTTTCTGTGGGTCAGCTGCAGAGATGGAAATCATACAACCAAGCGAGCTGGTTTGGTGAGTCAGGCACGGGTATGTCCAGGTATTTGTACTTCCAAACTTTGAACCTCTGGCTGGGAGCAGCAGCATCCAATTATCCCATGGGCTATATACCTGGTAACGTTTCCTGTGTCTACTTCTATGTGAAAAATGTTGAAAAGTTCTTGTTTACAGCATGGCACTGCTGGGAGCCGGTTCGTCCTTGCTGTTTCAAGGGACCTGGCATATATGGCATACTGTTCTTGATATGTTTGCTCACCTTCTTGGCACTATGTGTTTTAACCAAGGTCACCTCTCTGAGAAAGGTTGTTTCCCCAGGTAGGGATTTTCTCCTGAAGTTAGGGAGGGAATAAAACCTCTTAACTAGTGCCAGGTGGGTAATTAATCACTTTAACTACGAACAATCATGCTTAAGCTACATAATCTTTACTCCCTGGAATGGAGATAAGAAACGCCCTAACCTTTGAAATAGAGATTGATAGGATTGGAATCAACTGGTATAAATACAGATGTAAGAAGACAGAAAGAAGAGAGACAGAACCTAGGCACAGAACCTACACAGAACGTTCTCTAGAGACAGAAGAACTTCGCTGGAGAGAACATGGCAAAAGATCCTGGACAGAAACTGGCCTCAGAACCTAGAGACAGAACCTAGCGAGAGAACATGGCAAAAGATCCTGGACTGAACCTGACTACAGAAATTGGCAAGAGAACCTGACTAGAACCTGGTGACTGAACCTGGCTGGAGAACCTGGACAGAACCTGACTGGAAAACCTAGCGAGGGAACATGGCTACAGAACCTGGCAAAAGAACCTGGACAGAACCTGGCTGGGGAACCTAGCAAGAGAACATGGACACAGAACCTGGCTGGAGATCCTAACCAGAACTTCGCTGGAGATCCCGACCAGAACTTGGCTAGAGAACCTCGCTATGATGATCATCTGAATGCCCTCTCCGTGTCATTCCTTCTTCGCCGACTCCGTCCACACCTTTGGGGACCCCTGGACCTGCTGGGGTAGGACCCCAGCATGGCACCATTACAAGTTAGGTCCTAAAAGCTTGACTGATGACAAAGTATTAAATAGCCACAGATGACTTCTCTAAAGGTGGCCATTGTTCCAAGCAGTAGTGCAAATAACTCGGGACAGCCCATGACCACTTTCAGAATATTTGGCCTGTGCAGTTCTTTATAGCCCTTGACAGAGCCCTACATCCCTCATCACATGCACTGGTAGCAAGCACAGGTATGAGGCAGAAGCAGCACACATAGGGATTCTCCATCTTTTATTTATTAGTGAAGGACTGTGCCCCACACATAGGCCCCGCCCGGCCGCCCCTCCCCCACACCCCCAGGTATAATCTCTGTCTATAAAAGCCCTGGACCCTCTCAGTGGGCCTGCAGGCTGCACCTTATTTGGTCTCACATTATTCTTTTGACATCTTTGCATTTGGGAATTGAAAGAGGTGTGTTTCCCAGGTAAGATGTGCCTTTCCATCTAACAGGTGTTCTGGGCTCATAGGTGATGCTATCTTAGCTCTCAGGTTCTGTACTTGGGCCCAGTCCCTGAGGACAGCACCATCCTGTGGGTCAGACCAAGGTAAGGTGAGAATTCAACTCTAGTAAAAAAAAATGGGTCTACTAATTCTACTTTAAAAAAACAACAACTTATCCTGCCTGACCACAGTGGCTCCGTGGCTTAGCGCTGACCTATGAACCAGGAGGTCATAGTTTGATTTTCAGTCAGGAGGGCACATGCCCAGGTTGCAGTGGGGTTGTGCAGGAGTCAGGAGGCAGCCGATCAATGATTTTCTCTCATCATTGATGTTTCTATCTCTCTCTTCCTCTCCCTTCCTCTCTGAAATCAATAAAAATATGTTTTAAAAAACGTATCTTTATTGTTGAAAGTATTACAGATGTCCCTCTTTTTTACCTTTTTTTTTTAACCCTCACCTGAGGATATCTTTCCATTGATTTTTAGGCAGTGTGGAAGAAAGAGGGAAAGACAGAGAGAAATATCAATGTGAGAGAAACACAGGTGGGCTGTGGATCTGTGGGACCTAGGAAGGTGGGGTTTGCTGGACCTTCACTCCCTTCCACAGGATGTGTACCACCTTCATGCAAGCCTCACATAAACCTATCCATGTGCTGCCATAAAAGCTTCACCTGATTGTGAGCAAACTCCAGGTCAGCCAGGTCCCCTGCTTCCATGAGGTGGTCAGATCCAGTTCCAGGTGTCTCTGCGTCTTATCTCTGCTTCAGAAATCCACCATCGCCCAACAGACCACCCTTGCATCTTAGTTTGTACCTTTCTGCTTTGGACTGAACATCTGTTGCCCTCTCTCCTTCCCTACAATTAATACATTGAAACCTAATGCTCTCTAAGATGATAGGAGGTGGGCCTTTTGGGAGGTGATTAGGTCACCGTGATCAGGTGAGGGAGCTCCCTCCCCGCTTCCTCCATATGAGGACACAGAAAGAGGATACCATCTGTTAACCTGGAAGTAGGTCTCACCAGACACTGAAGTTGCTGGTGCCTTAATCTTGGACTTCCCACCTCCAGACTGAGAAATCAATGTTATGTTGATAAAACCCCCAGTCTGTGGTGTTCTGTTACAGCAGCCTGAATGGACTAAGACAATTTCTGTCTTGATGTTTCTGATACCGATTTCAGTATACAGAACATGATCAAACATTCATTCCTCTGCAGAGACACAAATTTACTTTGCTGTGAGTTAAAAATGTTTCTTTCTTTGTACACCTAGAGCATGTTGAAGATACTTTATTAATTGCCCTGCACCTTACATTTTGATGGACTGTTTATATGTATTTTTACCACAATTAGAATAAAGTTCTTATCTATTTACTTTTTAAATTCTAGGACTTTAATACAATTTCTGCTATACAATCTCTCATGAAGTTTCTGTCAAATGAAAATATGAATCAAAAAGTATTGCTCTGTTCTCTTAACAACCCCTCACAAAAACCACTAACATTTGTAGCCTTCATACCACATGCTGTACATGTATTGACTTTCAATCCTCATCTTAGCCCAGGGAGTAAGAAACTATTATTGTCCCCCTTTTTCCTTTCTCTATCTTTATATACCAAAAGCTTCTGCAGACAATAAATCTTAGTGAAAATAACTTGATTCAGAGACATGAAATATGTAAGATTAAAAATAGATCCTTACATGCCATTATACATTTTTGTCCAAATCTTTAGGATGTATGACACTAAGAGGGAGCCCTAATGTGAACTATGGACTTTGGGCGATGAGGATGAGTCCGTGTAGGTTCATCAATTGTAACAACTGTATCATCTGATTTAGGATGTTGATATTTGGGAGGCTGTGCAAGGGGGAGGGGCATATGGGAAATCTCTTACCTTCCCCTCAATTTTGCTGTGAGTCTAAATCCTCTCTAAATAATAAAAGTCTATTAAAAATAGAACTTTTAAATCAGTTGTTAGGATAATGCAGATATTTTTGTTCCTACAACACCCTCCAGAGATAGTTGTAAGAATAAATAAAATGATCAAGAGATCCTTGAACCAGAGGTATTCCCACAAGGGAAATGAAATATAAGACATGCATAGTTGCACAACAATGGAGCAATAGCAATAAAAACAATAGCAGCATTTTGAGTCTGGAATTCCTAACCTTAATCTATGTATAATTGCATCTCTGTGACTTAATAAGCTTTTTTGAGCTACTATCAAGATAATTTCAAATTGGTAATTTGAAGCCTCAAGACCTAATTCTCTTGGTATAAAAATACTGCACTCCTTGGTACAGGCGTACAGGTTTATCCTGTGGAAGAAGCATTGCTCAAAGAGTATATTAAGCGCCAAATTGAATATTACTTCAGTATAGAAAAATTTGGAACGGGACTTCTTTCTTAAGAGAAAGATGGTTGCACAGGTTTCTTGCCTATTTCATTACCCTGATTGCTGGTTTTTACCATGTTCAGGCTCTCACTACAAACCTTAATCTCATTTTAGAGGCACTGAAAGATAGCACAAAAGTGGAAATTGTGGGACGAGAAAATGAGAAAAAGGATAGAACCAGAAAAATGGCCAATTCCGTTTCATTTAGGGTGCTACAAACAGCCTTCTCTCAACTGATTGACTGCCCAGAGTGTGTACCAGGCCAAGCCTTTTATTCACATGCAGGTGTGCTTACACTTTTTTCAGTCAGGGTGATCATCTACTGATGCTCTGGATGTCATTTGATCGGAATCTGCAGAGGAATAGGTGACTCACTGAAATGTCATTATAAATATTGGAACAAATCGTGCTGCAGAAATGAAAGCGACCAGAGTTACTTCTTTGCAAGAATGTCTGCTCCCAACTCATTGTGGAGAACTTGCATCAACACTACAGTGGAGATAAACACTCATTGATGATGATGAAGAGAGACAGACCAGAGGACTGCTGTTGTTTTTATAGGAGCTGCCCGTTTGTGTGCAAATAACCTGGGCTGCATTGTGCTACTTTTTATATTACAAGATTCTGTCTTTTCCCTTTAGACTTATGTACTTGTGTTCAGATCAATAAAGTAGAAATAGAGAGGCTTGAGTGGCATTTCCCAGATTGTTAGGTCCTTTGCTATTTAACTTGCCCCTCTTTTATAGTGTACTGTATCTCACATGTTGTCATAATATTTCACATGGATTTTAAGATTTATTAATATGGATAAATTTAAGAAATGAAAGTATATTTCAGTCTTTAAAATTTATTTTTATGCACTAGTGTGAGGCACCTGCCATCAAAAAAGCACTGATGGACAGCCTCACAGATAATTTTATTTATTGTTTCTTTGATTGCCAGCTCTCTATGCCTCTAAACCTAGAAAGCAACTTGGGCAATTGTTTTAAAACTTGAAGAAACATTTTTAAGTTTTTTAAAATAAAGATATGCTGTCTGCAATATATTGTGTAAATATGGGGTCCAAGATGACATTTTTAACCTGCTCATGAACAGGCATTAGTTGAGTTAGATAAAATAGAAAACACTTCTTGCACAGAGTAGCTAAGATAGGTTAGTCAAGATGGTGACACCTGTCCTTAAGCAATTTATGCATTATTAATAAAATTACAGAAATAAAATAAAAAAATTGCACTCTTAGTCAAAAAGAAAAGTATAAAATTTGTGTCAGTAATATAGTGGCCTTTAGGGTCACAAAAGAAGTAAAGAAAATGAAAATCATTTTAAAAATAATACTCTATGCTGCGCTTTGAACTTACTATTTTCAATATTGGATCATTTAACTAGTTCCTCGATTTTGGGATTGCCACTACTTAGACACTTCTGTAATTAAAGTCCCAGTATGCCTAGATTCAGTATTCTAATTTCTATTCAAATCACTTTCTTTCACAATATTTTACCTATATTCCAAGACCTCATTAAAAATTTACCTCTTCCAAAAAGACTTTCCTGACTATCACAACCAGTTTTCAATATTTCTACTGTATTTGTATCATGCCACCTAAAATATATCTGGTCCTCCCATCAGACAGGTGGGCTACTCTAAGGCCAAGTTATTCTATACAGAATTGCTGTGATCTCTTGAGCTGCACTAAGGTAAAAATTATAATGATCTTGTATCCTCATCATACCTACCACTTTGCTAGACATAGAACTTACCACTTGTTTGGATTCCAGAAATAGCATCCCAAACACAGCACAGTTTATGCAAAAGCTAGTATGTCCTTATACTCCACATACAGTGAGGCCTTGACTTACGAGTTTAATTCATTCTGTGACGGAGCTCGTAACTCAAATTATTCGTATGTCAAATCAATTTTCACCGTTACAATGAATTGAAATGCTGGGATGATGTTGTGGCATTCACTGTGATGTTCGCTGCGCCAACTAGCGGTGGGGTATCTGAAGCTGGCTCATAACCCGAATTTTAGCTCTCAACTCAAAGCAAAAAATCGACCGAGAGACGTCTCTTATCTCGAAAACCTCGTTAGTCAGGACACTCGTAAGTCAAGGCCCCACTGTATCTCCAGGTTACCTTGCAACTGATATCCTCTATCCTTGACTACTTGTCTCCAAGGCTGCAGCAAACTCTATTTCTGCATATTTCTTCCAATTTAAGGTTTACTAGATGTCAGGCACAATATGGGCCTTTACATATTCTGACTCATTAAATCCTTTCAACACCCCTATTATATAGTACTAGAGGCCTGATGCATAAAATTCGTGCAAGGGGCTTGGCCTTCGCAGTCCTGGCTGCCTCGGCCAGCCCTCACAGCCCCTCACAGCCTCGGCCAGCTCTCATAGCCCTGGCTTCGTCTGGAAGGTCATCTGGAAGGATGTCCAGACGGTCGTTCTGCTGTTGAGTCTAATTAGCATATTAGCTCTTTTTTATATAGGAGGATGGTTCACCCTATTAGAGATGAGGAAACTGAGGCACGTGCAGGGCAGTGGTTTCCCTGGACCACTGAGCTAGTTAATATAGAATGCGGATGGAACTCTGGAACTGCCAACTCCAAGTGCAGTGGAAGCCCCAGCTTATGCAAAAAGGTTTTTGTTTTGATGTGCTTATTGTTGGCTGTTTGTTGGTGTCATGCGTGTGTTCATGGGATGGCTCATACAATGAATGGGTGTCTGGCCCCGATTCTGAGGTCTATAACCTGAGTGGTCCTGGCACATCTTTTAGCCCCTCTAAAGCTTAGTTCAGATTGAGCATGTGATTCCATCATCTTATTGGAGGAAAAGCCACAAAGAGGGACACATACACACTTGTGTTATTATGATGATGATTATATGCTGATGCCAGAACAAAGACATTGATTTTTGCATTTATTACTGCCTTACACCAAAGATACAGTGTTTTGTGCATATGTGTTCTTCTAGCTGTTCAATAAATGCTTGTTGATTAGATCATTGGATGGTCTTAGAAGTGGATCCTGATTAAACAACACTGTATTATAAGAGAAATGGTATCATTTTTGAGCATTATTTTCTCTTTAGAAAAAAAAATAAAGACTTGGGTTTGGAGGACAAATATAATAAAATAGGATGTTTTCATTTTAGAAACGAAATTATACTTGAACTAGAGGCTCAGTGCACGAATTCGCACATGGGTGGGGTCCCTCAGGGTGGCCTGCAAGGATCAGGGCCCAGCTCGCACCCCCAAGCTCTCAGCCCCAGCTCGTGCCCTGAGCCTCATAGCCCCACAGTACTGCCTGGCACTCTGCTATGGCCTGTCACCATCCCCTCACCTGCTCCACCATTCCACTTGTGGGGTGATGGGTTGGGGCCGGCACCCCTCACCACCACTAGTTGCCATCTGCATGGCAATCAGCAGGGCGACTGGGCTCCCACCCACACCCACCTTGGCCTGGTGCCACCTGCTCACCTGCTCCACCATCCCACCATGGTCCCCCTCTTGTTGCAGCCCATCAGGGCCAGCCGTGACTCTGCTGCTGCCACTGCCAGCACTGTGTCGCTGATGCCTTCCATGTTCCACACCACCCCCTAGTGGTCAGTGCACATCATAATGAGCGGTCAAATTCCCAGTTGAATAATTTGCATATTAGGCTTTTATTATATAGGACTAGAGGCCTGGTGCACGAATTCGTGCACCCGTGGTGTCCCTTGGCATCACCTGCGGGATTGGGCCAAAATCGGCTCTCCAAAATCCCCTGAGGGGTCCAGGATTGTGAGAGGGTGAAGGCCAGGCCGAGGGACCCCCCTGGTGCACAATCAGGGCTGGGAGGGACAAGGGAGGTTGGCCAACCAGGGAGGGACTGTGGGAGGGCTCCAGGGTGTGTCTGGCCCATCTCTCTCAGTCCTGATAGGCCAGACCCCAGCAGCAAGCTAACCTACCAGTCAGAGCGCCTGCCCCCTGGTGGTCAGTGCACATCATAGTGAGTGGTTGAGAGGCCTTAGCATATATCATTAGCATATTATGCTTTGATTGGTTGAATGGCCATGGGTCAACCGGACACTTAGCATATTAGGCTTTTAATATATAGGATTATAAAACTTTCCAGGCAGGACCAGTTAATGCAAGGACCATGAGTAAGAGTTTCACTCTCCATAATACATAAAATGCCCATCTCCTGTTCCTGTGACCCTGAAACACTAAGACTGTCAGGCTGTGGATTTGCAGAAACTGAATTCCTGCACCTGTGTTCTCACCAACGAGGAGGTCAGGTCAGCACCCCATTCCATCAACAGCTGCTGTGAGTTCTACAGAAAGTGCTGCACAGACTTCATAACCACATAGTCACCTGGTCCCAGGGAACAATTTGTGACACAGGTTCCACCGCAGCCTGTCCACCCTCTGCTCTCCTTGTTTGCTTGTTTTCTGCTTCAGTAAGTGCTGTGTCCTACTATTATGACCTAATGGCATCACAATTTTTCCAAACTTGCCAGAACTTTTTGGAATATACTCAAAGAAAGCAGTCACTCTGCTTCTTGTTAGTTGGCCCTCATTTGCAGCGTCTGTGTCAGAGCTGGAATCAATGAGTCACACTCACTGATCAAAGGGGTGATTTCAGTGGAGGAAGAGGATGTGGAAGGCCCCAAGCTCTCTTCCTAGAAAAAGCTTCAAGTTAAATGCAGATAACGGATGTTGGGTGACCAAAGGCTTAAACCACACTGACCATTTCTTATGACACTTTCATTTCCTTGGAAACCCTAAACTAGGCACATATGTAATGCAATTCAATTCTTCCAGCTCCAGGATGGGGTGGGGGGGGGGGAGGGCGGGTTTGAAGTAGGGAAAAACAGAAAACAGTAGAAAGTGGAGCTTAAATGTTTCACACTCAGAGATATGCACAAAGCTCCCTGGCAGTTTTCAGTGTTTGGGGGTTATAGGTCCTTGAATAATCTGAGGCAAAGCTCCTTGTTCTCTGGTGTCTTCCTCAACACGGCTTTCTGAACTTGTATTGGAGGATGCCCAACACATAGTGGGTCTGTTTCTGAGAAAACAGCCCAACTCTAACTGGGAGAGCTGGTCAAGAGGTCACAGACCCAGGGCACACCAGCCACAAAGAGAGGTCACAGACCCAGGGCACCCAGCCCACAAAGGGGTGCACCAAGAGTGTCCACCTCAGGTGATTGGGGAGGCAGAGCCACTGGGCCCTATAGAACACCTACCACACAAAGCCATTCTATCAACACAGGGAAGCAGCCAAAATGCATAGACAAAGAAACATGTCATGAATGAAAGAAATGGAGGAAAGCAAACTACTGGATATAGAGTTCAAAACCAAGTTATAAGGTTACTCAAGAATCTTCTAGAAACCTCCGAGGAACTCAGTGAGACCTCTGAGGAACTTAGTGAGACCTTCAAGGATCTTAAGGAGAATGCCAAAAAATGGAAAAGGACCAGTCAGAAATTAAGTGTACACTGTCTGAAATAAAGAATAATATACAGAAATTCAACAGTAGACTAGAGAATCCCCAGAATAAAATCAAAGATTTGAAATATGAGGAAGCAAAAAACACCCATCTGGAAAAGCAAAAAGAAAAAAGAATCCAAAAATATGAAGATAGTGTAAGGAGCCTCTGGGACAACTTCAAAAGTACCAACATCCGAATTATAGGGGTGCTAGAAGAAGAGAGAGAGCAAGATATTGAAAACCTATTTGAAGAAATAATGACAGAAAACTTCCCCTACCGGGTGAAAGAAATAGATTTACAAGTCCAGGAAGTGCAGAGAACCCCAAACAAGAGGAATCCAAAGAGGGCCACACCAAGATACATCATAATTAAAATGCCAAGGGAAAAGACAAAGAGAGAATCTTAAAAGCACTAAGAGAAAAATAGTCAGTTACCTACAAGGGAATACCCATACGACTGTCAGCTGATTTCTCAACAGAAACTATGCAGGCCAGAAAGGAATGGCAAGAAATATTCAAAGTGATGAATAACAAGAACCTATAACCAAGATTACTCTACCCAGTAAAGCTATCATTTAGAATTGAAGGTCATAAAAAGAGCTTCACAGAAAAGAAAAAGCTAAAGGAGTTCATCACCACCAAACCAGTATTATATGAAATGCTGAAGGGTATTCTTTAAGAAGAGGAGGAAGAAGAAAAAAGTAAAGATAAAAATTATGAACAAAGTGACAACAAATACATATCTATCAACAAGTGAATCTAAAAATTACATCAATAAAAAAACTGATGAACAGAATAAACTGGTGAATATAATACAAGCAGGGGCATAGAAAGGGAGTGGACTGACAATTCTCGGGGGGAAGGGTGTGTGAGGGATGCGGGAAGAGATTAGACAAAAATCTTACACCTATGGATGAGTACAGTGGCAGGGGTAAGGGCATGGGGTGGGGTGGAAACCGGGTGGAGGGGAGCTATGAGGGGAAAAAAGAGGAACATCGGTAATAATCTGAACAATAAAGATTTATTAAAAAACTATTAAAATATCTGTATTATTGACATTTTTGGTGGAAATGATACCTGGTCCATTGAAAAAAGTTAGAAAAGAGGACAGAATATATAGGAGCAAAATCAAGCTTATTTATGTTTGCTAAACTTAGCAGTAACTAAGGTTATTTGGGGGCGAGGACCCCTTAGTATTTGTTGCTATGGCAATGTGAGTAGATAACCCCATTTACTGTAAAGTCAACTAACATACCATGGTGAGCAGCCTGCCTACTCAACATGATATCCTACTTTGTGTACTTAGCATTTCCAAGTAATTTAAAATTCTTTAAAACCTGTAATTTTCAGTGACTACATGCTATTTTACCTTCATAATGTGTCATAAGTCTAGTCATTCTGAGTCTTGACCAATTCTGATGTTAACAGTTCTGCATAACTAGAATGAAATCATTGCACATAGATCTTTATATATGTCATGTTACCTATCAGGATATATTCCTAGGAACGGAATTACCTTTTCAAGGGACATGGATGATTTAAAGTCTGTTGTTATAAATTGAGAAGCTTTTTCTGGGAATCCTATACCAATTTAGACTTCAACCAGGAGTGAATAACCTTATCTGTCTACTAGGAATTCTAGCAAAAATGGGGGTTTTATTAAAAGAACAAGAAAGAAAAAAATGTTGCAAATTTGTTCAGGGAAAAATTATAATGTTTTAAGAATTTGAATTTTTTTTGATTACTAGATAGACTGAGGGTTTTTTTCTTTACTTTCCAGTCTCTGCATTTTTTGTTCTATGGTAAAATTTAGCAATTTTCATGTAGGAAATAATTTGCCTATAATCCTTGTGGTATGTAGTTCTCCTCTTTCTTTTAGTTTTTTTTTTTTACAATGACTGTTGTTATTTTTTTTTTACTTCCTGATTTTTTTACTTTATCAAGGCATATGAAAGCCCAGAATGGCACATGAAATCTGTGTTGCATGTGAGCACAGTAGGTCAGCAGTGGGCGTGTGGGGCTGTCACGATGGTTGTACAAGCCAGGACCAGCACTCACAAAAATTAGTGACCCGAGGAGAAAGCCAGTGCTTTTGTGATGTTGTTACTGATCCCAATTAGAAATAAAATTTGTCAATATCTTTCTGGTAATTTCTTCCATTGACTCTCTTCTCAGAAAGTCTTTTTCTCTTGAGAAAACGTTCCTCGATTTTTTAAAAATTGTTATTTTTAGTGTTTCTTCTTGCTACATATTGCATTTAATTCTTCTTAAATCTATTTCTATACATGGTATGAATTAAGGATCTTAATTGATTTTTCTCCCAACCAAGTCTACAAATTTTTAAATATCATTTGTTGAATTAATTATCTCTTTGTCATCCACTAAGTTTTTCTCTATTAGCATTTGCTTCTGGGAAAGCTAATCTTTTCCAATGATTAAAATATTTACTCTTCTACCAGGACCTCAGAATTGTATTCCTGCAGATCTAGCAGGGCTGGCTCTCCCTCCTTACTCAGTCATAGTTTTCTTTAATCTGCCTTGGAAATTTGTGTTTTCTCTGTGAGTCACTTGATGGCTTATGAAGCTATGGTCCTGCCGTCTGACAATAGATGAGAAAAAACTGGCCAAAGGCTATTAGGACTGGGTGAAAAATGAAGTGGTCCTTGGGCAGAGGGAACCTTCCTGGCCTATTGAGAGACCTGGGCCACAGCCTCAGAGGGAGTGAAACCACTGCTCACGGGCCCACCTTTTCTTTTGATTTTCTAATTCTGAGTACCCATGGCAATGGATCTTTATCTGATGCTTCATGTAACTAGCAGAGTTTCTGGCTTCTGTCTCAGAGCAGTTGTGCTCTGTTCCCTGAACTTTGCCTAATTACTGTTGGGTTGCCTCACACTTCCTGTTCAGCACTGTCCAGTAAACTAATTTTTAGTTTAAATTTAAGCTAGCTACATTACTAATGGGGATTATTATATAGGTAGACATGATAAGAAGTTGATCCCTATCTAGCCACACTGTGTGGTCTATGCAAAGAGCCTTTGACACATAATGACTTTCCGGGCATACAGAGGGCACTGATTGAAGAGGATATGGCACAAAAGAGACCACTTGTGCCCAGGTTGACATTCAGGCACACATGAACCACAAATTCATCTCTAATACAGCCCACAGGGCCTAGATCATGTTTTCATCCATTTTCCATTTCTTCCCCATCTCACAGCTCCAACCTAAGCAGTGACCTCCAGCAAACAGGTTGATAAATCAAAAAGATTTCATCTTTACTTTGACCTCTAAACAATTCTGGACTTGCTGACCATTCCATCCTGAAATGCTATCTACCCAGATTATTCTGACAAATGCTCTCCTGACCTTTGTCCCGTTTCCCAGGCAGTCACCTTTCTCACCTGTGAGCAGGTGTGTTCCTCAGAACTCTGTCCTCATGTGGTCTCAACCTATGCCTTTCCCCCACAGATCCCTCCTCTGAAATGTAGACCTGATGGCAACCACCTCCTAGCATCTCCAACCAGCGATCTCAGCACACAGTTCCCAGGACAAACTCTACCTTGATGTTCTTAACATTCAGGGGCCAATAGAACTCACTGAGGCTCACCTACACATCAGGGTCCATTCTGGGTCCCTGTCCTTTCTGTCCTCACATCTGGACCTGTCATGTGTGTTCTATCCTGGGTGGTCTCCGCTCTGCTCAGGCTCAGAGCCTTGTGTCTGAGCACATATATGTGCTGTGTTATTTATTTACATGGTATTCCTGCTTCCTGGGTTCCCCTACTATGGCCAATGTAGGTTTTCACCTCCCATAACCAATTCCAGTCCTTCCAAAGTCTCCTGCGGCATTTAGGATGAGAAGCAGACTTCAGCGTGACTCCAGGCTTTGCAGGATCTGCATCCTGCTTTCCTCATTCATCCTCTGTCCGTGCCCTGGGATCCTGGAGGTTCCCACACACCCTGAGGCCTCTGTCTGCCCTGCTCCCCCATCCTCTCATCTTACAGGTTCCCTTTAGTGCTTGAGGCAGGTTCTAAGCACAGGCTGCATCAAAGGTCAATCTCCTGGCCACACTCACCCCTAAGTCAGTGCTCCTCCAAGACAGCTGGTTCCTTAGTGCCCTGCTTGGGTGACCAAGAATGGGTAATCTTTCTCTTTTCTTTTTCCCATGTGATTTGGTTTGGTTTGATTCAGAGACAAGTGCCCGGCAATAATTCCACCATAGCTTTTTAGACAGTCACAGGATCTTTACATAATCCTAAAATACCTAAGATGTTTATAATCTGGGCATATTATGATAAAAATGACCTGCAAGTGACATTTGAAAGAAAAGGTTTTCAAACTTCATGTACCTGGTGATGCAATTCTATCATGAGTCATTATCAAGACTTAGATGATCATTCGTCTGCCTGCTCCTTTCAACTCACCCTCAGCAGATACTGAGCAGTCAAGATTTTCATGACATCCTAGGGTTCTTCTGCAATTGGTTCCCTTCAAGTGAACTTAGGAGATAACCATGTGAACTTCATCAGAAGAGGGGTTGCAGATACATGCACTGGGGACCTGCAGAGAAGTAGCCAGGAGGGCCTAGTAGGATGTGTTGAAGGGGAGCTGAGGGAACTCTGTCAACTAATGCTGAGTCAGATTCCAAGTCCACCCAGGGCAGATTCTCTGAGCCACAGTGGGCAGAGGACCCCTCCCTCCCTGTGGTCAGCTGCCCTCCTAAGAATCACCAAAGTAACACCCAAATCACCAAGGGAAGATGAGTCCTGCTGTGGGTACATCTCTCCCTCCTGGGCTTGCCTCCCTGTGCCTGTAGCTATGAAGCTCCCATGTTGCCAGAACCCTGCACGTCACATTCCCATTTATTGTGCAACTACACTAGCTTGGGCCTAAACATATTTTTAAAATGTCAGCCTACTTATTTGGTCCCTGGGATGAGAAATGCAAGATCTCAGAAAATGCCATGTTTGGTTTGGAGGTTGTCCTGGAATGTAGAATGGGACAAACACTAAGTCCTCCCAGAATATTACCAGGATTAAAAGAGAAAGCACCAAAAAAGCACTGGGTAAATTCTGATATGTGTACTTCACCACGTTTCACTCTTGTTTTTATTTATCATCACAGTCATTATTAGAACCATCCGATCGTATTGTTATAGAGGAATTAGGGAGACAGAATGTGGAATCTGAAATAAGATCTTTCCCAAAATGTCAAAGCTGAGGAGTCCACACAAATATCTTCCACCCATGAAGAAAGAAATGCAGAAAGAATGAATTGCTCTTCAAAGCTATCGAATCACTGAAAGGGCAAAAGATGAAAAATCTGTAGGAAAGAAGACAACCCACTTAGGTTATGCTGGCTGGACTGACTGTAGAGACCTCAGCTAAGTGCTCCCTGTCCTGACTGACCAGGATTTCCCAGGGAGAAATCCTTACCTGCCAACTGGGCTTCAACTTCAGTGACGAGGACCCATGAGTGGGGACTGCTGATGCCTGGCTGAGTCCATTTGGGGCAGCTGATTAAGGTGATAACAGAGTTCACCTATTTACCTGCCTGTTCTGCTCACCTGGCACAGGTTGTGTGGCTACAGCCGATGCTGGTACCTTCCTATGTCCAGAGCCTGGCTCCTCCATGCATCCTTGAGCCAGCAGTGTCACCTCTCCTGAGAGCTGGTGAGAAAGATGCAGAGGCTCAGGCCGGCCCCTGACTGGCTGAATCAGCATGAGCTGTGACCTGACGTGAGTTGTGGGCTCTTCAACAGGGGAAAGGCACTTAACCAGACTGCAAATTCTCTTTATGTCCCTCTCCTCATCTTTAAGGAGATGAGGCCGAGTCCCCACAAGCCCCACCCCAGAAATATGATCATCTCCCTACCTAGTCACAGATGGCCTGTGGGGACTTTGGGTGAATTATATGGTGGCATCTCTAGAGTCCCGCACCCCATAGAGAGCATCCTCTCCCGCTTCGTGGGGGCAATTCACAAACCGACCCACCTCCTCAGCCACTTTCTCCACCATCCCCATCAGCTCAGCTCTTAAGTGCTCATCCCTGTTGATGATATGGACTTTCCAAATGGAGATTCAGCTACTTTCCAAATGGAGATTCAGCTACCGCTGATTTGGTTCTGTTTGCTCGTTCACATGTCACTGAGTTATGGTGCCAGGCACGGGGATTACCAGGAACAGGAGGATACAGCCTAGCCGTACTGCAGCTCGGGGACAATGTAAAAGCTCATGGAAATGTGAGAAAGAAGCAACCTTTGTGCACAGCCTGGTGATGCCCCTACGTTTCAGCTTCATTCGAGATAAACATAATTGGTATTTGCTCTTACTGAGGCACATCTCCCTTTTTAGGTAAGAAGCTACGAAGCTGCATGCGTTAGGACTCTGTCCACTGACGCCATTTGAATGTGTCTGTGCTATTTGACTTTAGGGTTAGTGAGCAAGAGGCTCTTGTGCTGGCCAGGGTTTCTGGATTCAGATGCTCTCCAATGTTCCAGACCAACAGATTTTTGCCAAAATAAAAGCTGCTGTATTTCACCTTCCCATCATCAGTTCCCTTTTTTTGGCTCATTCACTCCCCTCCTGTTTCTTTACTATAGAAACAACTCAACATTGTTGGTAAGTTGACTGCTTGGAAGAAATATCACTTTAGAAATAAAAATTTCTTTTATTTTATAATCATTTTATGCATGCCTCATTGTAATAGTCCCCATGATTTAATTTTGCTGTAAAATTTCAGAAATAATTAAAGGGGACAAGAAGACACTACGACGATAGTAAATTTATAATGGTGGCCCCCTCCCCCATTATCATTAGCACAGTATATTTTCTGTTTAGTTTCTACTGAAACATTTTTTTTTTAAATCCCAAATTTTAATTAGATTCAACAGACTTAAAGTTGTCCTCTCAAATTGTTAAAGGTTTCTAAACCATTATTCTCAAGTTCTGCATGTATCTCATCATAGGTCAGTTATAAACAGTTCACAGTTAAGCCCCTATCCATGGATTTCACATTGTGTAGCACTGCCTTACAACAAGAAATGGAAGTTTAACACCTTCACATTTTCACTTCCTACAGTTCTCCTCTATTTTGAAGACTTCCACTAAGACCTGCAGATCTTCTTTTATTGGGAGAAATTCTCATTTATCCTCCTCCCTTTTCACTCATCATATTCCTTCACCAACTGGCTTTCTCCTGACTCTCACAAATGTCTTAGTCATGACTGGAAATAAAGACACGGGATGAACCACTGAAATAAAGGTAGTAGCTAAACTCTCTGGAAGGTGGGAGGAGGACAGCATCATGTACATTCTTATTCTTCTGGGGGATGGCTATAGTAGGAAGCTGAATGGGGAAACAGTGAAAGAGAAAGACATGAAAAAACAGTTATCATTATTACCACTGTCACCATATTGATTAATAACCGGGTAATAATAAGAGCATTTATATATCAAAGGAGGATAGAATTGCAAAGAAGAAAGATCTGTGGTTATAGGGAGCAAAGAAATCCAAGAGGAGAAAACTGAATATACTTTTCCTATCTATAATTCATCAATCCATATAGTGACTTAGCTTGTATTTGAAAATGTTAAAGCAGCTCACATCCAAAAATGAACAGGGGCCCTTGTCCTGCAAAGCAGTCACATTTGTTTTCTCTTACCTAAAACAAGTACAACTTATACTACAGAAATATGCACAAAAAAAGGTAACAAAATTACCTAACTACCTTGTCTCTAAATACTTGTTTATGAACTGACCATTTTTAAAGGCTTCTTTAATTTTTCTCTTAAAAGGGAGAGAGGATCCCAGCTGGCATGGCTGTGGTTGAGCCTCAACCTATGAACCAGGTGGCCATTGGTTGCTCTACCCTAAACATGCCCTAAAAAATTGAAAATCCCTAACAGCTTGCTGCTAATCCCCTTTTCTGGCAGTGGTTTATAATGAGAGATTCTTTCTTTTTTATTTTAATTTTTTAAAATGTGGTTGAATTTATTGGGGTGACATTGGTTAATAAAATTATATAGGTCTCAGTTGTGTATTTCTGAAATACATCGTCTGTTGTCTGTAATTGTATTGTGTGTTCACACCCCAAGTCACATCTGCTTCCATCACCATTTATCCCCCCTTTACTCTCTTCTACCTCCCTCACCCCGTTTCCCTCTAGTAATCATCATACTATTGTCTATAAGTTTTTGTGATTTTTTTTTTTTTTGCTTAAATAATCCCTTCACCTTTTTCACCCAGCTCCCCAATCCTCCTCCCATTTGGCATTCACCAGTTTATTCTCTATATCTATGACTCTATGTTTCCATGTTGTTTGTTAGTTAAATTTTTTCATTAGATTATACATATAAGTGAAATCATATTGTACTTGTCTTTCTCTGACAGGCTTATTCCACTTAGCATAATACTCTCCAGGTTCATCCATGCTGTCGCAAAAGGTAAGATTTCCTTCTTTATTGCTGCTGAGTAGTATTCAATGTGTAAATGTACCATAGCTTTTTATCTACTCATCTATTGATGGGCACTTGGGCTGCTTCCAAATCTTGGCTACTGTATAAATAGAGAAAAAGAGTATTCTTGTGTAAGCATGGGGTTGAATTTGCCTACCCTGCCTTCTGTGACTTGAAGAAGGTTTGTTTATGGAATATGATCTATTTAAGCCTTTTAAACTTGACAGAAAACTGAATTAGTACTATTTCCTATTTCCATCAAGCTGTGGGAGGATCTCTTTGTTGGCAAAATGAGAACAGAAATGATTAAATGATTAATGATTAAATGATTTGGGAGACCCTGAGTTTGGCTGAAAATATTCTTCCGTGCTGGAGTGCACTGGCAACCCTTGTGCAATTCCCCCACATGGGTCAGGAGAGCAGGAGGGCCAGAGCACAGGGGCCTGCCAGCCTGCAAGTGAGCTGCACCAAGTAGCAGGCGTCAAAGTCAGAATATTCATGACTAGAATAAGGAAGGGCATGGGGAAGTTGGTGAAATTTGGTGAGATGTTGAGCAAAAAATTCAAGAGAAACCAAAGTGAACAAAGGGAAAATAGAGGAAGATACACTTGGTGGGGGCAAGAGCTAGATGGGCTAACAGGTGACCTTTTAAGGTAGAACCCGTTGTTTGTGAGTCACTTCCTTGGTCAGTAAGAATGAATGAATGAATGAACGAATGAATGAATGAATGAACAGCGAATGAATGATGGAGTTCATCACCAGCATTAGCAGACATAACTGAATCTATCTCCAACACAAAACAGGTCTTCTAACCTGAACATGCTCCAACTCTGGCTTCTCAGAATCTCTCTCCTGCCCATCTTCTACACCCCATAGTGTGTCTACCCAGAGTTGGAACACCGCTTATGTAAAAAGCACATGGGATTTTGGTCTTAAAATCCTGAGTTCAGGTTCTGGCTTCTGGTTTTCAAGAACTCAACAGCTGTGTAAGCCACCCCTTAACTTTTCAGAATGAGTTTCCCTCACCCACAAAATGGAATAATAACGAATGTCCTCTTACAGAGTTTTATGAGGGTCACATAAAATCATGTGAGTGAGAGTGTCTTACAAACTGTGTGAAATGGTTCAAATGCTAATGATGATCAATGACGGCTGGACCAGCAGAGGAGCTATTGTAGCTTTAGGAGAAATCTGAGAGCCTGGGAGTTTTAGGGCTTCCCTGGTAAACCTGGGTCATAGAGAAACATGCTGTAAATAAGGGAGGATTCACTCTATCGCAAAGGATGACTGTATAGGAATACAAGCTGTTGTTGATGTCATGATTCTTTATTTTCCAAGCTTACTTATTTGGAGACATGAACCTGTGTGGCTGTGCTATTTTGCATTCATAGCCAGGCATGGGAGCTGGCTCTTATGCTCCTGTTTATAATTATATTCAAGAACTCTGGCTGTCAGGCTGCCATAGGCATCCTAAAATGTCTCATGATCCTGAGTACACAACCTCGAAAGATGGCAGTTCCAGGAAAAAGATATGCAAATTGCATTCAGTGTCTTCAAATTTATTCCCGGATGAGCTAACTTCTTAAGTCTGGAAACAGTAGCCATACATGTCACTTAAGTGAGATATACTAGTATTTCCCTTGTAATGCCAAGTAGAATCTCGCCATTGCAGCCACAAAGGCACAGAGAGTAACAATTCAGCTTCCTGTGCCATTGTCAGAACCATGTTCATGAACCTCCTGTTTTGGAGTCTTTCTGCTCCCACGTGCTCAGGCCCTACTGTGAGAGAGTGTGGGCTTCCTAAAATAGAAGAATGAATCCCCACCCACCCCTTCTCCTTCATATAATGCATGGGGGTGAGGGCTTTCAATTTGTTGAGGGAACTTGGCAAACTGGGAAGGTGTATACTAGTACAGTGCACAGTGTGGCACATTTTTGCCCAACCTGAACAGGGAGCCAATGTGAGGTAGGTGTCAACACAACACAGAAGTCCCCTATTTGGCTGAGATGACAAAGGCCAACTATAAACAGAGGTGCTCTGACATTGCACCCAAACAGGCTGACTGATCTTCTAGGGAGTTTGCCAATAAATTTAGCTCTTTATGTGTCACAACCCTTTTCAATTAAGAAGGATCCTGGGTATTATACATCCCTTTACTTCAAGTGTGTGACATACAATGAGGCTTCAGATTATAACACAGGGATGGACACTATGCCTTCCAGTCTCCTCATGAAAGGATCCCAGGTCCTGAACAGATGAGGCAAACTCAGGATAACCCAGGAAAACTGGATGAAGCAGGTTTGGAGGTGTTGCACAAAAGCCAAAAAGAGAAAGTGCCATCAACCCACGAAGTCGCAGATGTTTTGCTCCCTCTGTGCTGTATCATGAACAAAGTCTGACTGGCCGTTTGGGTAACGGATCAGGAAAGACCCTCTGCGTGGCAATGAGGAGAAACCTAACTCTAACTGGACTAGACACTGACGGGACTTGTGGCCTCACACAGAGAAAAATGCAAGGTGGTTCCCCGGTGCCAGCTGTTTACTGGCCTCTGCTTCCCAGTCCTGGATCCTTTCTTGCATGATTCATGCCTGGTTAGTCTCTCCATCCCCTGTCTCCTTGGCTCTGTTGGGTGATGCCCCCACAACTGAGCCATCATGGTGGGAGGGGGGATGTTATACGAAGGATGCACTGACGGTTCAATCCAAGCCATACTCATCCTTGGTCGGGGCAGCTTCAAAGTGGTGAGAGCAGAAAGGGAAATTATGTTTTATAAACAAGCTCCTCCACCAGAATGTTTATCCACTTTCAGCCCACAAGGTCTACACTAAAATAAGGTGTGAGCCACAGCCAAAATGGTACATTTGAGGGGGCCTTTGGAAAGACTCTCCTGTCCTCATTTTTCTCCCTCCTTGGTCTATTATGATATTTGTCCAAAATATCCACCATTGGGGTAACAGCGCTCTATTAAAAGGAGAAACTTGTTAAAACATGCAGAAGCCCAATGTCAATACTGGCGTCCCATTTTGTCTTAGCTTCACAGATCAGACCCTTAACTCGCAGAGACTCAGAACAAGACTTGAAGGGAGAAACAGGAGGAAGGACTGTCTGAGATGGGGGGTATTTTATGTTGTGCAACTGCTTCCAAAGCCGGTGCATTGGAGCAGCGTGTCAGTCTTGTGATGCGGTCTCAGACTTAAGTGGCTTGCTGCCTTGTATGAGTGGCAGAACCACAGCAAAAGGACTGGAAGTCAGTTCTGTGCTCTTTCAACTTAACTGCCTTTCAGAGAGCACTAGCTCTAAGGAGAATTTCAGGACCCAGAAATGCAAATATACACGTGTGTCTTTCTCCTTTTGCCCAGGACCACATTGGGAGGCGGACTGGAACCTGGCCATATCTCCCGCCAGCTTTCCCATCCAGGTGGTCAGCCCCACACCCACCAGGGAGAAAAGACTGACTTAGCGGGAGGAGGGAAGGCCTGCCACTAGGGACTTAGAGAACCTGTGTCTGGAGGATTTTCACTACGCAGTGGTCGTTGTAGTTTTCAATTTGTCTGCATTAAAACATCACAAACCTAAACTATAAATCCTTCACATGGTGCATTTATGTCACAACTTCTAGTTTAAGTTTGTACCTGCCACACACAGGGAGATACACACTTTGTTATAAGAAATAGCCATTGGTGTCTCATTCTGGCAACGAAGATAGCTAGTTAAATTATGAATACCTGCTTGTTGGAAACATCTGTCGTGCCCAGTGGAAAAAGTGCATATTTCTGTTCTAATCAACGTCAGCTGCCGGCCCATAAAAAGTCACAATATATAAAAAAAAGTCATAGATTTGGTTCTAGCAATTTAATTAATTTAGCCCATTTGGGAGCAGATGACAGGGCTTTTTTTTCTTTATAAACCTTCATGGATCCGCTGAAAAGAGCGCTGACACCAAGTAGCAGTGATTCAAATTGATAGCAGGTAAAGTTGCAGTTCAGATCAAGATTTCTGAAAGAATCCAGGCAGTAATCAGCATTAACCCATTGGGATTTAATGTTCTTCGCATGTAATAACGATAAACAAATCCAGGCATTGGCTTTTATTGGGGGATTAAATAAAGAGCATAAACTTTTCAAACCATTTATCTCAGTCCAACCCCACGAATATTGGGCTGGGCTCAACCATAAATGCTTGCACGCCAGAGTCTGAGAAAGGCAGCTTAGATTTTTGGAAAACAAAACCAGAAAACAAAGCATTGAGACTTGACCCCTAGTGGAAAATGGCAAAGGTCGTGCTATTTCCCCCTAAGACACTCCTTCTGAGGTCTGAGCTCTCCTAGTCCTGAGTCTGCCTAGGGAGGCTGGCCATGGTCCTGATACTGGGGTTAGGGGAGGGGGAGTGGTAGTGGTTACTGCCTCTTGTATCAGGGTCAGAAATGCCCCTCCTTCCTCTATTCCCCAACCTGATATTTTTTCTGCAATATTTTAAGCTAAATGAAAGACTTCATAAAAAACCTTTTTTAAAAAAATGTCATCACACACTATTAATATATTTAAAGGCATTTCTTCATATTCTCTGACATGCTGTGAATTCAATAGTAAGACTCCCAAGTCCCCATCACCCAGATTCAACCATTAGGAACACAGGATCAACTGTTTCACCTATATATCCCATAGAATAACCTTTTCTCTCTCTAGGATTATTTTTAAGGAAATTAGACTTCATTTTTAAACACTTCAGTCTGCATCTTTGCCAAATAGGCCTTCTCTCTCTTAAAATAACCATAGTATCCTGATTAAGAATAACAATGATTAGTAATAACCCCATTCTATTAAATACATATTACATATAAATATATAATTCAAATTACCTTATTTTATATATATATATATATATATATATATATATATGTATGTTTATATCTAGTTGTCTCCTTTAAACCAGATTCCAACATTCTAAACATTGCATTTGGTTGATAAATTTCTTAAATCCTTTAATCTGCAGTTTTGTCTTTTATTTATTTTAACTTGCAATTCACCAGATTCCTTATCCTGTAGCATTTCCCCCACCCTGGACTGTGGAGACCGCATGCCTGCGATGCCTTCTCTGGTCCCTGTGTGTGCCTGTAATCTGGCACAAAGATCACAGCTGTGCTGTCCAGTGGAGTTGCCACTAATGCATGTGGGTTGTTGAGCACTTAAAATGTGGCTTCTGTGACTTAAGAAAATAAATATATATTTTAATGTAATCCAATAATTTACATAGATGTAAATTTAAAACCGACACTCTTCTCAGTTATTAGAAAGCTTGCAAGTATGATTGGAATGGCTTTTTAAAAAATTTTTAATTAAATTTATTGGGGTGACATAGGTCAACATAATTATATAGTTTTCAGGTGTGGGTTTCTATGTTCGAGATCTGTATATTGCACCATGTGCCCATGACCCAAAGCCAAATTTTCTCCTGTCACCCTATATTAGCACCTCCTTCCCATCCCTAACCCCTTCCCTCTGGCAAACACCACACTGCTATTTGTGTTCACGAATTTCAGTTTTATATCCCTCATATGAGTGAAATCATATGGTTCTTAGCTTTTTCTGACTGACTAATTTCACTTAGCATAATATTCTCAAGGTCCATCCATGTTGTTGCAAACAGCACTATTTCATCCTTTCTTTTGGCTGAGTAGTATTTCATTGTGTATATGTACCACACCTTCTTTACTAGTCCTATATCGCAGGACACTGGTTGTTTCCATGTCTTGGCCACTGTGAATAATGTTGCAATGAACATACAGGCGCACATATCTTTGCGAATATGTGATTTCAAGCTTTTCAGGTATATATTTAGGATAGGGAACAGATTTGGTATGTAAATCTACTTTTTTAACTGCAAATTTTATGAAATGTAGATACAGATTGTTTTTCCAATAAAGATGTTGCAACCAAAGTAAGATATACTGTAAGTGTAAAATACTTATCTTTGAAAACAGGAATTCAAAGACTTAGTATTAAAAATATTTTAAAATATATAATCAATTATTTTTACAGTATTAACATTATAAAATCATATTTTAGTTACAATGTATTAAATAATATACACTGTTAAAATTAACTCTGACGAATTTCTTTTTTATCTTTTTAATGTTTTTATTAGAAAATGTAAAATTCCTCTCTGGCTTTCATGATTCTGAATAGCACTGATGCAGAGACTTCATCAGATTGATGTTCCTTTGGTGAACAGAACAGTCTGTGGGTGATGTGTACACACACTTATCATATCAGATGCCCAGGATGTTACTGTTTTTCTCTGGTGCTGTGATGGGTGACGCCTCAGCTCACCCTTATCAAGTTCTCTATCAGATCTTCGCCTGATGGTTTTGGCAGCACTCATGATTATTACTTTGATTTTTGTGTTATGGGAGATTGCAAAATCCTGATAATTTATCTCTAGAATTCTTTCTTTTATTTCCCAAATTTCTTATATAAAAAACTTCTTAACTTTTTTAAAGCCAGAAACACAATTCAAATAAAGTACAATAAATGCCTGTTCCCCCCCCCCCATATTTACTAGTTTTCAGAATAATAGTTTATTTTTCTTTCCATTTTTTGTTTCTATTCTGTTTTTAGTTTTAGTATCACCATGCTCTGATGGATTCTGGCAATTTGTTGTGCTGCAATCCATTGCAATTACTTTTTTTTTTTTTTTTGATGCTTAGATTGCTGTAATGTGGCTTCTGATTCTCTGTCACTCCAGCAGGCCAGGAAGCATCTCACTCTCTGGAACAGAAGCTGCTCCAGGATGAGCTGTACATTTCCTGCCCAGTCCTTGGGAGCAGTGTTTTCTCCAGGAAACATTGGCTGCTTTTAATGGGAAATGGTATTTAGCACTAATAAGGATGCTCACAGTACTGACTCTTTATGGGTGAGACAGTATTTCTAGTGCTTTCAGTGGACAGAGCTAAGAAATGCTTTTTTCTTTAAAAAAGGAAAAAAAATGCATCATAAGTGTATAGCGATATGTTTAAATTTATAATTACAGAGGTTTTAACTTTAAAACTGTATCACCCTTTTATCTGTAGTATTCTTTCCCCCCTTGTCCTAAAATTCTTGGTTTCTAAAGACATTGAAATTATTGATTCTAACTATCTATAAATACATAATAGTTTAAAAAGAACAGTACCAATATTATCACTGATGTTATAATTACCAGAGTTTAATATTTCTTTGTGCTCTTTTGTCCAAAGTACATATCCCACTTGTTTTGTGAAGTTAAATCATATATTGAAGTTATTTAAGGTAATACTTTATTTATAGGTTAGCTACCACTTTGTTACATTGGATTATTTGTTTTCTTTTTGTTTTCAATACTTGGGGATTGCTTTTTAAATTGTGGTTTAATTCTGTCTCATATAAAAATAAGTTACAAAATCAAGTCTATAAACCAAGATCTATTCAGAAAAATCTTTCTTCCCTGACTGCTCCAGCTTTTTTGTACCTCCATTATAATATTCTTCATCTTTAATGTTTGGTTTACCTTTCAGTTCTAGCACAAGCTTCATTGCCTCATTTCTTCAGTGTTGCCTATTAGCTAAGCTGTTGACTTTAGACTGTGGACTTCTGAGGCTGTAAGGCTTACCCAACCTACATATAATTCCAGCTTCACACTCTTCAAACCAGTCTAGGAGTCTAGAGAAAGTTGACCCTACTCATATGCTTATTCTAGGTGTTTTATCCCTTTCTTTCCGTCACGTTATAAGCACTGAAGTAAAGAGAACTCAAGAAGACATGAAGAACGATGCTGTATGATCATCAACAACCTCTCCTGTTTTGAGCTTGTTGAGTTCTGATGTGCACTAACAAGAAGCAATCCTAGTCATCTCTAAGGAAGGACATGTGGGCATCAAAGAAATTAGCTGACTTTCTCAAGGACTCACTCTTTAGCACCGAGGCCATGTAGAGTTCTTGGGTCCCAGGGCTCTCTTCTTCCTTTGAATAATGGGAGTATCTCTAAGAAGGATCCAGTTATTGCCACAAGTTTACAGAATAAAGGCAGTGGTAGGGAACTGACAGAGAGAAGAGTAACCTAGTTGTGAAAGTGACCAATCTCTTGAAAGGAGAGAAGCAGCTGTACTGGGCTCCTGACTGTGTCGGGCATTTTACCAAGTACTTTGCAATATATGATATCATTTAATTCTTACATGACTCACAGCCAACCTTGAGGCTGACAGAATTGTGCCTTTGTTATAGACTAAAAACAAACTGATGTTTAAAAACCTTCTCTTAATAAAATCATTTAATGGAAAATGCTATAAAATTGTTATTTATTGACAGATACAATGAGCATTGCATTTATATTGAAAACCCCAGAAATGCACCTCAGTTAGCCATTATGGCAAACGACTAATGTGCTCTGATTAACTGAATAGCTCATCTTACTTTAAGTTAATAACTTTATACTCTATATTTGTATTAGCAAAATTGTGCTTGAAAATAATGCAAAGACCTCTGATTTCAGAAACAATCATTAAATTAGTGTATGTCCTTAGTAATGTTTTAGTGATGAGAATTTTGAAGGCTATGATTTCATCTCATTGGTAATATAAGTATTTTATATGTTATCTCAAATCACTTCATGACTGAATATTGCGCTGGGAGTTTCAAGCATACATTTTTGCTTATCATTTTAATCAAATGGGTGTAATCAGTACTAATTTAATTGTTGTAACCTAAAGCTGAAATGACAGAGCTACAATTAATGCATAAATATTTACATGAAGTGAAATCAAAATGACATGATAATGCTGTGTCAACTAAGGAACTAAGGTGTTGTAGAAGTTTGAATATAGAAAAGCAGTGGAGAATTAAAGCATCAGTCACATAGCAACTTAAGTTGTCATGCTGAAGTCAAAAGACTGTCCCATAAGTAATCACACTTATGTCTCAAATGGCAGTTTCTTAATAGCAAAACCTCTGCCATATTATGTAATGTTAATTTGAATTTTATTGATTTTAAATCTTATATTTCTGTATAAATTTATGTGAGTTTTTGTTTTATTGGATTATAAATATAAAGTATTTACACCTAGCTTAGAGTTTGTATATATTTATATAATCCTATAAATTGTTTAAATCAGCACTGTGGGTCCATGACAATGCTTATTTCTCTTTAAATGCAAATGAGTATGACCTAGACAAAATGTAGACAGCACCCAGTGACTTGGGCAAGCAGAAAACACAAATACATTTGGTGATTAATCAATCTCCATTCTCTCTACCAAAAACACCACAGCACAGAAAGCAGAAAAGTTGCTTATGTCCTTGAGAAATAATATTTCAAAATTTTAGAAGACTGAACTGAAATATTAGATGCTGGAATTAGATTTGAATAATAACTGCTCAGTGGAAGGGGACTTTTAAAATTACTAATAAATATGTAAATATGAATTTGGTTCTAGATGTTACAAGCATCAGAACAAGTCTAGACTTGAAGCTGCTGAAATATGTCAATCGCATGGATTCCAATTAAATGAAATTAATTAATCCACTTGCATATTCAGTCAGTCTGGTGTTATGAAGAATGTTTACACCAAGAAATTATGTAGCTATATAGACCAATGGAACAGAACAGAGAATCCAGAAATAGACCCAAGCCATTATGCTCAGTTAATATTTGACAAAGGAGGCAAGAGCATACAATGGAATCAAGATAGTCTCTTCAATAAATGGTATTGGGAAAATTGGACAGATAAATGCAAAACAATAAAACTAGACCAACTTATACCATATACAAAAATAAACTCCAAATGGGTAAAGGACTTAAATGTAAGATGGGAAACCAAAAAAATCTTAGAAGAATCCATAGGCAGCAAAATATCAGACATTGTTGTAGGGCAATGGAAACTAAGGAGAAAGTAATAAAATAAAAGAAAGTAATCAAAATAAAAAACTTCTTCACAGCAAAAGAAACCATCAACAAAACAACAAGAAAGCCCACTGCATGAGAGAAGCATTTGACAATGCTATATTTGATAAGGGCCCAATCTTCAAAATTTACAGAGGACTCATACATCTTAACAAAAGGAAGATAAACAATCCAATCAAAAATTGGGCAAAGGATTTAAATAGACCTTTTTCTAAAGTGGACATACAGAAGGCCAAGAGACATATGAAAACATGCTCAAAGCCACTAATCATCCAAGAGATGCAAATCAAAACGACAATGAGAAACCATCTCACACCTGTCAGAATGGCTTTCATCAGCAAATCAATAAACGACCAATTTCTGGCGAGGATGCGGAGAAAGAGGAACCCTCGTGCACTGCTGCTGGGAATGCAGACTGGTGCAGCCACAGTGGAAAACAGTGTGGAGTATCCTCAAAAAATTAAAAATGGAACTCCCATTTGACTCAGTAATCCCACTTCTATGAATATATCCCAAGAAATCAGAAACACCAATCAGAAAGGATATATGCACCCCTATGCTCATAGCAGCATGATTTACAATAGTCAAGATTTGGAAACAGCTTAAGTGCCCATAAGCAGATGAATGGATTAAAAAACTGTGGTATGTCTACACAATGGAATACTGTAAAAAAGAAAAAACTCTAAACATTTGCAACATCGTGGATGGACATGGAGAGTATTATGTTAAGTGAAATAAGCCAGTCGGAGAAAGATAAATATCACATGATCTCACTCATTTGTGAAATATAATGAACAACATAAACTGATGAACAAAAATAGATCCAGAGACAGAGAAGCATCGAACAGACCATCAAACTTCAGAGTGAAGGCAGGGGAGGGGAGGGGAGGAGGGTAGATAAGAGATCAACCAAAGGACTCTTATGCATGCATATAAGCATAACCAATAGACACAGACACTAGAGCAGTGGTTCTCAACCTTCCTAATGCCCCGACCCTTTAATACAGTTCCTTATGTTGTGGTGACCCCCAATTTCATTGTTACAAATTGAACATAAATAAAGCATAGTGATTAATCACAAAAACAATATGTAATTATATATGTGTTTTCCGATGGTCTTAGGTGACACTTGTGAAAGGGTAGTTCGACCCCCAAAGGGGTCGCGACCTACAGGTTGAGAACCGCTGCGCTAGAGGATGAGGGCATGTGCTGGGAGTGGGGGTGGCCGGGGAGAGATCAATGGGGGGAAAAGGAACTATATGTAATACTATATGTAATACTTTAATCAACAAGGAATTTTAAATAAATAAATAAATATAAATAAGAAAGTATGCAGTTAGTAGTGAACATCCCC
Organism: Myotis nattereri; assembly: GCF_964212035.1. NCBI lineage: Eukaryota > Metazoa > Chordata > Mammalia > Chiroptera > Vespertilionidae > Myotis > Myotis nattereri. The sequence goes on from NC_138075.1 coordinate 152,763,679, forward strand.
AATTTGGGGTTATCCACACACAGGAAAGCAATATAGCTATTGTTCTCAACAGAACATGGGCTGGATGAGACTCAGATTTAAAATATTCTAACACTAGAATTATAATATAGTCTCAAAACAGATGCAGCAGTCTGGTAAAACAGATCTATTTTATCAAGGGAAAAATCTCCCTATTATTTTTTCCATTTGAAGAACAAATTATCTTTATTTTTTTTTAAATATATTTTATTGATTTTTTACAGAGAGGAAGGGAGAGAGATAGAGAGTCAGAAACATCGATGAGAGAGAAACATCGATCAGCCACCACCTGCATATCCCCCACTTGGGATGTGCCCACAACCCAGGTACATGCCCTTGACCGGAATCGAACCTGGGACCTTTCAGTCCGCAGGCCGACGCTCTATCCACTAAGCCAAACCAGTTTCGGCAAGAATAAATTATCTTTAACATATTAAGGCATGTAGACACCTCATAGAAAGGAAATCTATTTAATTTTGCTAAACTAAGACTTTCTCACACTTTTATACCACTGACCTTCATCATTATTATTATTCTGATTATGATTTTAAACACCCACATTTTTAGGAAATGTAGATCTAATATATAATTTGATGTCTTAAGAGAGGTACCAATAAAATACTACAGGATATATCAATGTGTAAGATGACTTGCTTAGCATATATATCTTGCTGAATAAATTTCTCTTTGTTGAATTACATTATCCAGATAATGTATTAATACATCTTCATAGTAACTTCAAAGTAATCTCACCACAGGAAAAAAATCATCTTCTTAAATTACTTTGATGTTCTTCATGTACTTATATATAATTATATACATATATACACATTTGAGTGTTACACACACACACAACCCTATCTAATAAAAGAGTAATATGCAAATTGACCATCACTCCAACACAGAAGATGGCCACCCCCATGTGGACACAAGATGGCCGGCAGGGGAGGGCAGTTGGAGGGACCCAAGCCAGCAGGGGAGAGCAGTTAGGGGCAACCAGGCCTGCAGGGGAGGGCAGTTAGGGGTAACCAGGCAAGCAGAGGAGGGCAGTTGGTGGCAACCAGGCCTGCAGGGGTGGGCAGTTGGAGGGACCCAAGCCAGCAGGGGAGAGCAGTTAGGGGCAATCAGGCCTGCAGGGAGGGCAGTTAGGGGTGACCAGGCCAGCAGAGGAGGGAAGTTGGGAGGAACCAGGCCTGAAATGGAGGGCAGTTGGGGGAAATCGGGCCAGCTGGGGAGGGCAGTTAGGGGTGACCAGGCCGGCAGGGGAAGGCAGTTAGGGGCAATTGGACCAGCAGGGGAGCAGTTAGGTATCTATCAGGCTGGCAGGGGAGTGGTTAGGGGTGATCAGGCTGGCAGGCAGAAGCAGTTAGGGGCAATTAGCTTGGCAGGCAGGCAAGCAGTTGGGAGCCAGCAGTCCTGGATTATGAGAGGATTAGGACTAGGATTGGACCTAAACGAACAGTCGGACATCTCTCAAGGGGTCCCAGATTGGAGAGGGTGCATGTTGAGCTGAGGGACACACACCCCGTCCCCCATGCATGAATTTCATGCACCGGGCCTCTAATATATATATATTTTAATAGACAGACACGCAAATTGACCATACCTTCCCTATGCTCAAGCCACACCCACCAGCCAATCAGAGTGACTATATGCAAATTAACCCAACAAAGATGGTGGCTGGCAGCCACAGAGCTGGAGCAAGCAGGAGGCTTGGTTGCCCCGGCGATGGAAGAAGCCAACCTTCCCGGCCAGCTGCTGCCTCCTCTTAAGGCAACAAAGTTTCAATTATAGAAGGTAAATAAACCCCAGATACCTGCTTCCAGTCGCAATGGCCACAGAGCTGGAGAAAATAAAAAAGAAAAGGAAAGGCTGGGAGCTTCGGTCGCCCGGGGGCTTGGTCAGCCTGAAAACGGCCCTCAGCCCCTCACTCAGGCTGGCCAGGAACCCCAGTGGGGACCACCACCCTGAAGAGGGTTTGGGCAGCCTGAAAACGGCCCTTAGACCCTCACCCAGGCTGGCCAGGCACCCCAGCAGGGACCCCTACCCTGAAGGGGCTGTGGCCTGCCTGAAAACAGCCATCAGCCCCTCACCCAGGCTGGCCAAACCCCCATGGGGAGAGGGTCCCCAATGGGGGGCTTGACCAGCCTGCAAACAGACATCAGCCCCTCACCTAGGCTGACCAGGCACCCCAGTGGGACCCCCACCCTGATCTGGGACACCTTTCAGGGCAAACCAGTTGGCCCCCACACGTGCACCAGGCCTCTATTCTATATAATAAAAGGGTAATATGCAAATTGACCCTAACAGCAGAACGACTGGAAATGACTGGTCACTATGACACACACTGACTACCAGGGGGCAGATGCTCAATGCAGGAGCTGCCCCCTGGTGGTCAGTGCGCTCCCACAGGGGGAGCTCTGCTCAGCCAGAAGCCAGGCTGATGGCTGCCAGCACAGTGGTGGTGGCAGGAGCCTCTCCTGCCTCCTCAGCAGCACTAAGGATGTCCGACTATGGCTTAGGTCTGCTCCCCGCTGGCAAGTGGACATCCCCCGAGGGCTGCCGGGCTGCCAGAGGGATGTCTGACTGCCAGCTTGGGCCCAATTCCCCAGGGAGCGGGCCTAAGCCAGCAGGTGGACATCCTCTGACGGGTCCCAGACTACAAGAAGGCATAGGCCGGGCTTAGGGACCCCTCCCCCCCGAGTGCACAAATTTTTGTGCACCAGGCCTCTGTGTGTGTGTGTGTATGTATGTAATGTATAATGATACATTTTGATGTTTGTTAATGCATATGCAATATTACAGAATAAATTTAGAATCTTCTAAAAGATTTAAAGTAAATGTATTAACATCTTAACAATTATACTTCTATTGTAAAGCTTACTTTTTGTTATTTTAAGAAAAACTACACGTGTTTTGTATATAAAATCAAAGACAGAGCGAGATTAGGCTATCCCAACTAGGAATTTCTTGAGAAGTTTTAGTGCTTCTTGTAAAAACATTTCACTTAAATAACTGAAAATATCCAGTGCTTGGAGGGAGTGAAGAAATCAGAAATTTCATGCAGTATTGGCAGGACTAAAAACTAGTACAAACTTTTTATGAGAGCAATTTGGAAATAGTATCAAATTTTGAAATACATATAAACCCTTGGTCCAAATACCTCATTTCCAGACCTGTGCCCTGTGAATAAACTTGCACAAGGCAGAGAAGACCAACGGACAGAATGAGGGACATCTGTCTTTTCCTTCCACTGTGGCCTTTGAAATCCCTTCCTCCATTTGGTGAAACACCCAATGTCGGACCCCACAATCACTATAAGGGCTGGGGATGCCAGGTGTCCCTTGCCAGTGGCCACACCCCGACCCCCACCTGGGCCTCTGGAGTCACTGCCTAAGACTGATCCCGACAGTGATGGTTAATTTTATGTGTCACCTTGACTGGGCTAAGGGTGCCCAGAGACATAGTATGACATGATTTTTGGAAAAGAAGAATAAACAGATTGAATAAAGGAGATCCACCCTCACCAATGTAATGTGGGTGGGCATCTAATCTACTGAGGGACTGAACGGAACCAAAAGCAGGAGGGGAATTTTCTCTCTCCGCTTCAGCATCCATCTTTTCCTGCCCTCAGACATCATCCTGGTTCTTGAGACTCAAACTGAATTACAGCACTGGCTTTCCTCATTTTCCAGCTTGCAGATGAAAAACTGGCTTTCATAACTATGTGAGCATTCCTATAATATCTATCTTCTCCTTCCCTTCCCTTCCCTTCCCTTCCCTTCCCTTCCCTTCCCTTCCCTTCCCTTCCCTTCCTTCTTCCCTTTCTTTTCCCTTCTCTTCCCTTCTCTTCCTCTCTCCTCCCTCCCTCCCTCCCTCCCTCCCTCCCTCCCTCCCTCCCTCCCTCCCTCCCTTCCTTCCTTCCTTCCTTCCTTCCTTCCTTCCTTCCTTCCTTCCTTTTATTTCTTCTACCTCCCCTATTGGTCCTGTTTCTCTGAAGAACCCTAACTAATACATTATCCTATATTTCTATGGAAGTGAGTAGAAAAGTTATAAAACTGGCTGAAATCTCACACACGGGGATGGAAACATCAGTAGAGGGTCAGTGCAAGAGAAGAGAAGTTCTTTTTCTCATTGCGTCCTGCTGAATCTGGTTTCCTTAATATACTAGCTAATAGATTTGGTCTTTTCAGAGAATCCTCCTGTGGGAGTGCTTCCATTCATCTGGGATGTAATTAAGTCTTTGGTGGAAGGTTAACACATACAGTCTGTGTGCTATGGAAACAAGGTAAGGAAAGACCTCAGGAGGCCCGTCACCCAACTTGCTGACTGCATTCATTTGCTTTAAGTAAAACCAGAGCACATCTCCTTCTTGCCTCCCTCTTAAGCCCTCTACTCCCCACTCCCCACACACAGACATGCACACCTCAGCAAGGATTATGAATTAATAAATATCGTTAGCCATTTACGTTTGTGCATGGACTTTTTTAAGGTCCTTTCCTAACACTAGGGTGGAAAATAAAGAGAATGTCTTTCCTGTGCGTGACCTACGCAGGACCAACGTGTCTACCAAGAGTGAGAATGGAGTTTATACAAAGGGCTTGTATGGGCCAGGGCTTCCCAAACCATGGCCACTGGTGGGCCATATCCAGCCCCTTCCTGCTGTGTGTGTGTGTGTGTGTGCGTGTGTGCGTGCGTGTGTGTGTATTTTTCCCCATTGGGACACAGCTATGAGCATTTGTTTACGTATTGCCTGTAGCTGCTTCTGCCCCATAAATGAAGGCCTGAGTTTTTGTAACAGATACATTAAGGCCCTCAAAACCTAAGCTATCTTGCCCTTTGCAGAAAATGTTTGCTAACTGCTATGGTAGGATTCTGCAAACTAGACCTTAGAACTGCTGGACAAACATGAAGGAGTCAAGTTCTCAATTTCCTTAGACAATTGTAGGTTGCTCAATTCTCTAGATGTATAACTGTTAGGGAAGTTTCCTCTCCTGCCCTCTTCCTCCTTTTAGTTATATGTAGCCATTCAGTGATTATAATGTTTATTAATTCATAATCAAGATCTATAGTGTCCATTATAATTGGAAGCCAAAGTAAAATAAGCAATCTCCGGAAACAAAACTTAAATGTCAATGGCTCAATACAACAAAATTTCAATTTTTTAAAAGGATTTCTTTAAAGTAAATTTACCAAATCTTACAATTTACAAAAAAGTGGGCATTTGCTTATGAGTACTAGAGGTCAGAGATGTGATATTAATACTAGCAAAATACCTTTAATTCCAATATGAAACAGCTAAACAACAGGGTCACCTACTATATCATGTGCTGATTAAACTAAAGCATAACCCAAGGACATTACATCCCAGATGAAGGTGACAGATATTAAATTACATCAGAGAAGAGGAAACAAATACACCTATGAGTGGATGTGAAATTGATTCAGGAAATCTGCTGTCCTCAAAAGAAAAAAATCCTACTTCTAATTCAAAATACAACTATAAGGGTTTTTCTCTGATTCACACATACCTGTTTAAACACAGAAACACACACACACACACACACACACACACACACACACACGGATACATCTTCATATTTCAAGTAAAGAACAAAGTGATCCCCTATAACCATGGAGATTTTGAGAATTCAGTGATGAGCGTAGTTGGCAGGAAATCACTGATGGGCCCAGCCAGCTATTTAATCTGTGGGATCCAGAGCAAAATGGAAATGTGGGTCCCTTGCTAATAAACTATTAAGAAGATCAAGATGGTGATAGCAGAGCAATAAACTTAGTTTATGTCAGAAGCCCATGAAGTAATGGTGTCCCTCTCCCCTGCTACCCTCTCCCAAACACAGAGCAGAGAAAACTTCAGGGAATAGCTGTGCAGTTACTCACTGTCATGCTTGCACCATGACATATGTTATATGACCCAACAAAGGAAGTTTTAAAGCAAGCTCCTCCCTCTTGCTAGGCAAAACATTTCTTTTGGTAAATTCTGCCAGGGACCTTAACTGTAAAGACCTATCAGTTGCACCAATAACCCATTTCTTCCCATCTGACTTCAATGCTTTCTCCTTCAGCTAAAAAAATTGTTTTTTTAAAAAAATCATTTTTTCGCCCACATGAGCAGAGCTATAGATAAATACATGAAACCTCACATAGATACTTGCAAGACAAGAGTCCTAAAAACACAACAGCCTGGGGTGGCCCCTGGTGCTTATCAACAGGCAGCAGATCACCTCTGTAAGTGGCTCCCAGCCACACCAGGCAGCACCTCTATGGAAATGGAAATTGGGAAATTGGAACAAACTCCAAACCAGAGACTGGCAATGGGGGAAGGGGGGGATGGAGTGGGGGGGGGGGGTAGAGGGGGAGGGGAGATGGGAAGGGGTAGACATTTCAGCAAAAAACAAAGGCAGTGGGGCCTCAGACATTTTCTTTTGCTTTAAAAAAAGACCTTCCAGCTTGAAAATGGCCTTCTTGTTCTGCTCCTAATGACAGGGCCATGAGCTGTGGCTGCCTAAACAGTGACATCACAGCTGGGTCATGGTCCCCAGTTCACCCCAGGCAGAGGCAGGGGAGAGGGGACAACAGGAAAGGGCCGGGGCAGAGAGGAAATCATCCTTCAACACAAAAAGCTTCGTTGCAGTGAGTGCCAAATGCCCCATTTCATAGGAGTGGGTGCCTTTATTTGGAAGTGTGTATGAGCATTGTCTGCCCCTAAAACCCCTCCCACTGCCCAGCCATCACCGCTGGTCTATCAGGCCAGCCAGGGCCAGTCCAAGGTCATCAAGAGGAAAGTCATCTTTATGTAACTGAAAAGCGTAAGTTGGCCATGATTTCCTCGTGAGGCTGGAGAATCTGTCCTCTCCTCCTCCTCCAGGGAAATGACAGCAACCAAGGGACTGAGTTCTCAGATGGACAACATGAGCGTGAGTGATCACCAGTGGGGGAAGGGTGTGGAGTCAGAAGCCTGAACTTGACAGCTTGTCTCAGCCACTCCCTAGCTCTGTCCCTCTACAAATACTTGCCCTAAGGTTCTAAGTGCCACTCTCTTCATGTGCAAAACTGGGATCAAAGTCCATTTCTCCAGGACCAGCTACATAATACCCGGGGCTCAGTGCAACATAAAACACAGGGCCTCTGTACAAATACAATTGAGAACGTCAATGCCCTTCTGAATCAGGGCAGAGGAACAGCCCACGTGGCTAATCTTGAAGTCCACCCATGTACCTTTCCCAGTGGTGAGGAGGAGGGATCAAAAGATGCTCCTGGCTGTGGATGGAGCCTCAGTGAGTGCTTGCTCAGTTCAGACAGATGGCAAAGGAAGGATATCACCTAAGTCAGGATGCAAAGTCCACGTGTGAAAAGAATGCATTGCTAAGAGCCGTTACTTACATGCTTGGACTGCAGTATTAAGAAAATGAAATAAAGTTGCCTCCACCCCTCAACTCCAAGGCAAAGGAGAAGTTTGAATGTCAGTTTCCAAGGTTAGTATTTTTATACTAAATGTGTACATGCAAATTCATTAATGACTATGAATATCTTAAAATAAGAGATTTTTCTCCATATATAGCATGTCCCAAAAACATATATGCACATTTTAACAGCTGATAGCTCCACTGATGTTTCTTTCTTTTCAGCCAGACTAAGTTTTGAACAAAATAAATTCATCCAAAAATGCTACTGGAAGTTTAAAAATGCAGTTGAAGTACAAATACTACCTTTATGATTATTCAAAGTATGTATACATTTTTTGGGACACAACTGATAACTCAATTTTCACACATTTTCAGGCTTAACTGATTTGACATAATGGGTGAGGCCAGGGATACAAAAAAATGTTTCCACTAAATTTTTTATGGGGATACGTAAATGATAAAAGTTTATGGTAAAACCAGCAAGAGTGGACAAACTGAAGGCACACACATACCAAACAAAATGATTCTTGATGTTTTTTATTCCATTGCTTCCTGTTATCAGCAGTGCCTGGACCAGAACAGTCATCAGTTTGAAAACAGGCATTAACAAAAAACAAAACAAAACATATTTACTTCTGTAGATTCTTTAAAAATTTGAAACTGAACTATATATTAATAAACAATGACTTTATAATCATTCAAAGTGTGGATACATTTTTGGGAATCCCTATACAACATTATAATTTAGTAAGTAAAAATAAGAGAATGTCATAAGGAACATAGTTACTTTCTATTACCTTAAAAGGCTTTACATATTCCCCAAGCTTCCCTACATAAGCCTTATCGGGATCTATCACTCCCTCTGAAAATGATTATACAATATTTTCAGCCTGTAACTTCACAAAATGTCCACACATTCCTTCTTTCTATATAAAACTATTTTCTCTCATTATCCTGAAACATCCCTATTGTCACTTCAAAGACAACTCAAATATTTAGGAATTTAGGAATTTGGCTAACAGATTCATGAAAAAGTTAGCAATGCCTTTTATGAGCTTAATAAACTTTGATCATATCTTCACCAGAGCCTTCACCTTCTTTCAAACAAAAGAGCCCTAATATTTTAGTGAGATCTTAAGTCCTTCCATCCACTTCATCATGATACTTGCTCCCTCATACCTTTAATATTGCAATAATATGTCTATTGTCTACCTATTTATCTGTATAACCAAGAGTAGAGCTCTAGCCAGTTTTTCTCAGTGGTTAGAGCATCATCCCATGGACTGAAGGGTAGCGGGTTCAATTATGGTCAAGGGCATGTACCTAGATTGCAGGCTTGATCCCCAGCCCTGGTCGGGGCACGGGTGGGAGGCAACCAGTCAATGTGTCTCTCACATGGGTTTTTCTCTCTCTGTGTCTCTCCCCCTCTCTTCCACTCTCTCTAAAAAAATCAATGGAAAAATATCCTTGGGTGAGGACAAAGAGAGAGAGAGAGAGAGAGAGAGAGAGAGAGAGAGAGAGAGAAAGAAACCATGCATACACACAGTAATCATTAAACACATTCCATATGTGGTTTTGAAGAGTAAAAACTGTCATTTATATTTCTAAACACCAAATTTCATCATCCTAAGAACTGCTAATGTTTTGTCCTGAAGTAGGAGTACATTAGACTGATTTCCTGAGAGCATGTGGTACAAGTCCATGACTGTATCACTTACAGGGGTGGGGAACATCTGGCCTGCGGACCTCGTAAGTCATTTGGTGTGGCCCTTAGGTATGAATTAATAAAATGTCTGTCCAAATATAGCAGGCTAATTGTTAAGTTGATAATTTTGTATGGCCCTTGAATAATGTTATAAATATCCAAATGGCCCTTGGCAGAAAAAAGGTTCCCCATCCCTGCTACAATAACATTTTGCATGACTTTTTCCAAGAACCTTCCGTTCACCTGCCCACACAAAAGGTATAGGTCATATTTTCTACTTGTTCTTGCAAGAAAAATTAGCTCCTGATAACTTGCAATGGCTCATGATAGCTTTATTCCTCAGATTAAAATATGTACATTTAAAATCATAGCGTTAGAATGAACACTATTTCATTTTAAAACTGAGCATCTACTATATGCAAAGAACACAATTCTAGGCTTTGAGAGTTAATGTGAGTAATGGAAATAAACATTAATATAAAACGTGTTTTAGCTGGCCTCAGGGCTTTGCATGGGATGTTCCTAATAATAACCCAAATTCCTACCTGTTCACACAGGAATTTTGGCATCTTGGATATTTTATAGGGACCTCAAGACATAACTCCTTTATGAGCACAAAGGAATCTTCCCCCATTAGCTGATACTGTTATTTGATAAAATATTTTACATATCTGAAAAAGCCAAATTCAATGTCAACAATTGATCAAATAGAGGGGGGAAAAAGTCGTTCACCTTCATGTAATAATTTTGTAGGGTTCCTAATCACAGTTACTTGTGCCCCACTGTTTTGTAGAGTCTTTATTTAATAAGCTCCCTTCATTTTTCACTCATAGCCTAGGCCTCTCATGCAGTTCAGGAAACAAGTCCTCAGAACGATCACCACACCCTTAATGGAAGGCATCTTGGTGACTAGCCCGTGCACCTTTCCATGCTGAGGAGGGCCCTTTTCCCACCATCCCTGCTCTGGTCCCACCAGTGGTGGGATATGTTCAGATGCTCTCAAACACCAGCAGTTTCCACCCCCTCACCTGAGCTCAAATCAGCCCAGAAGTGGACAGGTCGGGTATGAAAGAGCAGTATCCAAAAATAGTTTTTAAATGAGCAAGGAAAGAGCGGGAGCTAGTTGGTAATGTGCTAGAGATGCTATGGGATTTGTTTCCACTGATTGGATGTCAGGGATGTTTAAATTTTGGGTCATCAAGGAATTGAGGGGAGGCCCACCTCACAGTCATGCTAATGCTAATTTTCTAAATGATAACATTCAGGCCCAGTTGGGTTAAATGTCTTCACTGACTTTACACAGACTGTTGATGATAGAATATGAACTAGAAAGAAGTTAGCTTACACCAGATAATTCATAAAATATATTTAAATTATCGATGCACTGATGGCCTCCTGGGAAACTCCTCTCTTTACAGATTAACCAGAGAGGAGCTCTTTTTCCTCTCTCTCTTCCATCCTTAGCTTCAGCACAGATTGGTGGGCTTTGCACTAAGTCTATAACAAAATATTCCCTCTAACTTATAATGAATTATATTAAAATATAAATTACCATAAAAATTTTAATTAAAAAGGAAAATATTTACTAAGCACATACTGTGTACAAAATAAGATGTATGTTCTGTGGAGACTGCAGCAGTGAAATATTTTGTTTGAAGGTTAAAGTAGATTGCATAGAGATGAGAGGAAATTATGTCCTTTCCTTTGACTGCATACTTACGTAAAGCTCCCCCAATTTTTTATTAGTTATGCAAGCTATTCCATTATAAAAACCATTTTGCCTTTACCACCAATTAGGCTTTATGTTTCTCCTCAATTAGCCTAACTCATATTTTTTTTATCAGTTTCACATGGATGGAACTTAAATTCATCAATTTGTAGTTATAAGAGATTTTTCAGTCTTTTTTTTTCAGGAATATGCTCATATTAGCAAACCATTATTCCTCTGATATCAGATATTTAGACTTTCAAAGTACACATTTTGACTAGTGATCACAACCTCATATTTGAGTTCTTTCTAAAGATTTTTAGTGTGTCCATCTGCAGCTAGTGGTGTATTCATATCAGTTGTCCTGAGCATTTTGAATGATGGTCTGACACATCTGCTAAAGGGAACGTCATGGTTCTAAGAGAGTTATTTCCATTTCATCACTCATTTTCCAGGTGTAGGAGTGAAGCCCTGACAAAACTTCCAGACACTGATGTAAGTCCTTAGTCACCTGCTCAATTGTTTTGTTTTTTTTCTCTCCTAAAACACTGACTTCCTCTTGCTTGCAGACTCGACTTGGGCACAGTTACTGGAAGGGAAAGTAACTGAGTCTCATGCTCAGGAGACTTGCGCTGGTTCTGAATTATCAACTTTTTTTTTTTTAAGTATATGTTTATTGGCTTCAGAGAGGAAGGGAGCGGGGAAGAGTGATTGAAAACATTAATGATGAGAAAGAATCATTGATTGGCTACCTCCTGCACACCCCTTACTGGATATTAAGCCCGCAAGTCCGGCATGTGCCCTTGACCAGAATCAAACCCAGGACCCTTTAGTCAGTAAGCGGACGCTTTATCCACTCAGACAAACCAGCTAGGGCCTGAATTATCAACTTTCTAGCACTTCCTTAATAACTCTCCACCTCCCCATTGGCAAAACTGGGCACGAACTCCTGTCTTTCCTGCCTTGTCACCAAGTTTTGGAAAATAATAAATCTGAAAATTTTTTATGAACTGTAAAACCTCATGTATGCACCATTCTTAATGTTTCAGAACTGACTACAACCACTAAATTGTACAATTGTATGGTTCATCCATAGCACACATTGGTACAAATAATGAGAGATTTAGGGTCTTTCTTGCATTACTCTTGACAAAGTTTACAAATCAATTATATTTATAATTTACTTGTACTCTCTTTGTTTCCAAAGTTGTCTTTAAAAGTAGCATATTAATTGTCACGCTTAAGTTGCACGTGTCAAAGACCATCTCCACCTGCAGCTATCTTTAACAAAAAGACTTGCTCTGGGAGAAGTATTAGATATCTCACAGAGTCCAAATCAAAACTGAACAGCCCGATGCCAACCAAATGAGGTTCAGTTAAGCTTCAAAAACAAGCAAACCTGGGACTTAAATGTCATCTGGACTTCCTCCCCACTGTCATGTTTTTCACCCCAGTGTTTTGGATTTATTCTTTGCATGGCAGGAAGCATGGCTGCTGACAAATTTTGAGAGTTGCTATGTTGCTCTTCCGTCACCATTGTAGTGTATATTGTTACTAAGACCGTGAGGTGCTTAAGTTGCTATTCTAGTGTTACCATTGCTCATACCATTCTGTTACTATTAGTAATACTAGAGTTATATAATTACAAATTCAACCATTGGTAAGACACCTGTCTGAGGTCCAAGTCCAAAAACTTGTTGGAAAAGACTTACTAGCCCAGTTCTGAAATAAGTAGTCAATTCTGGGCTAATCAGCAGTGACTCAGCATCAGGTAAGTGAAGAATATAGAAGTTTCCAGTGAAATTAATAAATGGAGTGAGGTGGAAGTACTGCCATGGAGAAATGTGGATGGATGTATTGAGATAGATGATAGCTAGATGGATAACTGATAGATAGATGATAAATTGGTAGATAAATAGATGAATAGATAGATACAGATAGATGATATATAAAATTAGATAGGTAGGTGATAGCTTGATAAATACATGATAGATGATAAATAGGTAATAGGTAAATATATGAAAGAAAGAAAGATAGATCATATTAGATAGGTAGGTAGATAGATAGATATAATCTCTACCTTAAATAGAGGTAGAAAAACAAGATAGAGTAAAAATTAAATAACTACGTAAGAAAATTTCTATGGAAAAGTGAGTCTAGAAAAGAAAAGCTATAGCCAAGAGTGAGTTTAACAGAAAGCACTGCCTTAATGCCCTATCCATTCATTAGCAGAAGTGGGATAAGACTCTGGCTGTTAGCTTTTTGGCTGCCTTTGCAAGATGTAAATAGGATAGGAAATAATTCAGTCTCCTGACTGGCCACTCTGGAGAAGCTCAGTTATTTCAATAGCAAGAAGAGGGACAATCTCTCCCCTGGCTCCAGAAGGAGTCAGGGTAGAATGTATTAAACGACACTAACAACATCCTAAGCCTGAACATGATAATAAGGCTGATGGTCTGAAGTCGGTCAACCAGGGAACTGAAGCGCTGGGGCCGAGGCTCTTGTTCCCTTTCAGCCTGGCTTTTGTGCAGACATACATTTGGAACACCTAAGCAGAAATGCCTTCAGATATGGCAGGTCATAGAAACAGAGGTCCTGGATGTAGGCCACGGGGTGTGGAGCATGGAGAGAACATGCTTTGCACAAAGATATACTGTTGTTGTGTTTGAGTTTTTGTTTTACATACTGGGCTGTCCAAGCAGAAGTCAGCTGCAAACTATAGGCTGCAGGATACATTTGGGTCAAAAGACTTCAGCTGATAATCTCTGAGTGGACAAAATAATTAATACTAGTACTTCAGGAAATTCTCCAGATATGCATCTTCTCTCAAAAAGGATTTTGACAATTGAGCAGTCATGAGTTTGGCACATGACAGTCAAGCAATCTTCTAAAGAGTGTTCTAGAAATGCTTACTTGGATCTATTGATCTCAGGGCCTCTCATGAATCAAGAGTCCAAGTGTAACAGCATTTGTGCTCAAGCACCATCTATATAATTCTACCCTTTTTTTAAATTTAAATCTTCACCTGAGGATATTTTTTCTTTTCCCCCCCTTTATTGATTAAGATATTACAAATGTGTCCTTATCCCGCTCAATGTCCCCTCATCCCCCCAATCCTGCCCTCACCCTCACCCCCTATTGTCCACATCCATTGCTTATGCTTATATGCATGCATACAAGTCCTTTGGTTGATCTCTCCCCCTCACCCCGACTCTCCCCTACCTTCCCTCTGAGTTTTGAGCATCTGATCAATGCTTCTCTGTCTCTACATCTGTTTTTGTTCATTGGTTTATGTTGTTCATTATAATCCACAAGTGAGTGAGAGCATGTGATATTTATCTTTCTCTGAATGACTTATTTCACTTAGCATAATGCTCTCCAGCTACGCTTAAACACCTAACATAGGAAAATGCTAGTACCTTTAGGGATGGTGTTACATTTCTGACCCACTAGATTTAAGTCTAGAGCTGCACTGTCCAAAATGGTGGCCAACTATTTCACGAAGGTGTTGAGCACTTGACTGAGATGAGCTATCAGTTTGGCTCAGTGGACAGAACGTTGGCCTGCAGACTAAAGGGTCCCAGGTGCTATTCTGGTCAAGGGCCCGTACCTTGGTTGTAGGCTCCTCCCCGGCCTGGGCCCTGCTAATAGCACATGCAAGAGGCAACCAATCAATGTGTTTCTTTTACATCGATGTTTCTCTCTGTCTTTCCCTCTCTCTTCCACTCTCCCTAAAAATCAATGGAAAATATCCTCAGGTGAGGATTAACAAACAAATAAAAAATTGAAATGCATGCTGGATTTCAAAGACTGTATGAAAAAAGGACTGTAAGCTATCTCATTAATAACTGTTTATACTGACTACATGTTAAATGACAACATTTTGTAAATATTGAGTTAAATAAAATATTAACAAAAATTTGCATTTTTCTTTTTTTGTGACTACTAGAAAATTTAAAATTGCATATTTTCCTCACATATATCTCTTGGGCCCTGCTGGACCAGACTACAAGACAAGATGGAAATGCTGGCCAGAAGATTCTGATCCTCTCTTCCATAGTTACTAATTCTCTGAGATCAGACCTCAGAATCCACGTGCTTCTTTTTCCCCCTCTTTTACCTCCTACAGTTTAGTCTCTAAGTCCCTACATCTCATCTTTTAAAATTCTCCCCTCTGTTTCTATTCTAACCCTAAAAGGAGGTCAGAACTCCTTGGTGTGTGTCTGGTGTATCAATCAGTTTGCATACATCTAGTCTCTCCTCACTCATTCTCTCCTCATAGGGGACCAGATCAGTTTGTTTTTTCTTAAACCATGTTTCTCCAGATTAAAAATTTCAGACAAGGAATGAACAGCAGTGAGAGTGGCAAATAAATAGAAAATAGCCCCCCTAAAATTTAGAAGAATGATTTCTTAGAGCTTTCTACTGCATTTAATGGAATGTTTCCAAATTCCTTGGTTTAGTCATCAAAGCCCTTCACAATTGGGTCTCTGTCCAGGCATCTGATTTTCAGCTAATGCCCTACAGTTGCTTAGTGGCCTTGCTCATTCATCCTCAGAGATACACAACCTGCTTTCTTGTTTTTCTCTCCATCAACCTCCCCAAATCCTGACTAATCCCCAAAGACCATCCATATCCAACCTCTCCTTTCACCTGGTTTTCATCACAGCTCTGGCAGGGAGTCCCGCCTGAGTTTCTTGTTATCTTCTCCACTACGTCTATCAGCACTTCCTCAGCAACTATTGTGCATTATTACTTATTTCATGTATGTCATATTTTTCTAATTAGCTTGAAAGTTATTTATAGCCCAGCTCTCCATTCTCCCTTCCTGTCTGTCTTCATTGTAACCAGGACAATTCTGGGTTCAGCGGGGTTCTCAACCTACCCATCAATGAACTGGGTCTGCACAATGCAGAGATGATGCTGGCGATGGGGCACAAAATCAGTGGGTTCCTCATTCTCTGTGTACAGCAGGCCTGAACCCCATTGGAAGGACCTGCTTGCAAGCAAGCATTCAGCTTCTCTCCTCCATGTGAACACAACATGTGGGTACAGATGTTTGTTGTCAGAGCACCTCAGTGAGATTTAACTTCTACCCCTCAAACTTCCTTTAACTCTATAAAAACACTTCTAATGCAGAGGTCTGCTGCCACCATGAACTAAAGACAGTTCCCAATAGTACCTTCAGTGAGCAGACATTACCCTTTAGATATTCGTCTTAGGTCTTAATATGGTTTAATCACCAATGAACGATTCTGTGAAAGTTCAAAAAATAATTGTCCTAAGAGTAGAAAAAATAACTGCCACTTTATAGGAAAAAACAAACAAAAAAACTGTTTCATAATCAGATTAAAAGATATTTCTAAGAGAAATCATGACTGAAATATTTTGTCTGGAGCACCATTATATTTTGACTTTCTAATTTTGACATCTGTGTTTCTCTCCCTCTCCCTCTCTCTCTCCCTCTCCCTCTCCCTCTCTCTCCCTCTCTCCCATTATTCCTCACATCCTTTCAGACCTTCTACATAATAATGTTAAAGTGGAACAAAGCATTCTTTCAATTTTACAATAATTTATACATGTAAATTGGTATATTTTCTTTAAAATTCACTCAGAAGGCTATAAATTTATCCTAAAGAACATAATTTTGAAACTTGACTTTATCACTTCAATGATAGAATCTTAAGTTCTTCAATAATAAAAAAATTTTCTCAGTTAAAAGTAGGTTTGATAAAAAAAAAACACACAAAAACTGACAGATTAGTTAAAAGTTCAGTCTGCATACAATACTCAAAATAGAAGACATCAATAGTTAGAGAAAATTGATGATCTAGGGAATGTGGAGAACACATTTATCACATAACATTTTCCAAGCTATATTATGTACATTAACTACCATGTGAGCTCTTCTATTTATTGAGGATAGAGTCTCATGTCTAAAATGATTTTCTCTAGTTTCTAGCAATCTTGGATTTCTTCATCTAAACCAAGCATTCAATTATCACTTGAAGAAAAAAAAAATAGGAATAAGCTACAGAAACTGTAGCTGGTCTCTACTATATATATATAAAAAAAAGCGATTTGGAATGGTACAGAAAGAGTACAAGGAGAAAGTGCCCCCCAAATCCCCAGAAGAATGGCCACTTCAGAAGGAACTTTAAGATAAGCTTATCAGGTTGGACCAAATCACAGGGAGGTAATTGACAAAAAGACAAGGAGTGGACATCTCAGAGGGAAGTCAAAAGATAAGCAGAAACACAGGGTGTGGGGGAGAAAAGACATTCCAATACTCTTCCTAGGTTCTTCTGGCTGATCTAATAATCAAATAGACAAGAGGTAGATTAAGAAGAGAAAATGACCAAATTTAATTACAGACTTATTCCTGGAAATCCCACATACATGAAAGGATCAGAGGCCCCCCACACTTGAGAATTTCAGGGACAGAGGAGCAAATGAGGTGTATATGACATTGTGACCTTGGAATGAGGTAAGACAGCTTGGTTGGGGCTTAGGAGGAAGGAAGGTCATTGAAGGATGGTAAGAACAGTGATTAAAAAATGTGTCCTACCCTATTGATAGGTCACAAAAAGTTATTTCTGATGATAACTCTTATTATGGGCAAGGCCTCAATTTAAATTCTTTAAGAAAGATATAAAAGTCTCTCCTGAGCCTGCATGGTCTTAACTGCCTTCAGCCCAAAATAATTCACACACCAAAGTGGTACATCTTAGGGGCACCTGTTCTGAATCCCTTCAGGGGAATGGGGAGAAACATAAAATGATGCAAAGTCAAATGCACTAATTTTCAGGTGCTTTTCACCTGATGAGTAAGGAAACCCAATGGCATAGGATGGACAACACAAGCTTTCCAAGCCAGCTTTACTGGTATCAGTAGGATATCTTAAGTTATAGAGAATTCCCTTCAACACATTGCAAATGGCCTTTTAAATATGTACCTAAACAGGGTGACATTATGAAGAAGATGCTCAAAATAGGGGGCGGGAATGTTTAAAACAAGAAACGCAGAGATGGTTAGAGGCCTTGAGGTGTCCTGGGCCCCACCCCACAGTGCCTGGCTATGGGTGTGCAGTGCCACCTGCTAGCTTGGGAGGAACCATGAGTGAGGGAGGGAAGGAGAAGGAGGCTCTCTGCAAGGCTGGCCCTATGTGGTCCTGCCACTGTGTCATTCAGTGGTCTGCCCACCATATTGTTCTCAGGTTTCTGTTAATAGGCACAGCCTGTATGAATCAGTTTCCAAATTCTGGTGATTTATAGAGAGGTTGGTGCTCCAGACTAGGTTAATTTGGTGATGGTAAAGGGACTATGGGTTGTCAGCAGAGCACATCATGTCCCTGGAGCTAAATGCCATCATTTTTCATCCTGCCTTTTTTTCCTGTCCTCCTGCCACTGCAGCCTGCTCTGTCTGGGTCTTATTTCTGTTTTTGTCTTATTTCGGTTTTCGTCACTTCTCTGCAGCCAACGCATGACTGTCAACTGACTCCATACTCTCCTCCCCAGTACGTGCCCATGACCGACACTGTTGTTCCTCTGTCATATTTCTGATGTGGGCATGTTTCCTTCCAACAGCTGAACGGTAAACACAACCAGGTCTCAGGCTATTCTTCCGTTTTTACCACCTCTCATAGCATCTACTGAGATGCTCCACACCCAATAAGCAGAAAAACAGAGTAGAATCAGTGAAAGGAAAAGAGTCATCATTTAATGCCATCCCTGTCACTTTATCCACCAGGGAAGCCAGGCTTGGAAATTCTGTGACCTTCAGAGGGTCATTCAGAAAGTTAATAGCAAAAGACTTACGGTGGGAGCCAATTTTCATGATTCCCAGCCAGTGGTTATTTTTACTCTATACAGTCCATATAGAGGCGTAGGTTTTCACTTTATAAAACAAATGCTGGGAGCCACTCAGCATATTTGTCTTCTCCATTGTTTCAAAGGAAAGTTCTAGGATGAAGTCACATAATTAAATATGTGGTGAGATGTTTATCTTCCTGATGGGATGAATAAAATAAAGTTGTACTCATTTTTATTCTAATTCAGCAATACATATAGAATGTATTTTCTTTCCTTTTAGGGTCTCTGGGCTAAAGATCACTCAGACATTTAACTCTAAAAAGTGTCGGTGAGGTGGAAAAAATTCACAAAAAGCAGTTGCTGCAGGGAGGCACCTGGCCACTGTCAGAGGTAGCTGGAGACAAGCTGAGCATGGGGGTGGAGCCTGTGAAAGCAGCAGAGTATGAAAAGCAAACAAGTACTGGCCAAGCAGCAAAAGGGCTAACACAATGTGCACACTGCTGTCTGTGGTCCTCCTTGACGGTGGTAAGTAGAGTTACCATCAGAATTAAGGGGCACCAGCACACCTACATGTGACTTGGTTCCCCAACTTATTCTAATGTTGGAGTCCAAGGGAGTGTCTTCTCCCTGTGATGGGCTGAAGTGTAAGTTAGGGTCCTCTGTGCAGCTCCCAGTGGCCCACCATGGGTCAAACAATGGAGAGACAAATATGCTGAGTGGCTCCCAGCATTTTTTTTATAAAGTGAATACCTATGCCTCTAAAACAAACTTGTTTGAAACATCCTATCCTATATAATAATCCTATATAATAAAAGGCTAATATGCAAATCAACCAAATGGTGGAACAACCAGTTGCTATGATGTGCACTGACCACCAGGGGGACAGATGCTTAATAGAGGAGCTGTCCCTGGTGGTCACTGCATTCCCACAGAGGGAGCGCTGCTCAGCCAGAAGCTGGGCTCACAACTGGCGAGTGCAGTGGTTGTGGTTGGAGCCTCTCCTGCCTCCATGGCAGTGGGACATCCCCTGAGGGCTCCTGGACTGCAAGGGGGTGCAGGCCGGGTTGAGGGATCCCCCCGACCAATCCCCAAGAGCATGAATTTTGTGCACCGGGCCTCTAGTTATAAATAAGAATACTATAAAGAACCCTTCACAAATCCTAACCACTGGAAATATTTACGCTCTGGCTGATTGACCAGCAATTGCAACACTATGAAGAGAGAAAGACGACGGCACTTCTGGAGACATTTATAATTCTGACATCCTCTGACTCTGAAGTTGACTGACTATAAACTCTTTTATAAAAACCACCAAAGTCCCTATCATACTTTAGAATATAAAATGCCTTCTGTGGAGCCCAAGATAGCCTCACCATTTATCATTGCAGGCAATGATCTAGCAAAGTTCCAATGTCGATGCCAAGAAATTATAGACATGAAAATAGTGATTCAAATGCCTCCAGACAGCTCACTTTCCATTTTCTATTCAAGTCATTTTTATAAGTAATGTTGAAATTTCTTTTAATTGCCTCTGAGTTCATTTTTGTGCTACATGTCAAACCCAGCTAAGTCTAATTTTTATTTCAATATTTGAAAATATACATAATTGCACTATCACATGCTCTCTCCTTTTCTTAGAGAAAAAAATGAAAGCAAAAAGTAATGATATAGAAACTGACATTTATTTAAAGTCAGTCACGGAACACCTTAATTAGAACCCTTGCTGCTGTAGCATCTAGCATATTATGTTTCTGAGTTTATGGCAACTATACAAACCATTTATAGTAGCATAAAAATCAACTTCTGAGTCGTCTCAGATAAACCTGACAGATTGGAATGCTCCTTTGAAAACAATAGAATCTTTTGAAAGACGATGAATTAAAATATTTAATTTGTGTGTCTTGTTGGCAGCCCACGTTGCAGGGTAATTACAGTTCATCACATGCTCAGAGTTGCTAATATTATGATTTATTAATCTGTGACATTTCTAAGCTTACTACTTCCCCGTTTGACAGGTAGTTGTCAATGAGAATTACTGAAGCCTGTTGCTTTTTAGCAGAAAAACTGCTTCATCTTTTTGGCACATCACCCCTCGCAAGCCACAAATTCCTGCCATAAAATGCACGCATTTGTGTCATTTTGATCTAAATCAAGATCATGCCATTCAATACGCACATATTTTGATTGAGAAAAGGAGTTCAAAGAAAATTCTCAGAAAAAAAAGACAAATTCTGCTTTCCTTTGTCAAGTCTTGGGAAATACATGCTGGCTTTCTCTCTGATGAATTAGATACAGAAGAGGAAGACACTAGCATTATTATTCTGGAGTTAATTTTCTGGAGTTATTTCTGATAATAATGTATGCCATTGCCAATTGATTGATTTTTTTTTTTTAGAGAGAAAGAGGAAGTGAGAAAGATAAAGAGAAACATCGATTTGTTGTTTCACCCATTTATGCATTCTTCGGTTGATTCTTGTGTGTGTCCTGACTAGAGATGGAACCCGCAACTGGGACAATTCTCCAACCAACTAAGCTAACTAGGGCCACCATTGCCTATTTTAGAGGAGCAGAAGGTTTAACTTATAATGTGAATTTTTTTATATTTGTTAAATAGCCTTTTAGTGGGCCAACAGAAAGGGACCATGGAGGGAAAGAAAAAGATGCTGGTTGACATTGCAAAACTCAGAGTGAAATCAGTTAAATGTAACTTGTGATTTATTGCTTTAAATATGTAGTTTCATGCATATAAAATATGCCTCATAAATAACATACTCTGTGTCATAATTATAGTGACCACCATGAATCTGGGGTCAAATTTACTCAATGATTTATCACTAACTCACAGCTAAGCCTATAGAATTTTTCCATCCCCTCTTGCTTCTAGCTCTCCAGGTGCAATTGAGTCAAGATATATCAGCTCTGAAGTTCCAGAGCATAACAGACAACTCAGTTTGGTGTTCGTTTTGCAAGGACTCCCATAGCTTGTCCTTTGACCAGCTTGGCTCCATCACTCCTCTAGTAAATTACAGAGGGGCCGATTTCCTCCTGACTTTGAACTGTGGTGGTTTCAATTGGTATCATTGACACTCCTAAAGGACTCCTAAGTCCTTCCATCCTGGCTCTTGGTTGCCACTCTGCTCTTCCCATTGCTGCCCCTGGGAAGGGTAACTCTGTCTGCTCTCCCCTGGGAGAGCACCAGGAGAGGGGAAGACTTGCAAGTGAAGTGTAAGTGGTTCTTTTCCACCCTGCACTTGTTGCAAGAAACCCAGGCTCTTTCTGAGATTTGTCATCTTTAACATTCCACTCTCTGTCCAAGGACTCACCATTTCCCCAGGCCCTACTTTTAAGCATTAGACACTCCTTTGTGACTTTTAAAAATATTTATCTTTATTGTTGAAACTTTTACAGATGTCCCCTTTGTTTGTTTTCCCCCTCATTTGACCCCCTCCATCTTGCACCCACCCCTCCCAGACCTTCACCAAACGATTGTCTATATCCATGGACTATGATCTTTTTTTTTTTTTTTAAATCCTCAACCAAGGATATTATTTTCCATTGACTTTTGGAGAGAGTGGGAGGGAGAGGGAGAGACAGAGAGGAACACCCTGATGTGACAGAGACACATCGATTAGTTGCCTCCCACATGTCCCGACTAAGACTGGAAGCCTGAAACCAAGGTACATGCCCTTGACCAGAATCGAACCTGGGACCCTTCAGTCTACAGGCCACATCCTATCCATTGAGCCAAACCGGCCAGGGTAGGTTATGGTCTTTCACACAGATTTTAACAGACATAGTAGCACGAGAAGAAGAAATGGTGCATCTACTGAGTGGCCGTTTTGTACATTTCAAATAGCATCCATTGCCATAGGAACTCAGTACTCTGGAGCTAAAATACACAGAAAGATGGTCAGTTAACATCACTGGGAGATGGTGTGCTGATCCAAGCCTGTAAGACAGAAAGGCTTTGGGAGGAATGTGAGCCTGTAGTTAGGACCAGCTCTATCTAGACTCATAGTGAGAGAAATCAAGTCGGCCTCCACTCCTGTGCCTCGTTCTTTTCTCTAAACAATGCCCATCCCTCCATTGTCAGTCTTCCCACTTATCCTGCAGGTAATGTGGCCCTTGGTTGACTATCTCTGGTAAATATTATCTAACAGTGAAAATATTACTGAAAAAAAGCGTGTTAAAAATACATTTTATCACTACAACTTTCTCATTATAAAATTCTTATAGATTTACTGTAGAAATTTTAAATGGAGAAAATGAAATAAGAAAATGAAACAAACTTATATTCCCACTACTCAGAATGAACTTCTTTGCACATATCAGTCTCTACCCTGCATGCATTTGTGAGCCATAGGAGACAGTACAATATTGTGGTAAGATGACAAACTATCCTTGAGCAGGTTATGTCAACTCTCCATCTCCATTTTCTCGTTTGTAAAATAGAGTAATATTAGTATACAACCCAAGAGATCATCAAGAAAATTGAATAAATTAATTTATATAAAGTACTTAGATGATAGCTCAACACAGTAACTGCTTAATAAATGTTAACTTTTATTACTACTGTAATATTTTACTTTTTTTGGTTTTCACTTAATTTAATGTATCTTAACATTTTTCATAACTTTTTGTAGTTATAAAATATATACTACTTATAGACTGTGTGTACAACCATGGTAGGTAATTTTTAGAAAGAGAGCTGTACTCAAAAATGAGAGAACAATGTCTGGAGTAGAAAGAAAGGGGCATGTTCCATGACTCACAGCCCAGGTAAAATGGAATCATATTTGGTCAGTAGGGACAGGGGCCAATTCCTCCAAAGGATGCCCAGGTCTGGTGAGGAGCTGGAATTGAACTTTTAGAAAGAAGCTAGTGGTTGAGATCTTAATCTTTGCTGTGATAGAAGCTGAAATATCTCTGCACAGCCGTGCTTTTGGAGAAAGGCAGAAGCAGAGGCACTTAGGGATGTGTAACTGGGAAATGCAGCCCCTGTGCATGCTGCAGCCCTGAGCTGCTAACAGAGCTGATGCGGGGCCATAGGCCCAGGAGGTTGAAAACATCACCCCTGCCCGGCAAGGAGGCCCACTAGTGTGAGAAAGTATATTCACACAAGGTGGCTTTCAGAGGAGAAGGTAACGCAGATGAGTTCCACAGCCATGAACAGGAACAGAGTAACAGAATTAACTGATTAATCAGCAGATTAACTGGGGGGAAAGAGAGAACTGAGCATTCTGAAAAAGAAATTCACACAAGCATAAATAAAATATTCAGTTTGATGACAGATACTCATAAGAACTACCAAAAAAATGGCAACAATAAAAAAGAAATGCAAATTCTGAAATTAGTGCTATAATGTTTTTGTTAAAAAAAAATTCAATAGATGTGAGAAATAGTCTGCTGGACACAACTGGGAATGTAGGTCAAGGAGATGAAAAGGTGGAAAATGCACACAAATGTTAAAGATACACTGAGAAGCTTCTACATAATTGAAGAGAACAAAACAGGAAAGGGGGACAATACTTAAATGGATAACTCAAGATTTTTCGGGATTGAAGGTACTTGTGAGCATTGAAAAGGAAATAACATACAAGTACTCAGCACTTGTGAAGCCATAAAATCTGTACCGGCACCATCATTGTGAGCCTACAAAGGCTAGTGATTAGGTTTTAAAATATATTATGGAAAACAGGAAAGGTTATCTACCAAAAACCACTGCCATAGTTGATCCTTGACTTCTTACCAGTAATAAAGAATGCAGAAACCATAGGATAAACATATATCTCACGGAAAGAAGGAAGAATAACTGGAAATTTGGAATTCTGTAGTGAAATAAAAATCTTTTCAGACTTTCAAGGATAAAACAGTTTACTACTTACAGTTTTTTATGGAACAAAAATAATAAAATATATCTTTCAATAAGGAGAAAACAATGCAGAATGAGAAATAGGATGGTGAAATAAATAATGAGCAAGAAAATCACAAATAAACATAGTTGGATTTGTATTTTTATTGATAAATAAATGATAATGATTATGATGACAATGACCTAAGTTGGAAAAACAACTTCTAAATAAATTTGAGACAATATGACCACAGAGATGGGACAAGTAAGATCTGGGATAAAGCTAAAACACACTCTGGTAGAGAAACTAACTTTAGACTTCTAGAAAACAAGTTAAAATTGAAGTATAATTACGGGATTAATAGAACTGGTAGGAGAAAGAATAAATTTAATTGATTTGACACCAGTTAGGAAAGAAGACCTAATTTTTAAAAAGCAAAGGGAACTTATAGGCAGGCTATAATGGGTCAATGGGAGAAAAAAAGGGGACATATGTAACACTTTCAACAATAAAGATTAAAAAAAAAAAAGCAAAGGGAAAGCATGGAATTAAAAACCATGTGATAGAATTAATTTTAAGTATCAATAATGCAATCAAAGTTAACTCACTTAATTAAAGACAATGTCTGTCTGTCTGTTAGGCAAAATGATGCCCAACCCCATAATGTCCACTTCCTAACCCAGGAACCTACACATGTGATCAAGTTAAAGACATCAAAATGGGAGATTATCATGGATCATCAAGGTTAGCACAAGGTAATCACATGAGTCCTACAATTAAAGGCCTTTGTCAGGAGTTGGCCCAAGGGCACTAGAGGAGACGCTTCTCTTCCATCCTATGATAGAGCAGCAGAGTTGAGCTGAGGACAGATGATCTGTAACATTTTTAACTGCCTATTTTTCCTTTTGAGGAGATTGTGCTTTTGATTTTATCCCAGTGACAGGGACTTGGAAGGAAGGAAGGAAGGAAGGAAGGAAGGAAGGAAGGAAGGAAGGAAGGAAGCAATTAAGGGAAGGAAGATGAGAGAGAGAAAAGAGACCTATCTATCTATCTACCCACCTACCTACCTACCTACCTACCTACCTACCTATAGCTAGATCTATCATCTATCTCTCTATCATCATTTATCATCTACCTATCCATTCACCCATCCACCTCATTTACCCATCTATCTACCATCTTTCCAACCGTCCCTCCATGCTTGTATCCATCCATGGATCCATCTCTCCACCCACTCTATCATCTATCTACCTATCATCTATTGATATCTGAATTCTCAGAAGAGATACAGTCTTTGTAGAAAGTTTAGGAAAAATAACATCATAGAGAAAAGTCAGTCATCTATATACCACAATTTAGAGATATTAGTGGTCATTTTTATGCATATATACATCCAGTCTTTTTTCTTTTTAATAAATACAGGGTATCACCAAAAATGTATTCACACTTTAAGAGCTGATAGTTCAATTTTGAAAGTGAAATGTATTTTAATAAACACTGCCCTTATAATTTCAAAGTGTGTGTAAACATTTTGGGGGGACTATATATATATATATATATATATATATGTATATATATATATATATATACATACATACACACACACACTAATAAAAGGGTAATATGCTAATTAGACTGGGTCGACAGGACAGCTTCCAGACTTTCAACTTCCTTCCAGATAGTTCAATTTTGAAAGTGAAATGTATTTTAATAAACACTGCCCTTATAATTTCAAAGTGGGTGTAAACATTTTGGGGGGACTATATACACACACACACACACACACACACACTAATAAAAGGGTAATATGCTAATTAGACTGGGTCGACAGGACAGCTTCCAGACTTTCAACTTCCTTCCAGACAGTTAGGGGGTGACCAGGCCGGCAGGGCAGTAGTTAGGGGGGATCAGGCCAGCAGGGGGGCAGTAGTGGGTGACCAGACTGGCAGGGGGCCGTTAGGGGGCAACCAGGCCGGCAGGGGCCAGTTAGGGGGCAACCAGGCCAGCAGCGGAGCAGCCAGGCTGGCAGGTGGGCAATTAGGGGGCAATCAGGCCGGCAAGCAGAGGCAGTTAGGGGCAACCAAGCAGGCAGGTAGAGTGGCCAGGGGCAATCAGGCAGGCAGGCAGGTGAGCGGTTAGGAGCCAGCAGTCCCAGATTGCTGGAGGGATGTCTAATACATCCCTCGAGGGTCCTGTATTAGAGAGGGTGCAGGCTGGGCTGAGGGACCGCCCCCTCCCCAACTCCTCTGCACAAATTTCGTGCACCGGGCCTCTAGAGTGAGTGTGTGTGTGTGTGTGTATAGAAGAATCATAGAGTTTTTCCCAACTGTATCCATATGAAAATTTAAAGATGTACAAAGGATTAGAGAGATTATCTCACTGATTTTTAAGACAGAGGAAGGGGCAGGAGCCAAGGAATGTGGTGACTTTTAGAAGCTGAAAAAGTCTAGGATACAGACTCTCCCGCAGAGTCTTCAGGAAGGACATAGCACTGCTGACACCTTCATTTTAGCCTGGCAAGAATCTTAATGGACTTCTAACCTACGGGACTGTAAGATAGCAGATGTGTTGTTTTAAGCCACTTTTCATATTTTTTGTTCTTAGAAGCCATGCCATGATTAAATAAAACATCCTTAAATATATTTCTTTGCCTGCTTAGTTTTCTGGTTTTCTAAAAATGAAGTGGAAATTGTGGTTCAAAGGCTATCAACCTTTATTATTTAAGAGTTTAATACTTAGTGCCTTTACAGAGTGAGTTTACCTGGATTGAGTCTATTGATATTGGAAATCTACCAGTTTTCACTAATTTCAGTGATTGCTATCTTTGGTAGAGAGGGAAAATTAAATAGAGAGGGAAGCCAGCGAGAAGGAAGAAAGAAGGTCCTGGCATTTCTTTTGCTCCATATCCCTCCTTCTGACTTCTTGTTTCTTTGGCTGCTGAAGCTAGAACTGGGTGTGATTCCAGGACGCTATCCCTGGTCATAAGGAGACACCTCCTACCCTAACCAACCTGCTGCTCTGCAGGAGGGAAGAAAGGTCTAAGATTGCTGATTGCCCCAATCAAAACCTCTATGGAAGGAATTCAGATCTCCATGGAAACAAAACAAAAAGAAGTAAGCAGATAAATAATGAAATTGATCTCTTTTTATTCAAATAATAATTTACCATTTGCCCTAAAAATAACATCACTTAAGCATCATAGATGAGTTTGTGTTTATGACTAGAATCTTCTGGAAAATTGTTTTATTTCTAAGAACTTCAATCTCACTTTTATTATCTGTAAAATGCATATTAAAAAAAAGACACATGTAAAACTTTTGTAATGGTAAATTATCATGTCTGCAAAGAATTGACCACAGGCAGGGCTTGACACATAGTAGGTAACCAATAAATTCTGGTTATTATTAGTATTATACAAAATTGTATGAATTGCCTCCTCATTTCTGTTTGTTTTAAAGCAGAAACCACAGCATGGGCATTCAAACTTCTGATAAGCAGGCTTCTCTTCAAGGCTGTAGGGTCCTGGTGTGACATACTCTGAGAGATAGAGAGGTAGCTGGCCATGAAATTCATCATGGCCATGCAATAGTGCCCACTTTGCCTCTTGAATCGCCTGTGGAAAGAACCCTCTCTGCTACTGGCAATCGCTTGCCCTCCCCCCAAAACCTTAGTAAATCACATAGGTTTGGATGTAGCTTAGCAGTGGTCCCCATCTTAGGGGGTCTTAAGGACTATCCCCTATGATCCTGTGATGGGTTCAGTGTCCTGAGTGGGGAGCCTGCCCTGGAAGAGCAGTTACTGAATAGCTAGCTGGCAACCTTGGTCTCAGCTATCTGGGCATTGAGCCATGCCCACCTTCTCATCAAATGATAACAATCACCTTTTAAGGTCAGCACTAACAGTCGTCTCTGCAAACACTAAAGGGTTCTTTGAGGTCAGTCAGGCCTCCTACTGGAAACACATGGAAGTCCAACTAAGGAGAAAGACTTGTCAGGGGAAAATTAAAATCCAACCTTGGCATTTCCATGACACCTGATTTATTCATAAACAATGCTCAACACAGGCAGCATCTTCTTCACATCTCTTTACAAGAGAGATTTTTTATAGTAAAACACAGGGGGGATATGTATAGCCAGAGACAAGAAACTCCTTACAGAATTGTCTTCTTCCATTTGGGGCATTTGAGTCCTTTGTATAGGTTGTGCTGTTTTCCATCCTGTTGTGCATGTTTTCCTATTGTTCCCATTTTGGATTGAGAAAATGAGGGCCAGAGAGGCCAAGCACCTGGCTGAGTCACCCATTTGTAAATTCCATAGAGCTGGAATGAGGTGAACAATGGCTGTGGCCATCTGAATGGGATGTGAGTGAATGCCTCACTTCCTTCTCATCCAACCCTTAAATAGAAGTGAGATTTCTAACACATTCAATCAGGAAACTGAGCCTTTAAGGAAGAATACAAATGTCATGCCCTCACATATTAAGACCCCAAAGAACAAAATCAATGGCCAGCATGTTGCCAGGACCTTAACCCATTACCAAGTGTTTTGATGTGCAGGGAAGTAGTTTGGACACAATTAAAATGACAAGTTATTCACTAAGGTACTTTAAGACATCTCAAAGGAGTGTTATTTCTGTATTGATACAAATTCTGAATTTCAAGTAAGGGAGCCTACAAAATAGTTCCCTTTGATGCTGGAGAAGTGCCATGAGCAGTATTAGTTGTGTGTGCCTGTGTGTGTATATGTATGTATGTGTGTGCATGTGTGTCAGGGCAGGAAGGGGTTCTCTGAACTTATGAAGCAAAATAAAGTTTTCCCAGAATAAAAACTTAAGGTCGCTCTAACATAGATTGTGAGGGGGAGGGTCAAGTGAGTGGGTCTGTGAAGTCCCCAGCAGTGAGGACTGGGACTGAAGACTCTAGATTCCCACCAGGAAGGTACAGAGCTCAGGCTCTGTTGGAAGATTGAGATGCTGGAGGTAGAGAGGTCCCTCAGAGGCTGGGGTTCTGAGTCAAGAATAGGCCCTTGCACACAGGAACCTGTCTGATTTGCTCTGAGTAAAACTAACATCAAGCCAATATTTTAATATATGAAGACTGATATATTTTTCAATCTTTGTCCCACAAAATAAATGTTTCAGTCTTAAAAAAGTAAAAATTGACCTTTCAGAGAGGTTTTGAAGACGGGATAATTGTCTATCGACATTTCAACCAAGAAACATTAGAGTGGACTTATTAAATGTGATTTGCACTGACATTTTTGCAAAACAGTATTTTATTCTGCTAGTAACATAAAAAGAGCAAATATGGTTGAAATTTATATTCTCATTTCCTTAGTTTACTTAATCTTTCCCTTTATCTCACTGAAATCAGACACTGAAAGGTCTTGAATGTGATAGATTTTTATAATTTCTCTTTACCAAAACACTTATGAAAAGTGTTTACTATCTTTGCCAAATTGGCCAAGTGAGATCAGGAATCCATCAATATGGATTCACAAATGGCAACACAAATGCCATTAATTTCACTGATGCTGGGGATGCTTCTTAATGAGAGTTAGGCTCTAATAAAATAATTTGAGATTCCTTAGAAACAGAGATGTAATGGTCAACAAAGAAGCAGGCACTTCTTTGTTGAGAGAAATATTCACATTTTCATGAGAATTAAAAAAAAAATTAAAAATAATCCTCAATAGAGTTAACACTTCTTTCTTTTCTAGGGAGAATCATAATTATAGCCCCATATCAACTAGCTGGAAAGAGCACAGTAATTATAAATTCTCTACTGTCAACCAACCTTGCTAGTTAAAAGCTTTACAATGTGGTCAACCAATCAATTATTTGCCTTTAATGTGGTAGCAATCAAATGGCTTGAGAATTTTATATGTGTGATATTTATTTTTAAATAACATTGTTATTCTAAAATAAAGAATGTCTTTATCCTTGGAAGCAATCCAGATGCATTTCCTTAGAGTAATACTAGAAAAGCACTAGGCAAGCAGTATGAACATTTGAAGATTTTTTTTTTATTATTAGTTAAGGTATTACAAATGTGTCCTCATCCCCCCTATTAACCCCAACCTCCCTCCCCCCCGCCCCGCACACTCATGCTCCCATCCCCCTGTTGTCCATGTCCATTGGTTTGGCTTATATACATGTATACAAGTCCTTTGGTTGATCTCTCCCCAGAAGGAAAGTAGGGGAGGGCGGGGGTAAGAGGAAGAGAACATTTGAAGATTTTGATATAATTTTGAAACTTGCAGTCAGAATCTTGGAAAGGATACCTATCTGGCATATTGCAAGTGCTTAATAAATGTTCAATAAATCAATAAATTTACCTGAGTCTGTCTGAAGAGCCATCACAGCGGCCTCTCTCTGATAGTAATATTGCACTATGGAATAGATCTTTAACATCTTTAATTTAAGGCAGTGTAAGTACAAAGACTGCAACAGAATTCCCAAATAGACATCAACATACACGAATAGACAGAATCCAAGCACAGTGCTGAGCCCAGTACACAGCATCAGACTCTGCCCTCCACTTCTGTGCACGGAAACATGGAATAATGGCAAAGCACATTGTTTGAGTGTGCTGTTTTGCGTCCTAATTTCCACTTTCTGAAATCTTCCAATATTCCTGTCATTAGAACCTGGGCATGGGAAACCTGATGTTTTCACAGCTTTGGGGGTTTGCAGTCTGATGAAATACCTGGTTCTAGGGGGCCAGAAGCCTTATAGACCTCATTGCGGAGTGCTCCAAACTCAGACACCCTTCTTACATGATGGCCTCTTTCCTGTGGATTTATGTATATTTTAATCCCTGGTAAAAAATAAAAATAACTTCAAAAACTTTCCCAGAACTACTCAGGACTCAATTTTATTGGATACGTCAGTTTCTGACGTTTCCACCTCTGGCTTGAGAACACATGTTTTCATGGCAGAAGGTCGCCACCAGGTCCCCGAGATCCACTTGGTGATGGGGATTCTAGTGGTGACTGTAATAGCTCTTGCAGGATCCCTGAATACTCCTTTTTATACATGTTTAGGTACTGTGGTTGAGTTTATTATGATGAGCATAGGGACTGAAAACACTGGTCTTGGAGCCCAGAACATGTTCACTGTATGACTGCATATAAGCTATGTGACTGACTTTGGTAATCCTCAGCTTCCTCATCTGAAAATTGAGAAGAATAATACCTAGTTTCCAAAAGTCCTCAACAGCTTGTATGTGGAAAGCATGAGGCACTATTCTAACAGTAAACATTCCATAAAGAGTAATTGTGAGTCATAAAGTGAGTCATATAACTGCTGCACAGCACACATTTCTGCAAATCCTGAAAGCTTCTACTGAAGGCCCAGATCCTGCTGGCATTCCGAGTCACATCTGCGAGCCTACTGCACTGAATGAAACCTGAGTGTCCTTCAGAATGGAGAAGAAACCCTTTGGTTTTGTTTTTAAAGTACAACTCACTGGAATTCATTCAGTAATTACAAGCTAGGGAATAGGGGATGAGAACATACTTAGTGCTAAATAGCTTTTTGTTTTTTTGTGGGGTTTTTTTAGTCCTATTTCTTGCCCTTGGCTGAGAGGATCCCTGCAGAACAGGGATTCACTTGAAAAGCACAGGAAGACAGCCAATACCATGATGTATTTTGCCTTTTTGATGCAAGAAGGGGAATTAGTATGTGCTATTTGGTCTTCTTACAACATTTCTGTTGAATCAACCTGATATTCTGTGACTTCCATCCTGAATGCTCACAGAAGAAGCATGCTTTTTACTGAGTTATTAATGAAAAGGCAGACTGACATCATTACAGTAATGGGATTTATGACCGAACATAGTCATGCTTTTCTCAGAGATTTGGTGGTTTGAAGACTACATCATCACAGGCCTGTTTGCTGATAACATTAAAACAGCCTATAGTTCTTTCCTATCAGGAATTTAAGCATTCTACTCTCACATCTGCCAGAACTTACAAAAATCCTTAAGGATGGTGGCTATTGACTTTAATCAACCATCACGGCTTAACCTAATAAAAACTGGCCTCCAGGCCATGCATAATTAAATGGGCATATTCGGAAGCCAACAATGCTTGTTTTATTCCTGGTAAAATGATGTTATAATTATGGTAGAAATGTAAATTCCTTAATTCTGCAGCTCAAAGACAGTCAATAATGTATGTGCCTTTTAAGTAAGCAAATGGGGACAGAGTCATTTTTTAAATATCTTCAAAATGTTGACATGTCTGACACATCTAAAATGAATTCAAACCTTCACCAAAAGAAAAATTTAAAATGTTATTTTTCATTAATAGGAGTAGATGCATACACTATTTTTACATGTCTGGCTAAAATCACATAGAAATGAATAGCCAGAAACCATAATGAGTAAAAAATGCAATCTGAATAAAAACATATTACATTTTTTTACCTCTCATGGAGTCAAATTTGAAAGGAAAGAGACTGCCATATAATTTTATTTGGGGTAAATATGTTCCTTGTTCTGGCACACAAGCACACACAATGCATGAACCAGCTCAGCACTAAACCCTGGGTGGCTGTGCCCAGGGGATACTGATAGTGTAGCATAGGAATGACTCCTGCCGGGAGGGAAGACATTCTTAGGAGCACTCAACCCAAGTGCCCAAAGCGAAGACAGGCCACATAAACCTCCCTTTCTGGGAAAACTTGATGTCATACTCAGCTAAGGATGAGAAGACAAGCAGCTATTATGTGGTGCACAGACTGAAGGAGGTGGCCCTTTCTAAGACCAAGCACTTTGCAGGACAAGTTAGAGCAGAGCTGGAGAGATGGAGGAGCAGCCCTGTGCCTGTCTATCATTCATGGCCCAGCAATGGAACAGGACACAATGGAACAGAAAACCATGAAGGAGTCAAAATTAACGGACTGAAATGCCAACAGGTGACAGGAGGAAACTGAAAACTAGAATCATAGCCTGTAGTCTTGGGGGCAAGCCTGGACTCCGTGCCTATAGAAAGAGGAGAGGTGCTGTTCAGTGCCTGTCAATTATTGCTCTGGAAACACTGGCCCAGATTTCCTGCTTGTTCAAAAGAAACTGAAAAAATTTTCATCTTAGGTGAAATGGCTTGCTTTTTAATGGTTAACAAATAAGTCACATTTTAAAAATAAAGTATTGTGTGGAACCCCCCCCAAAAAAAATGTGTTCAGACATATTTAGCTCCTCCCCCACTTCTGACCTCTGGCTTCAAGTATGAAATATAAAGACCTATAGTCAAAAGAGCAATGAGAAGTATCTGCAATCACCAAAAAAGCCATGAAACAAGGAGGAATAATTCTTTGAAAATGGCCCAAAACAGGGCCAGAGGACACAGAGCAAGCATGATGACAGATGAGGAACTAACAGGCTAAGATTCACACACTCCCCATAGCCACATCTGAGCATGGTGGTGACCACCACGAAGTGAAAAACATGGGTTGCTACTATGAGACACAATGTTTACCTGTTAAATAGAGTCCCGGTGCATAGACTCTGCACATTGAAAGTAAATTAATTAGAAGGTGGCCGGTGGGGCAGGACTGGGTGAGACGAGACAGACACACTCTGGAGCCAACATCCTGTGGTCCCTTCCCAGCCAGCTACACCTGGGCAGCACAGGGTCTTGAAGGGCATCTGTGGAGTGAGCAGGGTCCCTCTGGCAGGTGGGGTCCCTCAGCCTGGCCTGCAAGGATTGGGTCGAAACTGGCAGTCCGACATCCCCCAAAGGGTCACAGAGTGCAAGAGGTCACTCTGCAAAGTTGCTGTTGCTTGGCAGCTCCTCCATTGAGTGTCTCTCCCCTGGTGGTCAGTGCACGTCATAGCTACTGACCGGTGGGCCTGTCAGCCAGTTGCTTAGGCTTTTACTTGCAAACAATTTACAGTCCATTGCATAATTTGGGATTTGTAAATCCCAACTAATCCTTTCTGTTGTCCTCATAAAACCATGAATTAATAGCCAAAGCAGCTTTGTTTATGTTTAAAGACAGGAATACAATCCAGTTAAAAACCTAATAAACAACTGTACCCAAGTTTGGGTGTCTGGAAGTGGCTGATTAAATAAGAACAACCCATAGAAAACCCTGGGTAAATAAGACTAGATTTGTTTAGTTGTCCCAAACACTTCACACTCAAAGTAGACACTACTAAATTTAGGAACAATGGGAAAAGACAAATTACTTGTGATATCTTAAGTCATTTTTCATAAATTAAAGACAAATACCTAGTAAACTCACACACAAAAAGGTACCCCACATCATTAGCCATCAGAGAAATGCACAGTGAAAACATAATGAGTTAGAGCTCACTGACATAAATGAGACTGACAATATGATATTTAAGACAATTCTACATGTCTGGGGAAAAGTTATCTTTTTTTAAGAGACTACCGATATTTACTTTTATTTTAATAAAGATGTGCTTGGCTTTCATTTTAAGCACTGTATAAAGATAGATAATGCGGGAATATAAATGTGCAAGGCTGTGGGGATATAAGAAAAATATAAAATAATATAAGAGGTTCCAGAAATAGATGCTCACAAAGGCACCTAGGTATTACAATGTGGAAAGGATAGCCTTTCAGCAAAGAGTGCTGAAGAACTGAATCAACTTGACCATGGGAGATATGAACCTTGGATGCCACCAAAACCGTAGAAAAGAACATACGAGCTAAAATCATAACACTTCTGGAAAATAATTAAGAAAGTATCTTCACAACTTAGGCAAAGATATCTTGGAACACAAAAAGCACCAGCTATAAAGGAAAAGGAAACAATAAATTTCATCAGAATTAAGTCTTCTATGCAGCAAAAGTTAAGAAAATGAAAAATACACAGACTTGGAGAATATTTCACAATAACGTGTATCTGAGAAAATACTTAAATACAGAATATATTAAAAATTTCTAGAAAAAACTAAGATGGCGACATAGGGAAACACCGAAATTGCTGCCTCCTACAACAACTTCAAAACAAAATAAAAAGGCAAAACGGACATCATCCAGAACTTACAGGAAGGCTGGCGGAGTGGAAAATCTACAACTAGAAGGAAAGAGAAAAGCACATTGAGGGTCAGGAGCTGCGGAAGTAAAGTGCAGAGGTACGGAGGCTCGTGCGCGGAAAGGGGCTGGTACCTGAGGACGCGGCTGTCTTTTTGAATCAGGAGGGAGTCACAAGCTCCCGACTGCTCTGAACTCCGGTTCCGAGAAGTCTCTGGGGACCCAGGACTCATATGGGGAGAAACTGGACTGTCTGGCAGCGGGCAGAACTCGGAACTCGAGGGCGGCTTTCCCTCAGAGGTGCTTGCAGCAATTGGATTGTCGGGACACTGAGACACGCACGGCCCCTTAGGGCAGGGCTGAGGATCAGCCATAGTTCCTTGCTCCACCCTTTGATTCCCTGAGACCCTTCCCCACCCAGGCTGTGGCAGAGGCTTTTGCATATGAATGCCCCGGCCCTTTGCAACCTGAAAATTACCTAACAAATTGCAGCTGGGCCAGAAAGACCCAGAACTTCCAAGAGAAGGCCCGAGGCCCCACAGCAGCTTGCATTGCTTCACAGCTGGGCCTCATCAGGGCACCTC
This sequence comes from Myotis nattereri, assembly GCF_964212035.1. Taxonomy (NCBI): domain Eukaryota; kingdom Metazoa; phylum Chordata; class Mammalia; order Chiroptera; family Vespertilionidae; genus Myotis; species Myotis nattereri. The sequence goes on from NC_138075.1 coordinate 152,799,794, forward strand.
CAAACTCCAAAAAAGGAAGGGGAATCTGCAGTTCTCTTCATAGCTCCTGCTGGGTAACCTCCAAGAGCCAGTGTACCCAGTGGTCAGAGGGGGACCATCTGGATTACAACTCCTCAGATCCATAAGGGACACACCAAGGGGGCAGACTCAGTGAGCACCAAAGCCCCATTGAAGCAAGTTTTGCCCCAGAAGGGTGTCTTCAGCACAGAAGTTCTCCCACTGCAGACACAGCCGATTCTCACTGCCAATTGGCCTGCAGATCAATTCCTCCCAGTGATCCTACAACAATCAAGCCATAACTACAACAAGACTGTGCACAAAGCCCACAAGGGGGTGCACCAAGAGTGTCCACCTCAGGTAATTGGGGAGGCTGAGCCACTGGGCCCTACAGGACACCTAGCACACAAAACCACTTTACCAACACAGGGAAACATAAAAAATGCGGAGACAAAGAAACAGGTCACAAATGACAGAAATGGAAGAAAGCAAATGACTGGATATAGAGTTCAAAACCACGTTTATAAGGTTTTTCAAGAATTTTATGGAAACCGCCGATAAATTTATTGAGACCCTCAAGAAATCTAGTGAGACCCTCAAGGATATGAAAAAGGACCAACTAGAAATTAAGCATACACTGAATGAAATAAAGAATAATATACAGAGATCCAACAGCAGACAAGAGGATCCCGAGAATCAAGTCAAAGATTTGAAATACAAAGAAACAAAAAATACCCAACCGAAAAAGAAAAAAGAAAAAAGATTCCAAAAATATGAAGATAGTGTAAGGAGCCTCTGGGACAACTTCAAGCGTACCAACATCAGAATTATAGGGATACCAGAAGAAGAGAGAGGGCAAGATACTGAAAACCTATTTGAAGAAATAATGACAGAAAACTTCCCCTACCTGGTGAAAGAAATAGACTTACAAGTCCAGGAAGCGCAGAGAACCCCAAACAAAAGGAACCCAAAGAGGACCACACCAAGACACATCATAATTAAAATGCCAAGAGCAAAAGACAAAGAGAGAATCTTAAAAGCAGCAAGAAAAAGAAAGTCAGTTACCTACAAGGGAGTACCCATACGACTGTCAGCTGATTTCTCAACAGAAACCATGCAGGCCAGAAGAGAGTGGCAAGAAATATTCAAAGTGATGAATAGCAAGAACCTACAACCAAGATTACTTTACCCAGCAAAGTTATCATTCAGAATAGAAGGTCAGATAAAGAGCTTCACAGATAAGAAAAAGCTAAAGGAGTTCATTACCACCAAACCAGCATTATATGAAATGCTGAAAGGTATTCTTTAAGAAGAGGAAGAAGAAAAAGGAACTCTTACCATTTGCCACAGCATGGATGGAACTGGAGAGCGGATAAATACCACATGATCTCACTCATTTGTGGAATATAATGAACAATATAAACTGATGAACAAGGACTGATCCAGAAACGGAGTGGCATTGATTGGACTGTAGGGCCTTGGAGGGAAGGTAGGGGAGGGTGGGGGTAAGGGGGAAAGATCAACCAAAGGACTTATATGCAAGCATATAGGCCTAACCAATGGACATGGACAACGGGGGGGTGGGGGGGGTGAGGGCATGAGCGGGGGAGGGGGTAGGGGGTAACGTGGGGATAAGGACACATATGTAATATCTTAATCAATAACAAATATATTTTTTTAAAAAAAACAAAGCATAGTTCAAAAAAAAAATTTCTACATACCAGTAATAAAAATAGCAAAAAAAAAAAAAAAAAATTGAAAAGGGGCAAAGGCCTGAAAAATTGAAGATAAATATCTAGTAAATACACAAAAAAAGGCATCCCACCTCATTAGCCATCAGAGAAATGCACAATGAAAACATAGTGAGTTAGAGCTCACTGACGTAAATGAGACTGACAATACTGAATACCAATGATATGTGGAATGGGAACTTCCTTATGCTAATGGTGAGTGTGTAAAATGGTACAACCCCTCTGGAAAACTGGCAGCTTTTACAAAGTTAAACACACTCCTACCTTATGACCCTGGAATTTCATTTCTAGGTATTTACTCAAGAAAAATAGAAACAAATGTCCACAAAAACACTTGTACAAGACAGTTGATAGCATTTTTATTCTCAAGAGCTCCTAAGTGAGAACAATTCAACTTTCATCAGCAAGTGAAGAGATGAGCTGTTTGTAATCATATCATGGATACTGATCAGCCATAAAAAGAAGGAACTGCTGATACATGCAGCAACACGGTGAGTCACAGAGACATGCTGATCTAAGAAGCTGGGCACAAGTGGGAATGTATGATCTCATTTATAGGAACTTCAAGAACAGACAAAACAAACACTGATATAAATCAAAATAGCTGTTGCCAATAGGGGGTGGGGACAGTGAAAGGGAACATGGGATGGTTTCTCGGATGACTTGATTGGGTTCCTGGTCAACAGCATACATATTTATCAAAATGCACAGAATTATACATTGAAGATCTGTGCATTTCTTTGCATGTCAACTTTAACTTCCATTTAAAAAAGATATCAGACCAAGCTTTTTATATCAAGGCAAACACATCAACCTCACTGGTCAAAAGCACCTTCAAACATCAATAACCAGAAGTGGGTTTAAAATCAAAATTGTAAGAATTTTCTCCAAATCAGATTCTATGAGTTTCTATATTTTAGTCCATGTGATTCTTTTAGAGAGTATGATGTTTTCTGATTTCTGTAACTGTGGAGTAATCTGTCTTGTAAAAATTAACCTTCATTCCTAAATCAGCTGTCTCCTTTGAACCTAGCAAATACACAACAGGGAGCTATGCAAATGCATTTTGTTTACATGCACTTCATCTCATTTGGTAAATCTGACTTGGCTTCAGTAAGGTACTAGAAGATTAGTTCAATTTTACATTAGTGTCCTATTTAGAGAAATGAGGTGGGACTCAAGGGGAAGAATAGATACAGCACAACAAAATTAATTAGTTAAATAAGTCAGTACCCCAACTAAAAGCTTTTGGGGGAGTGTGGCTGCTGGCATGCATTTTGTGCAAAATTTTTAAGGGTAGAGATTATTTAAATTCAGGTAGTTAAGATGAGGAAATGTATACGAGACCAAGAGAACATTAACAAAAGTAAGGACAAAATAGAAATTGCCAAGTCAGGGCCAGCTGCTTGCCAACAAGAATCAAATTATAGGAATCATTTGGATTACTTGGAAGCCAAAAATAAAAGCACAATAAATTCCCAGATAACTAGATTACAAAGAGAACTATTCAAAATTAAAAAGTTATACAAATCACAAATTTGGAATAAAGGGTATTTGTTTTTTAATTAAACATATACAGTTCATTTTCAATTAATTTAAGGCCACCATTTTTAAGAAAAGGAAGTATGTATGTATGTACACACACACACCCTAAAATTATATTCAACCTCTGATTTTTCCAAGCATTTTCTCTTCCAGTGAGCTTAATATTTTTGTTACCATGACAACATGTATTACAATTCCTTTTTTTCTTTTTCTTTTTTGAAGTGCGTGCTAAGGGTTGGTTGAAAAGATACAGTAAAAACATCTTCCATTTGATTATGTACATCCATCTTCTTTAAGATGTAAGGGATTTTTAAAACCTATCACAGGTCACCCAGATTGCAAAGATAAGGACCTCACAGTGGAGTGATGGCTTTCTGAATGTGGGACTTCTACTCTGAAATACTTTCTGAGTGAATGGGTGACAAGTGCTGGGACTTAAAAAGGAAATACTGTACCTATCTCCTTAAGACAGAATTGTACCAGAAGGAAAGGAACACTTTCTGTTCAGATGAGCCAGCACATTGGCATCTGGTACAAATTGAGGGAGTTTTTAAAAATTCTGTCATCCCTGTGGATGACAAAGATACCAGTTTAATAAGAAGAGAGAATTATCATATGCTTACATCCTGATATCTTCCCTCTGGATCTGAAGTATGATTCAATAAAGGAGAGGTGAAAACAGATTATTAAGCAGGACACAGCTCTTTGCCAGTTCATCCTGAAAAAAAGCATTTCTGTGCCCAATGCTGTCATTTTTCATAAGCACCAACAATAAGTCAGAAGGCTGCAGCTGTATTTCCTGCATAACTGACCAGGGATTACAACATCAAGATGGCTAGCCTTGACCTGTTTAATGTCTTTTTATAGGAAAAACTTCGGAAAACAGTAAATGAAACACTAAGCTGTTACCACAAGTGTAACAAATAGTATCGCCATGAAATGTCCAGTAGAAATGCAAACATCATTTACCCTGGGCTTTTCTCATGCTCTGTATTAGGATCATATGAATATATAGAGAAATTAGAAACATTGAAAGTTTGTCTTTGGTAAAGTGCAGTGTAAGGGGAGTCATAACCATGTGCATTGAAGTATTTTTTCGAACTTGAAAATGTGGATTGCTTTATTATAAAAAATAACATATCACAGTTTATACTATATCTCCTTTCCTAAAATTCTGATCCATGTTAATGAATCAAAATATACTCCAATCTGTTTTGAAATGGGAAGTGCCAAGTTGCTATGTAATATTCCCAAGTTATAGAGGGAGAAAAAAAAGAGAGTAAAAACTAAACTCTAATGTACAGGACTTGTTTTTAACTTCTTATTGACAGTGTTGAATAACAGACATGGCTATAAAGATATTTTTATATTTTCATAGATTTGTTTTCAGTAGAAAATGAAATGATTAAATGACAACAGTAAGAGAAAGAAAGAGCCAGACTTAGACCTACATAATAATGCTGTTCCAGAAGTCCAAGCACTCTCCATTGTGTCATCTGCCTCCCTCTGAACATAGGACAGAAGGAAGGAGGAGGAGGAGGAGGAAGGCAGTGCAATCCCAGTGGGTGCCTGAGAAAGGAAAGTGTAACACAGGAGAAACGCCTTCAATGAAAACTGCCTGCTTTTCTTCATATTTAGGACCATATTGCCTTTGGATGACATTAAGAAACAATCATCTCTTTCTAGCAATAATTTGGTAACTTTTAGGTATCATAAATTACTATAAATTGATGCTCTTAAAATCCAGCCAAACATTCAAGAACCCTGCTTAAAATTCCCATCCTCTTTCTGCTTCCATTTCTTCTAATCCAAGGTACTCAAACAAGTGATTCTTAAGCAGGTTTTAAGGAAAATGATTGCATCCATTATATGTACACTTAAACCCTTCGGGATCCAAGAGCCCTGAAGTGGTTACTCCTTCCTCAGCAAGACTTTCCTGTGTATGGATTTTTAAACACAAACATGTGATCCTCAAGTTAATTCTTTTCTAGTAATAGAAACATAATCTTGGCCAATTCAAGAGGATCTCGGCCAATTTTAGATGGGATTGTGTGCACATTGCAGGGAGGCGTGGAGAGCCAAACTCTATGGTGGGTAGGAGGAATCTGGTCCTTGGACAAGGTTTGCTATCCGTGCTGACACCACGCTCACTGTATCTCCAGCCACTAGATCCTATAGACAGTTGTCCTCATCATTGAAAATGCAATCTTTCCTTTACAAATATGTGCCTATCCCTCCTGGACACCAAGGAACACTGGCTGCTCCCTGCATGTTGCAGGGTACCACCACATAATCTCAGGTTGCTCAATCCGGCTCCTTAGATGACGGCAGCCACCACGGGTGTTAAGCGGCAGGGTGAAGGCCTCTCTCTGGAACACAGGCTATCTAACTTAATTCTCATTTCTTCTCCTCACTCCTCTCTTTTCCTTCTCTTCTTTCATTTTTCTCCAGGGCAAGGAATTTTTAGCTCCTCTACTGAAGGGAAACCAGCGCTTAATAATCAAATACTCATGTGTATTTTATTCAAATGTCATGACTTTTAAAGATTATTTTCTTGCTTTATTAAATATTACCAATATTTAAGAGATAAACACACAGATGAGAATGCTATAGTAAAGAAATCTGACTTTTATAAGAGAATTGAGAAGCTGCTAAGACATTGCCAGATATTATCTTCAGTGATGCGCCTCATCTTTATCCCGGGACTCCAGCTAACAGGAAGCCCAACTGCTACCACAAAGGTAGAAACCACCCCCCTCCCCCCCTCCCCCGCCACTGAATCCTTTTATTAAAGCAACAACAAAGAAGCATCATCTGCAAAACCACTCAGGCATCCAGGCTTGCTGATGTCCCAGGGTGCCCTCACGCAGCCCCTTCTGAACAGTTTCTAATGTTGCCCTTTCTGCCTTCTATAGTGTACAGTCTGGAAGTTCTGTTTTACTGTGGCCATGTTCACATCCAGGGCTATGTCCAGGGTCCATGTCTGACCACAGTCTGATCTCTCAGGACCAAATCTTAACTTTTTAAAATCAGAGACCAAGATCTTGCTTCCATGAAATCAGTGACCATTGAATGCCCGGGTTTAACCTAACCATAGCCACACTTTCTCCCCATAAATCTTTGTGTCCCTTAAATCTGTGTCCACTCAAGTCCCCACACTCTAAGAAGACGGGAAGCGGGCCTCTGAACACAGTGGTTTCTCTGAGATGGTAACCCCGACATACAAGCAGCATAAGGCCATGGGGGTGGTATTACTGTCAGGAGCTCCAGGCCTTGATGGGTGACTTAGACACCTGAAGTTCCCCCATCTCTACACCATGCTCATGATCCTTCTCCCCAAAAGATTAGCCTTTTGCACAAACACTGTGGTCCCCCTCCAAAGCCCCCAGCCCACAAAGTGCTCAGGAATGAGACAAATCTTCTGTGTTTGAAGTCAGCAATGACATACATTGCATTATTACCTTGATTTCCAGGCCTCCTCACTGCTATAGTGACATCTTCACCTCTGGGTCTTGACTGAGTCGTCTGAGAAAGGAGAGCCTCCTAGCTGAGCCCAGGTCTGTGAGCATCTGCTGGTCTCTCCCACACTTTAGGGCTCGCCAAGCCCTCTTTCTCATGTTTGGGGTCTCTCTGTGGGTAACATTCTTCTGGGAAACATCTGGATTCTCTCAGCAACACAGAAGAGGGCTCTATGCCCTAAGTCTAGTTCATCTGCTAGGCAGCCATCGTCTTCCCCTAAGCCCAAGCTCCTTGTAAGCGGCTGGGCCTCCCCTTCTAGGGCAGTTCGGGTTGCACTAACAGATCCAGGTGACAGCTAACTGCAGTTTCCTCTGCCGCAGAAGGCTTAGCAGGCATGTTCTTCTTTCGAGGAAATCCTTTTGTAACAAAACCCAGCAACAAAGATTATTCTCCTGTGCAAACTCTTAAGAAGGTGTCCATGCCTCCTCCTTCTCATTTCTCTGCAGCACATCCTTCAAGTCTCCTAGAAATGTAATAGATAGAATGTTTAAACTCAGATTATGGTGGTGCCCAGTCTTTATTCTATGTCCTCAGCTGCACCTGGACATAGGCCTTAATTCTAGCATAAGCTTTTCTCTAAGTACAAGCATGTGTCCTGCAAAGAATCTGAGAGATCGCAGGTGGCCCATAGCATAGAAAGTACAAATATCAGCGATAAAATTCAGGGGAAGAATTTTATTTCACTACAATTACATTTAATTTCTATTTAGAGTCCCCATTCCTCCAGTGGTAGAACTACCCATTGCCCCTCATATGGCATTTCTTAAGGCTCCTATAATAGATACAGCATAAGGGAAGGTATTTGGCTCCAACCTCCACTATCTTTATACAGAACAGATAAAACTCTATGGGGAAGAATAGCAGGGAAAAAAATCTGTTTCATTTTATTGACATGTAGTGAGATATTTTAAATAAAAATAAAATTGGGATTGGGGGTGAGGGGGTACTGTAAACATTAACTAATTTCCATGTATACTGAAAAACCTTGAAAGCTATGTGTCGAGAAATCACAGACTAAATTAAATATATAAGCTATGTGGAACATTTTAACTTCCTGGGTGAGTGGTTACTAATAGGAAAATAGTAAATCATGACAGAAATAATCAGAATAGATCACTGCTGTAATGTGGATCGTTATTGCATCAACAAACTCATAACTCAGATCAAACCACGGAGTCTGGAGGGTAACAACTGTGAACAGAAAGAACCATGTGTAATTTTGTAAAGTTACAAAATGACATTCTACTACCACAGTGCTGTAAATGTCTTTGCAACCTGTATTGCCAATGGGACTGAGCTAGGGAAACTGGAGAGATTAGCTGAACATGGCCAGCACCTATCTGCGATCTGTAAACCTACGATATACATCTTGGCCCAGAGGAAGAGAGAGCTGGAGATGGTAACATTTTGAGAAGGTTTGGCCACTGGGCTGCTGAAAGCTAGAGCAGATACTGAATCTAGGATTGCCCACTGATCACACTCCATACTTGTCCTCAAAGACTTTTCTGTGGAAAATTAAGCCCCATGAGATTCTCCTTGAAAAGCTTATGTGTCCAAACCTGTCCAGGGAGCACTGATGACGACAAACCTGTAGGACCTGGCAGAGCTGCTGTGATGTAAACCCTGACCTACATCATTCACCCTAGTACCTGCCAGACAGAGGAGAGCGCACAGCCCAGTATTACTCTTTCTTGCTCCTCTTATTAACATCCTGTAGAACTGATTATCCCGAGCACCACAATGGGAATGCTGGTTAAATCTACATCTCAAGATGTGGAGACAAATCTTCCTCCTTTTCCTAGTCAATTTTTTACAGATTTGACCTGTAATCATTGTATAAGCATTGTATACCTTTGAGCAGAGGGAGGACCAGTGGTTGGATTAATGTGAAGGACATCTTGGTGGCTTCCTAGTTTGGGCAATTAAGAGTAAAGCTGCTATAAACATCTGTGTGCAGGCTTTTGTGTGGACATAACTTTTCAACTCCTTTGGGGTAAATACTAAGGAGTGTGGCTGCTAGACCATATGGTAAGAGTATGATTAGTTTTGTATGAAACCCACCAAACTATCTTCCAAAGTGGCTGGAGCATTTTGCATTGCTACCAGCAATGAAGAAGGGTTCCTGTTGCTTCACATCCTTGCCAGCATTTGCTGTTGTCGGTAGTATGGATGTTGGCCATTCTAATGGGCATGTAAGGGAGCATTTGTAATAAAAATATCTAGGAAGGGTGCTAGCAGGGGAAACGGCCTTTTCCCATCTAGTGAGTAAAAATATTATTTGGTGCAGCCTTTGTATAAAAAACGTGGTCACGTGTGTCAAACGACTTAACATACTCATTGGTATTGACTCAGGAATTCTATCTCTAGGAAATTAGCTACAGGAAGAGGGATTCACACACACACACACACACACACACACACACACACACGAACATGGACACATATCTTTCACATAATTATTTATAAAAGCAAAAAGGCATAATAAAAATGTTGAACTAAGAAGATTAACTAAAATATTATATAATAATACAATAAAATCTGGACTACCATTACGAGGCATATTCTGGAAGAACATTTTTGTTAAATTAAAAGGACAGGTTATATTTCAGAATGACCTGTGATCTATTATAGAATATTATTATCTCCAGATGATGGTATTATAAATTATTTCTTTTTTTTTCTCTATTTTTCAACATTTCAACATTAAACATGTGTTACCTTTCCATTCATTAAATTAAACAAGTACATCAGATTCAGGTACAAAAGAGGATTTAGAACACTAGTGCTGACATTACATTTTTGATAGCTTTTAAAATAACTCTTGTAATGTTTTGGTCATGTTTAAAGGTCTATTTTTAAGTTTCCTTTTGGAGAATTGGGTTATAAAGCTTGAAAGAGAAGTGAAGTTTTGGGAACCAATATGAGATTGACTCAACCCTAGATTTTTAGGTGATATATATTTTAGGACAGTTTACAGTTTCAGAAATCAACAATATAAGACTAATATAAGTGAAATTCATTACAACAGACATACTTTCTCTTCCAAACATAACATGTTTTAACCACACTAGCAGGCTACATCAAAAGAAATATTTTTATATAAAGTAATTTTTATGTTTTTCAATGAAAATGATCTCCATTTCATTTCAGTCTGTTGTAGCCTTCAATTATCATGTACAGCTTCTTAAGGAAACCCTGGAAAAAGGAGAGAAGGGAAGGGAAGAAACAACAACTGCCTTGGGATTAAAGAGCAAAGAAAATAAAAGCCTGAGCCTCTTCTGACAGAGCAAGCATTTCCTTCAGCCTTCAACCAATGTCTAAATACAAGTGCTTCAAGGCGGTCGATCTCCATTTATTCTCTCTTCTCTGTAAAACCGTTTTTCTTCTGGAATCTCATTAAATCACATGAACAGCTGCACTGAGTTGTTATGGCAACAGGAATTTTAAAAGTAAATTAATTTTTCTACAAGGAGTTATGAAGACCAGGTGAGGGTGGCCTTGAATCATAATGGTTCCTCTCTGCACCAAGAGCACTCTGGCCCCCACTGACTTACAAGAGCCCCGAGGGAAGGAAACATCCTTAATGTATGATCACCTCTTAACAATTCTTACAGAAAAAGTGACCATAAAATGTGGTGGCTTTATTGCAAATTTATATATTCCATTTTAACCCTCCATAAAATCATGACTGGAGAGTTATGCAGCTCTTGGGTCCATTCATTTCTGATGATCTTCTACAACAAAAGAAGTTGTAGTCCTGATAGTTTCTCTTGTAAGATGACGATAAATTCCTAAAGAGCTTTACATTATGGAAAACGTTAAGCTTTTACTTTCAGAGAAAGGAGTAAGAAAACGGCCTTTTCCCATCTGGTGAGTAAAAATATTATTTGGTGCAGCCTTTGTATAAAAAACGTTTATACAAAGAGAAAGGAGTAAGAAAAAGTTTCAACGTAAACTGACATTAGAACTGAGCCATCGCACAGATGAACAAATACTGAGGCACTGGGCTTCCTGGGCACAGAGAAGGGAAGGTTATGCTATTCCTCTCTACAAGTCCATTCAAACTCTTGGTAGTTTGGGATTTTTTAGGCTCATATTTCTCAGGGTGACCTTTTTTAAAAAAATACCATTCCATCCGGCTGGCATGGCTCAGTAGTTGAGCATTGACCTATGAACCAGGAAGTCATGGTTCAATTGCTGGTAAAGAGTACATGACCCTTAGGCGGCTTGATCCCCAGAAGGGGGCATGCAGGAGGCAGCCAATCAATGATTCTCTCTCACCACTGATGTTTCTATTTCTCTCTCCCACTCCTTTCTTTTCTGAAATCAATAAAAACATATTTTAAAAAATAAAAACACTATTCCTAGAAAAGTATTCTGTGGTCAAATAAATGTGGGCTATGGTCCATAATACAGGCCCCTCCCTTAGAATCACACACAGAGCAATTCAGCAGGTTAAAAGCACTGTCAAACCCAGCTGGAAAGAATTTATTTGAATTGTGTTTAACCCAGTATTTCACAGTATTTTTTGTCATTGAACCTATTTTTAAATATCTTCTTAGTTTTTATAATACTTATTAACATCAGGTAAATACATTTTGAGAAATACTCCTTAGATTGAAATTTTGAGGTCAAAATTAATGATAACTAAGTATGGCTACTGTATTCAAAAGATCATTTCAAATTTAGGAATATTTGTTCCTTTATACCAATTTCTAGTGTTAACAGAACCATTACCTCTTCTCCCTCCTTCATCTAAAAATACTTATTATATGTCATACACTGACCTCAAAGCTTTGCACATGTCAGGCCATAGAATCTGGCTTCTCCCCTTTACTGGTACAGAATACACATGTGTGCTTGTACATATAGGGGCACACACATGTACAGGCATGTACAGGCATGCACTCACACATGAAAGTACACACACTCATACACACATACTCCATGAGAAGGGAGAGTGATGAAGGCAATGTTTATATCCAAGCAGCACAAGTCAGGACAGAGAGAATCCTCACTAATCCTAGAAGACAGGTGTACAAAATGCAATCTGGGATTTCTGGAAATGAAACTGAAGCAGCAAAGACAGCTACAGCAGAGCAAATGGAATGGCTGAGGTGCAAAGCAGAGTCCCGGGAAGAGGAGGAAGGGATAAAATGAGGCTCCCCCCTTCTTCCAGGAATCCACAAATCACTTGGAACTGACTGGGAGACAGATCACCTTTATGGGTTTGCAAGCTGCCATAGAGGTGTTAGCGGTAGGAAACTAGCCAAAAAAAAAAAAAGAAGAAGAAGAAGAAGAGAAAGGACCAGTGGGCCATTTTACTCCACATAAGAACATGTAGCTTCAGGATTTCTACAATATTTTTCTTAGAATCAACCCTGGTCATATGTCCTTGTTTAAATTTATACCCAGCAGGTTGTGACTTTCAAAGAAAGCTAATATGAAATAACTTGGATAAGCACCAAACTAGTAGTAGAAAGAGTTGTTTCCCACAAATACCTATCTATAAACATTTAAAATGGATAAATAAAATTATATTAATAACCCTCACACACACACTTGTTGAGGCAACTGGGCAAAAATATTAAAAAGTAGATGGTGTAAAGAAGTATAGATCAGAGGACAGCCTGGCACCCAACCTGCACTGTCCGGGAGCTGCCACAGTGGCCTTGGTGTCCTGGAGTGAAGAAGAGTGAAGAAGCGGGTGGGGGTGAGGGAAGCACCCTTGGAGGTGAGGAGCAGAAGGCAGCATGTCAGGAGCTCGCATCAGGTGAAGAGGAGCAGACTGAGCCAGGCCAGTCCCTGTGACCTGGGAGCAGAAGCAGACGTAGGCAGACAGGGCACTGTGCCAGCCTAGACAGCATGTGGAGTTACTGAACAGCAACATTAGGGGGCTTGCTGTCTACAGGGCACTCTGCTAGGGGGAAGGAAGAAATTCCTAACTCACAGAAAGAAGTGAGTCCAGCCTCACAGGTCATTTAACAGTACAGAGCAGTGGGGACGACAACATGATCTGGACAAAGTTCTATGGCTGGTGTGATTTGGGAAAATGATGATGTGGGACTGAGTCTCAAACACTCTCATGACATCTGCGGAAACACACTTCAGAAAGAGATGCATTACATTCTGTAGCACAGATAAATTTTACATTCTATGGTTATTCGTTATCCAACAAAATGAAATTTAGAACTTAATCTCATGGATATGTATTGAAAACGTTGCTTATGGCGGTGGCACACGAGTCTCTGTGTTCAGGGTTAGCTGACCCAGCAGAGTGTGGGAAGGGGCTGTGGAGAGCTCAGATCAAAGGAGGGGTGGTTATCGGAGGCAGGAGACATGGGGGTGTGCTGGGACATTCTTGGTGGAAGACGTGGTCTTTGTGGGGCTGTTGGTGGGAGGAGAGAAAGGCTGGGGGATGTGCCCCAAATACGGAAAACACAGCAGTGGAGGCCGAGACCAGGAAGTAGGGTGTGGGGTGCAGCAATGGCTGTTAGTCAGAGCCGGGGAACTCTCGCACAAAATGGAAGGGAGAACTGGATGGGGAACCAGGCTACAGGAAAGCCCCACACCAGACAAGAGTTAGCTTATCTTCAGAAGGCAAAACAGATTGTTGGGAAATTTGTGAGTCAGAAAGGGGCAGCATCAGTTGTGTCGGGACCCAAAGACTTTTAATTTAGTCCCAGACACCTAGATAAACCAGAAAATGGGTACCTGGCATCAGAGGAATAGCCAGAAAGGTGGGGGAGCGGTATACGGTCCCACACAGTGAGAGTGGAAATGGCTCCTTCATCCTTGTTTATTTTACTCATAAAAGAAAGTTATTGCTATTACCACTTCCTACACACTAATTTTTCTTTTAAATCTCTGCTTGGGTTACACATTACATGGCTTGTAATGAGCACAGTGAAATGCCTTGCTCTTATTATGGTAATCTGAAATAACAAATATGGAACAACAAAACAGCCCAGACAATAAAAATAATGGTTAACCCACCTAACTAGCTCTGTGGCCAAATTATATTTTTATAAATTACGGTTCTGATGGAGGTAGACATGCTCATAGGTTCCTTGCTAACAAGGTCACCGAATTTAATGTGAATATTTTCCGCAGCTGTTGCTCTCACACCTCGAGAGGGAAGCAGCTCCAGCTATGTAGGGCAAGGCTGGGAATGCTAATGAGTCAAACAGATTGATCCAAAATAGAAACATAAACCTCCAATTCATAAGGACATGACGGTTACGAAACAAGCGCTGAGGAGAAAGGATCTGTGTTCAGGAATTCAACACTGCAACATTGCCTGAATATTTGACATAGTTCTTGACCAAGGCTTGGCAAACCCGTTTGCTGTAAATAGAGGGACAGGGGGAAAGGTTACAAGAGACCATTCCATAAACATGAGTTGCACTTTTAGAAGACCCAACAAAGAATACATTGAAAGCATGCTTCATTTCCTCTTTACTAGAATTATTATACAGAGAACCTATCGGCAGCCACATGACGTGCTATAGGACAAAGTGAAATTTAGAATTCACAGTGATACAAGTTGTACTAAGTAATGAGTTCAACAGAAATTTCACTTGAGGATAAGATTAAGTCATCCTTTACTATTTTCTGTTAAAGTAGAGATGAGGTAAACTTTAATAACATTCCTAAGTGATAAATGTTTATTTCTTTCATGTGCTTCCCCATTTCCTGTGTACTGAAATCCTAGAATTGGAGCTCACTGTAGGGTATAAAGAAGGTACAAAATGCAATCACAGGGGCCACAGAAGGAAAGGGGCTGTACACCAGGCACAGGAAAACACAGTTTGCACAAGGACAATTTCCATGGAGGTCCAGGCATGGAAGGTCAGGAGCTTTCAGACTACAACTTCAAATGACACTGGGGTATAATGAGAATGTCACCAAACTCCTACAAAGGTACAGTTTGAATGTTTCCGTTATACTATCGGAGGTAATGAATGGAGGGCCAAGGCTCATAGAGCTGCTCAGCTCCATCCAAGTCTTTGCTTGGGAATGTCATTGAGATACTAGTTCTCAAACCAATTCCCTAGTATTCAGCAGAAAAAGTTCAAAAAAATCATAGAAGCAAAAACCAACGCTTTTACATATCCAGGTAACAGATGTGAGATGGCTATTTCTAGGAGCCAGGCTTGATTCTTTGGTGTTTTTTACATGGTACGTATTTACTTGTACAAAGTCTCTAAAAATGGTCCCAAATCTACTGAAAGAAAGGCATGCACATTGAGAGTCCAGCAACTCCTTCAGATATTAGGTTTGCATTTTTTAAAAATTAGCTTAAAGACTTGTGAAAGAACAGAGACAAATGAAGATGATCGCAATGATCTGAGGGAAGAATAAAGAGAGGGATGATTCTAAAATGCTAGCAATGATTTACCTAATTAGTCTTTGACAGCTTGAAATGTGTCCTAAAGGAAAAAGTACTGCAGCAATCTGGGAGTTGTGTGTGAACAAGAAAAGCTAGATTAATGAACTGTAGGCACATAAGCAGCATCTACCTGGATTATATAATTACAACTAAAAGTACTTGGTATTTCAGGACCTTCAAAAGGTTTCTTAGAACTAAATTTTATTAATAAAGCCACTTTGAGTTTTGCATTACACTAATTATTTTACTTATAGGGGACTTTTAAAAAATTATAAAGACTCTTTTTCTGATTTGGTAACAGAGGCAAAGTAAGTTAAAGGAACGTAAAAAAAAAAGTCAACAATCTGTTTCAACTTAACATTCAAAAGGGGAGAGATTTGTGTCCTCTTCAGATTTTAAGAGATTTAAATAGGGCCATTTATGTTCAGCTCAATTAAGCTACTGATCATTCCATTCTTATAGCAGTAAAGTGTCCTTCAAACCATTATTACTTTACAGCATAAAACAGCCTGGGCAGTCCAAGCTTTCATTCTGAACCTTGCATGGCCCATGCAGAGATTATTGACCTGGGCCCAGTTCTTCTTCTATTAGATAAGTGGGCTTGATGGTCTAGATTTGCTCCTACATAAAGCAAAAAGAGAAAGCTAGATCACTCACAGTGGAAATAAAAAAAAAAACAAACACAGAAAAAAATCGATTTAAAAAAGGGAACTTCACAACTGCAAGTCTTGGGACATTTAGAAGAAAAGAAAAGAAAAAAAAAAAAAGCATACTACTCAAAGCCATCCCAGAAGAATTCTTATGTTGAATTTAAGGGAGTAATTGATGACCCTCACTGGTCAAAATTAGTCATGCCATTGCTATAACACTAAGGTAAGTGGTGATGTGAGATTGGTGTGTATATATTAGTATAAAGCAAATGTTTGTTTCCGTCTAACCAGTATTTACCCTGGGTCTCAGCGTGTCAGGCACTAAGGGAACACAGGTGAAAAGAGGCATGTCCAGTCTGCCAGGAACTCTTAGGCCAGTTCAAAACTTCTGTCAAAACAGTGAGAGGAAAATTTTCTTTCTAGCAATGCCCAACTCAAAATAATGAGGCATAATACGAATTAAATATATGAAAAACATATATACTAAATAAAAATCTGTTTGAAAATATTGTAGACCTACTGAGGTTGAGCCGCTCGATTTCACAAATGAAAATACAGGATATCCATTTGAGTTTCAGATAAACAACAAATTTTAATATATGTCCCATACCAGGGACATACTTGTACTAAAAGTTATTTATTGCTTACCTGGCATTCAAATGTGATTAGGCATCCTATAATATTATCTGTATTTGTACCAGAATGCTTTTCATTAAATGCTCTAACAATAAGTGTTGGCCAGAGCAAGCAGCTGGAACTATGCCTTCAGAGTGTGACTTGGTGCAAGGACAGTGGAAAGCTCACTGGCACTATCTGCAAAGTTCTAACACACTCACATCCTATGACTCAGCAATTCCACACCTGGGTGTGTACCCAGCAGAAATGTGCACGTATGTCACCAAAAGGCAGGGCAGGCTCATAGCATCAACCTATGAACCAAGAGGTCACGGTTGATTCCTGGTCAGGGCACATGCCTGGGTTGTGGACTTGATCCCCAATAGGGTGCTTGCAGGAGGCAGCTGATCAATGATTCTCTCTCATCAGTGATGTTTCTATCTCTCTCTCCCTCTCCCTTCCTCTCTGAAATCAATAAATTATATATACATATATATATGAATGTGCATAGCAACTTTTCTCATAACTCCAAAATGCAAATAATGCAAATGTCCAGTAAGAGAAGACACGTAGAACTATATACAGCAACAAGCGAACACATTATAAATGCACAGCAACACAAGTTACCAAGAAGCCAGAAAAAAATGGTTTATATACCACATGGTTTTATGTATACAAAGTGCAAGATGATATAAATAAATCAGGGTGTTAGAGATCTGGAATAGAAGTCCCCTTTTGGGAGCAAAGTGAGCCTAATGACAAGAAAGGGTCATTTCTCTCTGTGGTTATGTTCTCTGTCTGCATCCAGAAGGGAGTCATACTGGTGTACTCACATTGTGATAATTCATCAAGATATACACTTAGGATTTGGACATTTTTTCTGTATGTTTTCATATTTACCATTTTAAAGAGTATTTTTAAAGTGCTTAAAAAATGAGCTTTACTTATCTGTAAAAAAATCCAATTAGAGATACAGAAATTATGAGGTGATAGAGCTATATCAGTTAGGGTTCCACTAACAAACAGAACCAAGAGGATCAATAGGAGATATAAATATATATATGCTGACACACACATACAGGGTGGGGAAAAAGTAGGTTTATAGTTGTGAGTACATGAAGCAGAGTTTATTCTTATATTCTTATATATTAATTATTGTATTCTTTTTTCATATGGACTGTAAATCTATTCTTGCCCCACTCTGTATATGTATGTATGTGTGTGTGTGTATATATATGTGTGTGTGTATATAATGTATATTACATGACTTATGTATTTGATTTGCTATGATTGATTGTAATAAATTGGCTCATGGAATTAAGGAGGAGTCACTTTTTGTGGGCCAGGAGATGAAGACCCAGGAGAGTCAATGGCACATGAAGGCTGCCTGCTGGCAGAGTTCCCTCTTGTTCAAAAGCACCAGTTTTTTAAGTCTGTTTTAGTCTCCATTAGGGAGAGCAATCTACTTTACTCTGTGTCTACCAATTTAAATGTTAATTTCCACTCATAAATACCCTCCTAGTTGACACATAAAACTGAGCATCACAACAGCACACAAGTAATAAAGAAAGAAAGAAAAGAACTCGATGGCATGGCACACTGTGAAGCATTGATTCCTATGGACTCTAAGATGAACTCCAGAAATAATACTTCCAAACCAAGTCATTCTTAGAAATGCAAAGCTTTTATGCAGCAATTCTAATGTTACTTAGATGTGTTACCAAAGTTAATGTTATTATCTTCATTTATCCATATACCGTACAGTACAGAAATAACTTTCATCTATTTAAAATATATATATATTAAATAGTACAGTACAGAAATAACTTTCATATATTTAAAATACACACACACACACACACACTAGAGGCCCGTTGCAGGAAGATTCCTGCAAGAATAGGGCTTCCTGCAGCCGGAGCGAAGCAGAGAAGGGAGCGAAACCTGCCAAGGCAGGCTCCACTCCCGCCTCTGCCGCCCCGCTTGCTTCTCCACAGCTTCACTCCCTTCTGCAGCGCTTGGCTTCCTTCTACGTTGTCTTCAGTCTTTGCTCCGCGCACCTGCATATGTAAATTAACCGCCATCTTTGTTAGGTTAATGTGCATACTCATCTGATTGGCTGGTGGGCATAGCGGAGTGACACAAATTTATATGTTTCTCTTTTATTAGTATAGCTATATTGCATCCTGCCTGTACTCTCATCCTGCCTGTTTGGGATTTGGGGGGCATCAGTCCATTTCATAGATTGTAATCAGAATAGTACTTTCAAATCTAAGTCCACATTTATTCACATTAGTCCCTCTTCAGTTCTCCTCTGCCCACACATAAAAATGCCCAAACTCTTTAGAAAAACCTTTGAGTACCTCCTTTTCCTTCTCACCCTCTTCCCAACAACACCCTCACCACTTTGTGGGCTCCCCTCTCTTTTCTTTATTTTACACATTATGCAACCTCTTTCTTCCACTTACTGGGTCCCTGACATGTTCTGCTTTCTAATCTCCATGTTTTTAATCATGCTTTCTTGCCTGCTTCCTAATCCTGGAATTGGCCATTCCTACTCTGCCCCCTTTCCACCTGAGCTCCATGTGATGTTAGGAAATAGACCTGGAATTAAGCATGAAGTGCCCACTCAAGCCCCGCAACTTAGCTGCCTGACCCTGAGCAAACTTCAACTGTTAATATCAGGGCTCACACTAGGAAATGGATCACAGAGGTAGTTGGCAAACACCCGTACTTCATTCTGCCTTATAAGTTTCTTCTGTCTTTTAAGAATGCAAATGAGTGTAAGGGTACACAGTAAAAACTTCCTTCCTCCACCCTGTCTGTACTCCTCTCCAGAGGCAACCGATATTATCAGCTACTCATTTAATGTTTCTGAGCTATCTTATTTGTATACCAGAAGACAAAATATTTTCTCCTTTCTGAAACAAATGGTGACATACTATATATACTGGATGTCCCCCTAAAATGTATACAAACTTTAACAGCTGATAGCTAAATTTTGAAAATGAAATGTATTTTAATAAACACTACTTAAAGTATATTTGATATTTTGCATATTGTTTTTTTTTTCACTTAACAGTACAAAACTAAGAGGAAATTCCATACTTCTACAAAAAGAGTCTAACCATTCTTTATAGCTTCATAATATTCTACTGTATGAATTTTCCTAACGTATTGAAGTTCTGACCTAGTGATGGAACAGTTAGGTTATTTTTAGCCTTTTGCTGTCACCTACAATGCTGCAATAAATAATTAATTAGATCATCTGCTTCATGTGTGTGCATTACATCTAGTAGGTAAATTCTTAAAAGTGGAAATGCTAGGTAAATGGTATACACTTGTAACTTTGATGGTATTATCAAATTTCATTTGAAATAGGTGTGTCAATTTATGATCTATCAGGGATGTTTGAGAGTTTCTATTGCCTTCACACATTTGCCAATAGAGTATTAAACCTTTTGTTCTTTGATAATATGATTGGTTCAAACTATCTCCATGCAATTTTAATTTGCAGTTTGATTATTATAAATGAGCTTGAGTATGTTTTCATTTATTTAAGATCTGTTTGTATTTCCTACCTTCAAACTATCTGATCACAGAAGTTGCCCTTTTATCTACTGAATTGTTTGCATTTTCTTAGCAATTTTAGATGTCCTTTATATATTTACTAGAGACCTGGTGCACGAAAATTCATGCACTCAGAGGGGCTCTCTCAGCCCAGCCTGCACACTCTCACAATCTGGGACCCCTTGGGTAGGGTCCAGTCCCATTGCAGCATGGCTCTGGTCCCCTAGGCCTACAGGCCGGTCGGGAGGGACCAATAGGCCAGTCCGATTGCAGAATGGCTCCTGTTCCCCAGAGCCTGCAGGCTGGGGGTAGGGACCAAGAGGCCAGTCCTATGGCATCATGGCTCTGGTTCCCCAGAGCCTGCAGGCTGGGGGTAGGGACCAAGAGGCCAGTCTGATGGCAGCATGGCTCCGTTCCCACAGCACCCTCCCACCGCCATGCCCTTGGCTGCTGGGACCCAGGACCGACTTCTGCCGTGCCACCGGGACCCAGGACTGACCTCCACCACGCCAGCCAGGACCCTAGCCTGGTATTTGGTTGTCTGTCCGGATGTTTCGGTCATGATGGACCCTGGCTCTTTATATATTAGGATGAAAAGAGCCTTTTGGAATATGAGTCACAAATGTTTCTTTATTGGCATTTTGACTATAGTAGTTTTTAACATATTGATAGTTTTTGTTTCATGTGGCACAATTCAATAATATTTTTTCCCATAGCTTTTAGGTTTTATGCCGTATTAAAGAGTCTTTCTCATTCCATGATTATTTTAAAAATATCTTCCCATGGTCGCTTCTTGTATTTTTAAAATATTTTTTTTTATGTCTTGGATTCATCTCAAATTTATTCTGTTCTAAGGCATGAGGTTTGAATTCAAATTTATCTGTGAAGGGCATTAAGAAGTCTCATAAACTAACTCATGAAAACAGTTACTTTTTTGCAATTATTTTACTAATTGTCATTTGAAAAAATACAAAATTTCTCAATTCAGCTATAAACTTGGTAGCACTTTTAAATGTAAAGAAGCAGAGTAATAGACATCTGTGAGATAATTTACCTCACATATAGATTTCTGGACTCCTGTTTATAATATAATACTCCCTCATCCACAGACACATTCCCGATAGCCACCAGGAGTTGGGGCTTGAGATCACTGTCACCTCTTCTATGCCAAAGTGTGCCTAATTCCAAGTCTCTCCCTTCCCCTGACAGTATCCTATCATCTTTGAATATGATTTATGGTGCTATAAAAGGCAACCCTCATGTTATTTTATCCTGCATTTATAATGAGAAGGGGCAAAGGTATTTGAAGCAAGATTATTAAAGAAGAGCACTGACCCAGTGGCATCACAAAATCTCCAGGAAGAAACTTAATTATATCCAATTAAAAAGCTGAATGCTCTCCTGTGATTTGAGCATATTAACACAATTCAAGGTTCAGCTCAAGGTTCTTGTCTTTATGTAAAACTCACCTCTGGAAACCTAAATGGCCCGTTGTGGTAAGATTTCTCCACTTGGAATGCCCAACTGACATAGGTAATCACTTCTGTTATTTTTGGATGTGGGCTACCACTGGAAAAGTTTTACTCTCCTAATTCATACAAATTGTCTGCATTAGGCCTTTTCCACTGCAATTACCATATATAATGGTTTTTTGAGTTTTCTTTAATTCTAACTTAAATGGACACACATATTGTCTAAGAATTCCGAACACTTTTATTATATACTAGAGGCCCGGTGCACAAAAATTTGTGCATTGGTGGGGAAGGAGTGTCTCTCAGTCCCACTTGTGCCCTCTCACAGTCTGGGACCCCTCGGGAGATAAGGACCTGCTGGCTTAGGCCTGCTCCCAGGTGGCAGAGGGCAGGCCCAATCCCTAGGTGTCTGCCCCGCAGCCCCTGGTCGGGCTCAGAGCAGGGCCTATTGGGGAGTTGGGGCACTGCCCCGTCATGCACAGAGCAGGGCGGATCAGGAGGTTGCGATGCCACGCCAGTCACGCTCAGGGTAGGGCCAATTGGGGGGTTGGGGCACCGCCCTCTGTCACACTCAAGGCAGGGTCAATGGGGAGGTTGCGGCGCCACCCCGTTACGCACAGAGCAGGGCGGATCAGGGGGTTGTAGTGCCACCCCTGTCACATACAGAGCCGGTCAATCAGGGGGTTGGGGTGCTGCCCCCGTCACACACAGAGCAGGGCCCATCAGGGGGTTGGGGAGCTCCCCCCTGTCACACACAGAGCAGGGCCAATCAGGGGGTTGGGGAGCTCCCCCCATCAGGCACAAAGCAGGGCCTATCAGGGGGTTGGGGCGCCTTCCCCTGTCATGAACAGAGCAGGGCAGATAGGGAGATTGTGGCCCCGCCCCCTGTCACACACAGAGCCTCAGGGCGATCAGGGGGTTTGGGCAATGCCCCCTGTCATGCTGCTCCAGGGGCCAGGAGGCCTTGCAGCTCCACTGATCCCAGTGCTGGCGGGCCTCGCTGCTCCGCTGATCCTGGTGCCAGGAGGCATCGCGGCTCCACTGATCCCAGTGCCAGGAGGCCTCACGGCTCCACTGATTCCGGGACATGAGGCCTCGCGGCTCCGCTGATCCCGGGTTCAGGAGGCCTCGCGGCTCCTCTGATCCTGGTGCTGGGAGGCATATTACCCTTTTACTATATAGGATAGAGGCCTGGTGCACGGGTGGGGGCTGGCTGGTTTGCCCTGAAGGGTGTCCCGGATCAGGGTGGGTGTCCCACTTGGGTGCCTGGCCAGCCTGGATAAGGGGATGATGGCTGTTTGCAGCTGGTCACACACCCTTCAGGGTGGGGGTCCCCACTGGGGTGCCTGGCCAGTATGGGTGAGGGGCTGAGGGCCGTTTTCAGGCTGGCGGGTGACTGAAGCTCCCAACCTCTTCTTCTTTTCTTTCTTTTTTTTATTCTGGGATTTATTTACCTTTTATGGCTGTCACTGGAGCTGAGAGCCGGCTTTAGCTCTGAGGCTTGGCTCCAGCTCTGAGACCTCGGCTGCTGAAAGCAGGTATCTGGGCTTTGTTTAGCTTCTATAATTGAAACACTGTTGCAACTCCAGCTCTGAGGCCCAGCTGGCTGAAAGCAGGTTTCTGGGGATTGTTTAGCTTCTATAATTGCAACATAGTTGCTTAGAGTGCAGCTCAGAGCTGGGAGGCGGCAGGTGGGGAACCTTGCCTTCCTCCATCACTGGAGCAAGCAAGCCTCCTGTTTGCTTCAGCTGCCTGGCTGCTGGCCGCCATCTTTGTTGGCAGTTAATTTTCATATCACCCTGATTAGCCAATGGGAAGCATGTCAGAGGTATGGTTAATTACCATGTTTGTCTATTATTAGATAGGATACTAGAGGCCTGTTGCATGAAGATTCATGCACTAGGCCTTCCTTCCCATGGCAGCTGGCACCAGCTTTCCTCCGGCACCTGGGACCCAGGCCTTTGGTCCAGCCACAGTGGAGAAGCCAAACCTCTTAGGTCTTCAGTCGTCTTCAGTCTTCACTGGGGCCGGAGCCTTCAGTCTTTGCTCCATGCCTGCATATGCTAATTAACCCACCATCTTTGATGGGTTAATTTGCATACTCTTCCTGATTGGCTGGTGGGTGTAGCGGAGTGACACCAATTTGCATGTTTCTCTTTTATTAGTGTGGATATGTATATACATATACATATAATTTTCATCTTAAAATATATATTTGATGGTTGAAAAGGATGTGAAAGTGGAGAAAACCATGGAGATGATTTTGGGGAGGGGGGAAACTATAAGCTCTATTTTGGTATATCATTTCTGAGACAGGAAGTCAGGAGTGCCTAGGCTGAAGATAGAGACTTAGAGCACATCCACATTAAGAGACTAGGGTTAAATAACTAAGAAAAAAGGTGAAGCTAGGAAACAGAGGAGGGCCAAAACTATGCTCTGGGGATGAGAGAGGAGAAAGAGTCTGAGAGAAAGACACAAATCAGCTGGGGAAGCAAAGCCAGGATCCAGGGGATTTGAGATGGGAAGTTGGTGGGAGAGTGGTCAGTTGTGTGAGAACAGGATAGGGAATGGCCCATGGGAATGGGGAGTTCTCAATGGTAATGGAGATTCAGGTCAGAATGAACAGGACAGTGGAGAAACTGGAGACAGCAAGATTAGACAAGTCATTCCAAAATAATTGAGTGATGGGGTGGGGAAAGGGGATGGGCAGGAGAGAAGAGGCACCTGAGGAAGGGCCATGTGATTTTTAAGATCTTACAGATAATGCAGACCAACAATAGAAAGGCTCAGGAGGACTGCTGGGTGGTTAGATATGACAACTATCAATTTGGGGGTATAAATTTACATGGAAGCCTTTGGGTGATTTTATTAATCAGTAAATAGCTGCTTGCGGGGCAGCTAAGGAGAAATGAGATGGCTGGGCTAACCAGAAATAGGGCTTTCCAGGAAGATAGGGAGCATGCCTTCTGTGAAAGAGAGAGATTCTAGGAAGCATGGGGAATGGGATCATGGACTTCAGAGAAGCAGAGGGCTTTGAGGGAGAAAGAAAAAGAAATGATTTAGGAATATGGTCTCATTTCTTCCTCTTTCCTAGAAACAGGAAGGTGACTTAGTACGAATAAATCTATAGTTAGATATTAGATAATCTTATTCTATACACCTCAGATTGGTTTACTAGATGTCTCCTAGGTTTACATATTCACTAAAAAGTGTCACTCCTGACTCTTTTGACAGTCCCTCAAGTGTGAGTGACATAAAGGGAGACTTTATTGCAACATGAAGATAAAGTGGCAAATTCTGTAACCCAGCCAATAGTAAAAGTTTCCCTCCTGAGTTTCTGGACTAATTGTAAATTACTAATTGTAATTTGGGAATTAGAATAAGATCACCTTACATAAATTACCCATTCATTCAGAATGACATCATTTTCATGTTTAAACTATGAGGTATTATTCAAATAAGAAAGGCATGGGGTAAGCATTGGTTGGAGTACCTTCTGAGATTTTGATATATGAAGTAACTGATTTACTTGATAACTTGCATACTTTATAAATGAGCAGTTTAACTCTCTGACAAATTTCAATTTTAAATCATGATCCAATGATTCAATAGTGCATGTATAAAAGTGAATGGAGAACTCATAATAAACTGGAGCTAACAGCCTATTTACTGACATGGTTATTAGAATATGGGAGGGCAGACCCTGGCCAAGAAACTCAGTTCGATTAGAGCATTGTCCCAATACCCTAAGGGGGTGGGTTCCACTTACTTTTACATTCAGTGGTTGATTCTTGTATGTCCTGGGCACATAGAAGAATCAACCACTGAATGTATAAGTAAGTGGAACAAAAAATTGATGGTTCGTTCTCTCTCTCTCTCTCTCTCTCTCTCAAAATTAAAAAATAAATAAATAAAAATTAAAGAACTAATTTAAAACCCCTACCACCCAAAAAAGAATGTGAGAGGCCATAGAAAAGAAAAAGGAATAGCTATCAAGATATTGGGAAGTATTCAAGCTATAGTCATCACTTCAAATATGTTTGCTGTAAAGAAAAACAAACTAAGTCACAGGTCATCTAAATCACATTTTATTTATTTGTGTCCTTTCTTCCACTTTTTCCAGAGAGCCTTGACTCCTGAATTCTGACCCACCCTGAGCAGAATATTCTCCAAAGTTTTAGCCAAGGTTTCCCATATCCTAGCCCAAGGAATAATGCCAGGTTTGGCTACCTCAAAGTGTCCTCAAAAGCTTTGGAAAAATGGAGATTTTAGGGCCTTGTTCCAGAAATCCTCATTCAGTAAAGCTTAGGTGTGGCCCAGGAGTCTAGTTAAAAACAGGTCTGCCCAACAAATTATAATATCCAGGTAGAGAGGAGAATTACTACTGTAGACTATGCAATATGACAGAGTCAATGAATATTTTTAAATTATGTGTATAATAAAATATATAAAATACTAGTGGCCTGGTGCACAAATTCACACACATTGAAAGGAAATTAATTAGGAGAAATATTTTAATATCACTATTTGCCCTTCTGTAGAATAAAAGTGTCAACCAAATTCACGATCAACAATGACAGATCAAAACACACACGTACGATTTGTGCCAGCAAGAGCTTTATATGTATCCCGCATGCGTGAGTCAACTTAGGCGCAATATATATATATATATTAAACTTGCTTAATTAGACCTGCTTTCTGATGTAGCTAAACTTTTCCCAGTCCAGTAAAGCACCCCATCTTCTCTTTCAGGTAACTGTCAGCAACACAGCAGTAAATATTGACACAAAGCAGATTATTGTGGATCACTCAGGGAGAACAAAGGGTAAAATATTTAACTGCAACAGTGTTTGACTATATTCTGTGCTGTGAGAAAACCTAAAGCAATTTGCAAGGTCCACCATTTCTTACTTCTTTTCAATTGGGTAAAGTTTTAAGCTTTCTAAATCTGTTTTCCAGCTAATGAAAAGAAAATAGGATTCCACTGAGTCTCCTATCTACCTATTCCAGAACTTCTGTGAGGATCAAATGAGATAAGGCACGGGAAAATGCTTCACAGATATTTGGTTACAGTGTAAAGTGTTTCCACCTGGCTATAAAGCAAGTCGTGTTCCTAGGCTGAAGAAACTGCAAAGACGCTACCAGCCGCGGGCAAACTACGGCCCGCAGGCCGGATCCAGCCCGTTTGAAATGAATGAAACTAAAAAAAAAAAAAAAAGACCGTACCCTTTTATGTAATGATGTTTACTTTGAATTTATATTAGTTCACACAAACACTCCATCCATGCTTTTGTTCCGGCCCTCCGGTCCAGTTTAAGAACCCATTGTGGCCCTCGAGTCAAAAAGTTTGCCCACCCCTGGGCTAGTCCCTAGGGAAAGGAAGATGAGCATTGTTATGTGATGTCATGACCCGGATGGTCAGACACTTAGCATATTAGCCTTTTATATAGATAGATAAAATTAGGAATTTTAACTTTAAGTGCCAATGCTCCCCTGAGCTCTAATATTTGAAGGACAATTCCATCAAAAGCAATTGCTAAGATAATCTCTACTATTCCTGACACCACCCTGAGGGCAGAACACACTATCTTGGTGTGCCTTTCCTTGTAGCATGACGAAATAGACCAGGGGTCCTCAAACTACGGCCTGCGGGCCACATGCAAATACAAATATTGTATTTTTTCCCGTTTTTTTACTTCAAAATAAGATATGTGCAGTGTGCATAGGAATTTGTTCATAGTTTTGTTTTTTTTCACTATAGTCTGGCCCTCCAATGGTCTGAGGGACAGTGAACTGGCCCCCTGTTTAAAAAGTCTGAGGACCCCTGAAATAGACCATCAGAATTCTTTTTTGCAGAGTGATGATGGTCCATGGCTACTTAAACAAACTAATATTTTAATCTTCAGTGACTCTTGGTTCATTTAGCAAGATCAAGAATTCATGTGTCAGTTCATCATCTGAACCACACAGAATCTAAATAAATATAATCACATTGATTGTGGTGGTTGATTAAGGTAAACACTCAAATAACAATTGACAATGACAATTCCTTTGATAACTCAAAGATTACTTTCAGAGATACTGTTAGAAATTTGAGGTCAGGATAGATAGATATCAAGTATACTTTTGAACAGTTTGATTATAATCTACACTAATAAAAGACAAACATGCAAATTGACCATACCTTCGCTATGCCTTAAGCCACACCCACCAGTCAACCACAGCGACTATATGCAAATTAAACCAACCAAAATGGCGGCCAGCAGCCAAGCAGCTAGAGAGAGCAGGAGGCTTGGTTGCCCCAGTGATGGAGGAAGCCAAGATTCCCGCCTGCCGTGGCCGGCTCTGAGCTCCACTCAAGGCAACAAAGTTTCAATTATAGAAGAAAAATAAACCCCAGATACCTGCTTTCAGCTGGCCGTGGCCACGGAGCTGGAGCGAGCAGGAGGCTTGGGTTGCCCCTGGCAATGGAGGAAGCCAAGCTTCCAGCCCGCCCTGGCCAGCTCTGAGCTCCAATCAAGGCTACAAAATTTCAATTATAGAAGGTAAATAAATCCCAGAATAAAGAAAAAAGAAGAGGCTGGGAGCTTCCGTCGCTGGGGGCTTGGCCAGCCTGAAAACAGCCTTCAGCCCCTCACCCAGACAGGCCAGGCATCCCAGTGGGGACCCACCACCCTAAAGGGGGTGTGGCCAGCCTGAAAACAGCCATCAGCCCCTCATCCGGGCTGGCCAAAAATCCATGGGGGTGAGGGTCCCCACTGGGAGGGGGCTTGACCAGCCTGCAAACAGCCAGCAGCCCCTCACCCAGGCTAGCCAGGCACCCCAGTGAGGACCCCAACC
Source organism: Myotis nattereri (assembly GCF_964212035.1). NCBI lineage: Eukaryota > Metazoa > Chordata > Mammalia > Chiroptera > Vespertilionidae > Myotis > Myotis nattereri. The sequence continues at coordinate 152,828,142 of NC_138075.1, forward strand.
CTGAGGGGGTGTGACCAGCTGCCAACAGCCATAAGCCCTTCACCCAGGCTGGCCAGGCACCCCAGCAGGACCCCCACCCTGATCCGGGACACCCTTCGGGGCAAACCAGCCAGCCCCCACCCGTGCACCAGGCCTCTATCCTATATAATTAAAGGGTAGTATGCAAATTGACCCTAACAGCAGAACGACTGGAAATGACTGGTCACTATGACACACACTGACCACCAGGGGGCAGATCCTCAATGCAGGAGCTGCCCCCTGGTGGTCAGTGCGCTCCCACAAGGGGAGCTCTGCTCATCCACAAGCCAGGCTGATGGCTGCCAGCACAGTGGTGGTGGTGGGAGCCTCTCCTACCTCCTCAGCAGCACTAAGGATGTCCGACTGCAGCTTAGGTCTGCTCCCTCTGGTAAGTGGACATCCCCTGAGGGCTGCCGGGCTGCCAGAGGGATGTCTGACTGCCAGCTTGGGCCCAATTCCCCAGGGAGCGGACCTAAGCCAGCAGGTGGACATACTCCAAGGGGTCCCAGACTGCAAGAGGGCATAGGCCGGGCTGAAGGACCCCCCCCCCCCGAGTGCACAAATGTTTGTGCACCAGGCCTCTAGTTGTCTTATAAAATACTGGAGGCCCAATGCACGAAAATTCATGTAAGAGCACGCCTTCCTTCCCTTGGCTGCCAGCATCAGCTTCCCTCTAGCACCCAGGACCTGGGCTGCTTCCCTCTGGCTGCCGGCAGACACCCGGGACATGGGCTGGCTTCCCTCAGGCCGCCCACAGGGACCCTGGCTGGCTTCCCTCAGGCCACCCACAGGGACCCAGGCAAGCTTCCCTCCAGCCCTGGCTTTGTTAGGAAGGATGTCCAGAATGATGTCCGGTCTAATTAGCATATTACCCTTTTATTATTATAGATAAGTGGAAAATAAAATTTCTTAAGTTAATAAATTATCTTATCTAATAAGTGATTTTAAATATTTATATATTAGTAATGAAATTCATTAATAAATGATTATAAGTATATATTTAAGTTATCATCTAAAGCTCTAAAGGTTTATATTTTTCATCTCTTACAGGGAAAATGAATGAGTCCTCTCACATTAGGGACTGTGTTATATGCCTGCCCCTATAAAATCAATGAGTGATCATCATAGGCACAGGTTAATAGGTACCTAGACTCAACTGAAATTTTAGAATCTGCCACAATTGAAGATAGTTAGTTGCTTCTCAATATTTGTACTCCAAAAAATAGAGCTCATGACTTCAATAAGTCACAGAGTAATTCAGAATAAAGACCCCATTCATCACCCTTCTTCTAGCCAGGTGTAACCAGTGACTAAATCCTACCCCATGGGATGAGTGGGCGAGTGGGTGCAGCTTCTAGAAACTTCCCTAAATGGAGTGAGCATTCCTTCCTTCTTCTCCTCCTCCTCCTAGCTGGAAGAGTGTGGGTATGAGAACTGCAGGGAGCTGCAGTGGTCTTCCTGAAGAATGAGAGCTGCTTGTTAGTTTTGACAGGATTACAAGATAGAAGAGACATGGCAGCCCCTTGTCAACCCTGAAAATACCACCTCAAGTTCATTTCTATAAGACAGAAATGAACCCCACCTTACTGAAGTCACTACTATTTGGGGGTTTTATTGTTTTCCATCAAACCTAATATGACTTTGATCTCTTATCAGTTGATCCTCCAGGCAGTTGGTACTTAAACTGGCACCCTTCATATTACTGCCCTCAATTTTAGCCAACTCAAAAATAGAAAAATGTAAAACTAAGGACAGGTTGCCATCAGGCCAATAACTCTTTTGCCCTCCATGTCCATTCAGGCAGGGCCAGGAACAAAGTAAAAAGTGGTAAGCCAGGTGTTCACCTAGCATAGTAGGATGACAGGCTGGGGGTTCCTGATGTCCTAGGAACAATCCTATATAATAAAAGCCTAATATGCAAATAGACTGAACGGCAGAACAACCGGTCACTATGATGTGCACTGACCACCAGGGGGCAGACGCTCAATGCAGGAGCTGCCTCCAGCCTGCAGGCCCCAGGCCAGTCAAGGCGGGTGCCAGCAGGGATGGCCCCCAATTGTCCTGCCAGTTGCCCCACAGAGGAAGGTGACTGGTGGCAGCAGCAGGGGGCAGGGCTGGTGAGTGGGCGGCGCCAGCCCAGCCAAGGCAGGTGCCAGCAGAAGCCCCCTGCCAGTTGCCCCACAGATGGGTCCAGATCACCGGCCAGGCCTCGGGACTCTACCCATGCACAAATTTCATGCACTGGGCCTCTAGTCTTTAGATAATTAACAACTGGCTGGAACAGGTAATCAGAGATGGCTGCTTTCAATAAGGCCAAATGTGATTTACTTCCATGGTGAATGTCTGCTGAAGAGTGAGACAGAGTGTGGAAACCCTGATGTCTTTGATGAAAGGCACTCCATGGATGTAAAATATGATTGTACACCATTACTCATGGCAATGGTTTGTGGCAAAGACAGATTCTTAGAGGCAACTGGCTATCGACTCTCTTGTCTTTTAATAACATATGCGTCAGCCAAACAGGCATATGCCGTAACAGCTTTTAATTATTTCTACTGTTTCCTTATTTCTTTGCATTAAACATGACTTTAGTCTTTTGCATGTTCATCTGAAATCTCCATTCCCTTATTCTAAATAATCACTTCTAAGATAACTGCTGCCAGGTCTGTGGGGATTTTTATAAAAAAAAAAACAATCAGCCTTTCTTCAAACTGAAACCGTTCCATTTACCTTGAAGTTCTTTTCTTTTTTTTTTTCTATTCATAGTTTCTGCTGATCTTTCCTGGCAGGAGGGAAGTTTCGATTACGCCTGCAGTAACTTGTTCTCTTGTCTGCGGTTCAAGTATTACCCTGTTTTAGTCATTCCGCTGGCAGGTACATGGAGGAAGGTGTGGCTCTGGGCAGAGGAAGTCATCCCTCTACTTAGCCCTGACTCCGTTAATTCCACAGGGGATTTTGAAAAGGGCTTGTGGCACATTACTATGACGATGCTGGTTTGGATTTCATGGAAAGCATGTGTCACTGGGGAAGAACAAAGTAGTTTTTATGTGCTCTCCCCTTGAGCTCCATTAGGGTAACCCAAATAACCCTTTCTGAAGCCACTCCAGAGCATCTACAGCTCAGCCTGGAACATGCACTGATTTGAAGAGCAAAGGAAAAATGTGGTATTGTCACCTCATCTGTGAAATACCATTACACAACCTAAGACATGCTCCATAAATAATCCAGACTATGATGAGATGTATAATGCAGAGACCTGAAAAGACGGGTCCCGGGATAAAAGGAAAGCCAAGGTGACGGACAAGGTGGGTCCACTGAGAGCTCTATCTTTCACAACACCTGAGAGAACCATAGGACGGCAGCCACCTGTATGGGAACTAGCCATCAGTTGCACATTCTTCGGAGTGTGTAAAATGGTCTTCCTACCCAGGCACATCTCTTCCATCTGGTGGAGAGGTCTCATATTTTCAGAGTGTTTCAATGAGCAATCTGAAGTTCTGTGAGCTCAAGAAAGGGGTGCTTGAGTACATACATCTGGGTCTCTCTCTCTGCTCTCCTGGCTGGAACCACTGTTCTGACTTCCCATCACCTTCCTTCTCTAGACGAGCATGATAAATGGGAGAATCCTGACCTCTGAGTCAGAGGATTTTTGTCCAAATTATTGCTATCAGATAAAAGACAGGCTCCCCAGTGAAAGCTGAATTTCAGACAGATAACAGGTTTCCAGTGTTATGTCACAAATTTTAATTCTTTCTTGTTTATCTGAAGTTTAGTTTAACTGGGCAGCCTATATATTTATTTGGTAAATCTGGCAACCTTAGCCCAAATTCAATTTATGCCACTAACTCCAACATGCCATTTAGTGTTGAGGGTTCTCAGCTTATTTAAGGTCAAAAAGAAGAGTGCAATTGCAGGGAGAAGGGAAAGAGATGAGTTCTATTACTTACCTCCCGATATCTGGCTCTGTGCTATTAATGTGTGTTATTAATTTGAAAGATCCTTATTGAAAATCTCCTGTGGGTCAAGTGATGTTTTCTGAATAAGTCATAAAATATGAATAAGATTTGGGCCTCAGGAATTAATGCCAGTGGTTCTGTTTTACCTTTATAGAAATCCTATGACAAAATAGTTATTTCTATTTTATACGTAAGAATATGAAACACAGAGAATCTGTCACAGGACCAGTCACTAAGGGAGTTGGATACTGATATGTTTCCAAGGATGAACTTTCCCATAGGCCATTCTAATTCAAACATTTCTCCAATGACAAGGCAGAACAAAATCTTGGCACCAAAAGCACTACAAATATGTTATTGGTATACTTCCTGTATATTCTTTTCCCCTGTGCATGCTTTAAACTTCTTAGTACCCCAGAATAACCAATGGTGCTGTTCACTAGGCCAGTTCTTATAACACGGTCAATTGGACACAGCTATTTCCTAATGGGGCCACTTTGAGATAGCTCTTTTTCTCGATGACTGTCCAAATGCCAATTACTAATGTCAGCACAGAATATGTCACTAATGAGACAACTGGATCTTTTTTCTATCACTGACCTTCTTTCTGCAGTTATCCTTAGATGGGACTCGGAGAGTTTTAGAATGGGTTGAGGCCCTGGGGAGAGGGGAGGATGCTTGTTGAGCACATTACTTAGAATAAAAATAGCTGAAAGCTTAATATCTTCTTAGGGCATGTCAAAATGTCCCTGGGGTCAAAACAGTGGTAGCAAAAAAAATACATGAAACATCATGCTTGTGCAGCTACAGAGATGGCTGGTTTATTCCTTATTATTTATGTACCACTCTCTGAAGAAACACTGCTCCCTTTTGGAGGATGTAACCAGGAACAGCAAAAGGTGGGAGCTCTCCGCAGAATGAACTGAGCTGTAGCTCACTGAAGAGGCTTCTGTGATTGCTTGCAGTCTTAAAAGTTGTCCATATGATGCAAAAGTGTTCTTGGTTTGTTGGATTATACACACATACACACACACACACACACACACACACATACACACACACACATACACACACACACACTAGAGGCCTGGTGTATGAAAATTCATGCACTGGACAGGGGGTCCCTCAACCTGGCCTGTCCCCTCTGACAGTCCGGGAGCCCTCAGGGGCAGGAGAGGACCCGGCAATCAGGGGAAGGCGACGCCCCATTACACCTCTGGCTGCTGCCACTGCTGGCAGTGGAAGCCCCTGCCAGCCCTGGTTACCTGAGCCTTGGGCGGCCCTGGACAGCTGAGTAGCCGCCATCCTAGGCTTGCCTGCACCTCAGGCTGGCCCTAGGCGGCTTGGGGGCTGAGGGGGTTGGGGGTCTCTGGAGGCAGGCACATGGAACAGCTGGGCCTGGCCTGGCCATGCTGTGCACCTGCTGCCCTGGTGTGGCTGAGTGGACTGGGCACCACCATCTTTGAGGGCGGAGCAGTCAATTAGCATATTCCCCCCTTATTGGCTGTGGGCGCCGCCTTCTTTGCAATGGTGTGAGGGTCAATTAGAATTCCCTCTAGGATATATATACTGAGTGGCCAGATTATTATAACCACCCATCAGTACTTCGTTTGGCCACCTTTTGCCTTCAATACTGTGGTGATGCTTCTTGGCTTTGACTCCATGAAATGTTGAAAGGTGATGCGAGGAATCTGACACCATGCCTGATGAATAGCACTGTCCAGTTCTGTGAGATTTGATGGTTGTGGAACCAGCTGCCTGATGGCTCTTTTAACTTCGTCCCACAAATGCTCAATTGGATTGAGATCTGGTGATTGTGGGGGCCACCTAAGCAAGGTAAAGTCTCACTCATGTTCTTGAAACCACTCCTGCACAATATGAGCACTGTGGCATGGCGCACTGTCTTGTTGGAAGAAGCGATCTCCATTGGGATACGCCATCAACATGATAGGATGAACTTGATCAGCAATGATACTTAGGTATGTTGTGCTATTCAGACGTTGCTGCACACAAATTAAAGGGCCCAAATCATGCCAGGAAAACATGCCCCAAACCATAACACTGCCCCCCACCAGCTTGAAGGGTTGTACTCATGCATGTGGGGTGCATGCTTTCATGCTGTTTCCACCAAATTCTCACTCTGCCATCTGCATGATGCAACTGGAAACCACATGATTCATTCAACCACATGACTTTTTTCCAATGCTCAACTGTCCAATCCTTGTGTTCCTGTGCAAATTGGAGACATTTTATCTTGGTAACTGCAGACAGCAAAGGTGTTCGAACAGGCCTTTGGCTTCCATATCCCATACGATGCAGTGTACAGCTAATTTGCCTACAAAAGTCAGGTGGTCATAATAATATGGCTACTCAGTATATATATATATATATATATATATATATATATATATATATATATATGGTGGAACAAAAGTAGGTTTACAGCTGTGAGTATGCAAATCAGTTTATTCTTGTATTATTATTATCATTAATTATTGTATTATTGTCCATATGAACAACTGTAAACCTACTTTTGCCTCACCATGTGTGTGTTTGTGTGTATGTGTGTGTGTAAAATACCTACTCATGGTTCAAAATGCAAAAACTTCCACAAAGCTTATTAGGAGTATAGCAATATTCTCCTCTCCGATTTCTTAGAGCAACTAATTTCTTTTTAAAAAAATATATTTTATTTACACCTCTCCCAAGAAGACATACAAACAGCCAATAGATATATGAAAGATGTTCAATCTCACTGGCAATTATGGAAATGCAAATTAAAACTATAATGAGACTAGAGGCCCGTTGCACTAAGGGATTCGTGGACTAGGCCTTCCCTTCCCCTGGCTGCCAGCACCGGTTTTCCTCCAGCACCCGGAACCTAGGCCTTCACTCCAGACGGAGCCTTCAGTTTTCGTGGCTCTGGACAGAGCCTTCAGTCTTTGCTCCGCCACTTCATCCCTATGTATGCAAATTAACCGCCATCTTTATTGGGTTAATTTGCATACTCGCCTGATTGGCTGGTGAACATAGCGGAGGGACGGTTAATTTACATTTTTGTCTATTATTAGGTAAGATACCACTTTATACCAGTTAGAGTGGCCATTATTAACAAGATAAGCAATAACAAGTGTTGGAAAGGTTGTGAGAAAAAGGGAATCCTCATTCATTGCTGGTGGGAATGTAGACTGGTACAACCACTATGGAAAGCAATCTGGCAATTCCTCAAAAAAATAAAAACAGAGCTGCCATTATGACCCAACAATGCCACTCCTGGGTATATACCCAAAAAACTCAAAATCATGTATACACAAAAATATATGCACCCCTTGTTCACTGCATCATTATTCACAATGGCCAAGACTTGGAAATAGCCAAAGTGCCCTGCAAAAGAGGACTGGATAAAGAATATGTGGTATATATACACAATGGAGTACTACACGGCCATAAGAAAGGATGAAATAGTGTCATTTTCAACATGGATGGACCTTGACAACATTATGTGAAGTGAAATAAGTCAAACAGAACAAGATAAGAGTTATACAATTTCACTCATATGTGGAATATCAAACTGAAACTTATGAACACAAATAGCAGTGTGGTGGTTGTCAGAGGGGGGTGGAGGGAGACTGGGGTCCTAATATGAGCTGACAAGAGATTTGACTTTGGATGGTGGGCGCATGGTGCTATATACAAATTTGTAACTTATTAATCGCACATGAAACCTATATATTGATGTTGACTATTGTCACCCCAATAAAATTTAATTAAATAAAAACATAATATATATTTTATTGATTTCAGAGAGGAAGGGAGAAAGAGATAGAAACATCAATGATAAGAGAGAATCATTGATTGGCTGCCTCCTGCATGCCTCCCACTGGGAATAAAGCCTGCAACCCGGGCATGTGCCTGACTGGGAATCAAACTGTGACCTCCTGGTTCATAGGTCAATGTTCAACCACTGAGCCATGCCACCTGGGCTCCTTTTCGTGGCTGATTCTTTTGTGAATTTATTCATATTTTTTCCTTTTTATTTTTCAAATACATTTTACATTTAGTATTATTATTCTATATTAGTTTCTGATGTACAGCATAGTAGTTAGACAATCATGTACTTTACAATGTTTTACCCTGGAAATCTCCAGTACCCACCTGGAACCATACATAGTTATTACAATACTAGAGGCCCAGTCCATGAAATTCACACACTGGGGTAGGTGGGTCCCTCAGCCCGACCTGCACCCTCTCACAGTCCAGGAGCCCTCGGAGGATGTGAGGATGTCCTCCTGCCAGCTTAGGCCATCCTTAGGCCCTGAGGATTGGGCCTAAGCTGGCAGTCAGACATCCCTCTTGCAGTCCAGGGCTCTCACAGTCCGGGACCCCTTGCTCTTTATTGCCCACCTGCAGTGGAGCCTCTCCTGCCATCGCCACTGCTCTCGCCAGCTGTGAGCCTGGCTTCTGACTGAGCAGCGCTTCCCCTGTGGGAGCTCACTGACCACCAGGGGGCAGCTCCTGCATTGAGCATCTGCCCCCTGGTGGTCAGTGCACATCATAGCAACCAGTGGTTCTGGTCGTTCTGCCATAATGGTCATTTAGGCTTTTATTATATAGACTAGAGGCCTGTTGCATGAAAAAATTTGTGCAATAGGCCTTCCCTTCCCCTGGCTGCTGGCACCAGTTTTCCTCCAGCACCCGGGGCCCAAGCCTTCGCTCCGGCCGGAGCCGCCTTCAAGCCTTCGCTTCTCCGGCCAGAGCCGCCTTCAGTCTTTGCTCTGCCGCTTTGCGCCTGCGTATGCAAATTAACCGCCAACAAAGATGGCGGTTAATTTGCATATCTCGCTGATTATCCAATGGGAGGTGTAGTGAAGGTATGGTCAATTACCATGTTTGTCTATTATTAGATAGGATTATTAACTACATTTTTCTATTTTTTTCAAAACAAATTATATTGCTACTTTTTGATTTTTCAGATTTAGGCAGAATCTATAAACCATGACTCTGGAAAGCAGAATTAGCTCTCTTACCCCACTGTCCATCTAAAAGCACTCCTTCCTCCTGCTACAATGAATCATGTTTTCATCAATATTCTTTGTTTCTGTTTTATCAATATTTTTTTTTCCTTGCACACATTACAGGTGAGACAAGAAACATAATATATGACTTTACCTTTCCTGTACATCTCATCCCATCCTAATATATAAAAGCCACGGTCCATCATGACCAAAACAACTGATTGGATAATCAAACAGCAGGCTGCATGAGGCAACCAGACTTGCAGGGGGGTTAGTGAGGGACGACCAAATAACTGAACAGGAGGCTGCGTGGGGTGACCAGGCCACAGGGGGTCAGTTGGGGGAGACCAGGCCGGTGGGGGGCGGCAGTTGGGGGCAACCAGGCCGGCAGGGGGGAAGTTAGGGGCTATCAGCCAGCAGGCAGAGGCAGTTAGGGGTGATCAGGCTGGCAGGCAGTTGAGCAGTTAGGAGAAAGCAGTCCCAGATTGTGAGAGGGATATCGGACTCCCAGATTGTAGAGGTTGCAGGCTGGGCTGAGGGAACCCCTGACACCTGTCAAGGATTTTGTGCACCAGGCCTCTAGTTTATAATTGTCTTCTTTTTGATTGCTTAACCCCAAGAACTCTGCCCATTGTCTAAGTCTCCTCTCCATTATTTTGATGTATCAGTTATCTTGTCCTTTTGTCTTGTTGATGGACACCCCCAGGAGCCCTTTGACATGCCATGCCCAGTACACATTGGCCATGCTCTGTGCCTGGTCACCCCCAACTCCCTCATGAGCAATCAGAGAGCCCTACCTTTTCTGATGCACTGGGACCCTTGTTTTTTATCAATACATTGCTCCTTTTTTAAGGAGTTTATTCTTTAGCACTTTCTGATACAGGATTCTTGAACATAAATACTGAGAATCTGCATGTTTGAACACATGTTCATTCTATGCTCATTTGTAACCCCCAGTTGGACTGGATATAGACTACCAGGTGCAAGGTTGCTTTCCTTTAGGATTAAGGTATTTTTCTGCCGTCTTCCAGCTTCCACTGCTTTTGTTGACAACTCTGACCATTTCTCACCATGGTTGCTTTCTATTGACCTGTTTGTTTTCTCTCTGAAGCTAATTGGATTTTCTCTTTGCCCCCTATGTGATGGTCATATTAATATTAAAACATAATTAAGGCTTAGTTACTTAATACATATGCAGTTAAATCAACTACTTGCTGGACACTGTGCTGGGTGCTAGGTTTCCAAAAAACAGGACAGAGTCCAGGCAGTGCTTGAACCTCATAAAGGGACAATGTCATGAGAATCAGTTGCTTTCTAATGCACACGTTTTTTTTGTAGATGTAGACAAATACTGTAGAGGACCAACTGGTAATCTGCAAGCATGTCAAACATGCGGCCCCACTGGCCACAAGTTTGACATGCTTGAGAGATCTTTCGTTCTTATAGATGCATACTTTGTGTCTGAAAAGACCATTTCCTGCTCAACACATAGACTTGAATTTAGAAAATGCCAAAATTGGAATTGGGAAATATTAATCAACTATGCCAGCCATGAAGCAATCCTTGGCAAGAAAATTATGACAACATACTTTCCCAATATCAAGGCAGAAATGATACAGAAAAAAAATAGTTGCTCTTACCTTACAACCACAAACTAAGACCTAAATTTGATATTGATGAGAGAAAATGTATAGTAGTATCCAATTCTGGACAGTTGCTTCTCTTTATCAGTAGTTTTTGGATACTTACTTCCAGAGTTAACTATAATTCTCAATAATAACCAGGAAGGCTTCTTCATTACTTCATAATTAGAATAAGCATCTGTAGATGCTAAGAGGAACCAAAGTCACAAACACCTAGTCACATAGGACAGTCAGCTCAGTGTTCATTTCCAAAGCTTCTAGACATTAATAAACCCAGCGAGGTAAGGAATGTCAGAACATTTAGCCCACATGTGGCTCATCAGCTTGTCCGCCAGTTAAAAATATGAGACAAGGTTGGGAAAAGAGGAAATTCAGAATTAATGTGATGGGGAAAGAGTTAGACATGGTAATAAAAGTGCAGAAAGAGAAAAGCCTGGAGTTAACCTGAGACAGTCTACCTTTTCTTGGGCTGAGGGAAGTGCACAATCCAGCATTAGAAGAGGGCCAGGAATCCAGACAAATTGTGTGCCCCAGGTTTTTAAGGCTATTCAGAGGATCACACCTATCTGAATCTCAAAAAGGGCTTATTTAGGAAGACAAACACCTGGGCCCTATCCCAGACATACTCTAACATAAATCTGCATTTTAATAAGCTGCTCAGGTGAGTCAAGTGTGCCCAAAAGTTTGGTAATTGCTGCTTGAACTTGACCTAGGAGTGAGACGCCAATACACTACCTGCTTGGAAGGGAAAGCAAGGGAGGGAGTTTCCATACTGCGTCTGTGGCTCATATTCAAACACGGTTAATGACCAAAATCTAGGTTTTTTTATTCCTTGTCTCTTATCTCACCCTGTCCACAGGTAGACTTCAGGATGACATGCTGACATTTCTTCCCTATTTAAGGCTGTTCTTGAAATTTATTTTAATCTGCTTCTACTGTTATAAAGTTAAGTGTGTATGCATGTAAGTTTATTTGCATGTCCACATGTGTCTATGTTTGGTGGGGTACTATAGTAACTGGGAGAGAATACTCTTATAGTCTTTGGTGAATAAGAGAAGGACTTTTACTTAATGACAGGAGGCACATTTATAGCTTTCTAGTCATATTTATAAGTAATTAGAAAACTTGAAAGATTTGACCTGGAGTTGGGATGGTGGGACAGGGTTGACCTACAACCATTTAATAAGTTTTACAATTTTATACATCATGCAAATATATAAGCACAATTAAATATAATTTTACTAATGATAAAAAATCCACAGGAGCCCTAGCTGATTTAGCTTGGTGGATAGAGCATTGGCCTGCAGACTGAAGGGTCCCAGGTTTTATTCCAGTCAAGGGCACATGCCCATGTTCCTGGCTCAATCCCCAGAAGGGGCCATTCAGGAGGCAGCCAATCAATGATTCTCTCTCATCAGTGATGTTTCTATCTCTCTCCCCCTTTCTCTTCCTCTCTGAAATCAATTAAAAATATATTTTAAAAATCCACAGGAATTCTATGAGATGATGCCAAAGACAAGACAAACATCTTGAAAGCTGACTTGCAAATGGTCACACTGGTCTACTGTCCCAAAAAAAACTGTTACCTATCATAGGCATAATTCTGATTTAAAAAAATGAAACCAGGACGAAGCTCTAACAGTCATATATAGCACAAAGACACGGGGAAGGGGCCCAGGGACCCAGACTGTTAGAGATGAATGGAGCTCTAGATCCAGCTTGATCCTCAAGGATTGCAGAGCCACTCAGCCAGGACAGAATGGGGGAATAAGTATGAGGCACCTCAGGGTTTGCCATTCAGGTCATTTCACAGAATCTGCCTCATCTGAAGCTGACATGCAGGTCAGCTAGAGAGAGAACACATGTGCAGGACCCAGAAGCTCTGCAGCTGCCGACTGCAGGGCAGCCCATGTCCATGGAAGCCATGGTCTTCCTGATTGGCTCTCCTCTGTCTGTGCACATCCTCCAGAATGCAAGCCCAGTAACAGGACAGTGAGCAGGTTCCCAGAGGCTGAGCGCCTCCCTGTGCATGATGCAGTCCCAGTTCCTCCTCCTCTTACAGAGCCAGCCCCCATGGTGCTCCTGACTCCCTCACTCCTGGTCCCTGGTCTGCTGCCAGCCTCTTCCACCCGCTTGTCTGTCTCTCCCTAAGAGACAATCCCCATTCCCTAAATTTACTAACGTTTGTTTTATTCCTACTAACATCTTTCTCCCATAAAATAGAACTCTTTCTGAATTCCCTCTTGATTCAATACAACCCACACAACAACAAAAAGTATTTATTGTGAGGGCAAAGGGCCCTGTGTGAGAGTCTGAATGAGAATGGCCAAAGACAAGGAGACTGATTTAAGTGGCTCTACAAATCTGTTAAAGTCACACCATCTTGAAAAAAAAGAAAAGACTGACCCTTGATTGCTATTTGACACTTATGATGTTTTAGGGCCAACCTCTTTGCAGTCACTGATAACACAAAGTGCTGGACTCCTCTCGAGCCATTGACTCCCAACAGCAGACTTGCCCGGGGACAGATCCACCTTGAACACTCCCAGGGTGTTTTGTGGGTAGGCTTTCTAGAAGTTGGCATGGAGGTTGGAGAACCTCAGACTCTAAAAAAAGCGTGGGGTCCTGGAAGAAGTTTCAGGGGATGAGGACATAAAGGAAGGAGAAGTAAGCTGTGTGCAGGATGTGTGTGTGTGTGTGTGGGGGGGGGGGGGTTGGGGGGAGTTGTTCATGAAAAGAAAAGCCCCCAACACAGCTGCCAGGGCTCACAGCCCACTTCTGGCAAGCAGCATGTGGGCCATGAGGATAAAAGAAAAAATACAACTGAGCAATTTTCCACACCAGTCCATTCATCCTGGCTGCTGGCCAGCCGCTCTCCAAACTACCTCTGTTCTTTTCATCTTGATGGAGGAGCAATCAGCCCCATCGTTACTAAAAGCTTCTGTTTTGTACTGACAAGTACTCTATGTTCATGCACCTATAATATTGACAGGGACGCTGGACATATGATAGTTGAGTGAAGTTATGATATTTATCTTCCTAAGCATGGAAATGTGCTAAGTTATGATATTATAAAGTGAGGGTTGAATTACTGGCTAGTATTCAGGTAAGAACAAAGTCATAAAATAATCTGCTGTGTAAAAAGAATATTTTCTAGAATGGTGTTTTGAGACTCCCCAAATGGTCAAAAATAAGGGTGGAAATGGAAAGAAGTCACAATACAAAGGTTTGCTGATATATGCGCTTTTCTGTAAGTTATGCTATATCTCACTAAAACGTTTACATAAAACATTATTGAGATGTCACATAATCCTGGTATGAATCACTAACACTTTGCTACAAGACAAGAAAATTCTCACTGAGACACAAGCAGCTTACAGAGTGAACTATTTTAGGGAACCCCTAATTCAGACATGAAGCTGAGGCATAGATAAAAATAACCTTAGCAAATATAATTTTACTAAATGATTTTTGTTCCTTCAAGTTGCCAATCCACAAGAAGGCATCTAAGTAAATCTCAGGTTGCCCTGAAATAGCACATCCTGTGGAGAGTGATTATCTGCAAGTCTGGGAGAATACTCTCCCAGCTTGAGGCCTATGTCCTACTTAATCACCCTGTTTCAGATGTGATTAAAAAGGAATCCAAGTTCAGTTGCTGCTACGCCTAGCCAAGAAGAAAGGCACGAGAAAGTTCTGAGAAGGTCTTAAAAAAACATGCAATCCTTTGACTGAAAACTCAGAGCCAAGAGGTGGTGTCAGTTTCGATTGTAATTCAGGGAAGTCAATCTCTGAGATTAAAGCCTACTTGTGGAACTAGCCATAGCAAGCACACACACAAAAACACATTCAAATGCATGCACACCACACAAATGCACACACATGTGTACACACACGAGCACACACATACAAGCATGCATATGCACATGTACATACACACATAAGCATACAAACATGCACACATGCACACCACACACAAACATACACATGCACAATCACAGATGTATTAAGTATCTACTGAGGATATTGCATGATGTCAGGTGTTAGGTTTGATCCAGCAATTGAGTTGATACTACTCCCCCAGGAACTGGCTTTTCAGGTCACTTCGCTATGGACATTCCCTTTGCTGAAGACCACATTTCACTTGTGGTAACCACATTCCATTCTCTCCCCTCCGGGTATGCATAAAGAAGTCTCAGCCCAGGGAAAAGCCCGCCAAAAGTCCTTTAGCCCTGACCAGTTTGGCTCAGTGGCTAGAGCATTGGCCTGTGGACTGAAGAGTCCCAGGTTCGATTCTGGTCAAGGGCATGTACCTTGGTTGCAGGCACATCCCCATTAGGGGGTGTGCAGGAGGCCGCTGATAGATGTTTCTCTCTCATGGATGTTTCTAACTCTCTATCCCTCCCCCTTCCTCTCTGTAAAAAATCAATAAAATATATATATATATATTTTTAAAAAGTCCTTTAAAAGCTGCTGACTCCCCTCACTGGGTGCTGGGGCCAGATCACCTGGTGTGCAGATGATCGAATAAATTCGTAATCCCTCACCAGTCTGGCCTCGTGCGTTCCTCCTTTGGCCACCTAACATTTGGTGCCGAAACCCAGGAGGGTTCCACGGAGATGGGGAGCGATCACCCCGGCTTCAGTCACCCCAAGTTTGCTACTCAGAGAGCAGTAGGCAGCAGCAGCTCATCCTGGGCTTACCTCCGAATCCTACTCGGGTGATTCAATTGCTCATCTCGGTCAGGCTTCCCTCCATCATGGGCCCTCCCGAACTGGGGAAGAGGAGCCATCATCCTGGCTTCAGTCACCCCAAGTTTGCTACTCGGAGAGCAGTAGGCAGCGGCTGCTCGTCCCGGGCTTACCTCCAAATCCTACTCAGGTGACTCAATTGCCAGCCTCAATCAGGCCTCCCTCTCTTACGGGGTCCCCCTCAGCCAGCCAAGGAGGACGCCAGACCGGGAATCTCTCCTCCTCCATTGCTGACCCTCCATCCCACACCGGCCAATCTTCTCTAGGTGAGTGATGTTCCACAATTTCCTTTCTCTCGGGTCTTCTGCCTACTTTCTCTCTGACTTCCTAGAAGTCTCTCATCTCGAAAGTCCTTGTGCTAGGCCAGAAGACTCCTCAGCTGTTTGGCTTTGGGTCCTTCTGGATTTGAGATAATAAGTCTCAATGGCCTGAAAACATTTTCAATTTTAACACACTGAGCAATTTACATAATTGCTGTCACTGCAATGGAAAATGGTTAGAGAGTCCCTTCATCCAGGCCTTTTTCACCCTTCAGTCCCAATCTTCTCTCTCAGTCCTGCTCTATCCATCTTACCCTTAACAACTCTGATTCTGAATATACTCCTGACCCAGCAAACCACCAACCTCCACCCCCTTATACATCCACTCCCTCACCTGCAGTAGATTACCAAAACCCAGACCCTTTTAACCAGCAACCACCTTCTCCCCAGTCCCTGAGAGCCCAAATCCTGAGAACATGAGCTCCAAAAACAGCCTTTCCCATCTAACACTCATTCTCAGGCCAGCCAAAGACTCCCCTTCTCAACAGCCTCTTCTATTCCTGCGTCTATTCTACCCCTGAGGGAGATAGCAGAAACTGAGGTCATAGTCTGAGTCCACGCCCCATTCTCTATGTCCAGCCTCACACAGATTGAGAGGCATCTCAGGTCTTTTCCCACTGACCCAACCACCTTTACTAAGGAATTTGAGTGCCTGACCCAGTCCTATGTTCTGACTTGGCATGATATCTCTGACCTCCTGTCCTCCTCTACAGAAATTTACTACTTTAGACCCCACCTCCCCAGAGGGAGCCCTTCTTCTAAACACCCATTTTATATCCCAATCAGCCCCCGACATATGCTGCAAACTTCAAAAAATAGACACAGGTCCACAAACCCCTCAATAAGACCTCGTTAACCTGACCTTTAAGGTCTTTAATAATAGAGATGAGGAGACACAAATCCAAACACAAAGGAGACATCAGGCCAGTGGTGAGGCCCAGAAGGAGACCTTCCAGCTCCTAGCCAGCGCTCTCATAAACCCCAAACGAAGTGCCGGTCCTCCAACTGCAGGTAAGTCAGTGGCCCATGCTTCAAATGCAACAAGGAAGGACAGTGAGCCAAGTCCTGCTCAACCCGAGACCCCCGCCTGGGCCCTGCCCAAAGTGTGGAAGGGAAGGCCACTGGAAAGCAGACTGTAGCCTGGCCCCTCTGGGACAGTCCTCAGCCAGTCTAGCACGGCCGCCCTCTGGATCCAGTTTGGAGATCCCAGACTTCCTGGGACTGGCCACCAAAGAAACTGCCCAGGCCCTGACAGGGCACCACAGACTTACATCAGCAGGACAGAGCCTCGGGTAACGACTGTGGTGGCAGGTAAGCCGATCTCCTTTTTAACTGACACTGGGGCCACTTATTCTGCCCTCTCCGAATTCGCTGGAACCCTTGTCCACTCCTCAGTTTCTATTATGGGGGTTGATGGATTAGTCTCACAGCCATTAGCCACCTCACCTCTACACTGCATCTTACTGAATTCCCCCCTTCACTCTTTTCTCATTCTGCCTTGGTGCCCAGCCAGGGCTACCATGTATCCCCTCATAAAGCCCAGTTGTCCTAAACCACAGTCACCTACCTCAATTTCATTCTCTCACCCCACAAGGCCAAGCCATTCTTTGAACTGTAAACGCCTTATCTCCTTATCTCCTCTATGACTGTCCGCTCCTCTGAACAAGAAATCTTCTCCTTTCTCAGGCTCATTGGGTACTCTCGCCTCCAGGTTCACAACTTTAGTCTTCTTGCAAAGCTCCTCTATGACATGACATTGGCGAAGGGACCCCCTCACTGAGTCTTTAGATCCCAAGGCCAACATTCTCAACCCCTTTAATGCTCTGAAAAATTTCAATCTAAGAAATGTTGGCTGTTTACCTTTCAGTTATCATTGAAAAATTAAGGTTTCTAAGAGTGAAGAATTCTAATACATTTTAAAGAAAAAAATAAAGAATATTAGAGTAGAAATATTTAATGGAAGGTCTGAGGCATGGTTATGCATTTTTGAAAGACATAGAAGAAGGTTTGAAGGCTAATTTGAAAATGTGAAATTTGTGAAGGTTGTGTATATGATGCGAAGGAAAAGAGAAACGTTGAAAGAAAGAAGTTCTAAAGTTAACTATTTACAAGAATTGTAAAAGGGGCATTTTACTCTGAGCAAGAAAGTGAGGTTTCAGCCTCCAAGCCTGGCAGGACAAGGTTGCTGGATACTTCTTAAGCTAAACCAGAATATTCAGAAAAACAGCAAGGATTAAGGTTCGGTACAAATAAGAAGTTAAGCCAGTGAATGGTAGATTATAACCTCAGGAAATTTAAAGTACTAAATTTGGCTGGTCTGAATGCAGTGTCTTACTTCTTATCCAACCATCCTGGCCCCTGGCCTCAACTGCTCCTTTCCTCCCCTTACTCTTTTCCCTTGGATAACAGCCCATTCTAACATTCCCTCTCACTTTACTGCAATAAAATCTCAACCACTCACCTGTCACCCCTTATTGGTAGTGCCATGACGGCTTAGAGTGCGGAACTAGAAAAAGGAACCTCATACCTGTTAGTCCACCTCTTCTCCTTACACCTATCAGCTTGTCTCCGTGATCAGGGATCTTTCTTCCTCTGTGGGGAAAATGCATACACTTGTCTCCTCACCAACTGGACAGGAACCTGTACTCTCGACTCTCACCCAACATAGACATGGCCCCCAATAACCAGTCTTTGCCTGTCCCCGTAACCCACCATATCCTACACAAAAGGGCAGTCCAGATAATCCCTCTCCTCATAACCCTAATCAGAGCAGGGGTTGAAACTGCCATAGGGAGCTTAACCACTGCTCTGTCTATTTTGAAACCCTGTCTCAGGACCTACAAGAAACATGTGGATTCCCAGCAAGGGGCAAAACTGGGAAAACAAGAACCTCACCCCAGGGTAACCTATTCTCCCCTTTCATATCAATAGTGAGGCAACTGAGACCCCTACCCTTTTCCCCCCTAAAAATAACATCTAGGTCTCAGTTGTATTTCAGCTCCAGGCCCAGAAAAGCAGCAAAACCAGACAAGTGATGCTGTGGCAGCCTCAGGACCAGCTTTTACCTCCCAAGTCACTCAACAGGATCGCTCTCGAGACTTCACCAACCAGTCTCTCGGGGAGATCATGCTGCTACAACCCCTTGCTCCAACCAGAAGGAACCTATACAACATTCCAGCTGACCACAATCAAAGGCCAGCATCCTGTGATCTCAACGTCCCACCTCAGCAAGAAGTAATTACAGAAGATATGGCCTCCGTCCATATTCCATAAAACAAAAGGCTGGAATGTTAGGTTTGATCCAGCAATTGAGTTGATACCCCTCCCCCAGGAACTGGCTTTTCAGGTCACTTCACTATGGACATTCCCTTTGCTGAAGACCACATTTCACTTGTGGTGACCACATTCCATTCTCTCCCCTACAGGTATGCATAAAGAAGTCTCCACCCAGGGAAAAGCCCGCCAAAAGTCCTCTGAAAGCTGCGGACTCCCCTCAATGGGTGCTGAAACCATCCAAGCTCAGCCACCTGGTGTGCGGATGATCGAATAAATTCATAATACCACTCTGGCCTAGTGCGTTCCTCCTTCGGCAACCTAACACCAGGTATGCCACTCACTGCTAATATCAGAATTGTGAACCTTTGTCCCAGAATTGTGAACCTCAGGTGTAACTACGCTACATAGTTCTTATGGAGTCAACACTGGATCTTTATAAAAATGTTGCCAGAATGAAATTAAGATACAATATTATAGCCATTCAGGCTTCTATCTCTTATCTGATTTTTTTTTTTTTTTTGCTACAACTTACCACTTTTACGAATAATTTGTGTATTTCTATATGTAACCATTTTTTAATTTTGTGTAAGGCAAAGTTTATTCTACATTATACATTTAAATTAACTTTTATAAAACTCAAAATCAATGGTCTTAAGTCCTAGGTTGAAGTTTAAATAAAAGAGCAGTTTGCCAAAGAAACTGGTTCCTTTTCATACTTATCTTATTTTCCCCCCTTAAATTTTGCAAACTAGCCTTCTCCCATTTTGTTTTATTCAAATCTACCTTACCCCTGAATGTCGAATGATGTCCCCCCGCCCCCACCACACACACATATTCTCTTCTTTTCTCAAATGTGTATACATTTTGGGGGGATACCCTATATATTTGGTCTTTGTCCCAGTTCTTGGCAGACAGCTCCTAAAGCCCTTAGAATCTCAGGGGTGATGTGGATCTTTTGTATGCTAATGAGATGACTGTAGGGTGGAGATCCCTAGATAACTTCAAGGATGGGGGTGGTGGTCAGGAAGAGAAATCTCAACCCCACAAGGAGGGGAGAGGAGCTGAAGATTGAGTTCAATCACCATTTGTCAGTGATTTAACCAAACATGCCTACATAATGAAATCTCCATAAAAACCCCCATCTGAGGAGATTCAGAGAGCTCCCAGGTTATGGAACACACTGAGGTTTCTGGAGGGTGGGGAGCTGGGAAAGGGCATGGAAGCTCTGTGCCCCTCCCCCCATACCTTGCCCTATGTTTCTTTTCCATTTGGCTGTTCCTCAGTTACATCCTTTCTAATAAACCAGCAATAGTAAGCAAACTGCTTTCCTGAGTTCTATTTCCTAGAAAATTATCAATCCTGAAAGAGGGGGCATTTTGGAGAACCCCCAGTTTGTAGCCAAGTCAGAGAGAAGTGTGGGTACCTTGAGCCCAATGCTTGGGACTGGTGTCTTAAGTGAGGATAGTCTTGTGGGACTAAGCCCTTAATCTATAGAGTCTGACACTAACTCTGGTTAAAATTAAATTGAATTGCCAGATACTCAGTTGGTGTAGAGAGAGCAGGAGGCTGGAAAACCTACACATTTGATGTCAGAAACGATATGAGTAAAACTTTTTTAACTTCTTCATTATGGGGCCATCACCCAGTCAGCCCAGCTCCTTGGTAATGTCCATCTTTTCTGCTGCTCACATATTTTCCCTTTTATACAGCATCATAATTTTGTATTGTTGATCTTATTAATAAATAAAATCATAGGAATAGAAATTTGTAGCTCATCACATACCAGGCACTATATTATGTGTTTTATAAAAAAAACTATTTTCAATTAAGCCCCCAAAAATCCTTTGAAGTGGGTATAATAACCCACCAACAAATATAAAAATTGCTGTTTTATTGTTAAAGTAATGTCTGAGTCTTTCTTTGTACAAATTGTTTTAAAGGGTAGAACCCTATTTGCTCTCTTTCCTCACCTTCCATTCACTCCTCAATCCCCATCATTCTGTTGAGTCTCCTTTCATAAAAGATCTAATCATCAGTTCTCTCTGGCTATCATCTTTTACAATTTCTTATTCTGCTTTGAACTGTAACCCCCTTCACTTTCTTGATACCTTTTTACTCGCTGCCCTGGATACTCCACTTTCTGCTAGTTTCCTCTCTGGCCTCTCTGATTTTTCCTCCATCTCTTCAAGTTATCTTCTTCAAGCTCCTCCTTAAAATTCTGCATCTCCCAAGGCTCTTCCTGTCCTTTATCTTTTTTTCAATCTTTTCTAAACATTCCCATCAATACCTGGGGCTCTGAGAAGCATGTATACAGCTAGCTGTAATGGCTCTTCAGAAATCCAGACCATATTTCCATCTTTCTCCAAAATACGGCAAAATGGGTATTCTGCAAGCACATCAGAATCCACATGTGCAAATAGATATGATATCTATCACCTACTGGTTTGTTTCTCTGAAGAGACCTAATATACCTTACCCCTCCATTTTTATTTGTTTTCTCACAAGGAAACTCAGAACTTTGGTGGCATGCAAGGCACATCATTCTAACCATACAATATTATTGACATCAAGCACTTTCTCCTATTACAATTTTGAATTGTATACAAAGACATTGTTAAGGTCATAAAATGTGGTCCATCATCATTAATCTAATCTAATAAAAGACAAACATGCAAATTGACCGTACCCTCACTATGCCTTAAGCCATGCCCACCAGCCAATCAGAGCAACTATATGCAAATGAACCCAAGCAAGATGTCAGCCGGCATCCACGGAGCTTAAACGAGCAGGAGGCTTGGTTGCTCCAGTGATGGAGGAAGCCAAGCTTCCCGGCCGGTTCTGAGCTCCACTGAAGACAACAAAGTTTCAATTATATAAGGTAAATAAATCCCAGAATAAAAAAGAAAAAAAAGGATAGGCTGGGAGCCTCTCCCACCTCCTCAGCAGCACTAAGGATGTCCGACTGCAGCTTAGGCCTGCTCCCCGCTGGCAAGTGGACATCTCCCAAGGGCTCCCGGGCTGCCAGAGGGATGTCTGACTGCCAGCTTAGGCCCAATCCCCCAGGGAGCGGGCCTAAACCAGCAGGTGGTCATCCCCCAAGGGGTCCCAGACAGTGAGAGGGCACAGGCCAGACTGAGGGACCCCCCGAGTGCACAAATTTTTGTGCACTGGGCCTCTTGTCTATTATAAATGCCACCATTCACCACCTGGGGGATCCCTTGTAAGTGTCACTTAATTCCTGGACAGCAAAGAGTCAATCCCCTTCAGATAAGTGACCTGAAGTACAACAAGAATTATTTTTCTCCTATAAGGTTTCCTTGCCTAGAATTCACTCAACTGACTACAGATAGAGTTCTGAGACAAGAGTTTCTCAAAATTATACTTTAACACCAAACCTACTTAAGTGACTTGTGGATATCAGTATCATTTTATTTCTTACTACAGCCTAGAACAGTGGTCGGAAAACCGAGCCACATGCGGCTCTTTGGCCCCTTGAGTGTGGCTCTTCCACAAAATACCAACTTCTGCGCATGGGCCAGGAAGTTTCAATCGCACTGTACATGCGCGCCCACACTTGGTATTTTGTGGAAGAGTCACACTCAAGGGGCCAAAGAGCCGCATGTGGCTTGTGAGCCGCAGTTTGACAACCACTGGCCTAGAAGAAATCAAAAGAAAAAGTTTTTTTAAAATGTACAGGTACTTTCTACCTATGTGATCCACCTATATTTGATATCATATATTGTTTTTATTTGGATAAATGTGCAGACCTTATGAAATGTGTGTTTTTATTTGCTATAATAAACTGTACCCCAGACACTGTTTGGAGCCATTATATTATTCCTTTCTCAAGCATCATCCAAATCCTGCTGGAAGAATACAGCTACAGAATGAGTTATGTTTTCCTCTCAAATATTACTTCACAACTACAATGATGTTTGCTAGGAATAGTGCTAAGAAATATCTATCTTTCATTTTCCAAATAGGATTTCTTTCCCATTCTCACTTCAAAGTTTCCAAGTGAAATGTTTGTTTAGAATAGTATTTTGTCATAAAGACTAACCCTTGAACTATAAGGGAAAATGAAGAAAATGGAATTCATCTTTTCTTCCACCTATTTGTTACTAATGTTTGCTTATTCATCAAGTACTTCGCTTTGCTATGGAAGAAGTGATATCTTCCATTGCAGCATAAAGACCCCATTGTATAGAGCCCCAAATCTAATTGTCATAGGTTTTGTTTTGTTTTTATGACTATTGAATGTTATTCCTCCATTTTTCTTGCTGACCATTTCATAGTGAAACAGTCCATCTAGAATTCTCTGCCCCATATCTATGCAACACAAATAATGTTCAGTTATTTTTCTTTGTTGCTAATATTGCCAAATTCTTGGTAATCATATATATGTTTTGGCAATGATAGAGGAGGCTGAAACCGCCATTGTTTTGCCCTAACTGGACTGAGTCAGCCAATGGGAATGTGATTATATGCTCTTAGGCCAGAATGTGAAGCGGGTTTGGAAAAGTTTTAGAAACATCAATCCAAGAACATTTCTTTCCTATTTATGTATATCAGTCATTTTGTTTCCTACTGAGAATTATTTATATCATTCAGAGTTTCCAAGTACAAAACATGACCTTGAAATACCAAGGTTTCTGGAAGTTATTCAGAAGGGAAAAGGAAATGAAATGAACCAGTGATCAGGCATACATATTTCACTCTTTGCTCTTTGAAAAGCAAGCACTTTCTGTCTTTTTTCTTTTTCACTTATAACCCTCCCTATTCTCTGTAACCTGTTGATATTTCTTATAATATGATTCTTCTTTCATAAGTTTACACATGATCAGGACATTGGTTAAAAGACTATGGTCTCAACATGCTGTATAGTTAATACAACACAAAGAGTTATAAAAAATACACACAAACACACACACACACACACACATATATATATATATATATATATATATATATATATATATATACCTCTCAAGGCCTGGTCCCCATGTAGGTCTGTCGTTTATATGTTGAGGACATTCTTTGATTCATAGCTTAGCTTCCTAATATTTTCTGAAGATATTATGTGAGCATGACTTTGCAGGTAGCACTGGCCATGGCATGGGGGTCAATGTCTAACAACCGGATCTGGTGGGGTGGAGGGGTCCTGATTTGAAGTTTGCTAATTTCCACAATGTACAACTCTCACCATAGCCAATTTCAGGCTCTAGGTTTCACAGGATGCACATGAAGGCAGATTTGGTCATAAATGTCCAAAGTCCACAGGGTCAGTTGAGACACTGGGTAGGACTACACACTGGATGGACTGTAGTAGTCACCAAAGAAGTGGTACCCTGGTTGCGGGTGCCCAGGAAAGTTAAGAATCTCTTACTGAGTAAGAGATAAGGGTGCCCTGTTGCCTTTGAAAAGCAGGATTTTCATAAGACTGGTATGACGAGAAGAGATAAACCAAAGAACTTATATACCTACTAGAGGCCCATGTATGAAATTCATACACAGGGGAGTGGGGTCCCTCAGCCCAGCTTGCACCCTCTCACAATCCGGGACCGCTGGCTCCTAACCACTCACCTGCTTGCCTGATAACCCCTAACCACCTCTGCCTGCTGGCCTGATCACCCCTAACCACTCTGCCTGCCTGCCTGATCACCCTAAACACTCTGCCTCTTGCCTGCCTGGTTGCCCCTAACTGCCCTCCCCTGTTGACCTGGTTGCCCCCAATTGCCCTTCCGCTGACCTGGTCGCCCTTAACTGCCCTCCCCTGCCGGCCTGATCACCCCTAACTGCTCTCCTCTGCCAGTCTGATCACCCATACTTGCCTCTGCCTCGGCCCCCGCCACTTTGACTTTGTCCGGAAGGACATTTGGATGGATGTCCGGAAGACTTCCAGTCTAATTAGCATATTACTCTTTTATTAGTATAAGTATAGATAGGCACAGCCCATGGACACGGACAATAGTGTAGTGAAGACATTGGGGGTATTTTTAAAAAAAGATGAGACAATAGAGAAAACATATGAGCCAACACAAGAATGCATTTTTATATAGAAAGAAAGCCTAGTTTGGGTTCTTTTTGGGCAAATGCAGCATGAAAGCACTTGATAGTTCCTAGAATACTTACTTTTGTCATTACACTTAGACATGAACCTGCTTCTGTATCCCTTTCTCTGGCAGAAGATAATTACAATACAACCTCACTGCTCCACTCTTCAAAAAATGATTATAATAAAACCACAAACCTGAAGTGTGTTGGCCGGTAAAGTATCCTTAAGAGATTTCTTTTAACCTTTGCCTCCAGGAGACAAAAATCTACAAGGCCAGACAAATATAAATAGGACTTATTTGCAAAGACTTTCAGGGATCATGACCAACCCCCAAACCCCCATGCAGATTTGAGTGACAATCAACATTTATGGAGAGGAAATTCTTTTCTATATCTAACCTCTGTCTCATGTTTAATTAATTTCTTTTGTCTCACCCTAAATGAGAGAATTATCTTGCCACCCTTATATGTAATTAAAGATACTGAAAACCCTTATTACTTTAGATTCCACTAGTTCACAAATTGTGGTCATTTCAAAACAAGGCCTGGACTGAAAAAAATAATTAGATAAGCAAATGATTAGAGTAAACAGAATTATAGGTGTATTATTTAACCTGCTTAGGAAAATCAATTGATTCTAAGCACTTTAGAAGCCTTCATTATAAACCTGACCAAAGCGATAGGTTTCTATAAAACAAGCCCAAAGTACAACCTGTGGCTAAGTGTGTCTGAATGCCTCGGACCCTTAACATCACAGAGAGAGAGGGAGGGATTCTTTGAAAAACTCTGAAGAACATTCCTCAGGAATCTGTGGCAAGGGTGGGGATGGAGGGCTACGAGGCACTGAAGGCAATCGAAGGGCATTTACTAAAACTTTATAAATCATGCCTGTTATGATTCATGTGATGACTTCTCTTTTTGGATATTTTCATCTATATTTTGCCAACTTCCTTCATTTCCCTAGAAATTATCCACTGACTTCCCACTCTGGGCTAGACCATGAGGATAGGGCACACAGACAAACTATATAGAGTTCTTTGCATTTAATTTTTAAACAAATCATGTTTACCACTTGCAGGCACCATACTATATACATTACAAAGAGTGACTCATTTAGTTTACATTCCTCAGTGAAATCATAGTATGGTGGAGGAGACAGTTTATAATAAAAGAAATTCATGGCAATACTTATTGGGGGGGAGCTAATGCAGTTTGGAGAGGTAGGGGTCCCACCTCAATCTGTCCTAAAGGATAGGCGGTCCTTCTATGGTAAAGAACTAAGGCCATTTGCAAAAGTATAGATGTAGCTGAAGGTTTTCCTTGGACCAGAGGTGACTAAGTTCTGGGTCGCAGGCACTTGTTCCTCAGTAGTAACTGAAATATACGTGGGGAGGAGATTAGATATCATCCAAGTCTTTATATCTATCAGGTGCACATTCTATAATGAGGTAACTGAGGTATGAGAGTTTTCCAACTGCTAAGTGGTGATGGTGAATTTGAACCCAGCTGGCTGACTCCCCTAAATTGGGCCTGGGTCAATGCAAGGAAAATCAGTACTGAGTTTATTTGCCCAGGCCAGTCCTGGTCTCCTCTGAAGTCATCGTCAGAGCATCCCAGCCCCACACATCACATCAGTTCATAGGACACCCAAGAGGACGTGTCCCAGGGCTGGTGAGCATACACGGCACACAAGTCCGCAGTAGCAGAGCCCCAGAACAGCAACACCTCCACATTTGCAAAGCTTCCATAGCTGCACATAACAGTGGAGGGGCTTGTGGAGCTGAGTGCAGATGGCTGAGGACATGCTCAGGGGCGCATGTGCAGGTAAGTGCAGGAGTGCTCCCTCTCTGCATGGTCCCCAATGCACCATGGGGGGGGGCACGGGGGTTGTCCCCTGACCTTATTTGCTAACCAGATGGTCTATTGGCAAGGCTTTTGTGTCAAAGGGAGCAGACGCTGCCCCTCAACTCCTCATTACAAGGGCTTGTTTCTAATGATGTGAGTGGGCAGCAAGACACCAGGGAAATCCAGCTGAAGTATATTTTTAACCACGCTAGCCTGCAGGCTATTTTTAAAAAAAGAGAAATGGATTAAACATTCTTCCCCTTTCTGCTCTTCCGCTCAAAAAACATCTGGAAGATATACTACATCTATTCTGGTGCTCCCTCTTGGGGAAAAATTTCTTAATTTTCACCTATTGCAATGGGAAAACTAAGCTGGACCCTCAGTGCCTCATGTGCATTTGCTCACGGGCTGGTGTCTTCCCCACAGGAACAGCAGCAGTGGGGCGGGTGCCGTGCCAAGTGCCGCCTTAGGGGACTTACTTAAGTTCCACTAATCAAGGTTGTGATGTCCCTTTAGTGGGAGACACTAATCATGTTTAATCACTAGTTCCTCAGAGGCCTCTCCCACCACCATCCTTGCTTCTTCCCCAGGCTTCATATCTGGAACCCTGACTCTGCAAGCACAGGAGAAATTCACCTTCCATCATATCCATATATTTTATCCTATGTTCCTGGTTTCTGGGCATCCAATCCAAACTGGACCTGTGTTACAAAGCATAGTGGCCACATGTGACCCAGACAAATTGATTTTTCTGTCTTCATTGATGTTGAGGGAGATAAATTGCAATGATTACTAATTTATGTGATAGATAACAGCTTTTATTGTCTTTGATATGCTGGAGATTCCAAGATTTGACTGTGCCAGATCCTAGCAATAATGGGGGATCTGTTCATACTGAGGACATAGACAAAAAGCCACAAGAGAAGATTCATGGTCTATGTGTCCTCAAAAAAGAGTGGTCAAGGCAATGCCTAAGGCGCACAACAAATCACGTTAGAGGGGAACTTGATTCCTCTCTTCTCCAATGCTCCCTAATTCTGACCACACTCAGGGAGGCTTTGGGTGTAAGAATACCAGGGCTGAGAAAGCTATTGAGCAAGTGTTTTAAACTACTTTTTCTTCTTATCTATTTTTCCCACTGTTTAACTATTGCAGCCACCTCTCCAACTCCAGTTTTCATGAAGTGATCAAGCAAATTAGATCTTGAACTGTTTTTCTGGAATTCGGGGAACTGGAAAATCAAATGAAAGTGGACAGACATATTACTCTGGTCACTGGCTTCCAGATCAGAGGGCTGAAATTGGCTAGAATGTTATGCAACACTCTTCCCCATTCTTGGGCTGGCAAACAAATAAGGCTGAGTCAGACAAGTGCTCCCACATGTCCACTCTAGGAGAAATTCTAGAATTGATCATGAAAATTAGGGAAGAAAGAATATTTTTACACAGTAAAAACTCATTTATGTCTTGAATGCGGGTTTCTCAGTTTCTCGGTAAGCTGCATATTACATGAAGAGATGCACTGTTTAGCATTTAGATAACACGTGGACAGGGCCTTCGTGCTTTGCAAGCGCTCTGCAAACCTACACCCCCTGAGCATGTTCTGCATTTTGGAAACAGACAGGCCTTCAGAAGGCACAGACAGCAAGGAAGTGACATGCTCCATGCAGCTGTACGTAGCATGCTTAGAGGTTCAGTGTAAGCCACAGGGACACAGGATTGATTTCAAGTAATCTGATTCTCAGGTCACAGGCCGTTGTCCAACTACAGCATAGAAAAATAGTATATTGATTCTCTAAGTCGAAGAAAGTAATGTCAATGTAGAATTAAATAGATAGGCACATATTTGTAACATCTCCGAAGATGGAAATCGTGTATTTTTTTGGTGTAGATATAGCAGATGTACATGTGGTCTGTTTCCCATCTGCTCCTCCTGATTCTTAACCACTATCAGTGAAACACATATAATATTGCTAAATTATACCTTGAGAAACTACTGTGTTTTATAAATAACTCACTTGTGTAGCAATACATGTGGGGGATATGTTCCAAGACCCCCAGTGGATGCCTGAAACTGCGCATAGTACCAAACCCTATATATACTGGGGTTTTTTTTTCTAATCACATATACTTATGGTGAAGTGTACTTTATAAATTAGGCACAGTAATAGAGTAACAATAATAACTAATAATAAAATAGAATAATTATAACAATATGCCATAATAAAAGTTATATGAATGTGGTCTCTCAAAAATATCTTACTGCAGTGTACAAACCCTTCTAATGATGTGAGATTATATAATGCCTACATGGTGAAATGAAGTGAGGTAAAGGAGACATTGTTAAGTAAAATAAGGGTTACTTGAACATTGTGATACCTCAAGAGTCAATCTGATAACTGAAACAGCTATACGTGACTAACTCACAGGGAGCGTATACATCATGGATGCACTGGACAAAGGAATGATTAACACACCGGGCAGGACCAAGGGAGATTTCATCAGAATGGCATGCAATTTACAACTTATGAATTGTTTATTTCTGGAATTTTCCATTTAAAATTTTCAGACCCCAGTTGACTATGGGTAACTGAAGCCATGGAAAGCAAACCTATGGATAAGTGGGGACTACTGTATTGTCAAATCAAGCCATTGTGTCCTTTATTAGCTATCACACAACTTTCAAGGCAGAGCTCAAATCCTGTCTTGATCACATCCTAATAATGTGACTTGGGGCAAATTACCTCATCTCTCTTTGATCCTGGTTTTTCATCTCTAAATTGGGAAAAAATGAGATGCCTCAAAAAATTAAAGTGAGAAATAAATCAGGTAACATGTATAGCACTAAGAATCATATTCAGCAAACAGGCAGTTCTATATACCTGCTTGCTGTTATCATTATTATTTAATAGGTAAAGACACAGAGTTGTTCCAAAGTCCATTTCGATTCTTAAATGTTTACCTCTGTTGGAGAGAGTCAATGTGGTCTGGTCATGATCACACAGCCCGTCAGTGATAACAAACTGCACTCCAGATGATATAACTGTTTACAGAGACACTTCTTAGGAATTACTTTTTAAAAGTTCCCAAAATAATAAATAAATTTTCAAGATGACAGGACAGAAAGTTAATAATCAAAAAATTATTTGTATATCTATATACTTAGCAATTGATAACTGGAATAAAGTAATTTTAATGGCATTAACAATAACATCAAAAAGTGAAATGTTTTATAATACATATAACAAAAATGTACAAGTACTGCCATAAAAGATTTCCTTAGAAAAATTAAGAGGAACTTAAATAAATGAAGAGCTATGCCATTTCATGGATTGGAGAACTCATTATTTCAATGATTTCCATTCTCCACCAAATTAATCTATACATTCAAAACATTTCTAATCAAATTCCCACCAGAGATTTTTACAGAAATGGAGAGACTTCATCTAAAATTTATAGAGAAACAAAAAGATTCTGGAATAGCCCAAACACATTTGAAAATAAAAAACAAAGGTAAAGGACCTCCTCTGACTGATTTTTTTTTAATTAAATCTTTATTGTTCAGATTATTACAGTTGTTCCTCTTTTTACCCCCCCCATAGCTTCCCTCCACTCAGTTCTCACCCCACCTTCTGCCCGTACCCGCCCCCCCACTGTCTTCATCCATAGGTGTACGATTTTTGTCGTCTCTTCCCACATCCCCACACCCCTTTCCTCCCCCGAGAAGTAAGTCCACTCCCTTTCTATGCCCCTGATTCTATTATGTTCACCAGTTTATTCTGTTCATTCGATTATTTATTCACTTGATTTTTAGATTCACTTGTTGATTGATGTGTATTTGTTGTTCATAATTTGTATATTTACCTTTTTCATCTTCTTCCTCTTCTTAAAGGATACCTTTCAGCATTTCATATAATACTGGTTTGGTGGTGATGAACTCCTTTAGCTTTTTCTTATCTGTGAAGCTCTTTATCTGACCTTCAATTCTGAATAATAGCTTTGCTGGGTAAAGTAGTCTTGGTTGTAGGTTCTTGCTATTCATCACTTTGAATATTTCTTGCCACTCCCTTCTAGCCTGCATAGTTTCTGTTGAGAAATCAGCTGACAGTCATATGGGTACTCCCTTGTAGGTAACTGACTGTTTTTCTCTTGCTGCTTTTAAGATTCTCTCTTTGTCTTTTGCTCTTGGCATTTTAATTATGTATGGCATTTTAATTATGTCTTGGTGTGGTCCTCTTTGGATTCCTTTTGTGTGGGGTTCTCTGCACTTCCTGGACTTGTAAGTCTATTTCTTTCACCAGGTAGGGAAAGTTTTTTGTCATTATTTCTTCAAATAGGTTTTCAATATCTTGCTCTCTCTCTTCTTCTAGCACCCCTATAATTCGGATGTTGGTATGCTTGAAGTTGTCCTAGAGGCTCCTTACACTATCTTCATATTTTTGGATAATTTTTTCTTTTTGGGTTTTTCCAGTTGGGTGTTCTTTGCTTCTTCGTATTTCAAATCTTTGACTTGATTCTTGCAATCCTCTAGTCTGCTGTTGGATCTCTGTATAATATTCTTTATTTCAGTCAGTGTATGCTTAATTTCTAGTTGGTCCTTTTTCATAACCTCGAGGGTCTCACTAGATTTCTTGAGGGCCTCACTACATTTATCGGCGGTTCCTAGAAAATTCTTGAAAAATCTTATAACCATGGTTTTGAACTCTATATACAGTGGTTTGCTTTTCTCCATTTCTGTCATTTGTGACCTGTTTCTTTGTCTCATCATTTTTTATGCTTCCCTGTGTTGACAGAGTGGCTTTGTGTGCTACGTGTCCTATAGGGCCCAGTGGCTCAGCCTCCCCAATTACCTGAGGTGGATACTCTTAGTGCACCCCTTTGTGGGCTTTGTTCAGTCTTGTTGTAGTTAAGCCTTGATTGTTGTAGGTATCACCGGGAGTAATTGACCTCCAGGCCAATTGGCTGTGAGAATCAGCTGTGTCTATGGTGGGAGAACTTCTGTGCTGGAGACACCCTTAGGGGCAAGACTTGCTTCAGTGGGGCTTTAGTGCTCACTGAGTCTGCCCCCTGAGTGTGTCCCTTATGGATCTGAGGAGTTATAATCTGGATGGACCCACTCTGACCACTGGGTACACTGGCTCTTGGATCTCTAAGTAGGTGCTAATTTAGCCTCTGCCTGAGTCTACCTAGCAGGAGCTATGGAGAGATCTGCAGATTCCTCTTCTTTGTTTGGGGTTTGGAGGTGCCCAGATGAGGCCCAGCTGTGAGTCAATGAAAGCTTCTGTGGGGCCTTGTGCCTTCTTTTGGATGTTCTGGGTCTCTCTGACCCAGCTTCAGTTTGTTAGGTAATATTAGATTGCAAAGGGCCAAGCCATTCATATGCAAAAGCCTCTGCACACAGCTTGGGTGGGGCGGGGTCTCAGGGAACCAACAGGGTGGAGCAAACAGCTATGGGTGATCCTCAGCCCTGCCTTAAGAGGCCCCGGGTCTTAGTGTCCCGGTAATCGCTGCAAGCACCTCTGAGAGAAAGCCGCCCTCGAGTTCAGACCGATGCCAGACAGTCCAGTTTCTCCCCGTATGAATCTGGGTCCCCAGAGACTCACTCAGATCTGGAGTTCAGAGCAGTCGGGAGCTTGTGTCTCCCTCCCAATTAAAAAAGACAACCGAGTCCTCAACTGCCAGCCCTTTCCATGTGCACCTCCGTACCTCTGCACTTTACTTCCGCAGCTCCTCTGAGTCTCAGTGTGCTGTTCTCTTTCCTTCTAGTTGTAGAATTTCCACTCAGCCAGCCTTCCTGTGGTTCTGAGTGATGTCCATTTTGTCTCTTAGTTGTATTTTTGAAGTGGTTGTGGGAGGCAGCAATTTCCGGTGTTTACCTATGTCGCCATCTTGGTTTCTCTCCTCTGATTTTAGGACTTACTATAAAGATATAATAATCAAGGCAGTGTAACACTGATATAAAGGTAGAAATGAAGAATAAATGGATGATGAAACAAAAAATGTAGAGCTTATTGATTTCTGATAAAAAGTACTGAATTAATTTAATGAGAAAAGATTATATTTTCAATAAGTTGTGCTAGTACAACTGTATAATCACATGGAAAAAACCTCTTACCTCACATTATAAATAAAAAACCCTAAGACTAAATATAAAATCTAAAGTTATTAAACTTCAAAAAGCAAACATAGGAGAAAATCTTTGTTCTGACTCAATCTGACTTAATCATAGGCAAAGATCCCATGTGTAGAATCTGAGAATAAACCATAAAATTTAAAAATTGATAAGTTGGATTTCATAAAAACTTAAAACCTTTGCATTATCAAGAAATGAAACCACAAGCACAGATTGGGAGAAAATATTTATAATATAGATCTGACTTTTAGAAAAGGCAAGAGATTTGATCTAATACTTCAGACCAAGAAGACACAGGAGTTGCAAGGAGCACATAAAGCTGCATACCATCAGTCATTAGACAAACCCAATGGGATACCAATCACCTATATCTATCAAATGAACAAACAATAAAAACCTGAGGATACAAGTGCAGATGGGAGAGGGTGGGCAGCTGAACCTCTCCCACATTTGGACGCAAATGGTATAGCCACTTTGGAAAACAGTCCAGGAGTTTCTTATAAAACTAAGCATATTACTTATCATATTAAGTTAAACATATACTTACTCAAATGTAACCCCAAACTAGAAACTACCCATACATCCATCAACTTGTAAATGCACAAATTGTGATATATGTCTATATAATGGGATACTACTCATTGATTGAAATAAATAACAAACTACTGATAACATGGACGGGCCTCAATATATTTAAATAAGTGAAAAAAAGCCACACAGGAAAGACCACAACCAATGAATCATTCATTTATATGAAACTCTTGCTGAAGGTGAATTAATCTAAAATGACAGGAAGCAGGTGGCTGGCTGCTGGAAACCAGGTGGGGCGGAGTATGGAAGAACCAAGGGGCACAGGGCTCCTAGAGAGAGTGGAAATGTTCTAGATCATGGTGGGACTGGGATCCTACAATAGATGCATTTTACTTCAATAAAACTACATCTCAGTAAAATTTATTTTAAAATTGAGGGACAGGTTTGAGAGCTCTCAGCTGTAGAGAATTCCCATTTCTGGGGCAGGCACTCCCTTGGGTGTTTTCCGTATCTGAAATCACCATTGCTTGCACAAGACAAATCAGTAGGATTATCATCATTGTCCCAGAGAGAAGAAAACAGGTCCAGCTTGCCCAGAGACTGTTCAGGCCACTGGGCCTGCCCAGGACACAGCAGAACGGATATTTTAATTTGCTGGATTCTGACCCCAAAGCTCCACAGAGCTAAGCAGGGGTGATTATCTGCTAGTGTTTGCAAAAGCCTAAGTAGAAGCCCAGGTGGTACGTTACCTGAGCATCTGATGTAACCCCTAGGTTTCAGTAAGGGTCTTAGTGTGTGTTCATGTGTGTGTGTTTGTAAATGTACTTAGCACATATATAGTACATAAATATATATGCTATTTCATTGAGTCAGGCCAATCCATATTCTGACCATTCAATTTGCTCGGTGGATTTTTCGGCTCTTCTTACTTTAAGGTGTATCTCTAGCTGCATAACCAGAACTGGTCCTGGTTCAGGAGGACAAACCATACCTGAAGCTTAGATATAAATCTTAGGACTTAAACACTCCTTAGTAATATAGTATAACCCTGTCATTTTGCATTTTTTGAAAGCATATCTGCATGACAAATTGCCTTCCACAGTCCTGCATTAAGTTCATCTCAGCAATTCGGACCATAAAAAAGTTAAGAGTAATCCAGCAGTGACCTTGATAGTTATTCCAAAACTGCTAATGAAACCCATAATCTAGCCCTGGCCAGTGTGGCTTAGTTGGCTGAATATCATCCCATGCACCTAAAGGTTGCTGGTTTGATTCTCAGATTGTGGGTCTAATCATCAGTCGGGGGTATACAGAGGCAGCCGATGTTTCTCTCTCTTTTCCTCTCCCTTCTCTCTCTAAAATCAACATAAACCTATTTTTAAAAATAACATATATAATCTAGATGATTGGCATGTAATTCTTGTCAAAGTTATATTTTTTACTTTTTAATGGAAACTTCCAGAAATATACAAGACGTCAACATATAGTATAATGAACCCCCACACCTTTACCCAAATACATCACTACTCAAAATATAGCCACACTTTGCTTAATCTTCCCCCTTTTTTTCTTTTTTATTCTGGTGCATTTTTAAGCAAATCACGGACATCATTAAATAATTCCTACATACTTTAGTTTGTGCCTCTTAAACGAGCATTTTTTAATATAAACAGAATGCTATTTTTATGCCCAATAAAAAATAACAATTCCTTAGTAAGATCTAACATAGAATCCATATTCCAACTTCAAGGATGGTCTCAAAAAATATTTTTAAGTTTTTTTGTTTTTTTTTGTTTTTCAAACTAAGGTCCAATAAAGCCCTCCCTTTGACTGGTTGATGTGGTTTGTTTCTTTCACTTAGGCCAGTGCCCTTCCTCTCCCCTTCCTTCTTTTCATGGCATGGACATGCTGGAAAAACCAGGTGAGCTGTCATGGAAAAGCCCTGCTTATTCCATTTGACTACCTGTTTACTTGTGGTGGATTTTATTGCCCCTTCTCCCCAGTACTCCCAGAATCTGTAAGTCATGCGAAGGACTTAGATTCACGTTCACTGTCTTGTCCAGCGTATTTTTTTTTTTTTTTAAAAAGGTTTTACTGACTTTTTAAAGAGAGGGAAAGGGAGAGAGATAAAGGGATAGAAACATTGATGAGAGAGAAACATCAATTGCCTGCCTTGTGCACACTCCCTTCTGGGGATCAAGCTTGCAACCTGGGCATGCTCCCTGACCGGAAATCGAACCAGTGACTTTCTGGTTCATGGGTCGACGCTCAACCACTTAGCCACACTGGTTGGACTATCCAGAATATTTTATGCTGGGTGCTGGGTACTGGGTCCTGGGTGCTAGGTGCTTTGTACTGACCTCATCAAGAGCTCTTAGGGCCTGATTGTCCCTAATCTGTCATTTAAATACTGAATTAGAACAGTGGTTCTCAACCTTGGCTGCACATTAGAATCGCCTGGGAATCTTTTTAAAATCCCGATTTCTGGGCCTCATCCTCCGGAAATTCTGTTTCTTTGTTACTAATGTTGTGGCCTCACCCCATAACAAAGAAACAGAATTTCGGGAGGATGAGGCCCAGAAATCAGGATTTTAAAAAGGTTCCCAGGCGATTCTAACGTGCAGCCCAGGCTGAGAACCACTGAGTGAGCACAATGTTCTTCCTCAGAGTGAGGAGCTGGACTTCTGAGAGTTTAGTTCTTACAGTGTCTCCTCTTTGCTCTCAGCAGGGCTGCCAGTCCTGGGAGCCGAGAATTCCCCAAGATCCTGCGTCCTGTCCTTGGCCAAGATGCACTTTATATGCTGCCTTTCATGCTTTTTAACTGAGCTGTCCCCTTGGGAGGGCACTCACTCTAATGAGCAGGCGAAAAGACAAGGTGGATAATCATCATTTCTAATTGGATATAGATCCAGCAGACTGATTCGTTATTTCTAATATGGCTGTCAATGTTCTGCATGACTCCTATTAGACTAATATCCTAAATGCCTGTACTGCTGCAACTGTCAGATTAACTTAGTCCCAAATTGGCAGCCTCAGCCTTCTCCCCAGAACATCATCTGGGAGGTTTGTAAGTACATGCATAGATACCACTGCCCATCCTTTCCTCTGTTAGTACATCCCTTGCCAAGTCCTCCTCCT
This sequence comes from Myotis nattereri, assembly GCF_964212035.1. NCBI lineage: Eukaryota > Metazoa > Chordata > Mammalia > Chiroptera > Vespertilionidae > Myotis > Myotis nattereri. The sequence continues at coordinate 152,864,818 of NC_138075.1, forward strand.
ACCCACACTGTGAATGTGCAACAGAGGAAATTCCTCCGTCTCTCTGATTGCTGTAAGCCCCATGCTTTCAGAATAGTCTCATGCCTGCTACCGGGAAGAAGACAATGCTCTGTCCTAATCATTCAGACTAAAATGTTAAGTAATAACTATGCTGTTTCCTTAATAGGAAAATAGAGAAGGTACAAATTAAAGATATTAAGTAGCTGACCTTCAGTCATCTGTAAAAAAATACATTATTGGATGTGGGCTTTGAGGGAGGACTGTCCATCACTATCCAATGGCTATGTCCCCTCCTCCTTTACTCATAAAGCATGGTTTATTGGGGTGACAAAGCACTCAACTCTAAGACTACATTTCCCACCTTTCTAGGGGTGGTGTTAGCCATAGTTTCTCTTTTGTCTACGATAGTACCTTTTCCAGTTTGATGAGCTGTCATAATTATCAATAATATCCTCCTCTTTTTCAAAAGTGTCCCAATTCAAAGTATACAGTCACCCTAAGTAGCAGTGACTCCAAGAGATGTAAGAGAAAGTCATTTGGGGGCAGCTTCTGGAAATCTCATTAAAGGTGTCCCATTCAACTGGGATGGGCACTTTTGTATATGCCCTACCCCCTTCCTCCTACATCCTGTAGGAATGTAGAAGAGCGCCGATGCTCTAGCAGCCTTTTCAGACCATGGAGTGGCCTTGAAGATTACTAATTCCATGTACTAAGTAGGGTTGAGTAGAAAGTGTGTTCTGATGGCCCTGGTGCTGCCAGTCAGCTTTGGGTTGGTTTTTCCTTAACTGCTACTCACCCATGCCTCCCTTCTCCTTTCATGAGTAGATCACAGTCAACTCTGTTGGCTTTCCGAAGTGCCCACTAGTCCAGTTTCAGCTACACTTCCTAGATTTCCCCTCCCTGTCTGTTTCTGATTAGGGCAGGCACCTGGGAGACTCCTGTGTGGGATCCAGAGGGAGGGAAGCAGTAGCCAGTTCAGAGCTCCCACACATTGATCCTGATTTAAAGGCTCAACTTCATGGCAGGGGGCAACCCCACCTTCCCCCGTTTCTCGTCTGTTCCTCTCACTCCTAGACCAAGTGTGTGTTCAGCTTCAGATGGAAGACTCCAGCTTTCTCAGAACACAGCTTTCACATCAGGCATAAGGACGGGCATGGGTTTCAGTCCTCCTTGTGGCTCCACCTCATCCTGTGGTTTCCAATATGATCTTCTCCACTTCCCCACTTATCTCTGTCTTTTCCACTTTTCCTCCACCTTCCCCGTTGACCTTCTTCTCTTCCACTTTCCCTTCATCTTTGCTTCCTGATGCCTGAGCTGTGTCCTCCAAGCCTCATTATCAGACGTGAACATGACACCCTTACAGAGACTGCTTAACCAGCTCCCACAAGGTGAAAGGTGGAAACCTTATAACAACTACATAAATCAGTAAATACTTCTGTACATATTTGCTTACATTTTATATCCTCATGGCCCTGCTTCTCTGATTGAACCCCAACTGAATCCCCTCCTATAAGGCCTCAGACCTCTCCTTCCTCACCCCATTGTTTTCTCTGTAACTTAATCAAATACAGTGGGAAAACATGGCCAACAGGTCAATGGCCTCCAATAATTCCTCTACCCCTTTGTGCAGCATGTTTTTCTCAGTAGTCAAGGCTAGAAAAGTGAAGACTGCACTTCAAAAGCTCCACCCAGAGATGTACACACGGCCTTGTTTCCCACAGATGTGCCCACAGGATATTCTGCAGGTGGGCGAGAAGCTGTGTTGTTCTGCAGCAAAGCCTGTGAAACAGGTGCCATGCTCAGGCTGAGGGTGTCAAGTGGCAGGCCAGGGTGTCTGAGCGCTAGTGTGGATTTCAGCAGAGATCCTGGAGCCCTGGGTTGGGGTCCCTCTACTCTTTGGTTATGGCTGACATGGCAGCTCTCCTGGCAGGCAGGTTCTGCGGGTGATACTCTAGTGATCATTCCTAGAAGCTCAGCCTAAAGTAGTGATGGCGAACGTTTTGAGCTCGGCGTGTCAGCATTTTGAAAAACCCTAACTTAACTCTGGTGCCGTCTCACATATAGAAATTTTTTTATATTTGCAACCATAGTAAAACAAAGACTTATATTTCTGATATTTATTTTATATATTTGAATGCCATTTAACAAAGAAAAATCAACCAAAAATATGAGTTTGCGTGTCACCTCTGACACACGTATCATAGGTTCGCCATCACTGGCCTAAAGCCCCCTCCTCCTCCGTCCTGCCAACTCTCCAGCAGGTCTTCTAATGCCTCACTGCTTCACTCCCTCTGCATACACCACACAGGGTATCATTTGCCACTTAGCCCTAACTAAAAGGGGTCCGTCTGAATTAAAAAGAAAAGTATTCAACCTACACATTGCTATTACTAGTTCTCAGAATGGGCTCTAATACATGATTTTTAGCTTTTCTTTCCTCATATGTAAAGTGAGAATAATAACATCTACCCTGGAAATGTGCTTATTTTCAAAACAAAATGCAGTCCTTAGAAAATAGTAGATGGACTAATGAGAGTCTATCTACTATCTAGTTCCCCTTTTCCCTCAGAGAAAACACTTTCTTTTTTTTTTTCATTTTTCTTTTTTTAAATATATTTTATTGATTTTTTACAGAGAGGAAGGGAGAGGGATAGAGAGTTAGAAACATCGATGAGAGAGAAACATCAATCAGCTGCCTCCTGCACACTCCCCAACTGGGGATGTGCCTGCAACCAAGGTACGTGCCCTTGACCGGAATCAAACCTAGGACCCTTCAGTCGGCAGGCCAACACTCTATCCACTGAGCCAAACAATTAGGGCAAGAGAAAACACTTTCTTTCCTCTTTTCCAGATTTCTTATATTTTTTTTCATCTTTTTATTTTGAAATTTTCAAACCTATGGAAAAACTGAAGGAATAACAGTGAAAACCCATCATTAGGTTCGGCAATAGCTAACATTTCCCACATGTGATTTCTCTCTCTTTATATGGATAAAACATCTCCTGCTGAGATATTCATTCCACCATGTAATAGCATTCTCTCACCTCACCAGAAGGTATTTCCACAATTTAACAGCGACACGGTGACGGTACCTAGTATATGGTTCATGTTCCAATTTCCCAATTATCCCAGTCTTGGCCTTGAAGGCTGTTTTCCCCTCCACCCAGTATCCACTCAGTCCACTGCGTCTCTTTAGTCTCCTTTAATGTAGACTAGACCTTGACTTTTATTTTCCTCCCTGAACAAGCCAGTTGTTTTGTAGGATGTCTCATGGAATGAACTTTTCTATTTTCTCATAACCAGATTCAGGTTAAATGTTTTGGGGAAGAATAGTCTATAGTGTTTTCTCCTCAGTTCCTCTACTCGGAGGAGGATGTCAGTTTGTCACACTCTTGGTAACATCAGAAATAGTGACGGGGCAGCTGTCCATTCCTGCATTCTAAGGGAACTTTGCTCTGTCATTTGCAAGTCAGGAGAGTGGTGACAGTTTCAGACCATGTTAATATTTTGTTTCACCCATGGTTTTAGCATCCATGATAATCATTGCCTGAATCATTATGACATCAGTAGCTACAAAATATTTTGCCAAGGTTCTTGATTCTACTTTAACTCAAACATCATTCCTCATTTGTACCCTGGCCTCTCTCTCTGACATCCTTAATCTCTCCCTTTCTTCTGACAAGTTCATTTTTGATGTTCTTGAATTCCCCAGGTCCACTTCCATACACAGCTAATGCCTGATGCATTCCTTCTTTTTCACCATAGGATTTCTTGTAAGAGTCACCTCTGTGCTGTACCTCCCTCCCCTCCCCTGCAGGTAGCATGTCCATCCTCCAGCAGCCTGTCTGTTGCCCCCTCCACACTCATGAAGTGCTTTGTGCTCTTGGAGTAAAGGAAATAAATAATTTTTTCCCTCTTACTTCTTGGTTTAAATTTTTTGTAATGAAAACACATTATTTTTATTGGTAAAAATATGTATATATAAAATATTATGTATATAAATTTCATTAAATATATAATATGTAAATATCAAGTAACCCATTCTTTCCTAACAGGTCTTTTTAACTTGTTATCTCTTCAAACTGCTTCCTTTTTTGAAACTTCTTTAGCAATTTTGGTCAACATTTTGGTGTGAGTGTCTCTCCATTTTCACTAATTACGAAGCTGCTGGACAAAGTTTCCCTCTACCTTTTTAAAATTGGGATTGTGTCCTTCTCATATCCCTTTACTTTTACATTTTGATAGTTGATGTTGATCTCCTTGTTCATTTGAGAACACGCATTTCTTTATCTGGCATCTGCCTTCAAAAGCCTCTATCTGGTCTCAGGGCCACAGTGACCAATAGGACAAACTATTCCACCCACTGTGACTTTGTTTTATTTTTTATTGTTTTGGTTTTCTGTTTGTGTGTATGTGTGTGTGTGTGTGTGTGTGTGTGTGTGTGTGTGTGTGTAACCTGGCTCTGTGTAAATGGGTGGATTCTTTCAAGCCTACAAAGTTTTTGTCCCTCTCTGTCATCCTGCACCTGGAGGTCTGCAGATCCAAGTTGCCTGCCTGGCCCTGTGTGCTGGGCGGGGCAGAGTAGCTGCCAGGCAGGCACTAGTACAGCCAGTGTGAAAGTGCTTTGCCAAAAACATGAGCCTGCATGAGAGAGACCTAACATGCTGGGGAGAAAAGCTTCCTAAAGGAAGTGGCAATTAGCTGAGGCCTGAGGTGTAAAGAAGGGAAAATGACCTTCATCAGGGAGCTGTGGTCCATGCCAGCTGGGACACTGGAGAGGGTGAGCGAGTCAGCATGCTAGAAACTTAGGGTTTGAGGAAGCCAGTGGTGGGAGATTCAGTTAGAGAGTGATGGAAAGCCTGTGATGGCTTTTACCAGGAAGACACATCATCAGATGATGTAGAGAAATAATTTTGGGAGAATGGCTACAGGGAGGGTAAGACTGGAGGCAGAGAGAAAACATATTCATCTGTTATAGAAGTCCAGGGGGAAAGAATGAGGCTTTGAACCAGATGGTACTGGGCATAGAGAGGTTGAGTTGGGTCCATGATGAATGGTAACCATTTGGGAACAGGAACACCTGGATGGTGAGTCCACCGAGACTTCGGACTTCAGTCTGCAGACAGGTGTCAAGTCTATTCAACTGACCCCAGCCTCTCTTGAGAGAGTCAAGCCTAAATTTCCAGAAGCATCCTAAAAACAACCTACCTGAAATTAAACTACAGCCCATGCAGCCCTGGTCCACTGCTCAGCATCCCAATTTGTGCCAATGTGACCAATATTATTTTGGTTCTCCAGGCTCGATGACAAGATGATGGCAGGATTAGTTAGACAAAAACAGCGGAGGATTTTGCCAGAACCAGGACAGTTGCACTGGCTGAGAGCACCTAGTTTTAGGCAGTTTGAGTGGTCATGACCTTGTCAAGGTGAGTGACTACAGTGGCTCCCACCTCCTTCTTTCATTCTTCCTCCCTTCCAACTTTACCATTCCCTCATGGACTGGGCTTGGGTATCTCATCTCTTAACAATTCAAAATCTCTCCTTTTCACCTCTCAGTTTAGTGGTTCATGTGTCATAGATTAAGTGCCTGGCTCTCTGCAGTAAGACCAGCACAGCCCTGAGTTGTCCAATCCATCTGTTGTACAAGTGCCCATTTGGAGGCCACTTTGATGTTGACAAAGTAATCCCCATTGGTAAGCCCAGCTAGATTCTGGTGGTGTCACTCAGAACTGCAAAGAGATGCCCTGGCCTCACAGAACATAAATCCAGGTGCTGTATGATTTCACATCGCATGTGCTTCCTTTACACCCTAACTATCAGCATTTCCATCACCATCTTGTTAATGTAACATTACAGCACTCTGCAGTAGACAGAACCTCCCAGAACACCCAGTGACCTAGAATAGGTCCCAGATATCTCACTCTGCTAGTCAAGTCCTCAAGCTCCCCCCTCCTCCCCCCGCCATGATATGAAGGCATGTGTGGGCCTATCTGAACACGTTGGCTTTTCCTAAGTGTCCTAAGTGAAATCCTTATGCCTATATCTTTGCTGAGGTCCTATACTCTGCCTGGGACAGACTCTGAGTCCAATCCTACTCCTGCCTCACAGGTCCATCAAATCCTTTCTTCCTGGTCTTCTGCCCTGCCTGAGTAAACGCCTCATCTGCCCCACCAAGTGGACTTGTCCCCAATCGAGCTTCTCCTACCCCGTGTCTGTCCGGTTCTTATGTATTATGGGGGACACAGAAATGTGCCCTCCTGGTGCCCTTCCAGGAAGGAGCAGGTCTGCAGGCAGCCCTTGCTGGCCATTCTGTCCCAAAGCAGGACATGTGGCAGTTTGACTCCTTGTCCCACTCATCCCTTCACAGGTGTTGAGACTTAACACTCACCCTGCACTCAGAATGCTGCTCAGTGTTGGCTTCCATGGAACCCAGCCCAGGACAATCAGGAATAGTTCATGTCCAGGGCAGGCACACAGAGCTGAACAGCTCCTCACCTGACATGTCACTCACTATATGTGCTCAATATATATTTCTGAATAACAAAGTTCTTCAACTAAAGTTCAAAATAGACACACCTTCTACTAAAGTCTATTCTGTAAGGAGTGTATTAGTGTTATGGACTACATGTTTGTATTCCCCTAAATCCCCATGTTCATGACACCTCATCCCCAATATGATGATGTAACGAGGTGGGCCTTTGGGAGATGATGAGGACATGAGGGTGGAGCCCTCATGACAAGATTAGAGCCATTATAAAAGAGACTCCAGAGAGCTCCCTTATCCATCCCCCACCAAGTGAGGACACAGGGAAAAGACACTGTCTGTGAACCAGGAAGCAAGCAGTCAATACTTGATCTTGGACTCCCAGTCTCCAGACAGTGAGAAATAAATGTCTGTTGTTTATAAGCCACCCAGTTTGTGGTGTTCTGTTATAGCTGCCCAAATGTACCAGGACAATAAGTAAATCTGAGTAATAATTTATGATTGGCTATTCAATGCCCTGTCTTACAGAGTCAGCTCTATTTCAGGGGTAACAAGTATGGAAGCATCATAAAATATCCTCAATTGCCCACCATATGTGCATACTATAGGAATAAATATGGAATGCCCTGTTTTTCACACCCAAAGTGAAATCTAAAATTTGTTATAAAGCCCTATGCTCCTGCTACAGCCACCCTTCTAGAATTGTTATCTGAGGTTAACTGGAAATGTGAGTACTTCGGGACTAAATTCTGGAAGCCATGGGGATTTATCTATAGGCAGAGTTCAGAAACCGCTTACTGGTTTCCATGAATGCATTACAGCGCTCAGGCTTTGAACACAGCTTTCAATTTGTTTGCCAAGAATTCTGAGTTAGCTCCCAAGTCTGTATCACTGTCATAATCAATGGCAACTTTGCTATTGCATGATCCAGCCCGTGTTAACATTTGAAAGCCATGATAATGCCAAGTACTTGGCTGTCTGGCAACCTAGGTGCTTTTTGACACGACAATATCCTGAACCAGAATTCTAATCGTCTGAATATAGTTCTCTATGAATGTCCCTGGAGACTGTGCACTGAAAGCTGCCACTCACTCCTGATGATCCCTGTCCCACACCGTCAAAATCACATCAAAATCACTTTGGATGCGGAAAGAGACTGTTTCAAAGGCACATTTCCATTCCCTGTCTTTACTTTAAAAGAAAAAACAAATATAGCAGCATCCCCAAAATTTTTTATGATAAACACAATGAATCTGGTCAGGTTATGTCACAAGCAGGCACCAGCAACTCCCCATGGAAATCTCAATGAAGGGCCTGGGGGTGGAGGAGGAGAGGCCGGATGCCACAGGCCTCCACGTACTGTTGTCATCCTGATTTATCTCCTCTAAACTTTAAATCAGGATGATCACTCTCGGGAGAAAAATAGCAAGATGGTTTCCACTTGTAACCTTTCCATAAGAAGGATCTTAACGTGCAGAAAGTTTTAGGAAAACTGTAATTAAGAAGGCCTGGCCTCGCAAAGGAGGAGACATAAAGAGCACCCTGTCAGTGTTAAAATGTCAAGCACGTTGGTTCTGCAGTCAAATGGGCTTTTGTCTCAGAAAGGCTGGGTGTATAATTAAGAGACTGGGTACCAGCTGAGGCCACTGCCTTTCGCAAGCTCACATCCCCACTGTTATTACCTCAAACATCTAAACAAAGTGAAGAGGGCTAATCACATTAGGAATAATAACAGTGATGGAGTTGAGGGGAGACCAGGAAGAAACAGACCAAGATAAATCGTGCCTTCCTCCCCTCCTCACAGTATCCCTCCTTTTCCTTCTTGTGGGCCTCAGGTTATAACTTAAGACTCAATACTTATCTGCTGAGAGGCCATGATCTGAGCATCGTGCTTGGAATTCTAACCTGCAACAGCTATTCTGCAGGTAGTGGTGTCAAGCACTGAAGCATCTCAATCTTTTCCACGTCTTTCTTTTGCAAAAGGAGCAAGGAAAAACAAAAGGAGAAGTGTACCTTACAGCATGAGGCACCTTCACAGGGACTGACTAAGCAGCCAGTGGTCACGCAGCAGGAGGGGCTGCAGACTTCCTCCAGGCTGGCAGGGCCAGGGCAGTCACACCAAAGACTTATCGATCCCTGCTGGCCTAGCTCATGAGCAAAGGGGTAATGGTCTGCATATTAACACCCAGCCCAAGACACTGTCGCAGACAGAGTGGACAGCAGCATCTGGGTCCAAGAATGCAGAGAGCAAGTGTTAGTTTCCAGTTTAGATGAAGAAAGCTACATGGAATGCAAAACAGTGCAGTCACTGATGAAGACAGTTTGGTAGTTTAATACTTAGACATACTATTACCAGCAACTGCATTCCTTGATATGTATCCAAAGGAGTTGAAAATTTATGTCCACACAAAAACCTGCACACTATGTTTATAGCCGCTTTATTCATAATTGCCAAATATTGGAAGCAACCAAGATGTCCTTCAGTAAATGAATGAATAAACTGCAGTCCACACAGACAATGGAATATTATTCAGTGCCAAAAAAGAAATGAGCTTTCAAGCCTTGAAAAGACATGGATGAAATGTATATGCATATTACTAAGTAAAAAAAAAAAGCCAACCTGAAAAGGCTACATACTGTATGATTCCAATTATAGGACATTCTGGAAAAGGGATAAGTAGGAGATAGTGAAAAGGTCAGTGATTGGTGGGGGTTGGACCGAGGCAGGAATGAATAGGCAGAGCACAGAGGTATTTTAGGAAAGTGAAATTACATGGCACTATAATGATGGATACAAGTCACTATCCATTTGTTTAGACATAGAATGTACAACACTCAGAGTGAACCCTAATGTAAACTATGAATTTGGGGTGATTCTGATGTCTCCATTTAGGTTCATCAATTGTAACAAAGGTACCACCTGATGGGTGATGTTAATAATAGGGGAGGTTGTGCATCTGTGGAAGCAGAGGATACATGGGAAATCGCTGTACTTTCCCCTCAATTTTGCTATGAATTTAAAATGGCTCTAAAAATAAAGTCTTTAAGAAAAAAAAAAAGCTACCTTGGACCCAATCATACTGAGCAAAGATTGGGGGCAAAGTTTCTGACACTTAATTCTACCAATTTACAAGAAACTAAAATACAAGACAATTATAGCCAAAATCTGTAAACAGGCTTAACAAGAATGTTCCAATATATTAGCGATTTTTAAAACTTTTTTGCATTCCTTTTTAGAAACACACCTTGCTGTATTAAAATTATATCTTGATTTCAAAGAGAACATCTTGTGCATCCTCCCACTTTATAAAGATATTTATTTACTCATAGCTCACTCACACAGTATGTTTTCCTGGAAAATATGGTTTGTATGCAGTCATTTCCAGCTTTAGTTGTAACCAGTAATGTTGATTCCACAATTATATGTTTCAACAGGTCTTTGACAACTTAAAGTAATTCACTAGGTCTGTACCAAATGTTTACCTTACAGACCCCAACTGCTCTCCCAAAGACATTAATTGGTATTCCTTTGGGATCTGTTCCTATGTATTCAGGAACAATGACTTTCCCTGCCGAAACCTGAGATATTCTTGGCATGAGGTCATCTGACAACAGAAGGCTGACATGATTTTAACGAGCTTTTCTTTGGACAACTGTTGGATTGCCATTTTGTATTTGTTTGTCACTGAAGACACAAGCAAATTCCTTGAGGAAAGTTTATGTAAATTCAAACCTTCTAGGTTACAATAAAGAATGCTGTAACATCACTCCTAGTAATTAATAATAAGGGATGACATCTCAGCAGGGTTAGGGTGATGGCATAGAACACCCTAATTTATTGCATTTTCCACTTATATGTGGTATGCAGCGCTTAGCTGCAGACTGAAATTGTTCGTCTATGCTGGAGCAGCTCTTAGTGGTGGCGCACTACTATGTGTGTGTCTTTGGTTGTATGCTGGGGTGAGTGGTGAATAAAGGAAAAATATCACTAAGCAAAAATCTAGAAAGAAAAAAAATAGAAACTAGAGATGCTATCTTCAGAGGAAGAAGTCACTCATACCTGCCTAGTGCCAGTTCAAGTACTTATGTAAGTATGGTTTCAAGGCTCCAGAATGTAGCAAACCATAATCTTAGGAATTGAGCCCAAAGCTGCATTGTTCACTAGAAGCCATAACAAACTTTTCATGCATCATCCAGGATTAAATTTCTGTGTTAATCTCTACCATGAATGATCTGAAGGCAAAGCTTGGGCTCAGGTGACATTTCCTGATTTCATTGTGTTCAACCTCCAACCACCTAACTCTAGGAAGTAGTTTACAAACTGTTTTTCCAGGGCTCTCTGGTGTCCCAAGGTGGTTCCTGGGATATTATTTGGAAGAAGGGGACAAGTGGGGTGGAAGGAAGAGTTGGTGGGGTCTTAGGCACCCCACTTCAATCAGCATTAACTCTTCCTCTGTGTAATTTATATAATTCTGGGTAAGATTTCTTTCTAAGAAAGAGAGTTTTACAGCTCTGAAAAACATCTGAAAACTGTTCTAATTTTAGCAAGTGTTTTCTTTAGATATACTGGGTTCCAATTCAGATTATTTTTAGGAAATATTTTGATGATCTGATAAATTGTATTTGGCTTCTTCGATTAAATCGATCATGCTGCTAGAGGTTAATAAAAGTGGCCAGCCTGACTTTATTTAAATAAAATTGTTACTATTTTCAGACATATATAGTAAATGGAACCAGTCTAAGCAAGAGATGGTGGTGATCTTAAGGAACTTGCTCATCCTGAAAACACTAACCCACAAAAGAGAAATTAGCAAAGATACAAACACATACAGCTTTTTTAAAACTGCATTTAAATACTAAATTAAACTGAAGTTTAAAATAAAAGCAGGTGATATAAAATGTATCCAATACATATAATGGGTATTATATTCACTCTGCTCCATATTATCTTAGAAGCTATTAGGAATGGTAGAAGAAAAAAATTAAGTACAGAAGCAGGGGTGAGAGGGAGAGTTAAGATAAAAAGAGAAAAGAGACAGAAAGATCAGAGAAGAAGATCAGAGAAGAATGGTATTCTCACTACTCTGCTGTCTCCTTGGGCAATAGCACGAGAGTAACTTATCATCAATACTGTGGACTTCTAACAGAGCCATTAATCACCATCGAACAAGCTCGCCAAGTCCTACCCTATAAACTTTGGGAGGTTCTGCTCTGAGTGGTGTGCCTGATGCAGCCCCATCGGTAGGAAAATTATATTCTCAGAAGCTGCTTGGATGAAGAATTCTGTCACCTCATACATCAGGTAATAATGGACTAAAGATGAATTTTCATACCTTGGGATAAGGAGATTCCTTATTCACATTTTAAGAAAAGAAAGAGCTTATCCCTATATAACTTTTCAATTATTTCTAAATGGGTCATCTATAGCATTGTGTGACAGAAAACAGTTTATTCTCTACATAGTCAAATATTTTACTAGCTTAATTTTTTAAAGTTATTTAGCACATCCCTTCATTGTAGGTTATAGATGAGTAAAATCAATTTAGCCTCAATCTCTGTTACTTCAAATTTTGAATTAATGAACTGAGGATTTTTCAACTTTTAAAATATGGGAAAGACCCATTATGGCTCAGATTTGCAAATCTGCCTACAGTATTTGTATGCTCAGAACTCTCTGTACTGTCCTCCTGTGGACTTTTCTTTTGGTAAACAGAGGTTGGTATATGGGTAAGTTTCATTTTCCTTTTTGTATTCATAGCTACTCTACCTGAAAATAAAATCAAGAATAATACACATAGGCTGAAAGTTAACTTTTCTATAATGCCTTGCATGGCTAAGACCACTGGAAATAATCATGTCTTCCAAAGCAAAGGGGAAAGAAAACTGAAAAACACAAGGCCCAATAAAGAAGGGGAACATTAAAAACTAAATAAGCAAAAAATATATAATTAAATATTATCAATTTTATGTTAAAGATGGGACTGTGATTTCAAGTATTTAAAATGTTTTTAAGTAAGATGCGGTTAAAGATAGAGATTGCCAAATGCCAGAAATGATCAAATATATAAAACCCATCCTTTTAAAGCCTCTAAGTTAGGATGAAAAATATTACACAGGGACATAGATGACAGAAACCCCTCATGCCCCTTCCATTTTCACCATTTTTTTTATTCACTAGAGGGCCAGTGCACGAATTTGTGCACCAGTGGGGTCCCTTGGCCTGGCCTGCATCCCCTGAGGGGTCCCAGATTGCAAGAGGGTGCAGACCAGGCTGAGGGACTCCACCAGTGCTGGCGAGGGATGTGGGAGGTTAGCCATCTGAGGAGGGACCACGGGAGGACTCCAAGGTGTGTCTGGCCTGTCTCACTCAGTTCCGAACAGCTGGGCCCCAGCAGCAAGCTAACCTACTGGCCGGAGAGTCTGCCCTCTGGTGGTCAGTGCACATCATAGCGACTGGTCTACCAGTCGACTGTCTACTCCCTGGTGGTCAGTGCATGTCATAGTGAGCGGTTGAGCGGCCTTAGCATATCATTAGCACATTACGCTTTGATTGGTTGAACGGATGACCGGACACTCAGCATATTAGGCTTTTATTATATAGGATTAGTTGTGTACAATTCTTTCCAAAGGAATATAAGAGGTTAGTTCTCTGTCAAGGTAGTAGTTTTCATAACTAAAAGGTGATTGGGATTAGTGGAGTTCAAATTCTGAGGGAGTTACTACCATGATGAGTGTCACTTATGCCTCTCTGTTGTATACTAGTCAAGGTTAACTATCCAGATATGAGGTCAGACTTGCAATAGCTGTGTTTGGTGACATTTGTTGCTTTTGCCTTTTTTGCATTCATCTGCCCTTCTCTAGCACTTAGAACTGCTCCTTCTTAACTTTCATTCCACGTGCTTTGGAAGGAATTCATTCCAACTCATTTCCAGGAATAGCCATTTGACTCAGCCCTCATTCTCTTGAGCAAATGACCCAATCCAATGCAATTCAACTAAATCCCAGGACCTTTACTGTAACTCTTGGGGGTGGGCTCTCTCCTGAGGCTGCCAAAGGTCTGTCTGAACCACCATCATTTTACTACTTGAAGGTAGCCTGCCCGAGGCATGGTACATCTGAATGACTTGTTCACAGTCATGTGGAGGAACTGAGCCAGGCTTTGAGAGGGAGCAGCCTGGCTCTGGAGGCTATGTGAGCTCATCCCTGATCATACACTCTCTCTTCACCTCTTCACCCCTCTTCATGATACATTACATCAGGGGCTACAATAACAGATCCTGGCTCTCCTCATTTGTCACTTAGTCTATTTGTCAGATTCCAATGGGAGTTAATTTCCTACAAGATCTCATTGTGTTGAAATCCATCCACTGGTGGTCTCATTTCCCCCACAGTGTAGGATCTACTGTAGGACAAAGTTCCAGTCCTTTACAATGTACAGAAAGCCTCCTCTGTGACCTGTCCCTGCTTCCCTCCCTGGCCACATGCCCAGAGTCTTCTAAATTGGTATCATTCTGTGAATGTGAATCCTCGGTGCTCCCTCCCAGGGGTGGGCAAACTTTTTGACTCGAGGGCCACAATGGGTTCTTAAACTGGACTCAGAAGAAGGAGCTGCGGCCGTGTTTCCCGACGTTGCCATGTTAACACTGTTGCTGGTGAAGGAGCGGAGGGGAGAGCAAGAGAACCCTCTGCTCTTTCGGCTCCGCGGGCCGGATAGAACAGCCGAACCGGCCGGATCCGGCCCGCGGGCCGTAGTTTGCCCACAGCTGGCTACAATGACCTTCTCTTCCTTCCTTTTTAGGTAAGGTGCTGCGCCTTCCCTGACCAATTTCATCAGGACTCAGGGTGCAGCAATGACACTGTCTTTACTGTTCCCACACACCCCCTGCCTCACCTCTCTCCGTACGGTGTTCACTGCACCATGTCATTCTTATTTGTTTACATGTTACCCATCCACTTTCCCCTGGTACGCAGAGTTTTCCTGGAGAGAAAAGGCTGTGTGTAGGTTATTTTTCAATGCCTAGTTTCTAAATTCAACCTGGAATATACTTGACAACCAATATTTGCTGAATGGATAGTCACTTAAGTATTATGGTCTAGGTCAAATGCTTCTGTTTGTAGCTAACTAAAGCAAAGCCCACTGGATTTCAATTTTGTTGACATCTTCCTACTAGCCAGGAGTGAGAATAGGACCCCAAATGGAACATAGATCACTCCTTCTTGACATGCAGTTAACATGTCACTAGTTAAACGTAAATAGAACTCTACTGAAGAATTTGCACATCTAAAGAAATGAAAATAGTTGCTCAGTTGTTCTAAAAATATTCTGTTTCCTTTATTAATGTTGCCTTTGGGATATATTTATTCTGTTACTTATCTCATGATTAATTCAATTTCTGGAAAAATACAAATATACTACAGCTTTACAACATCATAACAGAAATAATAATATTGAGTCAGAGGGTCACATTTATGTATAGAAAACGAAAATCTGTACCTATGGCATATAATTGATGAATCTCCCTGGTGCAGTGATTTTTTTTTTTTTTTTTTTTTTTTTTTTGCTAATGATAGTCATTTATAGCTAGGCAGTTCTTCAGAGTTTTCAAAGTATTTGCACATATTGTTTTATTTGATTCTCATAGAAATTACATGAGGTTACTGAGCAGGAGGGGGGTTTCTTCCACTTTACCTCTAGAGAAGCTAGGATTTAAAGGGATTATAGGTGATGGAGTAAGGCTAATATCGAATTTTCCGGCTGCAGTGCATTTTCGTTTCCTCTATCTAATGCTGCTTTTAATCATATGCAAGAATTGCAAAACAGATGATAAAATTACCCTTGCTTTAGAAATATTTTAAGCTCTTAAAGATAACATGTATATACAAAAAATATGTATGTTTAGGGTGATCAAAAAATAAATAGATACCACATAATGGATGTGAAACAAAGTCACTCCCTTATTCAGAAAATAGACACCTAAAATTAGTTTTATTTAAATAAAATCACTGTCATTTAAAGAGGAATTAAAAAGTTGGTCAACAATACATTCATTCATTCATTCATCAAAAATTGTCAAGCAATGAACAAGGGCACCTCAAAGGTGGTTTAAATGTGTCAGTATCCGCCTATTACCAAAGTACAGCAATATGATGTGAGCAGTCTATAAGGGAAAATAAAAATAAAGAGGCCATAAAATTTGCAAACAAGGACAGGCTTGTTTCCTACACCTGATTTAAATGAATTCTAAGGAAAGTTAATACCTTTTAGGCAGAAGATAAAGCAGGATGTAGAATAAGGTGAATTGCTGGGTGCCAACTTCCTTCTTTGCCTATTTGTATCATCTTTTGCCTAAATATCTCTCCCACTGGACCCTGAACTATTGGGACAGCACAGCAAATGTACCTATATACAGAAAGGCACATAATGTGAGTTAGCTAAATGACATACCTTACGATTTCAATGAATTGTATCATAGAAATCTTAAGCTGATATGTCAGAAGAAAAAGAAAATAACACTTGTGGAGTGCAAACTGCACATTAAGGGCTACCCAAAATGCTTTATATGTGCTGCTTCATTGGTTTTTTTTTGTTTGTTTGTTTGTTTGTTTGTTTTTTATTAAACAACTCCATGAGGCTAGGGTGAATGATCAGGTATGAATATAGCTCAGAGCTCACCTGCCCTGTTATCCTATTCTACCATGGAGAGCTGTAAAGTAACTCACTCAGAGTATATAGCACACTGTGACAGTCACTATCAGAACTCAAAGCTCCTAATTCCAGCTCCCATGATAGAGCACACATGCGTCCATGTGGTTCTTCTAGAGAGACCACAAAGACAAGTGCTCATGCTCCCAAAAGACTGTGGGGGCTGTAGTGTTGCCCTGTGCAGATAGATGCTATATATGGTTTCACTAGAGCAGAAAAAAAGTGGTGGCAAGACAATAGAGTCAACTTGGTATGTAACCATCTGATGACCAAAGATGAAAATGTTCAGGGTTTAATAGCAATACTCTCTTTTCTTCCAAACTCTGGTATTTTGATAATTATAAAATAAACAGGCAATTTTGTAGGATGGTTTTCTAGACAACTGGAACAGCAGCCTCAAAGCTCTCCACTATTAAATCCCAAATTAATCGATGAAACACTTCGACATTTTACTGCTCTGGACAGACCCAGCCAAATGGATGGGTGAAGTCAACTCACTCTAGCTAATGCTCACTCCCCTTTTTCTCAAAGTTAGATTTTTGGTCCGAGTAGCCTGTGTATTCAGGACACTGGGGTAATGTTCTACATAATTAATAAAGCTTATTTTCAGTTTAGAAGACAGCAAATAAATGAGGGGCATAGAAATAAAAGGTGGCCAACTCTTAGTCATGCAGCCTACCAATGGAGGAAGATTGAAGCTGCTTTGAATGTCTCAGTGAGGCCAGAATATTCTGTACAGAGATCTCAGTGCTTTCTTAAAACTGAAGATAAATATTCACAAGGGGCAAGGGTGATGAGAAATGCCACAGCAACCTTTGTCTTCAAGAGAGTTGCAAAACAAGCCAGAGACCAATAATTCTCTCAAATGGTGCAGAGAAGGGCTTGTCTCACTTTAAAAGCAGCTTCCTGAGCAACAAAAATTTTAGCTTCAAGGAGACCCTGATTATCAGAATATTTTCTGATGTCCACAGGTGATGGAACCTATAGACTATGATGAAGACAGGCTTAAGTAGATACATCTCTCAAGAGGTCATTATTATCTCAAACCACTAAATTTACTTTTTATAATGTCCATCCTAAAATAATTGAGTACATGTAGCTTACCTTCTGCAATGGCAAATTTGAGTGACCCGAAATCTAATGGTCTTGGTGACCTCTAGCGCATATTTAAGAAATTCATCACATTTCTCAGATTCTTATTGTATTATTAAAGTCATAATGACTATAGAAATGTTTCTGTGACTTTAACTAGATGGATAAGGAATCAAGTCTTTTCCTTTAATAATATGTTCCAACATACCAGGCTTATTGAAATATAAAATGCATTAACTATGAAGAATGGTGGCTTTACACATTCTCTCATTTAATCAAATGGTATTTAACATTCCATGTGGGTCCCCTATAGAGTTGTAATGATTCTGATGATTTCCAGTTGATAGGGACTCGTGGGGACAAATTCAGAGGCCTAAAATCCCCTAACGTTGTTGCTTACAAGATTTGCCTCCAGCTCACTGGGAATTTATACCTCATTTCTAGGAATCACTGCACTTGCCTTCTACACAACAGGTGACTATACCTGCTTCGTGCTTGGGGCTATGGTGCAGTACACCTATATGGTATCTCCTCTTCCATATGCGGTGTCTTGCTGTCCTGCCTGCTTTATCCATCCTGCCTGACAAATGCAGTCCCTCAGAAGACAGCTGAGAATGGCCACTCATCCCCTGGCCCACTTACTTTAATGATTCTGGAGTGCTCACTGGCAAGATGACTCTTACTTCTATAAAATAGGCACACTCTATCTAGATGCAGAATAGGTTGGCAGATTGGTTCCTGATGGTGGACATGCTGGCTTTGGGTCAAATACCATCACCCAAACTCATTAATATTGTACCCCATGGTCACTGAAGCCTCGTATATCAGAAACATCAATCAGGAAATATCAGGTTGATAGATTTCTTAGAGCAATGACATCCTTACCTACCTATATACAGAGCACAGAAAATGAAAAGGGGCAGCTTCCAGGATAAGAGGCCAACTTGACCCATTGGTTGGCTTTGTTTTTTAAAGAGGACAGATTAGGTATTATTGCATTCTGAATTCTTTCTTAGTTTATTCTTCCTTCCCCTTTTGCTTTCCTTTTCACAAATGGACACATGGAAAAGATTGGCCTGGAGTCTGAGAAGTTCCTTAAAAACTGAGCTAGCCTGAAATATTATACATCCAGGCTATGCACACCAGCTAATCTCCAGGACTTACTGTTGAGTTTGCTTTAAAACTTCCTCTAAGAATATGGCAGCACTTCTGGACTTTAGGCTAATGTGGTAGCACTTCTGGACTTTAGACTAATATGGTAGCACTTCTGGACTTTAGACTAATGATTCCCAAATGTACTTGCTATTCAAAATTCCTGGAGAACTTTAAAAAATATATAAATTAGTGAGTGTTGATGCCAGACATTCCAACTCATTCGAAAACCTTGTGTTTATTATTGCTGAAGTTAATGAAAAGTATATTTACAACAGTATAGAAAGTGTTTTAAAAACCAACAACAGTAGTTATGATCCTTTGGCTTGAAGTGGGTTTTTCCAGAACTTGGCTAACTGTCCACAAACACAACCAAAGCCATGGCCCATCAGAGAGGAATGGGGCAGAGGACCCCACCTTCTTCCCGTCTATGCCTCTTTGGTTGCATTCATCAAGGAGCCCCAGAAGACCATACAGCATCATCAATGGAGGTAAGCAAGCACAGGCAAACTCATTCCCCATAAACCACTCTCTCCTCATAAAATGATGTCAATTTAATCATATTTCCACCAAGAACCAAAATAATATATTATCCATCTGCATGGACCTTCATGTAAAGTAGCAGGGAAAAAGGCATAAGGGAGAGGAGAGAGGATAAACATACAACACAGATGATGCAGCCCCTCTTTTACGAGGCCTAAATTCACCATCCTAGCTTCTTCGTTCCCTCCCCAAAAAAGGCACTTCAGCCAGTATGTTGGCTCACAATACTTGTTTGCTTGTTTGTTTGGTTGGTTTTGCCTAAATCCTACAAATAAAGGATGCAAATACTCAGTGGTCCTGCATTTGTTGAGTACTATTGTTTCCCATTAACCGTTATGAAGGTACACAGAAATAGTAGGTGGCAACTCAGTGAATTCCTAGCCCTCACTGTGAAATCAACCCTATTTTCCCTCAATGATTGAGATTAATCATATTGAGTCACACAGTGACCTCCTGGGTCCCTCAGTCCATGAAATGAGAAGTCCACAAAGGCTAGGGGCATCCTTAGCTTCTGTAAACCAACAAAACCAGGTGGTGCTCCCAGAAGTATTTCTCCCTTGGGCACTAGGTCTCCAGATCCTGCAATCCCAAGACCCAGAGATGAGAAGCAAACTTCTGTAAGCAGGTTATTAAGTGTGATAGTAAAACAGAATTCCTGAATCTACCCCTTGGCTCCTGCACCCACAGGGTTTAGCTATTGAAGGAAAGAATACTATACATTGACTACTGGTTTAGGGCATGTACAATGACTTGTAGGACAGTGGCTTAACCTTGCAGAGTACTGTCTCCTAATTGGTGACATGACTGAGCCTTCATCATATTTACTATACTTAGAAAAATATAATGCCAGCTGCTTCTGAGTAATAGGGAGACCAGTAAATTCATTTCCAAAGCCTATTTATAAAAAAGTGAGTTCCTTAGTCTGAGGCAATGGTCTCTGTGAAAATCTGTTAATGAGTTAGGCCTTCTGTAAGTCCACATAATAAAGATATCGGCACAAGTTTTATGCGTAGGGTTGGCAGACAAGGATTTGGACTATCTGTGAGTACAAATCACTGCCCCTCCATGATGAAACAGTTTTCATATAATTAATATCAAACATGTGGCCAAGTCTCCGCTCTGAGAAATGGTGCCATTATAAAGATTCAACATTGGCCTCTTGTGTTGGCAGGTCGGGCACTCAGAAGTGGTGAATCCAGATTAGCCCTGGTGCAAAGGAGCCCTTGCTGTTAGGCTCACACATGATCCCATTGCTGCTGGCAGGGCCACTTTTGCAAGGTGCCCTGGGCAAGCATGGAGTATTTGCAGGGAGGGACCAATAATGCTTACACCATTTTGTCTTTTTGCTCATCAATTATTAAGGGCTTCCCCTGAAGTGAACATCCTCTGGTTGGCATTTATATGACATATAATACCTTCATTCTCCATAGTTATTATGAAAAGTCCATTCCAAGGTCTCCTGGTCACCAATCTTCCAAGCAGCCACTGTCCAAGAATCAGATCTGAACATCAGACTCTCTCCCCTTCCATGAACCAGACACAGACTCCTGGAATTTGCATGCATGAACTTCCTGGACCACTCTGAGGGGGATGGGGTATAGCAGCCAGCAACTCTTGGCTGGTATAATATACTGTGACAGTTTACCTGTGAACCAGGCCCATACGTCCTCCTCCTCCTCTGTTAACTCATTATAGGGAACTCCCTATGGGGATTTTTAATCTATGCTGAGAGAGAGGGAGCAAATTTAAGGAGCAGGTTCTGTGGGGATCTGAGCAAAGCCACAGGAGAGGTCCCTAAGGGAGTGGATCCTTGAAAATTTACTTGTGCCTGGTGTACTTGGTCAGGCCAGTCTTTTACATACAATTTTCATGTTATAATGACATGTTGCTGTGCATACTCAAAATCAAATTTTATGCTCCAATGCTTCCTGTAAACTCAAATTTCAACAGATTGTGTCTCATAATTGCTGGTACCCCATGGCCAGAAGTTCAGTCTCTACCAGGGTCTAGAAACAAACCAAGGGCAGCTTTTCAAATGTAGAATATTGTCCTCAGGAACAGGTATGACCTTCTCAAGACCCTTTGGCCTGTGTGTGCTTCTCCTATCTGAGCTGGTGAGAGCCTCTGAAAAGCCCGTCCCTCTGCCTCAGGCACTTCTGAGTACCACTGAGTCTACTGGAAAGTAAAGTCCTCATTGGCAGACAGTCTCCACCACAGCTTGGGTCTGTGCAGAGCCTTCTCTTGCTCCAGATTATTTTCAAAGCTGGGG
Source organism: Myotis nattereri (assembly GCF_964212035.1). Taxonomy (NCBI): domain Eukaryota; kingdom Metazoa; phylum Chordata; class Mammalia; order Chiroptera; family Vespertilionidae; genus Myotis; species Myotis nattereri. The sequence continues at coordinate 152,886,061 of NC_138075.1, forward strand.
AATTGAGGGCTAATTGGGGTTAGGATAACAAAACCAACTATATAAATATATAGCACCCAAATCCACAGAGAATACTAAGAACTATGCCCCTCAATTGGCCTCTTACTTTAAAGGAGACAAACCCACATTCAAGATGGGTGGACTCCGAGGAACTTCCCCAACCTGGTAGATATCTGAATGTCCACAGTGATTATCCCCATGCTGACATCAGGTTGCTTGTAAATGCCATCTCCCAAGTCCATTCACCATGAAGTTACTGGTATAATAGATCAGTATTATGTTCTATGTGTAGTCAAATCTTCTCCAGGCTCAAGTAGAAAAGCAGTAGGTTGGGCACAGTCCTGTGGTATAGCAATAAAGATTTATAGCTCCCCTAGCAGATGAAGGTAAGCTTTGTGGGATTATCTTTGTTGATGAGCATTGCAAAGAAAGTGTTTACTTAACCAATTGGTGCAGAGTGTTTATCAGAGGCCAGAAGCTATGTTAATTTATTCTAAGAAAGATGCCACATCTGGTACAGCATCTGTGATTATCATCACTGCTGATTACCTTTTGATAATCCAAGTCATTCTGCAAGATACATCTGGCTTTTTTATCAGGCAAACAGATGAGTTAGATAGAGGAGTGATAGATAGAAATCCCACCTCTGCATTGTGACAAATCTCTGTTACTCCCCTATATAATTTTATTTACTATTTTAAATATGAGGGTATTTCCAGGAACGTCTATTTGGGTCTTTCCTACCATAACAGTCCTTACTCCAAAGGTAAGAAGACCCATATGGAATTCTGACAGGTAGTAAATATATCTGTAGCCTCTAGGATAGCGGTTCTCAACCTGTGGGTCGCGACCCCTTTGGGGGTCGAACGACACTTTCACAGGGGTCGCCTATGACCATCGGAAAACACATATATAATTACATATTGTTTTTGTGATTAATCACTATGCTTTAATTATGTTCAATTTGTAACAATGAAATTGGTGGTCACCACAACATGAAGAACTGTATGAAAGGGTCGCAGCATTAGGAAGGTTGAGAACCCCTGCTCTAGGACATTGGGGATAGCTCCAAGATAAGCCCATGGCCTACCTGAATTCTCCGTAAAACAAACCTGTGCCACAAATCTATCCATCATCTGCTACCATAAGCCCCCTTTTGGCCAACAGACCACAGTGATAATTTGTGTCTCTAGGCATTAACATTTTACCAGAGGTATTATCCAATAATCCCTAAAAAAACCCAGATAGTTCCCATTCCCCAGTGCATTGTTGTCCTGTTGATAGATCACAGGTCTTTTTGGCAGATGTTGGGGGACACCCATGGTCTGCCTTGATTATGAATGCAAAGGTTTTCCCAAAAATCTGTTGAGATAGCTAGATTCAGGAGCCTTCACTGAGTTGGAGCCTTTAAATGGGGCTATGACTGGCACAGTGGGTGTTGCAGGGGCAAGGGGGCAGGGAAAATTCAGAGCCCCATTTTTGACATGTGGGATTTAAGATGCTTTGAAACATTAAAGAGGAAATGTCTAATAAACACTTGCTTACTTGAGTCTGCGCCAGAACTTGAAATGGGAAGGCATTAGCAATTAGATGGTAACTAAAGCCATCAATCAGATATGAACCTAGTGGAAAGGCAACATTAAAGATTTATGTAAAAAAAAAAAAAAAAAAAAAAAAAAAGAGGATCCAGAAAGGAGGTCTAAAGAAGATCACCAGAAAGGTTTAGGAAAAAAACAGAAAAGGTGGATATTGTATAGACCATAGGAGGAAGGTACTTTAGAAAGGAGGAAGTGGTCCACTGCATCAAATGCTGCTGGAAATTAAAAAAAAGAATAAGGACAAAAAAAATTAGCCTCTTTTGATTTGGTGACGTGGAGGTAAGTAGTGACCTTTGGAAGAGCTGTTTATGTGGAGCTCTGAGGGCAGAAGCCAGACTGGGTGTGCACTGTGTGTGACAAAACACTGCTTTATGTCACATAATTCTAACCTTCAAAAACCAAACGGCTTAGCATGTTTTGAGCTTATTTTATATGTGTTGATTCTGACTCCTCCCTTATCACATTCTTATGAGCCATATGCCAGTGGTCATTAGCCACTGACAATCCTTTTTGTTTAGTTTGCTCCAACAAAAGTTTGGCTCAAGCTTCATCAATATACCTGTGTGGCCGTTCCAAAAGGGTTAAGCTTCCTGAGTAATTTATTTGTCTCCTAAGCTTCTGTGATGATAAAAAGCTGTAGCAGGAAATCAGTTGTGAGGCTCTTAGCATCCAAAAAAGGATGCTTAGTCATTAACATCCATCATCTATCACAAAGAATAACCAACCTGGAACTCTTCTTGCCAAACCTCACAGCCTTTAACTCCTCCCACTAACTATAGTCAGAAATTCAGAAATGTGCACATTTTGTTATGTTTAGCTTTCCAGGGCCTTTTTGTTGTTGTTGTTACATCAGAAATAGTCATCCATGTAGAGTATTTCTCTCTTCTGTGAGTTGTGCAGTCATGGATCTCTATATCTGCTGACTTTTACATTGTGATTCATAGTTGAATTACAGCACATGTGGGGACCAAATCAATGTGGGCACCAAATCAATTACCCAAAAAGATAGACAAATTTGAGTATACATGAGGTTGGGTAACACAGGATTCCAGAGTGAATAGGGCTATAGTTTTTACTTATAAAGACCATTAAAGCCTTAGCGGAGATTGACTAACTAAGGGTAAAACAGAGACTTAGTTACCCATAACTCTGGGATCAAAACAGCACCCAACTAAGAAAACTAGAGACTGACTGACAGGACCCGGAGTCTATTAAAACTGTTTTCTACAAAATGACTCAGGAAGCTTAATAAAGTGATTCATTCCCATGGCTTTAGTCATTTGTTTGGACATACACGGCATTCTTTGGTTTCTACATCTCACATTTCATTACAGAAGTGGTTTGGTTTTCTGTAAACCAGAATTGTTTTCATGTGATAAGAACTGACATGTGGTACAAATTCCCTTAACTCCCGGAATGCAGATCAGTCGGTAGCCAGGATACGAAATCCATCAAATTGTTTCTTCTCTTGAGACACAGCTCTTAAGTGGGAAATAAAAGTACCTTTTTCATGTGGAAGACAGAAGTCTGAAGAGGACTCATCAAACAGATTTAAAAATGCTAATGAATAATAAATTGGATAGAATACCATGGTAGGTCGGTCAGTAAACAATGACCTGAGGTTATAACTCCTCACATAGACCACACTTAAGAACACAGGAGGATTCACTGGGGTATCATTTCCCCATGTCCCACATGGCACTCTCTAAAGAGTGGATGCAAATAAAGTGTAGCCATTATAGGAGGAGGATAACAATTTATTTTTAAATAATATTTAATTATTAGTAATGCTTTAAAATAACTTGCATTATGATTGTCATTCTTTCATATTACATGCAAGGTCTATAAAAATAATTGTTATGTTGAGTGAGGCAAAAATTGAGCCTACATTTTTTCTTTTCTAATGAAAATTTTTTTGATGTTTTCAGAATGTTTATGTATTTTTCTATATTAAAAAGGCTGCACAGTTTTATGTAAAGAACAATCTTATGAAACCAAAATGTCCCTTTAAGAATTTAATTATGAATTCCAATGGAGACAAACTTGAGTAGATTCAGAGAAGCAGCAGCATAAATATTGACAGAGACAAGCGGTATGTGATTTGGCCAGCTGCCTGAAATTCTTTCTCAAGGTGAGCGTGGAGGTGTCAGGCTAAGACAACTAAACAGAGCAGAGCACACCAAGAGGAAGGCTCTATGGGAAAGACAAAATGACTTATCATAGTAAAGGAGCTGTAACTGGGGAAGAGAGAAAGAGCTTTTAAAACTACAGTGTCAGGAAATTTCCCATCATTGGAAGAGATACAAACAAGTAAGGATGATGTGAGAGTGGATGATGTATGCATTTTTTCTCTTTTTTTTAGGTATTTCTGAAAGTGTTAAATATGCATGGATTTTTAAGAACAGACATTTTAAATTAGTCAGTCATTCAATTTTCTCAATGTTAAAATTATTGTCTGGCCCAGGTGGTGTGGGTCAGTGGTTGAGCGTCAACCCATGAACCGAGAGGTGACTGGTTTGATTCTGGTCAGGTCATATGCCCGGCTTGCAGGCTTGATCCCTAGTAGGGATTGTGCAGGAGGCAGATGATTGGTGATGTTTCTATCTCTCTATCCCTCTCCCTTCCTCTCTCTCTCAAATCAATAAAAGTATCTTTAAAAAAAAATTTAAATAAAAAATAAAATGATTGTGTGAAAAAGAATTGGTCTGTCATTAACTAACAAACAGCCCTACCCTGGCTCAGTGGATAGAGCATCGGCATGCGGATTGAAGGGTCCTGGGTTCGATGCATGATGCACATGCCCGGGTTGCGGGCTCGATCCCCAGATGGGGGCATGCAGGAGGCAGCCGATCAATGATTCTCTCTCATCATTGATGTTTCTATCTCTCTTCTCCCTCTCCCTTCCTCTCTGAAACCAATAAAAATATATTTTAAAAAAACTAACAAACATCTGAAAACATGTGACCTTACTCAAAATCATAGTATTTCAACTAACAGGATTAGCAATACTCACTGATCTCACAGGGACAATACAGTGAGCCACTAATATGCATTATCTTTCACATGCATTCTCCTGTTTGTGTTCAGAGGAAGTCCTATGAAGCAAATATTATTGTTCTCCCAGCTGAAGTTGCTGAAAATTCTGATCATCAAAAATGTCTAGCCATGTTTGAGCAGGAGCAAGTCCCCCAAGCCACACCTGAGAGCTCAACTTTAACCATTGTACAGACCGCCTAATTCAAGCTACTGGAAAACTTTCATTATAAGTCATTCAGTGATAATAATCTTTAATGGTATTGTAACTAGGGAAGAGAGAAACTAAAATGTTTCAAACACACAGCAAAGCAGTTCTGTGTCATTGCTTTAGCAAATTCTGGATTAGAAGTAAAAATGTGGATTTCTCTTTGCTGTTTTCATATTAAAATATGGTAGAAATGTTTAACAATTGTTGACTACAATTTCTACAGGACCAAATACTTTTTTCTTCCTTTTCAATATGTTGTCTTGTCTTAAACTGGCCTATTAAACACTTCAGTAATCCCTTTAACAGTCTAAACTATAATTAAGATGGTCAAAAAAGCAACTATCTGTAATTGACCATAAAACACTGCTACATTCTTTCTTCTCTTTTTCTTTTTTTTATTATGATTTTCCAAATGTTTCATGTTGTGCTTTCTTAACGATATTAGACAATGTCATTAAACAAATCAGTCATTGGTTAAAGTTACTGTTAAAATTCTAGGATTTAGTTGGGGGGATGCTTTGTGTACAATGCAGGTAAATAATAAGCATATATCAGGGTCTAGAAACAGGAGAGTGATCTATTTCTTTCTTTAGGGTGTATTTTATAAGACAGGAATAGAGAGACATAAATCGGCAGTGAAGAATTCTTAGTCTGGAGCCAGCACTGACCTCTAAGATCTGATGATGATAATAGTGATGCTCTCCTCAGAGGCTTGTCATGAGGGAGAAATAGAGAATGTACTTAAAGGGCATGTAGTCAGTGCTCAGTAAATGTCACTATGTGAGCACTAAAGAGCTTTGGAAAGGAAGAGTGACAACCATTTGAGTTTCAAAGGGTGCCATGGTCTGCAATATAAAATGCCATATTTTAAACAGTTCATGTTTAAAATATCTAACTGTTCATTCTTAAAAAAACTATAAATATTAGTGTTCATTGGAAGAGCTATTTTACTGGGTAATTATATGATACCTGTTTAGCACTTAAAAGTGAATTACAGGATGCACTTTCCATGTTCTCAGAGAGCTAATGGTTCTTTTCACTGTCCCCTAAGTTCCGCCCAGAAAATCTCCTGGTATATCCTATAATTCAAAAGCAAATGGAACCACAAGGAGGATAAAACCATATTTTGCTCTGGTGACACAAATGATTAATCATCGTTCCATAAAACTGCACCTGACATTTAACCCTTTAGGTGGCTTCTTTCTAAGCTAAAGGAGAAACATACCACTTTCATTTTTAATTGAAGGCGCTTTGATTTCCAGCATCTTCCCCAAAAAGATTTCATTCGAAAGGACCAAGCTGTCACACACTATGTGAAGCTGGACTGAAATCCTCTTCGCTTGGCTCTAGCTGATTAGAGAATTTCTCAGAGTGCAGCCCCAGGGAGGTCCTCTAGTTCAGCTTCTGCCACAGGAAAACCCACCCTCACTTGTTTAACTGATAACGGATTTTATTAAAATTTTCTCATGGCCGTTTCTTTCAGCCTGTAGGGTTCTCCATTATTTCCATTTTGTAACCTCCCCAATACCTCAAGAGATCTAATCAGGCCTCTGCCTTATCCTCCCCAAACACAACCTCCAAACTGTGTTGGCTGTTCACATTATCTGAACATATTAAAGACTGAGAAAGGGGGCATATATGACAACAGCATTCTGAATACTTCATATTTTTGCTACTTTTTTGTCATCAAACTTCTGAATTCTGAATATGGCTTCCCCAGTCTTTAGAACTTCTAAATGTCTCTCATGAGGATGTATAAATGATGATAACATGATACTCATCTAATTTATATTTCCCAGACTGTAATCTATAGATATCATGCTGAGGTATGCCTCCCCAAAATGATTACACGGTCATCTAACTGTGTAAAATGGTGGATCGAATAATGATAAACAGTCTGTTTCTACCGAAGGGTTTCTCAGACTCTTGAACACATGATTATGCATTAGGAATACCCAAGAAGGAAGAGGGTATGCAGCTATCCCAAACACTTTACTTTGTGTGGTGGAAAGAGAATATATTAAGCTTTTGTAAAACTTAGGGTTTCAAGGATTCTGTTTCAGAAAACGTTGGCCCAAAATACGGAATTTTTTTTCTAGAGCAGAGCTAAATTAAAGGATGTATACAGGGGAGTTCCTTGAGGAGCCAATACAAGGAGTGAGAATAGAGTGGGGCAGTGGGTTTGCCCTAGGACTGTAATGAGAGAATAGTATCACATCCACTGAAACTCCTCTGAAAACACTGTGTAGACTGGGTGGGATTTCCTGAGACACTCAAGGTGGGAGGTGAGACTTATTCCCCAGTGAGTCTAGTGCTCCCCAAGAGGAGCCTGATTAACAGCAAAAGGTCTTTGAACTGGGGACAGACTATTCCACCACACCTTCCTTCTGCAGAGGCCTCTCCTGTGCATAGATATTGGCCAGAGGGTTAAGCAGGAGATCCAGTGACTTTTGTGCTCTGTACCTACAACCCTCATCTAATGTCTCTCCATGTTAAGGTCTAAGTGGCTCTTCTTTTTTCTACTTCTCTCTTTCCCATTTCTAGTCGACAATCTCAACAGGGACATATTTTACATGATGACAGTAAAACAATTTACTCTTTTCCAGAAGCGCCCTGGACAACTTTCTAACCCACGGCTGGAAGCTGTAATCTACTAAGTCATGTAGTGGTTCCCAGATGTCCCCTTATCCTACTGTACCTCTATGGAAGAAAACACTACTCTTCCCAGGTGTTCTTAACTTCACAGTTACTTTAAAAGTTAGTACTATTAAATATCTACATATATATAAACCTAAGAGACCAGGCAACTGTTCAACTGGCCAATTGGTAGCTATGACATGCACTGACCACAAGGGGACAGACACTCAATCACTCAATGCAGGAACAGAAACCACAGGCATGGAACAGACTGATGACTCTCAGAGGGAAGGGGGGAGGGGAGAGGGTGGGAAGAGATTAACCAAAGATCTTATATGCACACTAGAGGCCCAGTGCACAAATTTGTGCACTGGTGGGGTCCCTTGGCCTGGCCTATGCCCTCTCGCAATCCGGGACCCCCCAGGGGATATTGGAGAGCTGATTTTGGCTAGATCCCCACAGGCCAAGCCGAGGGACCCCACTGATGAACAAATCCATGCACCAAGCTTCTAGTCTACACTAATAAAAGAGAAACATGCAAATTAACCATCACTCCATCACTCCACCACTCTGCTACACCCACCAGCCAATCAGAATGACTATGCAAATTAACCCAACAAAGATGGTGGTTAATTTGCATACGCAGGCGTGGATCGAAGACTGAAGATGACTGAAGATGGCGGCAGCCACAGAGCGAGCAGGAGGCTTGGGTTGCTCCCACCGGCCCTGTACTCTGTTCAAGGAGTGGCTGGAGGCCTGGGTCCATGGGAGCGACCCAGGCCTCCAGCCCACCCTGGGCTCCAATCAAGGAGGGGCTGAGGGCCTGGGCCCCACTCAAGGAGTGGCTGGGAGCCTGGGTCACCGGGGGCGACCCAGACTTCCAGCCAGCCCTGGCCTCCACTCAAGGAGCTGGGGGGGGGGGGGGGGGAAGGAAGGGCTGGGAGCAGCCGGAGCAGAGAAGCCAAGCCTCGTTGCTGCGGCTAGACCAAAGGCCTGGGTCCCGGGTGCCGGAGGGAAACCGGTGCCGGCAGCCAGGGGAAGGAAGGCCTATTGCGCAAATCTTCATGCAATGGACCACTAGTCTTATATATAATCCCATTAAGAGAAAAAAATTAAATAATATACTCTAACCATAGGAAAAATTTTAAATGCTGGCACAGTCTGTAAGCTAAGCATTAATCTTCTTAACATTATATAATCATGTATAGCAAACCATCTTCCACTGCACACTTGCTTTTTTTAGCTAGATTAGAGCACTCTGAGCACAATGCCTTTTGTCTTATTTTTACTTTTCTTAATTCAGTGCCAAATTCTTAATCTGCACTCAGTGAGGATGCAAATTGTCCCCTAATATTTGCTAATATGCAAATTGTCCCCTCCACTGGGAGTAAGACTGGGAGTTCGACCAGGGGGTGTGGCTGGCTGGCCAACTGCCTGTGGCCCCGCCCCCCAGCAGGCCTGGCCTGATCGGCCCCAATTGAGGCGGGCTAGCCAGACCCCACCCATGCATGGATTTGTGCACTAGGCCTCTAGTTTCATAATAAAGACAGAAAAGGCAGTGATTTAAAAATATGAAAAATCTATCTGAAATTCTAAGATATATTTCCATTTTCCAAAATGTTTTTTTACTTCTGTTAGTAACTCAGGAAACATCAGTAAAATTAGTATCATAGTCAAAGAATTTTTTCCCAATTTATACTATCTGACTAACTCATCACAAACATAGGGAAGCTCCTCTGCAGAACATAGATTTTTATTTGTTCATTACAATTGGAAAATCCTTTCTTGTTCTTCTTATGAACCTTACAAAAGATGTATTGTTTAGGGTTTTCTTAAAGTCTTGGGAAGCTCACTGTTTTGTTTTTCACTTGAGTGTTTTAGTTTTGTTTTAATTTGGGGGACAACATTCCTTTTCTTTAAACATATTTTATTTTTTGTAATTAAAAATATATATTTTTTTTATTTTTTAACTAGAGTCCCAGCACATGAAAGCGTGCACAGGTAGGGTCTCTAGGCCTAGCCTGCAATCAGGGCCATCTTCCACCCACTTGCCAGTCCCCAGTCCAGCCCCGCCACTGCCACCCACCCCAGTTCCTCGTTTGCCATCTGGCAATCAAAAGAACAGCCTACTCTGCCTTAGGTGCCTTGTGCATCAAAGGGCACCTCCCCTTTGCTCCTTTAAAGAAGTAAAATAAATGCCCTCTTTCTGCACCTGTCTCTTCTCTCCCTTGTGAATCCTTTCACAGCCAATGTCACCAGTCAAAACCCTAACAATGACATGGAAAACTCAACCAGGAAGGGCTATGCCTGTGGGAGGAGGTGCAGGGAACCAGGACTGCCCCCTTGCTCCTGCCCACTCCCTCCCTCTGTCCCTGCACTGGCCAAGCTGCCTGGCTCGGCCCCTTCCCAATGGCAGAACCACTCAGCTCAGGCTCTGGCCCCTCCCATCCCGCAGGGAGGAGCATGGACAGTTTCTTGCAGACACAGAAGCTGCTGTGGAGTAAGGGGGTGGTGGGTACTTCCTGAGGAGTGTGTTTGTATTTAAAGCTGTTGTTTTCCATCTACCTCCCAGCGGTGAAGGCTGAGGGTCGCTACAGGAGCTGAAGTCCTTGTTGAAGTCTCTGTTCCAGAGCCTCTCACAGTGGTGAGTCCACATCCCAGGAGGCTGCACAGTGGAGGCACCATGTTCCTTTCAGAAGAAACTGAGGATCAATCCGAGTCTGCCGGCTGGGGGAAGGGACCGAGAGGTCTGCCTTCTGTCTGCTTGCCAGTCCCCAGTCCTGCTCCACTGCCATCCAGCCCGGTTCCCCATGGTTCCCCGGTGATCACCCAGCAATCGGAGCCTGCGGGATGCGGGGAGGGACCTAGAGGTGGTCAATGCATGTCATAGCGACTGGTTGATTGGTCATTCTGGTCATGACTCCTGGCGCGCGTGTGTGTGCGCCCTCTCTCTCTCTCTCTCTCTCTCTCTCTCTCTCTCTCTCTCTATATATATATATATATATATATATATATATATATATATATATTACAGTTGACATTCAATAGTATATTACTTTCAGGCATACAGCATAGGTTATACATTTATATAACTTACAAAGTGATCCCCCAATAACCACCCCCCGCCCATGACTGGCTAGGTTCATTGTAATTATGAGCTTGTTTCTGTTTTGTTTTGTTCATTCATTTTGTTTTTTAGATTCTACATATAAGTGAAATAGTATGACATTTGTCTTTCTCTTTCTGATATATTTATCTTAACATAACACCCTCTAGGTACATCATTGTTTTTGCAAATGGTTAAATTTCATTCTTTTTATGGCCAAGTAATACTCCACATCTTCTTTATCCAATTGTCTATCCATGGATCTTGTTTTCCTATCCATTCATCCACCCTATGTCTTTTGCATAAAGCATTTAATCCATTCTACACTTAAAGTAATTATTGGTAAGTATGTAGTTATTGCCATTTTATTATTCACATTTTTTATATATCTTTTCTTCTTAAAGAAGTCACTTTAACATTTATTATAATACTGATTCAGTGCATTGTCTTGTCTGGGAATAGTGTTTTAGAATTTTGTAGACAGAGCAAATGTCACTCATGTAAAACTGACTGGGTTTTACCATAGTTCCTATTGTTTTTTGTAAATAATTTGTTTGTAATTTTGTATTCATGGAGACTATTTTTACCAGAAAAGTAGAATTCTCTATTTCCTCATCTTTAACTTGCTGGGGATGAATTCTTTAAGACAATAATAAACGCCATTAAAAAAAAAATGATAACACATCTCTCAAAATAGAAACCTGAGATGCTGTGTTATCAAACTGCCCCTGAAGAGTCCTTTTTTTAAAATATTAATTTATTGATTTTTAGAGAGAGAAGGGAGAAGGGTAGGGAGATAGAAACATCGATGAGAAACATCATTAATAGGCTGCCTGCTGCACCATCCCTACTGGGAATTGAGTTCGTGATCCAGGCATCTGCCCTGACCAGGAATGGAACCACTGACCTTTTGGCTCATATGTAGATGCTCAAACACTGCGACACACTGGCTGGGTTGAAGAATTCTTAAAAATTCTTTCATTTATTATTGTCATCACAGTTAGACATTATAAAAATAGACAAAAAAGCAGTTTGTTCACCCTAAGATTGTAATGGGATTAATAGGCATGGCATGTAAGATGGATAACATAGTATGGTAAACAATAAATAGGAACTATTACTTTTTGGTTAAAGGCATTAATACATGTGACATATTGATGTGTGCAATTTCATTGTACTAGTAGGTCACATGAATCTCTTTTATCTGGCTTACCTAAACTCCATAAAACATAGCACAGCAAATCAAAAAGAAATCAGTTAAATAAAATTATATTTTAATATTTCAAAATATATTCAATCTGAAAGACAACTGGCCAGATTTGGAAATACAGTTCCTTAAAGCTCTGTGCCTTCATCATTATAAGAAGGTTTACCTCATCATCTACTTACTGGTTCTTCAAAGACATTTTATCTATCACTGGCTTCACTCATTCTGAAGTTTCTGCCTTTTTTATATCATTATTTAAATTCTTTCAGATCCTTTATCCCATTTCCACATTCATATCCTGTAAAAAAGTCTATGACGCGCTTCCTGACTCACATGCTGTATAACTATAACTATCCCTCACATTTAGAATGCCCTTATATGATTTAAATCTTGGTATTTTTTTAATGCCATGTTGCATGCTGTTGGTGTGCCGTTATTTATATGTATTTAAGTTTTGGTTTTTTTTCCTTAGTAATACAGCATGGATCATAAAATCAGAGATGTCCCTATAGAAAGCATAGGCTAGATGTATATGGGTGGGGCAATAGACAAATTAGATTTATTAAGTACAAAATAACCAACAGTGTGAATGCCATATTAGAAGTCATATTCAAGGAAATGGAGAACTTCATCATATTCTCTGCATCCTTTTGGATCAGAGCCTTTTAGTGCTGATGTTTCTCTTTGCAAATCTCTCTTCCTCTTCTAAAAATGTCTCTAAGTTGTACTATCCTTTCTTCCTTTATCTACTTTTTTACACTTGAAAAGATCCCAACATGACGCTGCTGTTTCTAATATACCTTGACTGGCTAGGTTTTTTGAACATAAAATAAAATGCAACCTTTGGAAGGCTATTTATCTGTCTTCAAAAAAGGTCATGGGAAGAATGCCATAGAATTTTCAAATGGTTCATCCATCAAAAATGCAGCTCCCCATTGATTCTTCCTGAATTGTCAATTCCCAAAGAGCCTCAGGGACAAGCATCATTCTGTGAGGAGAAACCCTTGGTAAGGAAAGGGATGAAGTGATGAATTATTTTTCTGGTATTTTCCTTTGGAGAAAAATAGTCAACTTGCTCTCAGCCTCAAGCAATAGCATTTCATGAACAGCTTAGACAAAAGGAGTCTGTGGTGATAATGATAATGTGAATTTGGCAATAATGGTATAAGAAAAAACAAGTCACTGATTAAATATGAGGTCCTTACAAATGACCTGTGTTGGAGAAAACTAGCAAAGCCCAGAAGTAAACAAACTTAACCCAAAGAAAGATTGTCAAACACAGTATCATATGTTGATTGAATGGTTTTTCAAAAGGGGCTGGGAATATTACAGCAAAATTAACCTTCCATTTGAGTCCATGATCCAATAAATTAAACTAATCTTCAGCAAGACTTCTAGCAATTCTGGCACTAAGAAGAAACATATTTAATGAGAAAAGATGATTACGAAAGAAACTAAATTTCACAGACCTAGAACAAACTCTCCTAAAATTCATGTGGAATAAATAAAAAGACCCCAAATAGCTGCAGCAATCTTGAGAAAGAAGAACAAAGTAGGAGGGATCTCAATACCAGATATCAAGCTGTATTACCAAGCCACTGTTCTCAAAACTGCCTGGTACTGGCACAAGAACAGACATATAAACCAATGGAACAGAACAGAGAACCCAACAATAGACCCAAGCCACTATGCTCAATTAATATTTGACAAAGGAGGCAAGAGCATACAATGGAGTCAAAACAGTCTCTTCAATAAATGGTGTTGAGAAAATAGGACAGATAGGTGCAAAAAATGAAACTGGACCATCAACTGATACCATGCACAAAAATAAACTCAAAAGTAGATAAAGGACTTAAATGTAAGACAGGAAACTATAAAAATCTTAGAGAAATCCACAGGCAGCAAAATATCAGACATATGTCATAGCATCAACTTCACCGATACAGCTCCTAGGGCAATGGAAACTAAAGAGAAAATAAACAAATGGGACTACATCAAAATAAACAACAAGAAAGTCCACTGCATGGAAGAATATATTTGCCAATGTTATCTCCAATAAAGGTTTAATCTCCAAAAATTACAGGGAACTCATACAACTTAACAAAGGGAAAATAAACAATCCAAACAAAAACTGGGCAAAGGACCTAAATAGATACTTCGAAAGAGGACATAGGAAGGCCAAGAGACATATGAAAACATGCTCAAAGTCACTAATCATCCAAGAGATGCAAATCAAAACAACAATCAGGTACCACCTCACACCTGTCAGAATGGCTATCAACAAATCAACAAAGGCGAGGATGCAGAGAAAAAGGAACCCTAGTGCACTGCTGCTGGGAATGCAGACTGGTGCAGCCACTGTAGAAAACAGTATGGAGTTTCCTCAAAAAAACTAAAAATGGAACTCTCATTTGACCCCGTAATCCCATTTCTAGGAAAATATCCCAAGAAATCAGAAAAACTAATCAGAAAGGATATATGCCCCCTTTATATTCATAGCAGCACAATTTACCATAGCTAAGATTTGGAAACAGCCTAAGTGCCCATCAGCAGATGAGTGGATTAAAAAACTGTGGTACATCTATACAGTGGAATACTATGCTGCTGTAAAAAAGAAGGGACTCTTACCACTCGCAACAGCATGGATGGACCTGGAGAGCATTATGCAAAGCAAAATAAGCCAGTCAGAGAAAGGTAAATATCACATGATCTCACTCATTTGTGGAATATAATGAACAACATAAACTGATGAACAATAATAGATCCAGAGATAGAGAAGCATCGAACAGACCATCAAACTGCAGAGTAAAGGCAGAGAGGGGGTGGGGGGATAGATAAGAGATCAACCAAAGGACTCTTATGCATGCATATAAGCATAACCAATGGACACATACACTAGGGGGTGAGGGCATGTTCTGGGAATGGCCAGGGAGAGGTCAATGGGGGGAAAAGGAGACATATGTAACACTTTAATCAATAAAGAATTTTTTTAAAAGCCAATAGAATAATTACTATAAATGCATTTATGGTTTCAGTTTTAGATGAAGTACACAGTAAGGTACTACACAGTAACTTGTGAATTATATCATATCAGAACCACTTCTTGAGGTGTCACAGAAAATAAGTACCAGAATAGCTATTATCACTAAAGAAGAAAATAAGTACCAGAATAGCTATTATCACTAAAAGAAGAAAAGAAATAAACTGAAAGGGTCACTAGCCACAGAATATCACTGAACATTTTTGCAGCCACTCATCACACCCGAATGTTTTGTAAATACCACTCTGCTCCTCCTCCTGTTTCACTCCCTAACTTTGACATCCCCATGCTTAACTTACCTTTGTTATTCTTTAATGACAAATGACTAACACTGCAGTGTTTGTGACCCTTGGTTAATCAGGATGAGGAACAGAGTAGCTAACAACCTAGCTTGGCTGGGCCATACTTCTTGAGGAAAATAAATAAATAAATAAAAGGTCAAAGATTACATGTAGGATGATAGAATTTTTAGATACTGACTTGAGCCAATGTGTTAGTTTTATCAATAGCAGGATTTTTAGTCCTGATGTTATAAAGATGTAGAAGTATGATCTTTTACCCTCGGCAACTGTTTTCTAAATGCTGCTTTTTTTCATACTTGGAAATACCAACTAGATCTTTTCACATCTTCCATCTCTCTCTTCATTATATGCATGTTTTCTTCTACATTATTTGGCAAATTTTCAAGATTAATAATAACTATTTTAAGGTTTTTCTGATACTTCCATCATCTCTACCATTACTAGGTCTTTTTTATGGTTAATTTTTCTCCTACAATGACACATTTTCCTTTTTCTGTCCTTGCCTGATAAGCTTTGATTGGCTGCTCAGCACTGAGAACTTTGCATTGTGGAGCAGTTGGTTCTCCAGTGTTCCTTTAAATAGTATGGGCCTCTGCTCTGGCATGCAGTTATTTCAGGTTATTTTCATCTTGATACAATTGCTTTGGGCTTTGGTAGACAAGGTCAACAGCACCCTTTCCTCTAGGGCCGTGGTCGGCAAACTGCGGCTTGAGAGCCACATGCGGCTCTTTGGCCCCTTGAGTGTGGCTCTTCCTAAGCCTTAGGAGTACCCTAATTAAGTTAATAACAATGTACCTACCTATATAGTTTAAGTTTTAAAAATTTGGCTCTCAAAAGAAATTTCAATCATTGTACTGTTGATATTTGGCTCTGTTGACTAATGAGTTTGCCGACCACCGCTAGGGTTACTTTAGCCCCGCAACTAAGGTGAGACCCTTTGGGAGACACCAGCCAACCTCCTGTCCCTTATGCACTCTCCATTCTGACTGGTGGAGCACAGGCTCTTTCCAGCTCTGAGCATGGCCCAGGGATGTTGGGTCTGCTGCTTCCTGGACATGGTTTCCCACAACTCAGGCTATGCAGGTCAGTTTCCAGGCCAAGGCTAGAGGAGACCTCTGGTGATCTCAGCAATGCACTCTCTGCAGCTCCTCTATAGAGCTCTGCCCTGTGTTATGTTGGCACCTTGGTCTCCCAAATTCCACTCTCAACCTCCTCATAGTTTAGTAAGACCTCCAGTCTTTGCTTCAATTTCCTCTCTCTGCATGGTGGTCTGAAAACTCCTCCAGGCAGTAATCTGCGGCCATTTTAGGGCTCACTTCTTTTCTCAAGAATCCGTCATTTAGGCCACCCTTCATTTAATATCTGAAAGTGTTGTTTTGTTTCTTTTTTATATTTTTACTCCAGGGAGGCATTCCTGTTGCCTAGATGCTCTATCATTTTAAAGAATGTGAATTTTAGACTAATTCCTCCCAGAAAAATAGATGATACAGATATAGATATACGGATATAAATACACACAGAGAGAGATACTAGCAAGCAGACCCAAAGCCATACAAAGTGTCCAAGGTTCTGAAGAGTTCTTCTCCACTAACTTTAGCTGCCTAACTAGCAGCATGTATAGAAAAAAGTCTTTCATCACAGAGGACATTACAGGTTCTTACAACTAGCTCCAAAGGAGGCAGGACCATTCCAGAAATGCAGAGAGACAGGACCAAGGTTTTCTGACCTCAGTGGGTGGCTGAGTTTTACACCTTATTTGTGAAAGGACCATGTTCCTGTGCATCATTCGTCATTAATAACATATCTAAAACTCCAAAAATTTCAATAACCAAAAGTTTCTTCTGTCACTCCTTATGATAATAAAGCAATGCAAAATTGTTACCACCAGTTAGGACTATTGTGTTTATATTATACTAGAGGCCTGGTGCACAGAAATTTGTGCACTTGGGGGAGTCCCTCAGCCTGGCCTATGCCCTCTTGCAGTCTGGGACCCTTAGGAGGATGTCTACCTGCTGGCCTAGGCCTACTCCCTGGGGGATTGGGCCCAAGCTGGCAGTAAGACATCCCTCTGGCAGCCCGGCAGCCCTTGGGGGATGTCCACCTACCAGCAGGGAGCAGGCCTAAGCTGCAGTCGGACATCTTTAGTGCTGCTGAGGCGGGAGAGGCTCCTGCCACCACCGCTGTGCTGGCAGCCATCAGCCTGGCTTGTAGCTGAGCACAGCTCTCCCTGTGGGAGCCCACTGACCACCAAGAGACAGCTCCTGCATTGAGCATCTGCCCCCTGGTGGTCAGTGTGTCATAGTGACCAGTCATTCCCAGTTGTTCTGCTGTTAGGGTCAATTTGCATATTACTCTTTTATGATATAGGATAGAGGCCTGGTGCACGGGTGGGGACCAGCTGGTTTGCCCTGAAGGATGTCCCAGATCAGGGTGGGGGTCCCACTGGGGTGCCTGGCCAGCCTGGGTGAGGGGCTGATCACATGCCCTTCAGGGTGGGGGTCCCCACTGGGGTGCCTGGCCAGCCTGGGTGAGGGGCTGATGGCTGTTTGCAGGCTGGTCAAGCCCCACCCCAGTAGGAACCCTCACCCCATGGAGGTTTGGCCAGCCTGGGTGAGGGGCTGATGGCTGTTTTCAGGCTGGCCACACACCCCTGGTGACGGAAGCTCCCAGCCTCTCCTTTTTTTCTTTTCTTTTTATTCTGGGATTTATTTACCTTCTATAATTGAAACTTTGTAGCTTTGAGTGGAGCTCAGAGCCAGCGAGGTCAGGGCAGGAAACTTGGCTTCCCCCATCGCCAGGGGCAACCCAAGCCTCCTGCTCGCTCCAGCTCCGTGGCCACGGCCGGCTGAAAGCAGGTATCTGGGGTTTATTTATCTTCTATAATTGAAACTTTGCTGCTTTCAGTGGAGCTCAGAGCTGGCCACGACAGACAGGAAGCTTGGCTTCCTCCATCACTGGGGCAACCAAGCCTCCTGCTCACTCCAGCTCCATGGCTGCCGGCCACCATCTTGGTTGGGTCAATTTGCATATAGTCACTCTGATTGGCTGGTGGGTGTGGCTTAAGGTGTAGCAAAGGTACGGTCAATTTGCATGTTTGCCTTTTATTAGTGTAGACTAGAGGCCTGGTGCACAAATTTTGTACACTGAGGAGAAGGGGTCCCTCAGCCTAGCCTTCAGCCTCTCAAAATCCAGGACCCCTCAGGGTATGTCCATCTGCCAGTTTGGGATCAGGCCTGAACCAGCAGTCAGACATCCCTCTCACAATCTTGGACTGCTGGCTCCTAACCACTCACCTGCCTGCCTGCCTGATCACCCCCAACTGCTCGCCTGCCTGCCTGATCACCCCTAACCACTCTCCTGCCTGCCTGATCACTCCTAACTGCTCGCCCGCCTGCCTGATCACCCCCAACCACTCACCTTCCTGCCTCATTGCCCCTAACCCCTCTGCCTGCCTGCCTCATTGCCCCTAACCATTCTGCATGCCTGCCTCATTGCCCCTAACCATTCTGCCTGCACCCCTAACCACTTGCCTGCCAGCCTGATCACCCTAACCACTCTGCCTGCCTGCCTGATTGCCCCTAACCACTCTGCATGCCTGCTTGATCACCCCTAACCACTCTGCCTGCCTTCTTGATCGCCCCTAACCACTTGTCTGCCTTCCTAATCATCCCTAACTGCTCTCCTGCCTGCCTGATCACCCCTTACTGCTCACTTGCCTGCTTGATCGCTCCTAGGTCCCATCACTGTGGCTTCATCCAGAAGGACATCCAGAATGACATCCAGAAGGTCGTTCGGCTGTCCAGTCTAATTAGCATATTATGCTTTTATTATTATAGATACTGATTCGCTAACCTTACCATGTTTATGAACACAAAAAAATATAGTAAGGAAGAAAATACCTAATATATGGCAAAAATAAATAAATGGAATGAATTAAACGAGATCTACGTGCATTTTTCCTAAGGTAAAGGAAAATAAATTTGTGAGTAGAATAATCACTTTGCAATTTTTCCTCTAATAACATTTAACACTAGTCATCTTTCTTCGGATTCTGAGGCTGTAACTCTTGAATGGTATTTCAACCACAAACTACCCAAAGTCAAGGATAGGTGCTATTGCAACTACATGCTCAGAAGTAGTGGGGGACCTTTCAGGGGTGACTAATTTAAATAGAAATACAGTGGCCAGTGCAACTGGGTAGATGGAGAAGCACACACTAGCTGCTCAGGGGCCACCCGACCTCTGGCCATTTCAGAAGCTGTTTTTCCCAAGGTGCACATGTGTCTTCAGAACTGGATAAAAACATCAGCTTCTCCTTCACTTGGAGTTTCACCAAATGAAACCACCAACTGTGGTGAAAATCTGAAGCATGGAAGAATTTAGATTCAAAATGTAGAGCTGTTTCACTTTTCTGCCCCCCACCCCAGCCCCAGGAATGAAAGAGCGATTCATCTAAGAACTAAGAAAGGCAACTGGATTTTCTGTGAGCAGTTATAAAACTCTGGACAGCATAACAGAAACTCATAGGATCAGTTTGATCTTGATTTTCTTCTCAGAAAAAAAGATCAGCTTAAGCAATGGTTTTGCTGCTTTGATAAAGTTGTGAGTTGTTTTTAAATGAAAATTGGTTCTAGCTAAAAAATATATTCCAAAGAAACTCCCAAAATAAGTATGACTGAAAAAAACATTTTGAGATAGTCAAATCTGCTGTTGAGTGAAAGAGATGGAAGGAAGTGGGGGGTGGAAGGGAGGGAGGGAGGGAGGGAGGGAGGGAGGGAGGGAGGAGGGAGGGAGGGGAGGAAGGAAGGAAGGAAGGAAGGAAGGGAGGAAGGAAGGGAGGGAGGGAGGGAGGGAGGGAGGGAGGGAGGGAGGGAGGGAGGAAGGAAGGAAGGAAGGAAGGAAGGAAGGAAGGAAGGAAGGAAGGAAGGGAGGGAGGAAGGGAGGAAGGAAGGAGAAGAAAAAGGAAAGGAGTAAGTTGGGAGGGAGGGAAGGAAGCACAGCTGTCTTCCCACAAAGTCTGTGACTCTGAATGACAATGCACGGTTTGTACTTCTGAGTTTTCCCTACAGCTACTTTCTTTTAGACAAACTATGCATCCTACTTTTAATCAAACCGTATTTAGAAAAGTCTCACCAGAATACTTTTGAGGATTAGGAAGCAGAGCCTGGAAATGCCTGTTAGCAGAGTCTGAAGTATCCAGAGAGAGGATGCATATATAACATGTCCCTTTTAAGAAAAAAAATTTCCTGAATGTTTATTTTTTTAAAAATTCAGCAACACAGGACACAACTGGAATACACATTTATGTCTATTCACAGGTAAAGAGTCAAATATAAATTTAGTCAGCTTCTAAAAGAGGGTATGGAGACATTTAGACCAAGATTTAATTAGTTTGTCTTATTTTAAAAACATAGGGAATACATTCTATGCTTCAAATTTGTTCAAATGTTTATTTTTCAATTAAAGTATTGCTAGTTTCAGAACGTTTGCATTTCTTTCACTTCAGATAGGCTATTAATAACACCTACTGAGATTGTGGTATCACTATAATTAATAATAGTCTCATTAGTTACATAGTATAATAGTATTATATAATAGCAATATTAATTAAAATTGATTACTTCATAATATCCACTGAGTTATTATTAGAATTACTATAATTAATAGTTTTACTATCATTAATAATAGTATTATTAGTTCTACAATATAATTAGTATGTAAAAGTAAATATAAATTGATAATATCCACTGAGATTGTGGTGTCACCACAATTAATAATAGTGTTATTGTTTATGTAAGTGGTATTATATTATTAACAGTCACTGTGGTTGAGGTGTTACTAACCTCCCTTCCACACTCCCTCTGAGGAAGAGAGGCAAATGAGAGATTATTAAACCAATCTGCCAATTAATCAGCCAATTATCTAACAGTATTTAGATGATGCTAGCACTTTATAGTTTTACCAAACTTTTCAAGATCGATAGCTTTTCTTGCAGCTTCAGGGAGGGGAACTACATCTCTTTTAGGAAACCAAGCAATTGTTTTCATGAAGATAATGAAAATAATTAATACTATAAGCATGATGTACCTGAGTAAGCGCCAAGGATACAAAAGACAGCATGACCCTTGTTGAACAAATATTTAAAAGTGTTGAAATAGTCATTAAATAAGAGCATGGCAATGAATTATTGATAATTTTTAACCTGTATTCTCTTTTAAATTTCTACAATGAGAATATATCTATGGTTTTATATTTTTAAAAGAAGAGACTTATTCTTATTCTTGGTATGGGAAAGTGAAAAACAAAGAACATTCCTATTTCACAGAATCAAAATAGATAATGAGCCTGAGCAGTACTGCCCAGTGGTTGAGCATCGACCCATGAACCAGGAGGTCATGGTTTGATTCCAGATCAGGGCACATGTCTGGGTTTCTGGTTTCATCCCCAGTAGGAGATGTGCAGGAGGCAGCTGATTCTGTCTCATGGTTGATTTTTACATCCCTGTCTCCCTCGCCCTTCTCTTTGAAATCAATAAAAACATTTTTATAAAATGGACAATGAATGTAATCTAAGAACAGCAATGACCATGCTGAGTGAGCACCAGAAACCCAATGGGCAGACACAAGCCAGTAGCCTGCAAAGCTGGCTGTG
This sequence comes from Myotis nattereri, assembly GCF_964212035.1. Taxonomy (NCBI): domain Eukaryota; kingdom Metazoa; phylum Chordata; class Mammalia; order Chiroptera; family Vespertilionidae; genus Myotis; species Myotis nattereri. Next base: position 152,907,846 of record NC_138075.1, read on the forward strand.
ACCTACAAGAGTACTTGGTAAATTCTCTTCTTAAAATCTGAAAATACATTCAACCTGTAAACTTGTAAAAGCAAAACAATATTTTGTTTTCTACAAAAATAGACATATATACACTGATGTGTGTTACCAGAGCTCTAATAGAGTGGGGTCTGAAGCACAGCGGGAAATAGCCAGAGTTTGGGGAAACGACCCTGCCCCACTGGAAAGGCGGCAAGGATGAAAGGGCCAGCCTCGCTCAGATACATGTGCACATTCCCACGCTCCCTATAAAGACTGCTAGGCCTCCCAGATGGCTCCTGTGCTCCTGCCAGACTCCTCCAATCCTGGTCAGCCAAGCCCCTCCTCTCCTCTCCTGAGTGCAGTGGGCCTTCCAGTTGTAGTCACATCTGTAGAAAGCCTACAAATGGCACTGGTGCATTGAATAACTATAGGCAAGCCCTTCAGGGTACAGCCACCGCAAATCATCCTTCTGCTCCCTCAGTTTATAGGCAACCTTGTTTGGGCCTCCACCCATCCCAAGGGGCATCCCAAGATTTGTAGACTTGTGGCTGTGCCACACATAGGCCAGGACCAGAGTGTAGAAGGTGCTGTGAGCGTATCTCCAGAGGGGCCCAGCAATAACCAGGGGCCTCTGAGAAGAACCCCAACCTCCTGCATAATCACTCCCATTCAACAGGCACCTTCCCCAGTATCTTTTCTTATTATACTTCTTTTAATAATGCTTAAAACCCAAGAGCTGGCATTTCCAGGCAGAATAGGAGGTAGGGAGGGACATCAGAGTTAAATGACACCTGGCTCTGGCCTGGTGGCTCAGTGGGGTGAGTACAGGAGGCAATCAATCAATGTTTCTCTCTCACCCCCCCCCCCACCTACCTTCCTCTCTAAAAATCAATAAAAAACATGTCCACGGGTAAGGATTAACAAATTAAAAAATAAAAACATTAAATACCACCTGCATTTGGCTGCAATGATTTTTTCAAATGCAAGAGATATTTATAGCAGCTTTATTCATAATTTCCAAAGCTTGGACGCACCCAAGATGTCCTTCAGTAGGTCAATGGATAAATCCAGTGAATGGAATATGACCTAGTGGAATAACTGGGAGCCTAAAGCTGTGCAGACCCATGAAGCTGGAGTGTGCAGTAAGGGCAGGCACCACCAGGAGACAGAAAGAAGGAAAGTCAGCTGATGTCCACTTACCCTGTTGGAGGTACTACCATGCAATAGCTGCTCTCAGAACCTCCTTTGACCTTTGCAACAAATGGTCATGGTCTCCCCACCCAATTTGCAGGTGAGGAGATGATGCGCAGTAAAAGCGGAGCCCAGTCATGAAAAGTGGGGTTGCAGTCAGGACTCTGGTCCTCAGTCCTGAGAACAAAAAAAAGAAGCTGAACCTCAAGTTTGATACCAGACTGACCACAAGGCAGCTGCAGCAGGGGAAGGGGAGGCAGCTGCACTGGAGGACAGGGGTTTGGGGTGGCTGGACGCTGAGTGTGAAAGGACCTCATGCAATGTGGATCAAGGGGCTACAAAGAAATGGCCCAAGTCAGACACAACAGGCCACATATATCTCAGATATCCCCTTCCTTCTGGGCAGTGGCCTTAGCTAGAGAATGAAACAGCTGGATTCGGCTTCCAGATCTGCCCACAGATTAGTTCCATCACACATTTGTTTCTTATCTGTTCCCTACAGGTGTGATAAGGTGCAATTGGAAATTAATCTAGTTATCGTCTGGGGTATGATCATGCCCAGGAAACAGTAAAGGGATGACAGATGGAGGCCTGCAACCTGGACAAGCCCACGTGGGAAATGAGAGCTGTGAGGACTCCCAAGAAGCAACCTCAGTGAACACATCATAGTGCCACACGGGGTGGGTGGAGATTTAATAAAAATGAATGATAAGAAGGAGGAGATAATAAATCCAAAGAGAGGTAGGAAAATCTAAAGAGAGGTAGAAAAATCCAAAGCCAATAGACAGAGGTGACCCCCAATGAGGACAGATCTGAACCAGAAGGGTCGGTCTCACCAGCCAGAATAAGTGATAGCAGACCAGTGTTTATAATCAGGAACAGAAGAGATTGAGGTATTTAATCTGAAATTCAGAGTTCCAAGCATTTATGTAGTGAGTTTTAAGCAACAAAAAGAAAGAAAAAGTTCAATAATGATTAAAATGGTTACTCATCCCCCCAAATCAATTTATTGTTCTTGTCATTAAAAAAAAAAATGACTGGAGTATGATGGTATGCTGTGATTAGCTCAGGATAGTAGGCATAATTAGAAAGGGGATTTCCTTTGTGAGATCTGTTGGGTAAAAAGGTTAACTCCCAATTATAGCTAAACAAGCCGAATGTTCATTCCAGTCCAGCAAAAGCCTACTCTGAACTGCATTTATTTATTTCATACTAATCTGCTATTATATTCAGCATTCTAGGGTGGGAGGAATCCTTTACTTGATTCAGTCATGAGATACAGAGCACAGATAAGAGTTATTAATACCACTTATCATTCTAAGTTCCCAGCTTGAGAAATATGTGAATCATATTACCACAGGATTATGAGGGCACAGTTACGAAATGCCCAGAGCTGACTCTCCAAATGCAGTCACATATTCTGCAGGAGGTTCTGGAAGAAGAGTTAGTTCTGTTCCAGGAAGTAGAGGAAGTGTCACAAGGTGCACAGGACGACACTCAACCAACTGAGCCACAACAGCCGGGGCTCCAGTGGTTTCTAAATGATGCACATATAGGCTACACAGATATACTGATGCCTTTATAACAGTGGTTCTCAACCTTCCTAATGCCACGACCCTTTAATACAGTTCCTCATGTTGTGGTGACCCCCAATTTCATTGTTACAAATTGAACATAATTAAAGCATAGTGATTAATCACAAAACAATATATAATTATATATGTGTTTTCCGATGGTCTTAGGCGACCCCTGTGAAAGGGTCATTCGACCCCCAAAGGGGTCGCGACCCACACGTTGAGAACCGCTGCTTTATAAGTTCAGATGATTGCCTCAAATCCCATCATAAGCATGGTCCACATCTCCCATGAAACTAAAGGTAGAGGGGTTACAAATTGGGATTGAGTAGGAAAGTGAATTTTTGAACATTAAAAGTTTGGGAGACTGGGTTATACTGAGAGAATCCTAGAAATCGTTTCAAAAACATACAGACGCATGGTAGGATGAGTCAACATTCCAACTGGGACAAGGCCAGATGCAATATGACGCTCCTAGGATGGCTGAATCCATCCATGTAAATTGTTGATGTAGATCATTCATATGCTAAGGGAGAAAATCTGGTCTCCCAAGAAAAAAGGAATACTGTCTGGGAGCCTCACCTAGGCCAAAAATAAACAAACTAAATGGAAGATAAAATGAATTCGTGAGAGCATATCCCTGAGGCCCTAATGTCAGCCTCAGCTTTTCCTGGAGTAAATCATCAGCGCACACTGCTTTCATTTCTGCTGGCTCATCACACCACTTTTGTAGGACATAGAACACAGTCAGTTCCTGAAATCTCTAACTTGGACATTTGTATCCCCAAAATACTTCCCTCAGTATTCAATGTGCCACCACAGCATCACTGAGGATAGTCTGAATTCACAACTATTCTAGCCCACACTTCTTATTCAACTAATGGGTTTGGTATGTCTGTACAGCAGTACAAATTGACTGATTAAAACTGTTCATCTCTACTGACTGTGAATCATGTAAAGGAACAATGGCTTGATAGTTAACCAAATTTATGGCCAGAGTGGTTTGGAAGGTGTTTGTTATGGATGGAATGCTTGTGTCCCCCAAAATTCATATGTCAAAACCACCAAAGTAATGGTATTAGGAGATGGTATCTTGGGAGGGGGGTGGGATTAGGATTTGATGAAGTCATGAGGATAAAGCTTCTGAATGGGATTAGCACCCTTATCAGAGTCACAAGAGAGCTTGCTTCTCCTCTCTGGTCTCTATCATGTGAGAACACAATAAGAAGATGGCCTGAAAGAGGGTTCTCACCAGAACCCTACTATGCAGGCTCCCTAATCTTGGACTTCCAGCCTCCAGACACTGAGAAGAAAAACGTCTTCCATGCTAAGCTGCCCAGTTTATGGTATTTTTGTTATAGCGGCCCAAGCAGTTTATGAGTTTCCATCTCCAGACATAAGACCGTAGAAAAAAAACAGACCAATCACATTGAAGGCATCAATTACATACTAAGGGAGTGTATATAGTGTAAGCAATCGGGCTCAGATCCAGTAGAAAGAACAGATTATAATTTTAAATAACAAGTAACTCTAGAGGCTGTAGCCTGATCTAGCAGCTATGTTATGCCAGGAACACATGACTAGACATATGAACACCAGAAGAATTTACTCTTATTCAAGTGATAACTCACTTGATCAAAATTACATTGCAGAACTTTACTTAGGGATTGGAAGAGAAAAAATAAAATTAATAAATAGGATAGCAGATTTTCTGTAGTCTACTTCCATCATTGACTCTTGGGGGGCTTAAAATCTGTAGACTTGCTGCAAAATAATCAGAGTGGTACTAAATTTGGACTTATTTTTAAGTTATAAAAGTGGACATTATGCAACATTTCCAATATGTTTATAGGTATTTTGAAAAACATTTTTAAATTACTTTAATAAAATATTTAACTAAATGTAGATTTATTTTATAATCACACATATTTAATCAAGAAAGACCAGTAATTAGCCTTGATAGTAAAAGCATATTTATAATTTCATCGAATAAGTGATATGTGCCAGGGTGCCAGAAAGGGACTGAGCCCATGACCTGTGCTAAATGTTTAGCAAATAACTAAACATTTGCTATGCCTGGGGATTCATTGGTAATTTAATTGCAGACCAATTAAGAGAGAATTTACCAGTCAAATTAACCTGATAATCAAGAATCCCCATATAACATAGATCTCATTTAAGAATTTTCTAAATTGTGGCAGCTACTTTAACCAAAACTTTGAAAAGGTGTTCAGAAATCTAAATCAATGAAATTGGTGGCAATATGTCTATCTAGAAACATGTACCATTTTCAAATCTTCCATGCACAGTGTAAATGTTCAATAAATGGACAATTATTGAAGTATTTTATTGAAATTCCTACAGACAGGAAGAATTTACTGAGCTCCTAAAGCATGTGTTGGGAAAGGTTCTTCACACATGTTAGTTTTCTAGTTTACTCTTCACAAAAAACCTCTAAAGTGATATCTTATTATCCCCATAACTGTCATGGAACCTGAGACCCCAAGTGCTCAATTAATTGTCCAGAATTAGTAGTAGGAGCAGATGCCCTCTGTAGCCTAAAACCACAGCCTGGCTCCTTCCACCAACCTCACTAAAGGGTCATAAGCAAAAAATCACTTATTTACTCAAAATATACTTTAAAGTAGTTCCAAATAAATTTAATAAAGTGGACATTTTTAACAATATTGATTCAAACTACATTCACAGGTGCTGAATGAAATCACGTTCCAAATTGGAACACATTCCTAGCCCTTGATGTTCTCCCAAAGGCTCTTTAGATTTAAAATTATAAAGAACTAGAGGCCCAGTACATGAAATTCGTGCACAGGTAGGGTCCCTAGGCCTCACCAGCGATCAGGGCCAATCGGGACTTTCCGGCAGCCAGCCAGGCCGTCCTTCATTTCATGCCACCCCCTGGTGGGTCAGTGCACATCATAGCAAGCGATCGAACTCCAGGTCTCCTGGTTGAACTCCCAAGAAGATACTTTGCATATTAGCCTTTTACATATATATATATATATATATATATATATATATATATATATATATATATAAAGACAAATCTGATGAAAATGGTTGTCAAGTTGTAAAATATTCTTCCCTGGGTGTACATAATCACACAGGTAAGTGTCTCTGCGATATGCTACATGGATCTGTAGTTCTAGAGGGGTGGAGGCAGAGATGGTTTCACACTTACACCTTTACAGCTGCATCTACACAGACAGGAATAACTGGTCTACCCAATTCATCTTAAGTAGATGTTAACTACATAAGCAGAAACTGTAAATGGACAACTCTTTCATTCAAAGCTCTAGAGCTGCTTCCTTAACATAGATCCCTGCAAATAATTGGATTTGGCTAAATTCAATTTAAATAAACAAAGGAAAATAATTCTAAATATTTATATAAGTTATTGAGAATTTTAAAATTTTTACTTAAGGCTTAAATGCCATTTTAATATACATGACATAAGCATTTAATTTTTGTCAAGGGCACAATGAACTACTTTGGGGTACAGATTGTTTCCTGTTAAACAGATCACTAGCTGAATGTTTTTAATGCTTTTTTAAAAAGTTTCCACATTTTACAGGTGTATGTCAAATAAAAATACCTCACCAGAATCCCTCTGAGGATCTCTGAGAGTGCATTATGAAAGTGAGTGCCAATACTAACATTTCACACAAATCTACTCATGCTTAAGTTAGGATATTGAACATATGGTTTGTGGAAATATTTGGTGCATTTGCATAAGGCAGACAAGTTTTGGAAGAATGGCCATTTTAATCAGGCTGACTAACTGAGATGAGAACAAGGAGGTGTGACCATCTGTTAAACTTTATCTTGAATTTATTTAGCACCTGCAAAAAAAAAAATTAGATTTGAGCCACTTCTGAACCAAAGAAACAAAGAACCTATCTAGGAATACCTCCCACATCCTTCTTCAAGGAAAGGACAGTCACAAACACATTATGCATGTGTGCATGCTCACACACACAAGCACATGCATATACACATACACACTCATGCACACAAAAACTTTAAAATCTAAAGTCTGTAGTTCTATAGCTCATTTGATAATTCTGGGTTTTGATTCAGGATTCTAAGACATTCTTAGTTATACGAATATTTACTAATATCTATAAAGGCAAGTAAGAAAAAGTAAAGTTATCATGTGTAAGAAAGAGGCTTCTGAACTACGAGAAGCAGTTATAAAGTTTGCCATTTCAGCCCAACCAGTGTTGCACAGTGGTTGAGTGTCAACCTATGAACCAGGAGGTCAAGGTTTGATTCCTATTCAGGGCATGTGCCCTGATTGCAGACTCTACCCCTAGTGGGGGGAATACAGGAGGCAGACAATCAATGATTACCTCTCATCATTGATGTTTCTATCCTTCTCTCCCTCTCACTTCCTCTCTGAAATCAATAAAAATATATTTTAAAAAATATATAAGCTGTTTACATGATGGTTATAAATGGGCACACTATATTTCCTTTGAAGGAATATACCTTCCTAAATGAATGTTAACATTACATGAAAATAGATTAAGTCTTAAATTATATGTCAGTGCATTCAGAATACCTAGACCTTAGTAGGTACTCAATAAATACTAATTGTATGCATTAAGAACATACCCTAGTTTTTTGAGAATTTTAAAAAGATAAATAGATTTGAACTTAAATATATTTCTTACTTATGGAGATTATCTTGAGGTTTTTTGTGCTGTAGTTCTTGAGATAACTTACTTGATAGAATTTTTGATGCTGAAATTTTATAAATTTTCTTGCATTCTTGACTAAATAGCCTTTGTGAATGTAATTTTTCCTTTTCTTTCCTTGTGGCCTTTTGTTTGCTTTCTCTCTCACCTTCATTAGTTTTATTGATATTTAATTATTAGCAATCTTTACAAAGACTACTTTTGTAGTTCTCTATGCTACTGATTTCTGTCCTTATAATTCCCTTCTTTCATATTTAATTTTATTCTAATGCTCATCTTTCCCCTGACGTTTTGAGTTGAAATTTCAGCTTGTTTTCAGTATTTCTGGTATTATCGTTAAATTTATAACTTTCTGAGTATTACTTAAGTGCTGCCTCTCATATTTGTATATGTAACACTTTCTTCTTCCTTTTTTAAATATGTTTTTATTGATTTTAGAGAGAGAGAGAAAGGGAGAGGGAGAGAGACATCAATGAGAAAGGAACATCCATTAGCTAGCTGCCTCCTACATGCTCCCTACTAGGGATCTAACCTAAATCTGGGCACTTGAGCTGACTGGGAGTGGAACTGGAGACTTAGTGCAGGGGTCAATGCTCAATCAACTGAGACACAGGGGCCAGGCCTGGATATCCAGGGCTGGGTAATGCTTTCTTTGTCATTCAGTTTTCAGTATTGTTCTTATGACTTCCTTTTTTAAATCTAAGCATTGTTTTGGTAATAAGATTTTCCTTTCCTTTCAAACAAAGAGGTTCTTTTTTGTGAATGAGGTCTAACCTTGGGCTGTTCAGGTACCTTTCTCCTGTAAACATATTAATATATTCAGAGCAGCCTACTATGTAATTTTGTGTCACTGTTTCATTTGGGCTAAAGCATGAATTTGTATTTTTTATATGTGGAGTTATATATATGTCATATGTGTATAAGTTAATACATATAAACACACATATGCACACATGAACCAAGGAAACATATTAAACTGCGGTATATTAAGTTATTGTTATCTTTTTACTTATTTTGTTTGCTTGAGTTGAAATTTCCTAATAAGTGTGTTAAAATATCTGAATAAAATCCTATTTTCCCTAAAATTTTGTGAATTATTGCTTTCTGAATCTTTTAGGCTATACTGTTCATACTAAGTATTATGTCTTACAATTCATTTTCCAAGTATATTACATTTTTCTTCATCTCTTTTGATCATTTTTAATTAAGCTGTATTTTCTTTTAAAATTGCAACTTTTATGTTTGTTTTGTTTCTGCCTGATGTATCTGCATCCGTTTCCATACTGTGATTTTCAACTTTTCTGAATATTTTTATATCAATTATTGATCATATATTGCTAAATATTTTTCTCTATCAAGTCTGTAAGCCTATATTTCTATTGAATTTGACACAAATACATGTATTATAATTAATTATATTAAAATTTATCTTTATCATTTTATTCATGAGTCCTACATTCGATATTAAATTTTTTTCTCATTTCTTTTTTATTGGATATAGTAACCTTTTTTATGCCACTTTAAAATTGATAAACTTTGTAACAGTTATCTTGTGGTTAACACTATCTTGTGTCTGTGTTTTTCCAAAAGCTAAAAGCAAAAAATCCCTTATGATATACTTCATATATGTATATATATATATATTTTATTTTGTCTTTAATATATTTTATTGATTTCTTTTTTTACAGAGAGGGAGAGGGATGGAAAGTTACCATCAATGAGAGAGAAACATCAATCAGCTGCCTCTTGCACACCCCCTACTGGGGATGTGCCACAGCCAAGGTACATGCCCTTGACAGGAATCAAACCTGGGAACATTCAGTCCACAGGCCGACACTCTATCCACTGAGCCAAACCGGTTAGGACTCATATGTATAATTTAAAGAACAATAGTAAAAGGATACCCAAGTATGCTCCAACCACATGACCAAGGCATTTTGAAAGACCCTTCTCACCCTCATCACATACTCTCATTCCCACAAGTAACCACCACCTTAAATTTTGTGTTTATCATTGTGATAAATGTACTTTTTGTGTTTACCATATGTGCTATATACATAACGGATGTGTTATATATCCCTAAACAATATGTTGCTTCATTTGGATGCTAATGAAATTTATATAAATGGAATACTATTCTGTAATTTACTTTTGTTTAACATCATGGTTTGAGAATCATCTGTGTTGATAAACAGGCATTTTATTAATTTTTATGTATATTAGTTTCAATAAACTACCTTTGCCTAAAAGTGGACATTTGGACCCATGTGTTTTTATCTTTTTACTATCATGCACAATGCACCTATAAACATTTATACATACCTGTCTAAGGCCAGTGACTTTCTCTAGATTAGAACATGTACTATTAAACTTGTCATTTTTGCCAATCTGTTTGGAGGGAAAAGCTATCCTCTTTTAATTTGTATTTATATTTTGCTGGTTCCTAATTAGAGTGAACATCTTTTCACTTGTTATTTCTTGGCATTTAAAGTATACATTTCAGTTACTTTTGATCACTATTTATACTCATAAAATCACTACCACGTTAGGATACAGCATATCTCATCATCCTAAAAGATTTTCACATTCACGAACCATTTATTGTTCCTTCCACACTGGCCCAAGACAACAAACACTGTAAACTGGTTTGCATTTTACAGAAATGGAATCAAACACTATGTACCTTTTGGTGTCCAGCTTCTTTCACTCAGATTGATTTTGAGATGTATCTAAATTGTGTTTATCAGTAGATCACCCCTTTTTACTGCTGAGTAGTATAGGCATACCTCAAAGATACTGTGGGTTCGGTTCCAGACCACCATAATAAAGCAAATATCTCAATAAAGTGAGTCACAAGTGTTGCTTTTTTTCCAGGTGCATATAAAAATTATGTTTATATCATACTGTGGTCTATTAAGTGTGCAATATCATTATATCTATAAAACAATATACATAACTTAAAAAAGACTTACTAGCCAAAAATGCTAACCATTTTTTCTTAAAATAAGACAATAAAGTTTGCTGCATCAGTTGACTCAGCCTTTTACGAATGACTTCTCTGTAGCATGTGATGCTGTTTGATGGCATTTTACGCACAGAAGTTGTGTCAAAATTTGAGTCAATCCTCTCAAATGCTGCCACTGCTTTAACAACTAGGTTTATATAATATTCTAAAACCTTTGTTGGCATTTCAACAATCTTCACAGCATCTTCACTAGGAGTAGATTCCATCTCAAGAAACTGCTTTCTTTGCTCATCTATAAAAAAAGAACACCTCATCTGTTATAGTTTTATTGTAAGATTGCAGCAATTCATTCACATCTTCAGGCTCCACTGCTAATTTTAGTTTTCTTGCTATTTCCACCACATCTGCAATTACTTCATCCATGGAAGTCTTGAACCTCTAAAAGTCATCAGGGAGGATTGGAATCAACTTCTTCCAAACTCCTGTTAATGTTGGTATTTTGAACTCTCCCCATGAATCATAAATGTTCTTAATGGCTTCTAGAATAGTGAATCATTTCCAGGTTTTCAATGTACTTTGCCCAGATTGATCAGAGGAATCATTCTTTATGACAGCCATAGCCTTACAAAGTGTATTTCTTATATAAGAGGTCTTGAAAGTTGAAATTACTCCTTGATCCATGGGCTGCAGAATGGATATTGTATTAACAGGCATGAAAACAATATTAATTTTATTGTACATCTCCATCAGCACTCTTGACTGATCAGGTGCATTGCCAATGAGCAGTAATGTTTTGTTTTGTTTTTTTCCTGAGCGATAGGTCTTAGCAGTGGGCTTAAAATATCCAGTAAACCATACTATAAACAGATATGCTGTCATCCAGACGTTGTTGTTCCATTTATAGAGCACAGGCGCAGCAGATTTAGCATAATTTTTAAGAGCTCTGGGATTTCAAAATGGTAAAGGAGCATTGGCTTTAACTTCACATCACCTGCTGCATTAGCCTATAACAAGAGAATCAGCCTGTCCTTTGAAGCTTTGAAACCAGGCACTGTGAAAGTTCAAGTGGCATTTTTTGTCAATATAAGGCTGTTTCATATACTTCAAAATATGTTCTTTAATGTAGCCACCTTCATGAATTATCTTAGCTAGATCTTCTGGATAACTTGCAGCACATTTCACAAGAGTGCTTGCTATTGTACCTTGCATGTTTACATTATGGAGACAGCTTCTTTCTTCATGAAACAACCTCTACTAGCTTCAGACTTTTCTTCTGCAGCCTCCTCATCTCTCTCAGCCTTCTTAGAAGTGAAGAGTGTTAGGGCTTTGGCCCGAATTAGGCTTTGGCTTAAGGGAATATAGTGGCTGGTTTGATCATAGAGCACTAAAACTTTATATACTAGTAAGCAATAAAGCTGTTTCACTTTCTTATTTTTTGTGTTCATTGAAGTAGCATTTTTAATTTCCTTCAAGCACTTTTCCTTTGCATTCACAACTTAACTATTTGGCACAACAGGCCTAGATTTCAGCCTTATCTCAGCTTTTGACATGCCTCCTCACTAAGCATAATCACCTCTAGTTTTTTATTTAAAGCTAAAGATGTGTGACTCTTCCTTTCATTTGAACATTTGGAGGCCACTGTAGGTTTATTAATTGGCCTAATTTCAATATTGTTGTGTCTCAGGGAACAGGAAGGCCCAAGAAAAAGGAGAGAAATGGGGAACAACCAGCAGGTGAAACAGAACACACACATTTATTAAGTTCGCCATCTTATATGGGCATGACTGTGGTGCCCCCAAACAATTACAAAAGTAACATCAAAGATCACTATTCATGGATAAACATAATAAATATAACAATAATAAAATTTGAAATATTGTGAGAATTACCAAAATGTGACACAGAGACAGGAAGAGATCAAATGTTGTTGGGAAAATGGTGACAACATACTTGGTTCAATGCAGGGTTGACACAAACTGTGAATTTATAACAAACAAACAAAAAAAACCACACAGAAACTGCACAGCACAATAAAGTGAAGAACAATAAAATGAAGTATGCTTGTATTACACTGTATAGATACAGCATTTTTTGCTTAACTATTCGTATACTGATGAACATTGGCTGTTTCCAGTTTCTGCCTATTGTGAATAAAGACATTATGAAGTAGATATGTAAGCTTTTGTGTGGCCATGTGTTTTTATCTCTTGCAAATATCTAAATGTGGAAGAGGTGGGTTATATGGTAGAACAACATATTTATTAATATAGCTGAGAGGAAAAATCTCTGTTTATCCAAACTCACAGAATATTTCTGTATTCCAATATATGAGTGTTTTTCTCACACCAAGCAATTCTGAAATTCTCTGCAGGCACAACTGGGAGTCCTACAATTTAACTCTATTCTGACACTATCTACCTGGAAATAGAGTCACATCCCACAGGTTAAGGTTTAAGTCCCACAAGACGGTCTCCCACTTCAGGTGCCAATTAAAGTCCAGGTTGGAACCTGAGCTTCTGACCTACTGAAAGAGACTGAACTTTTAGAAATGGTTGCTGCATAGGTGAATGAGTGGACTGGTGAAAAAAAATTATTATCACTAATTTCCCTCTGTAGATCAATTCATAGTTACAGCCTTTATTATCTAAGGGCATATATATTGCATGTGAAATTGTTCCCGGATTTATAACTCCCATCTACAATGCCTAAATGCAATATTGCTAAAGTGTAAGTTCCCTTCAATAAAATAAATTCGACTTAAATGGTTTCAGCTACTTATACCCATAATGAGCCAGATATTTCTTTTGCTTAAACCCAAGCCCCTGGGTGCATTAAGCACGTTTGGGTGTGCTTTCAGACTGCCAAGGTGGCCAATTAATGAATCACGGCCTCAGTGCCAATGGCCTTTTAATGTCTGCTTGGGCCCAAAAGAGCCTTCTGTAATATTAAAATACTAGTGGCCCAGTGCACGAATTCATACACACTGAAAGGAAATTAATTAGAAGAAATATTTTAGTGTTGCTATTCACCCTTTCTCTATAATAGAAGTGTCAACCAAATTCACGATTGACAATGACAGATCAAAACACACGCATGCGATTGGTGCCAGAGAGAGTTTTATATGTATCACGCATGTGCAAGTCAACTTAGCCTTTTATAGATATAGAATAATTTTGCTTAATTAGACCTGCTTTCTGATTTAGCTAAACTTTTTCCAGCCCAGTGAAGCACCCCAACTTCTCTTTCAGGTAATTGTCAGCAACACAGTAAATATCAACATGAAGCAGATTATTACTGTAGATCACGCAGGGAGAACAAAGGGTAAAATATTTAACTGCATCAGTGTTTGACTATATTCTGTGCAGTGAGAAAACCTGAAGTCATTTTCAAGGTCCACCACTTCTTACTTCTTTTCAGTCAGGTCAAGTTTCTTAGCTTTCTAAATCTCCGTTTTCTGGCTAATGAAAATAGGATTCCACCGAGTCTCTTATCTACCTACTCCAGGACTTGTGTGATGATCAAATGAGATGAGGCACGTGAAAATGCTTCACAGACATTTGGTTAAAGTGTAAAATGTTTCCAACTGGCTATAAAGCAAGTCATTTTCCTGGGCTGAAGAAATTGCAAGGAGGCTAGTCACTAGGGAGAGGAAGTCAGGAGTTGGTACGTGATGTCATTACCCGGCACCCACAGCCACCATTTCTGGGCTGGGCTGGGCTGTGGGCTGCATTTTGCTCCATGGGGTCTTGGCAGCATCGGCTGCAATTTGGTGGGCTGTCACTCCAGGGTGGTGGCGGGATCTATGTCCCACTTGGGGGAAACCAAGTATTGCTTTGTGGGTGCCAGGTCTGAGCTGCCGTTTCTCTGTAAATGGCCAGTGAGCGTCACAGCAGCTCCTGTGTTGAGTGTCTTCCCCCTGGTGTCAGTGTGCATCATAGCAATCGGTCGGACAGTTGGACACTTAGCATATTAGCCTTTTATATACATAGAAGATAGTTCAATACATTCAATATACACTCAACTTTTCTGGGTTTTCACATTAGAGATTTTAGGCAAGAAATTTGTATCCAACTCCTTCATATATCAAAATTAGAAAATGTATGATTATAGATAAATAATCTCATAGCACTTACATGTTATTATTGCATTATATGTGTATATGCAAACAATTCTGTGGCATTCAGAAGAATGTAAAAGCCAAAATGATTACACAGGGTGCTCCTGATTACAACATATCCTTTAGAACTTGCTGTACATTACAAGTTTGTAACCCAGTTTACCAAACGTGGTAGGGCTTAATAGCTTACTCACTGACTCGTTGTATCTGGGAGATAGTTAGTGGTCATTTTATAGTATTAGCAATATAGTATTATATTAGCAATATAGTATTATTGCTAAATCCATATCCTAAGGAGTATGTCTACATAATGCTAATTACACACACAATTAAAAAATGTTCCTTCTTTTACACCAAATTTAAATATATGCATTAGGGTAGATTTAATTTTTTAAAAAGTAGGCTTATTCATGGAAAAATGCTAATTTAGACTTGTTATTAAAATTTTTTAAAGAAGACAACATTTTATATGTTTGAGGTTGATTTGGGGGTTATGCATTATACTAAAACATATTGCAATAATTATATACATTACACTACATTTTTGTCAAAATAGTCTTTTGAGAAAATAATTCATGTGTGTGTGTCTCTATCCTGGTAGGTTAAATTCCCTTCATTACTCTTCTTTTTCAAAATTCACAGATTCTTTACACTCTTCTTATGTAGGCACTTTTAAGGCTTATTTCTAAATAAATGTATGCGATTCTGAAAGAATTTTAGATTTCATTTGGAATTACATCTGATTTACAAATTAATATTGAAGGACATTATATTTTTGTAAAATCTGGCATCCATCCTGGAATTTGTTTTATAAAAACATCCTCTGTAAAACTTGAATTTTCTTCATCTATTTTACTTATACTTGTTAAATTATACATAATGATAGGAAAGCTATGAGCTCAAGAAAGAGGAAATAAGTGTTTTATATTTTGCATTATTTCTATATCACCACATGAAAGGATGTGCTTGGTCCATATAATTTTTCCAAATGTTGGAATAGTCATTTGCATGCAGTACCACCTCATCACCCAGCAGACAGTATAGCAGAAGATCTCATAAATTTCACAGCTGGATAATATCATAATACAATTAATAAAAAAAAGTATGATCATCACTAGGTAAGCTAACTGCACAGTAAAAAATTTATTTGAAACTACTATTTAATAATAAACTAAGTGAGGATTTTCTATAGACACTTTGTATCTTGTATTTCTGAAGAGTGCTTAAACAGAAAAAAGTGACAGTGGAGCATCACACTTTTTACAAAACAAAACAGAAAATGAATCATTGCCCCCAGCACACTATAACTTTGAGTCTTTAATTTTTCATGAGTTAAAGAATCACTGTCATTCTTACCCAGATCATATGTGGAGATTAACCTTTTCATAAAAATAATCATGTAGAAATTAACTTAATGTTTCCTGGGGGAATATGAAGTTTTATTTAAATAATATTTTAAATTATAGGAAATTTCAATGGTCAACCATGTGGAATCTCTAGCATCTCAGTCTGTGACAACTACACGAGGACCAAGTCATGATGACACACCTTGCTATCCCCTAAACCTGACCATCCATTCACCACCTTACGGAAATGTACACTTAGAATGACAGGTTTCAGGGTTTTTTTTACTACTTTTTATAACCAGAAATACAATTTCTCCCAGATTGTGTTACTAAGAGGTTCAGATAAGAGAATCTGTAAAACATACAGCAATTTTATGTCCTATGAAGTGAAAAATTATGTATCATTTTTCAGGTTCATGCACCAAGAATTATCCTAGCCAACATGCTGAGGATTTTATGACACAGTTAAAAACGTAATAGTTGGATGATATGGAATCTCAAGGTAATTCATTTTACTCCAATACATATTTGTCAAAGAAGCATATGCATCATTACTGTTTTTTATATCTCACTTAGGGAAGAGAAATTGCACACATCAGCTTGCCTTACCTAAATCCTGCTCACAGAGCCTGATCTTGAAGCTGTGGGAGGGAGAGAATGAGCATGGAGCAATAGCAATGCTATATCATCCATACATATATATATATATGTATATATATATATGTATATACACATATATATGTATATATATGTATATATATACATATACATGTGTGTGTGTGTATATATATATGTATATATATATATACATATATATATATATATATATATATATACACACACACAAATATAGAAAAGGCTAATATGCAAATTGTCCCGGCAGGAGTTCACCTGGGAAACCGGGAGTTCGATCACTCACTATGATGTGCACTGACCACCAAGGGGCGGCACGGAATGAAGGAAGGCCCCGGCGAGCAGCCAGCAGCTGGGGAAGGCCCCAGCCATAAGGAAGGCCCCGGCCAGCATCCGGAAGGCCCCGATCGGCCTTGATTGCCAGCCAGGCCTAGGGATCCTACCTGTGCATGAATTTCGTGCACCGGGACTCTAGTCCTTAATAAAAGCTTACCAGATTACTGATCTCCACTGAAACATTAGGATAGCTGAGATTTACTCAGTGCTCATAGTGCGCCAGGTGCTATACTAAGCACATTTGTAAGATAACCCATTCAATTCTCACAATAACTTCATGAGATAACTACTATTAATATATGTTTTTATAAGAGAATAAAGGGTTTCCCAGAAGTTGTTGGTAAGTATCCAAGTTATGCAGCTGTCATTGCAAAGCCAGTGTCAACCCAGGCATTAGGACCCTGCTACATGCCAACCCACAGGGGCAGTATAAAAAGTAGCTCCAGCCCTAGCCGGTTTGGCTCAGTGGATAGAGCGTCAGCCTGTAGACTGAAGGGTCCCAGGTTTGATTCTGGTCAAGGGCACTTGCCTGGGTTGTGGGCTTGATCCCCAGTAGGGGGCAGGCAGGAGGCAGCCGATCAATGATTCTCATCATTGATGTTTCTATCTCACTATTCCTCTCCCTTCCTCTCTGAAATCAACAAAAATATAGATATTTTTAAAAAGTAGCTCCAGTCCTGGCCAGTGTGCTCAGAGGTTAGAGTGTCAGCCTGTGCCTCAATGGGTGGTGGGTTCAATTCTCCAGTAAAGGGTACATTCCTGGGTTGCAAGTTTGATCCTTGTCCCAATTAGAGCACATGTGGGAGACAACCAATCAATGTGTCTCTTTCACATCAATGGTTCTCTTTCTCTCTCTCTTTTTCTCTCTCTCCTTCCCTCCTTCCCTCCCTCCCTCCCTTCTACTCTTTCTAAAATCAATGGGGAAAAAATCCTCATTTGAGGATTAACAACAACCAAAAAAAAGGTGACTCCAAAATTCTTTGTCATCTGGTTATCATGAGGCAGGTTTCTGTCCCTTCACCTTGACTCGGGCTTTGACAAACAGAATTCATCTGAAGTGATGCCAGCCTGTCAGGAATTTACAACTCAAAGTGCCAGCCAGATGCACTGTCAGGAGCTTTGCCTTCACGGCCCCATGATGCTGCTGCCTCAGATGCAAGCAGATGACAAAAATACAAACTGACCCTGGGTACACAGCCTAGGATGTGCAAGACACAGATGGTCTGCCCCAGGTTAGGGATGCCAGTGAAATCCACAATGCCATGGCAGAGAGCCACTGAGGATGCACGTGCCCCATAGGAGGTATCCACACTTCAGCCACCTCTGCCTCACCTGCCTCTTCTGATCCCTGTTCCCACCTTCATCTTTTCTGAGGTTTCCACTCATTGGCTGGGGAGCTGCCCCAAGCTGTACACATTCTTCAAAGGGGTTCCTATCCATCTTTCACTCCCTGCAACCCCCATCTAATGATCTACTCTTACCCCTTCACTATCTTTTTGGCTTAAACACCGGTTTGAGTATCTACTCTAGGAGACCAAACTTAAATGTAGTAAGGGACCAACTAGGTAACATTTATGGGAGAAGTAACAACACCTAACAATAGGGAGTGGTGGGGTCTTTAGCAAGTTTATTTACAATCTTAAATGTTTAGATCCAACTTTATTAAAACACCATCAAAACAAAATGAGCCTGGAGAAATGGAAGTGAAATAAAGGGCCTCATTTTGAGCCATTCACAGACCTTGCACTTCTGGCTCAAATCTATTTCTGGGACTACTCAGTGCAGCATCCCTGGTTCTGAAGTCATTACAATGAGAATAGGTGATTAGCAATCACTCAAGTATTGGCAACAACCGGAAGAATCCTTTCTGCCTTGATGTACCTGATGGCAGAATAATCTTTAAAATAATTTTATTCATAATAATACTGATCTATTGATGTGGAAATTATGACTAAAAGAACCAGATAGTCACCAGACACACATAAAGGCGATTATTTTACCTGATTTTTTTTTTTCATTTAAAAATGTTGGAGCAGCCTTAAATTTAATAAATAAAACAAATAAATAAAACAAAACAAATTACAGCTGAGGACATGCCATTTGCCAATGAGATTTTACTTTTTTTTAAAGCTCAAAACCAACTTACCTTCTCAAGCTGATTTGAAAAGCTGACTTATCAGAAATAATAAAATACATAAAATTAAAATGTTCCAAACCCTCAAGATCCCATAAACAATTTAAAAGGCAAATGAAGAACTGAAGGACATGTTTCCAACATATATGACCACAAAGAGTTAATATTCTTAGAATATAAATGACTGATGTAATTAGAAAGCAAAAAGACACACACCTCCATAGAATAATGGGTAAAGGCTATGAGCAAGTAATTCAAAAAGAGAAAATGGTTATGGCTTTCAAAAACTATGAAATACCACCTATCAAATTGTCCAGTATTAAAAATAAGTTACAGTATCAGATGTTGTCCCACATATGAGGAAGTGAACAACTTCATATATTACTGGTGGAAAAACTAATACAACCTTTTCACAAACTAATTGTCTCACTCCTATGGAAAACTTTTTTAAGGATTTTGATTTTTTTTTAAACAGTAAATCCACTTTGAAGAATTGTAACAAAAATCAATATGGATATACTCAAAGATTTGACTTTAAATATTTTCATTGTTAATACATGATTAAATATTTGAAAAATCTAACAACAAAAGAGTATATATTATAGTCCCATTGGGGTGAAAAAAAATTTATCTGTATATAATAGAAGGAAAAAAATACCTGGAAGTATATACAGCAAAGAGGATATTCTAGAATGGTACAATTTTATATTATTTTATTATGTTATTATTTTATCTGATAACCTAAGGGGACTATTTTTTTCTTTAATAATCATGTGTTATGCCATTAGATGTTTTACTAAATGTAAAAAATATGTTTTTATTCTTTCATTATAAATCAATGCTTCTAGGAGAAATAAATCAAAGTGATATAATTATTTGATATGGAAAGTTATTCATGATATGTTGAATTAGTCTAAAATGATGCCATTAAAGAACATAAATGTACATGCATGGAAAGAATACTAAAGTAATAAAAAGTAAAGAATCTTCATGTCTAAATGATGGGATGGTAAGAGATGTTTATTGTCTTCTTTCTTCTTACCCTCACTACCTAACTTCTCTATAAGAATGTTTATTACTTTCTAGGAAAATGGATTTTAAATCCAGCTCCCATGCATTAAAACTATACTTAATAGCTTCCTGAAAGTGCTGAAATAAAATCAGTCTACCCCATGATCTAATGTTAAGGGGAAAAAATTGCCTCAATTGCATCCAAGTATAAGAAACATATAGGCATAGGAAGAAATACAACAAAATATTCAGGTGCACCCGTGGATGGTGACTCTTCAAGTAGTTTTTGTTTTTTGTGGGGGTTTTTCTTTCTGAATTTCCCAAATTTACTACAATGAATATACTATATTTTATAATTAGGGGAAAGAATGTTAATGTGCCCCAAGTGACAAAACAGTTTTCAAACAGAAAGTTATTCTAATGGTCGGTATGTTTCAAATAAACACCGAACGGCACTAGTCAGTGTGTCAACTGACTATACACACTGTGCTTTGTCATTATCCTACAAAAAACTATAGCAAATACACATCAGTTGACTTTGAGTAGGTATGTCAATACATTTTGCCCCAATTAGAGTTGTGACAAATGCTTTAGTTTAAGAGCTCCTCCCTAGATAAATATGAACACACCAAAATGGGAGTGAATTGGCCTGTACAAGGGGCAAGGCGTTGAGAGATAAGGTTTTTGCTCCACCCTCACCAACCTGCCCTTCTGGAAAGACCTTCCAGGGAAACAGGAAGTGAAGCTAAGATAAGACAAACTGCTTCATTCCTGCCTTGCCACCTTCAAACACTCCAGGTGTCACCTTCTCGGAGATGTCAAACGTCACCAAAATTATACACATTAGTGGAAGAGAAGGGGCCATTATGCAGCACTTCAAATGCACTAAGTGAAAAGGGCATCAGACCAAGGCTGAGTCCCCGCAGGGAGGATGGACGTGGGCTGGGCCAGAGGACCTCGCTGCAGTGGCCAGAGAGCAGGCCGCGGGGGTGAAGGTTCACACCTCACTTCATCTCCCCCTAACTGGGGCATCCCAGGCAAATGACTCCAGGCCTTGGCATCACTGTCTCTTGGCTTTTTAAAAGCAGGCTAAGGACAATATCCATTTCATAGGGCAACTGTGAGACGTGTGTCAAGTCCAGAGGTGGCCCACTGTGAGCATCCAAACCACGCGGTCGCGGATACCACTGACAGTGTTCCTGGGGCAGACACAGCTGTGGAAGGGCAGCTGCCCTGCACGCCACCGGCTGCACTTCAGGTGGCCCTTCCTAAGCGGGTTTGCCCCATCACCCGTAAGCACTCACACAGGCTACTGCTAGAGGAAATCCAGGTCAAAAACACACTCTCCAAACCTAAACATTTTCAGAAAAGATTCATAAGATCACTTTTTATTGCAAAACAGAGTTTCCTCTGGATAGCACCAGGGTCACTGTCATCATGTTCCAATTTTATCTGATAACACTCTGGTCTTACAGTCAACTTTTCAGGACTTTTCCCTCCAGTATTATGTCATCACTTCTGCTCAGGAAGGCCTCTATGCAGAACACTCCATGTGACGTCAGACCACAACCACAAATGCTGAGGGAGCCACCAGAGCAGCGAAGGGCCAGCTGTCCCCAGAGGTCACAGTTGTGGGGACCTGAACTCTGATCCTTCCGCCCGTCACCACATGGTTGGCTGGGGCTGCACAGAGGGGATGCCAGGCACCCAACTCCTGTGCAGCTGCTCAGAGGGATGGCTACACCCTGGGGCCCCAAGCTCGCCTCCTCCCAGGTCACCCCGAATCCAGAACCTCACACGGAACCTCCTCAGAAATCCTATCACCTGGCCCCACAGCTCCTGAGCCCTGCGGCCTGGGCCCGGGAGGCCACCTGGAAGCAGGTAGGGGAGGCGCCCCCACCTAGTCAGGAACCCCATTGCGCTGCGCAGGTGGGAGGGAGCCCAACCTGATGAGGGCTGGAATCCACAGGGCACTCCAGCTTTTAAGGCCTGCACCTGAGAGAGGAGCCCCCGAAATATCTGCCTTTGTAACCACCCAAGAGTCACAGGCCCAGCCGTTGCAACCTGAGAACCAGGTGCACACTCACCTTTCCAGGTGCGGCCTTGATGCCTGGAGCCCGCAGCCCGCCTGCGGGGGGGAGGTGAGCTGGTGAGAGCCTCGCTGAGGCCGCTGGCCACTGACAGCAGCGGGGTGCTCCATGGGACACAGGCAGGCTCCTCACGCTCCGGGGCCAGTGCCTCTGGTGGGAGCTCTACCGGCATCTGGGCCGGCTTTGTGTCTTGGGCGCAGGTTTACTTCTGAGGCCTGGGTTTTGCATCTTGTGCGTGATTTTTCCTCTGCGCCTGGTTCACTTCAGCATCTACTAGGGTTTTATGGGGTTTTACGTCTGGGAGCCTGGTTTACGTCAGGGACCTATCTTTTACGACCGTGCCTGGTTTTAAATCTAAGCCCTGGTTTTACGTTAGGGGCCCAGGTTTTACGTCAGGGGCCCAGGCTTTACGTCAGGGGCCCAGGCTTTACGTCAGGGGCCCAGGCTTTACGTCTGTGCTCCAGGTATTACATCAGGGGCCCAGAGTTTACGTCTGTGTTCCTGGTTTTAGTTAGGGGCTCCGGTTTGCGCCTGGGTCCTGGGCTTTGCAGCTGCATCGCCTGTACATGGCCTGGCTCTGGTGGCCCCCGGTGTGCCACCTGGTCCCCCAGGGCTGCATGCATTTGCACACTTTCAAAGCGCTGCCTGAGAGTCTGGGCTCCAGTCAGCCTGAACCTAGGCGCTAACAGTCCTCCCCTTTAAGGGACCAATGGGCCTTGGCACACCCTAAGTGCCTGGGAACCTCTGAAAATAAAGCGGGCGACAGGGGCAATCACTGAGGTTTGAGAGCCCGGTACCAGCTGGGGCGGGATTGAATAATAAGGCAATGCCTAGGCCGCTCCTTCAAGACGGGGAGAGGGGCTGTTTCATCAAATGCATAGAAATCAACAGAGCGACTCAAAATGAAGGGGCTGTGCTGAGGGGCAGGAAACACCAGCCATGCACGTGTCCTGTATTTAAGCGCAGACTCAGGCCCAGTTGCCTGTGCTGTCTGTTGGGCCCACATACATGTTAGACCTCAGAATCTTGTAACATTTGTACGGAAAAGTAGCATATTTATTCCAGAAAGAATTGAGAAAAGAAGTCAAAAAAAAAAAAAAAAAAAGGAGCAAAGTATTTCCTCCTAATAAGGCAATTTATACTCGTGTATACTGAGGAGGGCTTGAACCTTTCACCTGGGTTCTTTTCCTGGAAAAAGAAGGGAGGAGGAAGGGTTTGGGCTGAAATTCCCCTCCAGATGTGAGTGTGTGCAGCAGACAATCCCCTAGAATTAGTTTTCCTTCTGTCAACCCAAGAAACCAGGTCGTGGATCCCCCAGGGGTTCTGGTGTTTCCTTCTAGGAAGGAGACTCATAGAATATCATTAAAATCCAGTTCCAGCTCAGACAAGTTAATGTCTGCTCACTCCCATCAATAACAACTATAAAATCTGAAGATAAGCAAGAGACAAAGTGAATTGGGGAAAGAGAAAGGTGGGCTGTTTAGGGACCCAAGGATTGGAACAACACAGAGGCAGGTTATGGACATCCCAAGAACCAGAGCCCCTCTCTCCATCTGGAGACTTGGGTGTCCTGGGGGTCTGGGCCAAAGAGAACCCACACAAGCACCAACCCCACAATTCAGGTCCTTTCCACATTTCAGGGGCCCCAGTAGGATCCACAGGAATTTCAGAGGCACCAAACAGACAAGAATTGCTTGACAAAAGGCTCGGGTAATTAAATGGCCATTGGAACCAAGAGCCCACAAAAAAACATACCCAGACTTGTGCGTTTAACCAAAACAGGGTGACTGCATGCCAAAATGCAAGATTGAAATGGGGTACATGATAGGCAAAATTTCAGGAAGCAATAAAAAAGTCACCTGTCATGGAACAGGAAAATTACAACTTACATGAGTAGAGACTGATGCCAATACAGAAATGAATTAGATGCTGGAATTATCAACAAGAATTTGAAAGCAGACATCTTAAGTGCTTCAGCAATCAATTACAAATGATCTCAAAACAAATTTTAAAAAAATAGAAAATTTCAGCAAAGAAATAGACGTTATAAAAAAGAACCAAATGGGGGAGAAACCAAGATGGTGGCATAGGTAAACACCTGAAATTGCTGCCTCACACAACCACTTCAAAAATACAACTAAAAGACAAAATGGACTTCATCCAGAACCACAGGAAGGCTGGCTCAGTGGAAATTCTACAAGAAGGAAACAGAAAAGCATACCGAGACTCAGAGGAGGTGCGGAAGTAAAGTGTAGAGGTACAGAGGCGCGCGCAGAAAGGTCTAGCAACTGAAGACGCGGTTGTCTGTTTCAGTCAGGAGGGAGACACAAGCTCCTGACTGCTCTGAACTCCAGTTCCAGGTGAGTCTCTGGGGACCCAGACTCATACGGGAAGAAACTGGACAGTCTGGCAGTGGGAGGAACTTGAGGGCGGCTTTCTCTCAGAGGTGCTTGCAGTGATTATTGCGATTACTACAGGACACTGAGACCTGGGACCTCTTAGGGCAGGACTGAGGATCAGCCATAGCTGTTTGCTCTGCCCTGTTGATTCCCTGAGACCCCGCCCCACCCAAGCTGTGTGCAGAGGCTTTTGCATATGAATGGCTTGGCCCTTTGCAATCTAAAATTACCTAACAAACTGCAGCTGGGTCAGAGAGACCCAGAACATGCAAAAGAGGCCCAAGGCCCCGTAGCAGCTTGCATTGCTTCACAGCTAGGCCTCATCTGGGCACTCCCAAACCCCAAACAAAGAAGAGGAATCTTCAGATCTCTCCGTAGCTCCTGCTGGGTAGCCTGAGGCAGAGGCTAAATTAGCACCTCCTTAGAGATCCAAGTGCCAGTGTACCAGGTGGTCAGAGTGGAACCATCCAGATTACAACTTCTCAGATCCATAAGGGACACACTCAGGGGGCAGACTCAGTGAGCACCAAAGCCCCACTGAAGCAAGTCTTGCCCCAGAAGGGTGTCTCCAGCACAGAAGTTCTCCCTCCATAGACACAGCTGATTCTCAGCCAATAGGCCTGGAGGTAAATTCCTCCTAGTGATACCAACTACAATCAAGGCTTAACTACAACAAGACTGTGCACACAGCCCACAAAGGGGTGCACCAAGAGTGACCACCTCAGGTAATTGGGGAGGCTGAGCCACTGGGCCCTATAGGACACCTAGCACAGAAAGCCACTCTATCAATACAGGGCATCAGCCAAAATGTGGAGACAAAGAAACAGGTCACAAATGACAGAGATGGAGTAAGGAAACTACTGGATATAGAGTTCAAAACCATGGTTATAAGGTTTTTCAAGAATTTTCTAGAAACCGCCGATAAATTTAGTAAGACCCTCAATAAGTCTAGTGAGAAGAACCAACTAGAAATTAAGCATACACTGACTGAAATAAAGAATATTATGCAGAGATCCAACAGCAGACTAGAGGATCGCAAGAATCAAGTCAAAGATTTGAAGTACGAAGAAGTAAAAAAAACACCCAACTGGAAAAGCAAAAAGAAAAAAGAATACAAAAATATGAAGATAGTGTAAGGAGCCTCTAGGACAACTTCAAGCATACCAACATCTGAATTATAGGGGTGCTAGAAGAAGAGAGAGAGCAAAATATTGAAAACCTATTTGAAGAAATAATGACAGAAAACTTCCCCTACCTGGTGAAAGAAATAGACTTACAAGTCCAGGAAGCACAGAGAACCCCACACAAAAGGAATCCAAAGAGGACCACACCAAGACATAATTAAAATGCCATACATAATTAAAATGCCAAGAGCAAAAGACAAAGAGAGAATCTTAAAAGCAGCAAGAGAAAAACAGTCAGTTACCTATAAGGGAGTACCCATACGACTATCAGCTGATTTCTCAACAGAAACTATGCAGGCCAGAAGGGAGTGGCAAGAAATATTCAAAGTGATGAATAGCAAGAACCTACAACCAAGATTACTTTACCCAGCAAAGCTATCATTCAGAATAGAAGGTCAGGTAAAGAGCTTCACAGATAAGAAAAAGCTAAAGGAGTTCATTACCACCAAACCAGCATTATATGAAATGCTGAAAGGTATTCTTTAAGAAGAGGAAGAAGAACAAAAAGGTAAAGATAAAAATTATGAACAACAAATACACATCTATCAATAAGTAAATCTAAAAATCAAGTGAATAAAAAATCTGATGAACAGGATAAACTGGTGAATATAATAGAATCAGGGGTATAGAAAGGGAGTGGACTGACAATTCTTGGGGTGAAAGGGGTGTGGGGGTGCAGGAAGAGACTGGGCACTAATCATACACCTACGGATGAGGACAGTGCGGGGGGGGGGGGGTAAGCACAGAGGGTGGAGTGGGAACTGGGTGGAGGGGAGCTATGGGGGGGAAACAGAGGAACAACTGTAATAATCTGAACAATAAAGATTTAAAATAAATAAATAAAAAAGAACCAAATGGAAATTATAGAATGAAAAATGAAATAACTGAAATAAACAACTCACTGAGTGGGCTTAATTTGTAGAGTGCCCTTGTCAGTTCAGCTCAAAGCCTTTTGCATAGTCAACACCATTTGCAAACCAGATTCATGCTCAGTGCCAATCGAAGGTCAGCCCTCAGGGGCCTAAAAAAAACACCAGAAAACTATCAGAACCATCCAGCCTTGCAACTAGATCTCTAATAAGTGCATACTCAAAAATCTCCCTCAACACCCAAGTGCATTCTCCCTTTAAATCTGTGAATTTATTCATTCATTCCCAATTATTATGCTCATCTCTTATGTGTTAGAATTATGTCTCACATGTAAAGACTGCAGTGAGAAAAATGGTCTTGGCACTCCTGGAGCTTAGAGCTACATACAGTATTTCCCATTTCAAAGTACCCTCAAGCAGAGCACCTGTCCCACCTTTACATTTTCAAACCAAAATTCTTAACAATTAGAAACACGGCTTCTTCTAAACTTCCTGTAGGGATTCAGAGACCTGAGACATTACTAGACAGAGTAGAGAAATAAATGTGTGATGAGAGTAGAAACTACCCTAAGTCAAACATTGATCAAAATGTCTCTCTAATATTTCCTATCTTCCTGGAATTACCCAATTTCTAAAATTCTGTTTCCAAGTAGTTAGAGCAGCGGTGAAGTGTCTGGGGTCCCAATGATTCCAGAAAGTGTGAACATGTTCTCTCATCCTGGGCGCATACACAGTTTGAATGGGAAAACCATGTCCTTTGGTCAAGAAGTAGCTGCTAATCTACCATTTTTTCATATCTAGCTAGTATTTAATCTTGTTGTGCATAACTCAGAAGCTGAGGTCCAGAGCTCCATTAAGCATTTAATTCCAGGATTGGAGCACAGGATACCAATGAGCTCTGCCACTTTGGTTGTCTGGAATCCCCCCTTGTTCCACATCCCATGACAAGAAGAAGGAGGGTTGCTGGTAACAGCCACTATGGAAAACATTATGGTGGCTTCTCAAAAAATTAAAAATAGAGTTACCCTATGACCCAGAAACCCCTCTTCTTGGTATCTACCTGAAAAATTTTTTTAAATAGCCTATATAATAAAGAGGTAATATGCAAATTGACCCTCACACCCTCACAAGATGGCTGCCTTGACCAGGCCTGCAGGGGGGTTATTGAGGGACAACCAAATGACTGAACAAGCAGGCTGCATGGGGTGACCAGGCCAGCGAGGGGATGTGAGGGGCGACCAGGCCGGTGGGGGGGGGGGGGCTGTGAGGGGCAACCAGGCTGGCAGGGGGTGGAAGTTAAGGGTGACCAGGCCGGCAGAGGGGGGCAGTTGGGGGCAACTAGACCAGCAGGGAGGGGGCAGTTGGGGAGATCTGGCTGGCAGCAGGGGGCAGTTAAGGGCAACCAGGCCAGCAGGGGGTCAGTTAGGGGCGATCAGGTCAGCACGCAGAGGCAGTGAGGGGTGATCAGGCGGGGGGGGGGGGAAGGGTAGTTAGGGGCAACTAGGCAGGCAGGCAGGTGAGTGATTAGGAGCCAGCGGTTCAAGATTGTGAGAGGGATGTCTGACTGCCAGTTTAGGCCCAATCCCCATGCACGAATTTTGTGCACTGGGCCTCTAGTTTATTCATAAAGATATATGTACTGCTGTGTTCACTGCAGCATTATTCATGGTGTCTAGGACATGGAAACATGAAAGTGCCTTCAATAGATGATTAGATAAAGAAGAAGTGATACATATACTAGTATACTATGGGATACTACTCAGCCATAATAAAAGACAAAATAATGCCATTTGCAATAACATAGATGGATCTTGAGAATATAGTGCTAAGCAAAATAAGTCGGAAAAAGTCAAGAACCATATGATTTTATTCATTATGCAGGATATAAAACTGAAAGAAACAAGCAAACAAGCAATACAAATAAAAACTTATAGACACAGATAACAGTATGGTGGTTACCAGAGAGAAAGTGGGGAGGGAAGTAGTAAAGGGTAAAGGGGTCAAATATATGGTAACAGAAGAGGATTTGACTTTGGGAGCTAAATATACACTATAATATACGGATGATGTATTATAGAATTATACACCTGAAAACTATATAATTTTGGTAACCAATGCCACCACAACAATTTTATTTTAGAAAATTAGGAGGGTGTGAGTAGTCTTCTAATGAAGACTAACCCTAACCATAACCCTAACTCTCACCCTATTTCTTAGTGTTTAGAAGTATATTTGATGAAAAGGGCATTCTACATGGATTCAAAGATAATAAAAAGTTAAATTCGCCGAGACCGGTTTGGCTCAGTGGATAGAGCATCGGCCTGCGGACTGAAAGGTCCCGGGTTTGATTCCGGTCGGGGGCATGTACCTGGGTTGCAGGCATATCCCCAGTGGGGGATGTGCAGGAGGCAGCTGATCGATGTTTCTCTCTCATCGATGTTTCTAACTCTCTATCTCTCTCCCTTCCTCTCTGTAAAAAATCAATAAAATATATTTAAAAAAAAAAGTTAAATTGAGGACTCTGGACTAGCGGACCTTAAAGGTTCCTCTCCCATACATAGTTAAAGATGCCACAGGCAGACATCTAAGGAGCACCATGCTGTAAAGCCTCTTCCTTTCTGCATGACAATGCATCTTGAAGTTCTCTTGTTTAGAAATATTTCTTCTCCTTGATGCCAATACTGTATTATGGTCTGTGAACACCTTGCACTGGGAAGAGGCTCCTTTTCTTAGAAAACAAAATTGATGCAGAGAAAGACAGCAGGCAGCCAGCCACTTAGACCTGCCTGGGCCCTTCCAAAACACAGCAGCCCCCCTTACCCACAATTTCAGTAACCCTTGGTCAGTCTCAATCTGAAAATATTAAATGGAACAGCCCAGAAATAAACAATTCATAAGTTTAAACTGTTTGATGAAATCTCTAACTGGGATGTAAATCATTCCTCTGTCCAGCATATCCACACTGAACACACTTCCCCCACCACCTCTGTTAGTCACTTAGTAGGCATCTCAGTGGTCACATTAACTTTCATATATAACAGTGCTTGTTGCAAGTCACCCTTATTTTACTTAACAATGGCCCAAAAGCACCACTCAAGTTTTATTACAGTGTATTGTTATAATTATTCTATTTTATGTTACTGTTGTTAATCTTTTGCTGTGCTTAATTTATAAATTTAACTTTATCATGTACGTATAGAAAAAAACATAGAATATACAGGGTTCAGTACTATCTGCAATATTAGGCATCCACTGGGGGTCTTGCAATGTACCTCCTTAAGATAAGAGGATATGGCTCACATGGGACTGAACCCAGATCTCCAAGAGAATACATCAGATTTCAAGGCCAGAACACTAACTGAAAATGAGAAAGTGTATGTTTGTAGGGAGTCTTCTGGCTTTGTCAGTCTCCTTTTGGAACCAAACACTGTGGCTAAATCTTTGCCAGAAGTAATTTGGGTGTTGAGAGCTCTGGATCCTGCCCAAAGAATTTTTTCATCTTACCAGAATAAGTAAGATTTAATATACATGGGCATAATC
The DNA here is from genome assembly GCF_964212035.1 of Myotis nattereri. Lineage (NCBI taxonomy): Eukaryota > Metazoa > Chordata > Mammalia > Chiroptera > Vespertilionidae > Myotis > Myotis nattereri. The sequence continues at coordinate 152,937,953 of NC_138075.1, forward strand.
TAATACTTAATTACACAATTTATTCGTTGTTCCAAGAACTCATTCCTAATGAAGGAAGACCAGAGTGTATATGTAATTTTGTGCTACATTACATAATGTGTGCTAATTATCTTGTAAGTTTTAGTATTGTTTATTCCATTAAATTGTGATAATTCCATATCTTTCTTTAATATCATCACCAGCACACAGTCAGTATTCAGCAAAAATCTGATAACTATTTTGCAAGGTGAGTCCTGTTTCCGTTGAGAACTGGTTTCTTCAGGGCTCATTATTGTGAGCTTTACACTGAGCTGTTTTGAAGATGGTAAAATGAAGAGATGCATACTAAAAAGACAGAACAAATCTGGAGGCCATAGAATAAATTGAGAAGAACCTCAAAATTCACTAACTCAATAATGAAATTGTAAAGAGTAAGATGTCAAAAGAAAATAAAGGTAAGAAGGATGGAAGGAGGGGAGAAGGGCGACCAAATGAACAACAAAACAAAAATTCAAATAAAATGCTTATCTATAATAATAAAAGAATAATATGCTAATTAGACCAGATGTCCTTCCATATATCCTTCAGTACGACCTTCTGGACGAAGCTGGGGCTGCTACGGAAGCCGGTGCCAGCAGCCAGGGGAAGGAAGACCTACTCTTGCATGGATTTTGTGCATCAGGCCTCTAGTATTTTATAACAGTAAGTGACTGGGAATAGTAGAACATAGAGAATTTAAAAGGAGGAAGGAAAATAACTCAGTATAAGTATAATGAATAGAAAACGATGGCAATGTCTTGGATGTGGGTCAGGGAATGATATCACATGAGGTACAGCCAGCCATCTTAATGTTCCCTAATATGAAATGGAGTGGGCAGTGTGGTTGCAATGATAGTCTCTGCTTCAGCATCTCTTTAAGAGAGGTTTTATGTAATAGTATGAGGCCAGAACACACACCAACTAATGGACATGGAACAGTAATCCACTCCCAAAGGGGAAAAAATCAGGAAATGTGCATCAATGTGGTCACTCACTTTTCTAGACAAAATGGTTTCTGAGTCAGAATTCACCACCATATCCCATAAGTAAAAGATAACATAGGCTATAAAATCTTTACAACATGTTTTCAAAACAGAATTATTTATAGCTACTATATCTTACTAGAGGCCCGGTGCACAAAAATTTGTGCACTTGGGGGGGGGGAAGGGGGGCCCCTCAGCCCGGCCTGTGCCCTCTTGCAGTCTGGGGGGGGGGGGTTGGGGCGCCGCACCCTGTCACACACAGAGCAGGGCCGATCAGGGGGTTGGGGCACCGCAGCCTGTCACACACAGAGCTGCAGGGCAATCAGGGGGTTGGGGAGCTCCCCCTATCAGGCACAGAGCAGGGCTGATCAGGGGGTTGGGCGCCTTCCCCTGTCACGAACAGAGTAGGGCGGATAGGGAGGTTGTGGCCCTGCCCCCTGTCACACACAGAGCCGCAGGGCAATCAGGGGGTTTGGGTGCTGCCCCCTGTCACACTGATCCCAGTGCTGGGAGACATATTATCCTTTTACTATATAGGATAGAGGCCTGGTGTACGGGTGGGGGCCAGCTGGTTTGCTCTGAAGGGCTTTCCGGATCAGGGTGGGGGTCCCCACTGGGGTGCCTGGCCAGCCTGGGTGAGGGGCTGATGGCTGTTTGCAGCTGGTCACACACCCTTCAGGGTGGGGGTTCCCATTGGGTTGCCTGGCCAGTCTGGGTGAGAGGCTGAGGGCTGTTTTCAGGCTGGCGGGTGACAGAAGCTCCCAACCACTCCTTTTTTTTTTTTTTTTATTCTGGGTCAGCTTTAGCTCTGAGGCTCCAGCTCTTAGGCCTCTGCTGCTGAAAGCAGGTTTCTGGCCTTTGTTTACCTTCTATATTTGAAACAATGTTGCGATCCTGCTGGCTGAAGCCCGACAACTAAAGCAGGTTTCTGGGGTTTTATTTAGCTTCTATATTTGTAACATAGTTTCTTAGAGTTGCAGCTTAGAGGCCGGCAGTGGCAGGTGGGGAACGTTGGAGTCCTCTGTCACTGAAGCAAGCAAGCCTCATGTTCAGTTTAAGCTGCCTGGCTGCCGGCCGCCATCTTGGCTGGCAGTTAATTTGCATATCGCCCTGATTAGCTAATGGGAAGGGTAGCGGTCGTATGCTAATTACCATGTTTCTCTTTTATTAGATAGGATTCTTGCTAAAGTCATCAGTAATTTCTTTTTTTGCAAAATACAACAAAAAATTCTATCATCTTTGCTGGTTTTCTCTGCCAATTTAGATGCTGCTAACTAGTCCCTCTATTCTGAAACTTTCTATGTTTAGTTTTCAACATAGAAAACTATATTCATTTTCTCTTGAATTTTATTCTTCCTCTCTGGTTTCATTCATTCTTGGACTCCCTTTCTTCTGCTCACACTTAAGAGTTAGAGTCACCTTGGTGATCTCCTCACATTTTCTCTGGGTGACCCTGCACCTGGATTAGGTTGATGGATTCTATGTCAATATATTTTACCTTTTCCTATCATTTTCTGCATACTTATATTTTTCTCAATTGTTATTTAGGCTAATGTAAATAACTATTTGACATTTTGAAAGTTATAACATTAATATCATATCAGAGGCACGATTTATGGGAGAAGACAGAAGATGAAACAATGACAATACCTTACACAATGTCTTTATCAATAATGCTGATTGAATGAACAGTGCTAGAAGAGCCATAAATTACTTTCCATGAATAGAGAGGAAGGGCAATTTTCCCATTAAAGAAATCATCCCAAAACACTGATTGGGTGCTTACTGTGATAAGTGTTGCTGATAGGTGATGAATAAGGCTTTGTCTTTTACCTCTAGCACTGAACGCGTAACATTTATTTTATCCTGCCATACTAAAACAGTTCCAGACTTTGACTAAAGCTCATTAAATTGTGATATAAAAATATTGAGCTTTAGTCCTAAAAATATGGGAATCAATACCCATCTTTATAATCCATCAGAAGATTATCAGGCAGTCAAGGAATTGTGCTCTTTCATTTATTCATGGTTTCATTCACCCTCATTCACAGAAATACACATGCCTTCATTACTCACGTGCCTGAGAGCTAGCTGCACCCCATCATTCTCGTTATATATTTAAAGTTGCATCCTTGTCACTTATTAGAACCAATATTCTCACTTGACTAGGATTTCATGAGCTGCAAAATTCTTAACCTTTAAAGAAAAGTTAAATTATTTCCAGAATTCTTCATTTCTCTTGACAGACTTGTCAATATTTATATACAGAACATATAATTTTTACTCTCATTGCATCTGGAACAGATCATAGGGTGAGAGAGAGAGGAAGACATCCCTCCTCCCATTTCTCAGAAGCAGGGCTCCTTGTGTCAATCACCATGAAACAGAGCAGGAACAAAAAGACAAGCACCTAAGAGACAAGAGTGCCTGAATATCAGCATAAAGTAAGACCTTAATACCAACCTCAGAAAGGTGTGCTACACCCTTCCCCAAAACAACCCTCGCTTAAAAGACTATTAGAATCAGAAACTAGCCTAGTAATTAGTACAATGTCAGTACCAATCTCAGCAGGATACCCCAGACAGGAAAAAAGAGCAGTTTCAGGAAATCATTCACAAGTGAAAGAAAACCAATATAAAACTGAGGAGGAAAATATTTACCTTCAAAATATAATGGCAATTGGAAATAGTCTAAATGCCCATCAACATGAAGATGATAACATAAATTAGATGTATCTATTTGTCTGGTCAAAATTTCAATGTATGCGGAGGTGGGAGGGGAATGGGGGGATTCTTTTACCTTCATCTCCCATTTTCACACACAGACACACCAGCTAGCTCAATTCCAACACCATCTACCTGGAAATAGCAGCAGATCCCACAGGTTAAGAACTTAGTCACACAAGATAGCCCCCACTTCAGAAGACACTGCAGGTCCAGGTTGTTACCTGTGCTTCTGACCAACTGGCCATAGATTAGAAGTTTCCAAGACTTTTCCTCCTAAGGTTCAATTAATTTGCTCACAGAACTCAAAGAAATATTTTACTTACTGGATTACTAGTTTGTTATAAAAGGATACAATTTAAGAACAGCCATAAGGAAGAGATGCATAAAGCAAAGTATACAGAAAGGGCAGGGAGCTTCCAGGCCCTCTTACAGGTGAGCCACTCTCTTCAGCTCTTCAGGTGTTCACCAACTTGGGACCTCTCCAAACCCCATCCTTTTCAGTTTTTATGGAGGTTTCATTACAAAGGCATGGTTGAGTCCAGGGGTGGAGGGCCCAGAGCCCAACTTCCCTGCGAAAGGAGGGTGCCTGGCCTGAGAACAATAGTCAGAACCTGTGAATTGGCCATTGGTGATAAAGTAACTTCCAGCCCCTCTCCCCACTCTAGAGGTCTGGGGGTGAGACTGAAAATGTCAATCCTCTGATCATATGATTGGCTCCATGGCAACCACCCCCTATTCTTAGGTACTTTCCAAAAGTCACCTCATTCACATAACAAAAGACACCCTTATCTCCCTCATAGCTTAGGGAATTCCAAGAGTGTTAGGAGCTCTTTGCCAGAAAAGGGGAGAAAGACAAAAAAAATACCTATTTCTCCTTATAGGTCACATATCACAATATACATTCAGTAGCATAGCAAGTCAATCATAAAAATGGTCATGTAGGACATATCCATTGATTTGAGAAGATATTCATGAGAAAGAATCAGGTTTTATACACACTTATTTTATTAAGTAAAACCAGGAGGAAAGGAGAAAGAAAGGGGAGTGAGAACTCAGCAGGATCTGTAAATATGGTTAATTCTGGATGGCGAGTTGTTTTTTGTATTTCCCTATACTTTATCCACTATCTAATATTTAGAGTGAATATATATTTTGTAACTAGTCAAAAATATTTGAGCATGTATAACTTACACAATGAAATACAGAGCCCTGGAGGCTGTGGGACGGTTCTGGACAGGGCCTGCAGGTCCAGGTCCCACTTCTGGTTCTGCCTTTGGGACATTTAGGAAAGCCAACTAGCCACCTGAGCCTAAACCTCCCACCTTAAAAACAGATGGGTTTTTAAATTCACTAATGGCTATAAAATTTGGATTGATAGATTTCCTAAACCTCTACATCTCACTAAATTAACTCTCCGAACACATTGACAACTGCTTAAATGCACCTTACAGTGAGCCAAGGTGACCAACGTTTCTGACAGGCCATAGCACTGTTGGTGGCTTCTGGCTGCCCAGGGTCCCCTGTGTGCCCTCCATGTACAGAAGCCATACAAGGCCACCCTTGTCAGCCCAGGACACAGAATTGTCGATAATACATGATGCTGTTCATTTGGAGTTTCTCAGTCTTCACTGAACTTGACTAAAATAAAGGCAGACATTTTTCATTTGGGCACGGATGTCATTTTTTATTTGGGAAGGAACATCTGAGGACTCTGTCCACTCCTGACACTATTTGAGGTGATAGGCATAGCTGACTCTCTCACTGCTGGTCCCTAGTGTGAACCAGCACACTGAATACAGTACATGTTACACAGTCTTGGGAGTGCAGTAGTGTGTGTGGTCTACATGGAACCCTTTCTTGCTGAGACAAAGGCATGGATGCCAGAGTTCACAGGCCAGGGGTGGGGGGCCCGGAGCCCAGCTTCCCTGCGAAGGAGGGTGCCTGCCAGTAGAACAATGGTCAGAACCTGTGGATGCCTTCACAGTGGGTGATGGTGAAGCCGACGAAGCAGGCGAAGAGAACACTGCTTCTTGAGCTGGAGGATGACTGGTAAAAGGGCAATCGAAGCCAGCTGGGCTTGGGTGAGCAGGATGAATGGGTGTGGGGCGTGATGGCCAGGGTTCAGCCAGGGGGCATGAGAGGGGTAATCTGGGCATGAAGTCTTGAGAACAGGGTGAGGTTGTAATACCAGGTAGGATGACTCACCCTGCAGCGCTGTGCGCAGTACTTGCGTGGTGTGCCTGTGGACAGTCCCGAAGCAGGTTCTAGAACTTACAGAAGACAGAGTGTCACTTTATCTTCCTCCTGCCTCCAAATTTTTCTCAGTTTTGCGTTCACATCATTTTGCATTGTGTGGGGAAGAAACTTTTTTCTACCTGTTAGGTTTGATCGAGCAATGGAATTGATACCCCTCCCCCGGGAACTGGCTTTTCATGTCATTTCACTATGAACATTCCCTTTGCTGAGACCATATTTCACTTGCGGTGACCACATTCCATTATCTCCCCTCTGGGTATGCATAAAGAAGTCTTCGCCCAGAAAAAGAGTCCTCTAAAAGTCCTGGGTGCTGGAGCCATCCAGGCTCAGCCACCTGGTCTGCAGATGATTGAATAGATTCGTAATCTCTCACCATTCTGGCCTCCTGTATTCCTCCTTAGGTAAATAACACTGCCTTTCATGGTTCTTCAGCTGGTCTAAAAATTGGATGTATGTGAGAAAGATTAACAAGAGAAAATGACCAAATTTAATTACATATGGGAACCGTACATACAGCAGTGGTTCTCAACCTTCTGGCCCTTTAAATACAGTTCCTCATGTTGTGACCCAACCATAAAATTATTTTCGTTGCTACTTCATAACTGTAATGTTGCTACTGTTATGAATCATCATGTAAATATCTGATATGCAGGATGGTCTTAGGCAACCCCTTGTGAAAGGGTCGTTTGACTGCCAAAGGGGTGGCAACCCACAGGTTGAGTACCACTGCACTGGAGAGTCAGAGACTCCACAGACAGAAAAGGAAAAGGAGGCACATGTGCTATTCTGAGCTAAGGATGAGGTAAGGAACCTGGAACTTCAGACGGGAGGAAGGACTGCAGGATGATAAGAAGATGTCCAATAACTAGAAGTTTTCCCTGCCCTACAGATAGGTCATAAAGAGTCATTTTTAGTGATAACTCTTACTATTTACTGGCAAAGCCCCTAATTTAAGTTCTTTAAGGAAGAGATGAGTTTTCTGTGAGCCTACAGGATCTTGATTGTCAGTAATCCCCATGCCAGAGTGGAACAAATTGAAGGGGTTCATGGGGGGCCTTCAAATGACATCCCCACGGGGAAGGGTCTTGGGTGACGCACAGGCTCTCAGGGAATGGACCGTTATGATGGTACCCCGTACACTGGTTTTCATTGTTGACACTGCTTTTTCCACTATGAAAAGCCATAGAGGAAGGATGACTGAGCAAAGATGGGAGGAAAGTAAGGGTGTTCCCCAAATAGAAATATCATTTTAATCAAGTTTAATTTTCAGGAGTGATATGTACTTTACTATATAATCTCAAAGCTCTCTCACATTTATTCTGAGAAAGTAATAAAAAAGTATTCTCTTTGACCGAGAACCCTGGTAATCTATGAAAACGGGAGTTCTTTACAAGAACAGAGCCGGAGGGCTGACCCTGAAATATAAGCACCGTGCACACCAAGAGTGATGAGAACAGGGCTTTCCTGGGTATTGTTTCATGGGTCTTGGTTACAGTTTCAAAATGTGTGTGTCTCATTATTAGCACAATGTTCTACACTTACACCCTAGTAAATATTTTTGCAAGATAATATTTAATGATAAAGGTATTTTGCTCACTAGCCTTTTCCCTGTCAACAACTGGAAGTTGACCTCTAACTTTCCCAAAGCTGAACAAACAGTGGTGGTGGATGTTTGCATCTGTCACTTGGAAAACGCCTTCCTTTTAAATCTGGGCTGAAAGAGAGTTTCCTTACCACTGCCCCCACCCAGAAAAAAATAAGCGAACCAAAATGAAAGCTGATTATTATTATTCTTTTCCTCCCTTCTTTTCCCTTCCGTTTCTGAAAGGCTCCAGCAGAACGCCGAGTTTTTTTCTGGAGAGCACAGTAGTTGTCACTGATGAATAAAATGCTGTTGGTCATAGCTCCTCTCCCACCTGCACCACTGAAGATGAGATTCATGACCATGTTGAATTTTCAACCTTCCCCTTTCTATCTTATCTCCTTTCCTTCCCCAGATGCCATGCTGTGTGGATAATTCTGTGTTGTGCAGAACTACACAGAAACAGCCCCTGCTGTATACCCAGGCAGCATTCACCGGGAGTCAGGACACCACAGATGTCATCATAATTTGGCCACAACTTGGCTAAAAATCACTTACCTTCTCCATGCCTCAGTTTTGTTTCTGGAAAATGAGGAGTTTGCAATGACACTAATTTGACTTTCACCATTTTATGAAACATAACAGGCAACAATGGCCAGCAGATGTGTTACAGCAGACCTGGCTTCTGCAGGTCGAGAACCTTCAGGCTTATTCTAAGATTTGAGGTTCTGTCCTCATCTGACATTGACCTTATGGGGAAAAAATATGAAGCCAAGAGGACAACATAGAATGCCAAGTAGAATAGGTACTTTCTGATGGGCCGGCCACCCTCTATGGTGCATTCAACGCTGAATAAAGAACCTGTGAAAGGCCTGTGGTTCTCCCTAAACCAGAGCATCTGTTTACTAAACACAGCGAGGCACCAACGTGACCCAGGGAGGGTTTTATAGCTTTGACTCAGCCCAGCGACATCAGCTGTGGGGATCACTTGTGGCAACTTTCATTCTATTTATGGGATTGGGCTATAAAAGTGGGAGGTAAATTCAAGTCCATATGCTATGGAGAAATACATGTTTCCAAAGTGGGTCGATGGCTATTTTTAAAGCCACAGCTAATAATTTACCGTCTGACGCCCTGGGACTTGCCTGGGTCTAAAAATAGTTGTTCCTGAGCTTTCGGACACCATCAGGGAAGACTTGAGAGCAGTGGGGAGTGGCATTGAGTAAAACCTGGACCATCGGGGAATATATGGCCAAATCAAATCCAGGCACCCGAGATCTGATTTTTAAAAGATGGATGTGACTATTGATTTCCCATTAATTACATTTGTAAAGATATTTTAAGGATAGAAATAAAATGAGAGCCAACCAGACACATCCTTTGGGCTTAAGACAGTCTGAAATCTTATTACGTCATCTCTTTAGTGGCAGGTTAGCAGCATTAGAGAAACAATGAAAGCAAATGGTCCACTTAGAGCTGTCAGCTGACCTCAGTCCAGCTGGCAGCGCCTAGACGTGGTCAGGGCCCTGCAGGGAAGGGGGACCCATTCAGCCCCAGGCAGTTCTTCAGATTCGGGCTTCTGCGCGCACTGCGCATGTCACACAGATGGAAATAACCCTGGAGGAAACACAAAGGCTGCCATTTGTTTCTCCCCAATCATCCCTGATGCGGCTCCTGACAAAGGACTGAAAACAACTCTGTCCGAGTGCTTTTCTGATAGCTGATGTTTATTTAATAAAGGAACTAAAATTTATTTGTGTGTTTGGACTTGAATGTTTAAGTAATATTTGATTAACTTATGTATGATGAGAAATTCCTATGATTACTTAAATACTGGGAAAGATAGCTCCAATAAGGGAATTCAAGTCAATTTTTTATTTTTTTTATTTTTTGCTATTCTGTTTGGCTTCATTCTGGCCATGTGCTACTTACAGTATTGTGTTTCTCTATCCACCTATCTGTCTTGGATCTAGGAATTAAATGAGAAGTTTTCAAGTTTCAAGAGAATTGCTTCACTCATGGTCTTTCTATTAACATTTAAAATTCTCACCTAATAGGAATGGAGTATTTAGCTAAACATACAGTCAATGTTTAATGCTTTTGGTAACATATTGAAAGGGAATTGGGAGTGAGGGAAGGGGGGTGGGACACAGATGGGTTAATTGACAGAGTTAAACTGTCTTTATTCCTAAACATGAGAGAGCATACTTTCTATACATCTATTATTTTCTTGCTTCCCACTTAGCTGAGACTGCAGATAAATATAGAAATCACATTTGAACATAAGAAATGGTTTCTGATAAAGAAAACACATTTCTCTCTCTCTCTCTCTCTCTCTCTCTCTCTCTCTCTCTCTCTCTCACACACACACACACACACACACACACACACGCACAGGGACCTTCTACCCACAGCACAGAAGTGAGTCAGAGGCTCCACTGAACCATGTGGTAGAGGAACTGGTGCTCTGAAGGGGAGGGGTTGCACTCCAGGGTGGGGGGGCACAGGCTGGACTGGCCTGTTTTGCTTGGTCAGTTGAAATCTAATTCATGGAGCTGGGTTTCTTTCAATATCTGAGATCAGTCATAACAGCCAGGCTATGCAGGGGAAATTTATGGATTCCAATGTTGTTCCAAGCATTTCAGTTTGTTTTCATTCAAATGGAAAAAAATGGGGGAAAAATTAGACTTGTACTGTTAAATTGTATTGGAGCAAAAAATATGATGCTATATTGTTTAATTTTATAAGAAAACCCTGAAAGAGTCAAACATTGAATCTAAGCTAGGTGCCAAGTGCTTTATTAGGTCTGTCCTAGGGCTACAAATATCATACTTTACTGTGCAAACATCACATGGCTGACTAAGGAAAATATGGACTGTATAATATTTAAAGTAGCTTTAAGTGGCATAGCTTGGAAAGATATTACACTCATCAGTTATTGTGGAGGAAGTCATCTCATAGTATTGATTTCATGTATAAGATTTCCCCTTCTACTGTATTTCCCTGGGCATTATTCCTTGATTTTTATTAATCAATAATAAATTTGCTATAGAATGTTAAGAGAATTTAAGGAGTTATTTGAGAACATATTTTACCACTAAATTTACTCATAATCTTTTCCATAGAAAGAAATATTTTCCATTGTAAGGAATTATATATCTAACAGTAGGACTTTTCCTCATTTCACTAAAAATAATACATATAGTACTTCAGATTAGTCTTATTTTAAAGGATTTCAGGAATCTTAGAAATATGTAAACATTTTAGAAATATAGATAAATTTCTAAATGTATTCTCTTTAATTAGATTTCATCTTTTGACTCCCTTAATATGAATAGAGCCCCATCCTAACAAAACAAACAACAACCAAACCCAGAGCACTTGGGCTATATTCAGCTATCAGAAATTTGGTTTTCTTAAGACTATATTGATGTCTGAGACATACTTTCAATTAGAAGAAGGCAGAAATTGGTCCAGAAAACTGTAAGGCAGGATGTGGGAATCTATGTTATATGGAACAAGGGCTGGAGGCAAAGGGAAAATTGTAGCAAAAGGGGAACAGGTGCCTGGAGAAATTCCTGTCAAGCGCCTGGGCAATCGGAAGGACAGGAGGAGCGCTGTTCCCTGTGGGGTCACGTGTTATCAGGTCAGTGCCTATTTTGGTTGACCTTCTGCTGAACAGGACCAGATACAATGGTAAGTGCCATGCTTAAATGCACCTTTTATACTGTTTTTATGTCGTTTTTTCAGTAGGTCTCATCCCCACGTGGTCTGAATAATAAAGACCATTTTAAGGACACAAGAAAACCATGCTATTTTAAAGTCAACATCTTGAGAGGATTTTCTTTCAGACTCTTCAAAAGAAGAAGGCTGCTGACCCATTCCAGGGATGACTGGCAAGTCAACAATAATGCTCTGAATTTTTTCCCAAAGAGAAGAAGAAAATATCTAATCAGAAAGAAGTCTGAAGACTTAGAACAAAAGGTCATGCAGTATTATCAGCTCCTGTGCAAGACCTGACCTTTGATGAGCAGAGTCCTGAGAACTATGGGGCAGCTGTCAGCGTGGAGCCTGACAGGGAGTTGAGGAATCTCTTGCACAGTCCCGGGGAAGAGAAAGGAAAACTTGCTGAGACCTGAGAAGGCTGCGCAGGCCAAATAGTGGTGGGAGTCAAGATGGAGGACAGTCTGGTTTGCTTCTGACCAGCAGGCGCTATTGGAATATTTGCACCAACACACTTCATGTTTTGGACTAAGAAATGGGATCTCAAGGATAAGCTTGTCCTAAAACATCCAAGCCAGTGGTTCTCAACTGAGGTGATTTTGACCCTTTCTTTTGCTATCCTCTGGGCTGCTCCCTCCCTTCCAGGAGAAAAGTGAGCAATGAATGGGGAGATATCTTGGAGGATGGCAGTTGTTGCTGGTACCTAGTGAGTGAGGGACCGGGATGTGGCTGCATGCGCTACAGTGCATGGGATGCTCCCACCACAGTTACCTGGGCTGAAATGTCAGCAAGGTTGAGATTGAGAAAACATAGTATAAACTAATTGGAAGGAAATGGGTCTGATATCTTAAATGTAGTTATACATTTTTTCATGTGCATAAGAAATAGTAATAATAATTTTATATTGATAATATAGTTATATATTATATAAAAAGTATATATTTATATATAATATGTAACTATATATTACATAAAGTTATACTTATAGACATAGAAATATTGATACATACAGAAATTTATATATAAATACATATTTATATATAACATATATATTTAAGGTGTAGGTTTATACATAGGTACACATACATGTATATTAAAAGGAAAGGCAATACTGGCTTATAAAGCTAAAAGTGTTAATTTTCAGGAAAAGATGGTAGCAATGCAATCAGTATATCTAGCTCTATAGGACCTCAGATACCCCTCTAAGCCTCAGTTTCTTCATTTGTAACAGTGATAAAAAATATCTACTTCACAGTTTCCAGAACATGCATGCCTAAGAGACCATCCAACCATTTGACCATCCAACTGGCAGCTATGATGCACAATGACCACCAAGGGGCAGACATTCAACACAGGAGTTGCCAAGCTGCGGTGACTTGGCAGCTGCGGTTCTCGAGTGATGCACCCAGAACCAGAGAGGAAGGAGCCCGATTCCGGGGTGTGTCACCCAAGAACTGCCCTCTTGCAATCTGGAATCCCTCAGGGAATGTCAGAGAGCTGGTTTCAGCTCGATCCCCACAGGCCAGGCTAAGGGACCCCTCTAGTTAAATAATATAAAACACTCATCTTAGCGTTTTGTGCATAATAAACTGAATAAATATTTGCTAATCTTCAGTTTTTAGTATTATACTTGATTTATCACATGGAAATGAACATAAACTCAGAGTGGTTCTCAAAAATAATATATTAATAGGCTTTCTTTTGGGTTAATTAAAATAAAATAACAAAATTTTCAATAAGAATTCTTGTTTTCAGCCCTTGTCACAAACTGTAAAGTGAGCAAAGGTAGTGTCTGTTGATGGCATTCTGCCTGGAGGAGGCGGAAGAGGTTATGATAGTCAGTCTGTCACCATGTGGAAGAACCCACTGCCCGTGGTAACAGACTGAGATCTTCTGGAAGGATAGCCTGTGAGCCTACTGCATAACCACAAAACATGTGCTCACCACTGAGTAACTCTTCCTAGCTCATGTACACCATGAAGTAAGTCACTTCTTGAGCACTTCCAAGGACAGGGAATGTACCTGCATGAGAAGTCTTATTTCTCCCCAGTTCTCTTAGCAGAGTTTAAAATTTAAAAATGATCTTATGGAGCTTTCCCAGCTGTGACTTGTACAAGAATGTTCTGAAGAGCAAACTACTTGTCCCGGCTGGTTGAGTCATCAGCTATGCTATCAGTGGCATCTTGTTTGCAGACAAAAAAGAATGCAGGAGGAGCTGCAAACCTTCCAGTCACTGGCTGTCTGGAACGGGACCTACTGCAGCTGACTCCACTGAGCTTTGCCCAACAATGTGAGCTCTGACACCTGGATGCTAGGTGATTCAGGAGCACAATCATCTGAATTTTCACATGGAAGGGAGTCAGTGTCTGATGCAGGGAAAGGAGCCTGTACAGAGCACACGCAGTGGAATTTTGGAGAGTTAGTTTTATTTTTCCTAGGACCGTAGATGTCTTCCCCTCTGGGGACATCCCCAAACCAGCAACAATATGATGATGTCCCTAATTTTAACGGAAACGACACACATCTTTCCCAGAAGTGCCCTATCTGCTGACGGAGCTGAAGTCCCCAATCAAAAAATGAAACTGAACTTCCACATCCCTCTGAAGAACCTTGAAATGCTTGGCCATTGAGGTCCTTCAGATTCTGTTTACCTGGGTAATCTCTTGAGTCTTCTCATTAGACAGACAGACAGAGGGATGGATGGACGTGCTGATCTAGGCCACAGTCCCAGGGCCCCTATCTAAGACTCTTGTCAACATCTCTAGGGCCTGGAACCAAGCCTCTGCATTCCCAGACAACCACATTTCTTTCAGTGGCTACAGCCCTGCACACTCCTGCAATCCTGTTTTTAAAAGGCCAATGATGGCTTTGGGAAAGCAGGTATGTGTGGGAAGAAAGTCTCCTTATCACTCAAAAGTAGCTATGGAAGGAAACGTTTTTTATAAAGGAGCACTTGGGTAGGTTTTGCATGTCAATAGCAAAACAGGAGTCCCTGGAACAGTAGAGCAGAAGTCCCCAGCAGAGAATACAAACCGAATTAGGTAAGAATGACACACAACCTGAAACAAAGGAACATGATCTGCTCCACGTGCTACCCAGAACCTCGCCTGTTTTATTACCAGTTGACATCGTTTTCCTGAAAAGGGCCTAAAATTGACAGTGGTCCTAGGTCAGGGGCGCTGCAGCTGTGTGTCTTAGTGTCTGCCCAGAGCAAGTCCACTCCACACAGAACAGGACACATGCAGCTTATTTTATTGTGAAGTTGAAGTCCCAGATTGAGTGGGAGGTTGTTTCTTTTTCCTGTGAAGGGAATTTCCTCTGAAAAGGGGAACAGAGTTCTCTAACATTTTTCATGAATAAAAGAACACCCGTTACCTAAAAGACATCACATCCAGTACGGAGCCAAGCACCTTCCTTTGGGTAGTTAAACCTTCCCAATAGGCCCAGAGGGGAGGGAGGTTCCCTATCAGAGGGGAGGGCTGGCTGGGGGTCCCACTCAGGCCTCTTGGTCTGACAGAGCTGGCTGGTCCTGTCCTATCCCAACACTGTCTCCATCACAGCAGAGCTGCTTCTACTAGCGAAGCGTATTCAAGAAATATGGGCTTGAACTGGTTACCCGGGAGGACAGTATAAGAGAGACCAGATGCGCGCTGCTGCTCAGCTCTGCCTTTATTGAAGCTATCTGTTTTCATTATTTCAATCAATGCTGTTATCAGTGTATTCTCTGGAAATGTAAGCAAATGGGACCATGTAGAAAATCCAATAAATAAGTAGTAGGCAATGAACAGAGAACAACGTGTTTTGCTGGCCCAAGAACAGGAACGTCAGGGAGGAGTTCGGCTCCTCAGACCCCCACTGGCTAGTGCTGCGGGGGGTACCTGGCCAGTTTGTTGGGTGTGATTACCTGAGACAGGTGTCACAGCACCAGGCTCCATCCTGCCTGCACAGCCAGCCTCTGGGCTCTGGAAACGGCAGGAGTGGACGGTCTCTCTCAAGCAGGGGCCTCTGGCCAGCTTCCTGCCTTCTCTGTAACTCCAGTAACGTTATGTGTAAACTGAGAATAATAATGCCTACCTCCAAGGCACTTTTATGTGAAATACGTATCGATTTTCTTTCCGTATCTACATTTACTTTTATGCCACAGATAGATGAACATTTCTAAAGCACCTATTTCATCATATTATTTTCCTGCTCAAAAACATCAAGGCTCCCAGATGTGGCTTGGAAGAAAGAGGAGACCGTCTTTGCAAACATGTCATTCCTCTGTCCCCGGCCCCTGAGCACCCGCACTCTTTCTGGGGCTGTGAGTTCTGTGTGTCTCATTCCTGCCGCCCTGAAGAAAAGGAGCACATCGGGCCGCCCCCGAGGCCTCTGGGTACTGTGGCGCCATGCACTGTTCCTTTCTTCTGTGGTCCTTCCTACACAGGTCCAGGGGGCACATGTCACCTTGAGGTGGCTCCAAATGCAAATCTGAGGTGGGACACACCTCAGTGCCTGGATGACAGGGCTAAGGTTTCATGGCTTTTGCTCCTATTCTCTTTCCAAAATGAGATCATGTGTCAGTTAAAACAACAAAAAAAGAAGGGATTTTTGTTTGCTTTTTCAAATATGTTCTAGATAACTCTGAAAGTGATGAGTGTCCTCACATACTTTGGACACGCTGAAAGCCAGGGGATGTGGTTAATCATGAGAATCTACAAAGAACGGACTAGCCATTGGGTGGGGGAAGGGTCCATGATCTCCATGTCTCTCTCTCTGAGCTCACACCACTTTTCCAAAACAGTTTTATGGGACTGTTTCACCAAGGAATCTGAGCTTAATTATTAGCATTAAGGAGAAGACTGAAAACTGGTGGTGAACGGTTTCTTCTTTTTCAAACTGCACTGAAACACCCACACTTGTTCTTTTCGGTGCATGTTTAGGAGTCAGAATCTGTCTAATATTCGGGATGAAGAGAAGTTGAATTTTTAATCTCTGAGCAAAGGCCTCTGGTGACTTTCGAGTTCCCCTGAATCTTCTGATTTTCATTCTTGTTCAAAACCACAGCTCCATGTGCAGTTGAAATGGCATTTTCTCCCATTTGAGACTTCTGCATTTAGTTTCAAGACTTCGGTAATGTGTGTGGCTGGGGGGATATGCATAGACCGTGCCTCTTTGCACATGTTCCACCAGTAGAATGCTTGCCTCGCTCCTAGGAAGAGCTCCCCAAAGTGAACTGGAGTCCTCCATCCAGGCAGAAGCCTCGAGCGAGGCCTTGCTCCTCAGTGCCAATCCAGGCTACCCACAAACAACGAGAAGCTGGTCTTAGTGATAGGCATGCTACAGGAAATGAAAGACGGAAGCGACCAACTTAGAGCAGAACTGAAAGTCTGCAAATAAAAATTACAGATCCTTCATCTCAACTTTTCCTCTGCACAGGCTGAATAAAACACGCCATTCTGTAAGAGGCCTGCCCTTTTGTGCAAGAGCTCTTTAGTCATCTTGGTTTCTGTCTCTTGATTTAGATTTAACTCTGAGAACAATAAAATAGTAAAGGCACGGTGTTTCCCTGCTCAGCATGTGATGCACTAGAAACATATTTCTCCACCAAAGGGCCCGATTTGAGGATTTTCCCTCCAACTTAACTACACTCACTTGATCTTCTCTCCTGGCATATTTGAGAAAGTGGGGAAGTACCTCACACCCTAACCTTTTGTTTCATTTCTAAGTCAAATACTTTGGGACTTTCTTAAAAGTAAATTGAGATAAAGCCATTATTTACTCTGTGGAAAAGAATGTTAGGCAAAAAATAAGTTGGACAAAAAAAATAATTTGGACACAGTTATTCAAAATTAAGGACTGAGTGGCTGCACAGAAGGTGGTAAGCCTACATCGCCCCTGCCCGAGTTGTTAAAGCCTCTCATCCATTGTGGTCTTGCTTTTGACTCGCTGACTCAGCAGTGAGGAAGCGGAAGGACGTGCACACAAAGAACTTCTTGCAATTCCTTGGTAGCTTGACTTTTGATCCATACCTACTCTGTAAAGCCTTAGAAGGTCAAATGTGTTTTTCTGCACTTTGGAGAAAAGGGAACAAACCATTGCCAGCCTTTGGAATTCTCTTTAATGCTAATAATTAAGCTTGAATTCCTTACAGGTTATACTGGACTCCAGCATTCATTCTTGGGGAACATTTGGAGAGCTCATACCATCGACTTGCATGTAACCTTCCTGCCTACCTGCCCCTCTGAACACACTGTTGAGTCAAAATTTGTTTGTTCATTTGTTTATCAGAATACGGCAAGTTAGAGGGATTTCAGAGGAGAAGAAACTTGCAAACCCAGACTCGTATGTTATGAACACACCCTGTAAAATATTACCATGCCAATATATGTTAATGAGCATTCATTACTTCTTGGACCTGAGCCCACTTATGTAATACTGCGATACTACCCTTAAATTTGTTTATAGATGTTATTGCTTACAATGGGAGATCCTTGAAGACAAGTGCATTCCTTCCAGCCTGTTGTGAGTGTCATTCATGCCTTAGCCGAGGCACCTGTGGCAGTCGGCTGGCTTGAAGCCTGAGAATTTTTAGGCACATCATAAACTATCTGGAAAATAAGGATTACAATAGTTTCTTCATTGGACTAACTATGGGGATTAAATAACATTTGTGAATGCTATGTAAACTAATATAAAATTACCCCCCAAATTAGTTATTCTGAAATAAATTATTCTAGCCAAAGATTAACACACCATCCTTGTCTCTTCTGCTTCTCCAGCACCCTGGCCCACCAGATTTTAAGCACTAAATTGAATCTACAACAGCATGGTGCATGAGTGACACTGTGATTTTGCTTTGTAATTTAAGCAAACTTGCCCCTGTCTACTTACCAACCTCCTAAGTAATTTTCCCAACCATTCTTTTCTTTGCCCCTAGAAAAATTAAATTCCATACATTTGAAAGAAAAGGGATGTAACATCAACTGAATGCTTATTTCATATAATTCCCACAAAGTTCTTCAAGGAAGGCAATTGTTCTTTTTTCACGCATGTTGCCCTGAAGGCTCAGAGAGCTGGAGTGAGTCGCCCACAGCCACACAGCTCAGAAGTGGCAGATAGGACTCAAACTCCATTCTCAAACCCACCCCATCCTATTACCCCACGCCACCTCCCACGGGATAAGTCATCAGCCAACAATCCAGTTTTTCAAGGGCACACCTTGCATTTCTTCAGTGAGTCTCACCTGAGTCCTTCCTTTTACTACAAGGTGAAGGGGTGTGGTTCCTTTTGTCCAGGAGATTAAGTCCTGGTGAAATGTGTCAGCCTGCCACTCCAGGGTTTGATAGATTTTCCCAGAACAAGTATGAATGGATCAGGAAAGTGTAGGCTCTTGCTCAATGGCCCCACCCCAGGTGTCCTTCTTCTGACTTCAGGGCCACCTGTGGGTACAAGCCCAGGAGAACTGAGTCACCGCAGCCTTCTTCCACTGTCCTGTAGATAGAGCTGCTCCTCAATGAAAACCTACTCCCCACAAGCCTGACCAATACCCCAATTAGGGATGTACTTTAGAATCCCGAAGGGCCATGGGCAGTTTAGCCAAATGAAGATCTGGATGATGGTTTGACTTGTAGTTTGGTGACATTAACATTCTTGGGTTTTAGGGATCTCTATTATAAAAAAGGGACAGTAATCTCCATTCTCATAAATTTGGGGGAGAATAAAAGACCATATGTAATATGATTTTTTTTTTTGGTGAGGGAGACATAACACTCAGTCCATAACAGTATAAAATATAGAGAGTAACAGTGGGGAGTAACTCCTGGGCTTGTACCCACAGGCAGCCCTGGAGTCAGGCTGAGGAAGGTGAGGGCTGACCCCATTGCAGTCCACTCTCCATTCCCCTATACATGGCTCGCCATGATTTCCAAGGTCACAGAAGCTTTAACGACTGTGACTCAGTAGGAAACAAACAGAACTGGGAGCCAGAAGGCCTGGGTTCTGGCTTCAGCTCTGACATTAATATTATGGTCCTATTGAAGTATGGTAGCAATCATCTCAGGTAGAAACTATAGTTTACCTTTAACCCTGCTGTTTGGTTTCTGTACTTATTTGCTTTGTTTAATAATAGAAAAATTATTTTAATTTTCTGGATTATATAAATTACCCCATTCGATTAAATACCCTATTGATTGTACTGTGACTATCCCATTGGTTGTGGTCATACTGGTCTTAGAAAGCACATTTTCCTTTACCTGGGAAGGACAGCACAATTATCCCAAGGTCAGAGGCTCCAGTTAACGTGTCCCTGTTGACTCAGTGATCCGGAGACCCAAAACAAAAACTGTAATTTAGATAACATGCTTAAGTCTGACCCTAGATAATACAATTTAGATAACATGCTGCTTCTGCTTCTGTAAACTGCTTTTTTGCAAATCAGTTTCCTCATTCCAAACCTTGGGATGTAATCAATACCTTTGTGATCTTTGCCTATATAAATCTGGTGTTGCGGCCATCTTATCACTTTGAGATTTGGGAGAGCCAAAATGCCCCCTCGTAGTCCCGGATTGCAATAAATGTGACTCTTTAATTCGACTTCTTGAGGCGTCCTCTGTGATTCGCGGGGCACATTACAACACTATTAAGATTAGATAACACTTGTGTTTCAGACACAAGGCCCAATGCACGGGAAATAAAAGGTAGGGAAAGTCAAGTTGCAGAGCTGAAATTGGTCCAGGGCTGAAAGCAACCTGTGGAGTTGGATCCTTTTATGAGTCTAAGTTCTGAGGAAGATATCACCGCTCAGGACTAACTGGGAACAGAAGCAGAATGCTCAGTCCGCTGGGGGTTGAGCACTTGCCAGGATGCACATTTGCCCGCTTCAGGCTCTCCTGGGATAGGCATTCTGGGCTGGGGACCTGACAGGCTGACGTCCCAATCCCCATTTTAACGTAGGAAAGTGGGTGCTCCCAGAGTATAAGTGACTTCACAAGGTCAGGAAACCTCTAGAACTGGCATTTGACCCAGGTGTGCTGGACTCTAAAGTACAACCATCTCTAATCCCAGGCTGGTACAGAGACTTGTCCTCAGGGCATTGCACTTGGCCTGTCACTCATTTCACTGCAGTTGTAGAGACTGGCACGATGGGTTGTCGTCAGCAGGGGATATGTAAAGCGAGTTTAGGGAACACAAAAGGGACATTTCCCTAAAGTAATGACATATCTGTTTGTTTTATAGGTGCAAGCATTGTTGTTGTTCTGCACATGCCCAAAATTATTATTCTTTTTTGTGGCTGTGGCTGTACTTCCCTGTGGGGGAGGATAAGGAGTCTGGTCAATGTTCTGTTACTCTTGTGTCTGAGGCCATTTTGCAGCCAACGTTTCCTCCATCCTTGAACCATAGCTGACACAAACCCTCATCATGACACATCCAGGGTAGACAACATTCTCTGTACTCTTGAGTTATGCAAATAGGAATGGACCTGACCATTTCAAGCCAAGGTGATCACCCATCAATTCAACCAACCTTTAGTAATGTCATTATTCTTGGTTAAGTTTTCCTCTGCCAGCAATACTGATCCTCTTCATAAAGAAAATTACTCTCCCTAGTGGACCAATAATAGAAGCTATGACTTCTCATTAAGCAAAGTTGAATATTAATTGTCATGACATGCATTTCCATTAAAGGAACCCAGGATAGTGTCTCCCTGTGAGGCGGGAAGGAGAGGGCTGCTTGTATGGCCAATGCTGCAATCCCAATTTCTGTCTGCCATTTTTTAGGATAACTTGTTGGAGCTGGATGGCAAAGTATAGGCTGTTCAACAAGCAGTTAAAGGCTGTGTTCATACTGAGAGCTATAGCAGCGTCTGAAAGTGCTGTTTTGGACTTCCTCAAGTTGTTCCTATATCTCTAAGTCCCCTGGACCCACCTAACAATTTTACAAGAGTGTTTTTAAATAATTTCTCCTGTTTCACAAAGAAGTTACAGTAATAATCTGAACCTGAGCAAACTCTGATGTGCATCACCCACCTTGGCTCCCGATTCCAGGCTAAGCTCCTTCCATGTATTATTTCACATCCTAACAACAGCTCGGCATCTTGGCTGTTCTCCACCCAATGTGATGATGAGAAGCTGAAGCAGAGGGAGGTAGGAAATTGGCAACATCATAATAGTTGAGCACAATTCCAGCAGCCAGAGGTGTTTTTCATGCTTAAATCCTGAGACCTGCACCTTAGGGATGTTGGGAGACAGGCATTTCTACCACAGGAAGTGGGACTTCTAGGCCTGAGGCACTGAGCCAGCGGGGACAGTGGATGTGGGTGGATGAGTGAGGTGGCCGGGGACCAGGCCTTCAGGCTCTGACGCCTTTTATTTGGTGCTGTGATCTCCTGAAAGGACATTTCCCTGTGACTGGTCATAGACATCGATTGAATGGAAGAGTTGTTAAAAGGAATGAGGTTATGTGAGAAAAGCTTCTATGCAAGGGACTTGAGACAAAAGCAAGCTGACTCTCAGTTAGCCATTCGGAGAAACGAGGACTGAGGTATCCTGGTCCAAGGGCTGCTTCTGGACATTCACATACGTCTTCTATTTAATATTTGCAGCAGCCATCCAAAGGGGTCCCATCACATAGACAAGAACGAACTCAGGGCTTCAGCAACTGTCTCCGCTTTTACAGTGGCACGAGGGAGGGACGTGAGCTCATTTTTTGTCCCAAGCACTCACTGAATTGTGTTACCTTTAACTGGAAAATGAATGTACGCTCTCTGTAATGTCCTGCCTAAAACGAGTATATGATAAGCAGTGGCAGCTCAATCACCCATTTGACCTTGAAGAAAAAGATGCCACTCTGATTGAAAGTGATAAAATCAACATCAAATGACTTTGAGTAAAATGCAGGGAAAGGCAGCAGGTTGTGAGAAGGGAGGTTTGGGATTTGCAGACAATTAACTAGTCACCTGGGACACTACCCCCACCTCAACACACCCCTCAACCCTCCACCACCAGTTTACTCCTCATGTGCAAAAGAATCACATTCAGAATTGAAAGGACTTTGTATTTGGTTTAGAAGTAATGTGTCAAAACACTTTTTTTTTTTATCTTTAATGACAAGCACAGAATGTGCTTTCAAGAAGTTTCACTTTCATTCCCCCCTCCTCCCCCCCAAGAGGTTCTATTCAGAGTCATGTGGCCCTTTCCAGAGCATTCAATACATTTGTAGGAGGGAAAGGCTTTTAAATTAGTACAAAGTTGAAAGAAACACAACTCACATGGGTTGTGTGAGTTGCTTACTTTGTACTATTTAGAACCCAGTTGACAGGTGTGTGTGTTTCCCTAATCATCTTCCTCTGATTTTCAAGCACTACTTCTTAGGTAACTTTTCAATCTAAGGTGAAAGGGCACTAGGAAAGAATAAAACACAAAATGAATAATTGGCCTTCCTCATGCCTGCCAGGCAAAAGATGTACCTGAGAGGTCTAATATTTTGGATCAATAAGTTGTGGGTTTATTTAGAGACTAGTGTCCCGGTACACAAAATTCGTGCATGGGGGGGTGTCCCTCAGGCCATCCTGCACCCTCTCCAATCTGGGACCCCTTGGGGGATGTCTGACAGCTGGTTTAGGCCTGATCCCACAGAAGAGTCGGACATTCCTCTAGCAATCTAGGACTGCTGGCTCTAACTGCTCACCTACCTGCCTACCTAATCGCCCCTAACCACTCTGCCTGCCGGCCTTCTCACCCCCAACTGCCCCCCGCCCCCCCCGCAGGCCTGCTTGCCCCCAACTGCTCTCCCCTGCCGGCCTCATGGTCCCCAACTGCCCCCCCTTCTGGCCTGCTTGCCCCCAACTGACCCCCTGTCCTGGTCACCCCCAATTGCCCTGGTCACCCCCAATTGCCCTCCCCTTTTTGCCTGATCACCCCTAACCACCTCTGCCTCAGCCCCGCCACAATGGCTTTGTCTGGAAGGACGTCTGGAAGGTCTCCCGGTCTAATTAGCGTATTACCCTTTTATTAGTATAGATTGTCCCTAGAATCAAGAGACCCAATGCTATTGGCACAGGGAGGGAAGGGGTGACAAGCAGAATCATTAGTTCATTCACTCATGGAACACCCACACCAGGAGCTGAGCAGGCTGAGATGCAAATCTATATGTATAATTTCTGGCCCCAAGGAACTCCTCCTCCAGGAAGCCAGGGAGAAAAGTGAAGAAGCTCAGAGAAAATGCAGGTGACCCAGACTGAGGAAGAGTAGAGCAGACGCTTCTGAAAGGACTGTGGAGCTGATTTCCAGGCACTTCCATCCACTTCTCAAATGCATTGCCCCTGGGAAGGATATGCCAGACATCCCTTCACAATGGTTTAACCACCTTGTAACAGAAATGAAAACAAATTCATTTGTATGTTCAGATCCGTTCTGGGCATTTGGTGGTGGAAGCCCCAGCACTGGTGCAGAAGTAAGGGCGCGTCTGCCAGTTATTCCTCAGGCAGAATCCCTGACAAGCCAGGATATGCTCTGCAGCCAGGATGGATGAGTTGGGTGACACGTTATGGGATCTAATCAAACATGAGCCAGAGGGGCAATGAGGGTGATGGTGAAGGAGCTATGGGTATACACAGAATGTGTACACATATCATCATTGTCAAAACTCAGAAGCAGTTGCGAACACCAACTTGGAACACACAATATGATTTGTGCACAAAGCCCAGACACACACAAATTTTGCTTTGAAACAACTTGCTCTCTAGCTATTCATTACAAGTGAGAAAAGAAATAAAAGCACAAATATCTCACACTGAGTATCAAATAAGGCAAATAGCAAGCAAAGGACAGGAACTCAGAGCAGGAGACTTTCGTGGCTGGCGAGGCCAGGGAGGCTGATGGGAAAAGTCAGAATATAAGCTAATTCTTGAAGATAAGGATCCAGACTAAGGTATTATGCTCCTCTGGTAGCCTGCTGGACTCCTAACAGGCCACCCATCACCTTGTTGACACTCACTAACTACTGAGTAAATGAACAAATGAATGAATAAATGATTTTTGCTCTTAGACCCCCATGACAGGCTCACATGGAGTTCTCTGCCATGGGCAAGTTGAGAAGGCGAATGTGAGCATGACCAGAAGACAATGGAATACAGATGTACTTCTGCCACACTTTATACAGGTGCACCTGCTAGCAGCGGTTCTCAACCTGTGGGTCGCGACCCCTTTGGGGGTCGAACAACCCTTTCACAGGGATCGCCTAAGACCATCGGAAAACACATAATTACATATTGTTTTTGTGATTAATCACTATACTTTAATTAAGTTCAATTTGTAACAATGAAATTGAGGGTCACCACAACATGAGGAACTGTATGAAAGGGTCATGGCATTAGGAAGGTTGAGAACCACTGTGCTATAGGGTCAAGTTCGAGTAATAAGATGGCTACATGACCTATTATGCTAGTAGAAAGAGATGAGCTGGCTTGTATTCCTGCCTTGCACTGACTGTGTCAGTTAATTGACTGCATCTCAGGTTTGTTCCCTACAAAATTAGATGATAATGGCTGCTTTCCTCACCACAGGCTGTCTGAGGACCAAATGAGAGGCATCCTTATCACCCCTTCATAGGCTTTATCACTGAGGATGATTACCTGCCTCAGAATCCATTTGAGCACTTATTTGTTGTAAGTAAGTGGCCAGTGAGACCATTTAAAAATCAGACAAACAAACAAAAACACTAAAAGGACAGCGACACACACCACCACTACCACCACCACCACCACCCAAAACCCTCTATAAATGTGTGACATTTTATTTTCACTCATGACAACGAAGGCATGGAATGCATGTTCATGGGAGCTATGCACATAAGAATAAGGGTGGTAGAAAGGATAAACAAGCAATCAAACATCAGTTAACTAAAGATTAAGCAAAATAAAGATAATGAAATAAACCAACAAGAATATATGAATGTAAGCATAGGAAATTTAATTGCATAGAGTGTATAGCAAATTGCAGTGGCACACAGGCTGATGCTTTGTGATGTGTGAGGTATTCCATACACATAATCCATTTAATCAGAAAGAATGTCATAAATTAAATAAGGTAGTCATTCCTGGGGACCATATGAGACATCTGTTCAGTGGTAGCTTTAGCTCAGTCCACCTAATTCAGGAGAACTGGACCAGTATCTGGATGTATGGCCGCTCATGAAAACTTCAGTAACAATTGGGACTTCCAAGTTCTTTGTCATTTGTCAGAAACACTGTAAATTCAACTTTCTGAATCTGTTGGTCAATTCAGTTCTGCCACTGGTCAGTGTGCTCACGGCTTTTGCCAGGAAATGTTTTACTCAAAGTCTTGCAGAACTTCCTTCCTGCAAGATTTCAGCAGCACAGCCAGTGTTGCGAGAGGAAACGACTTTATTGATCATAAAAATACAACTTAAGATTCATCTTGCCCTTCACTCAATTTACTGGAAAATTATGTTGTGGAAAATAATGAGTGAATGTTTCCTAATCCTATTTCTTTGATTGCTTTAAAAAAAATTCAATGGGAAGAACAAGAATCCTTTTCCTGTTCTTCATGGAGAAATAAATATCCAGCACACAATGAAATAATGACCAACTACTGATCCCTACATACCTTATCTCTAATCTTACAACAATCCCAAAAGGATTCTCATTGTCCCATCTTGGGTATGAGAAAAACAACATTCAAAGGATTGGAATTAGTGAATCGTCTACTCCTAAGTTGCATGTGGGAAGGTTCCTCTGGACATAATAGTTAAATGCCCTGTCTTGGCAAATACAACTCTTAGAATTCCCTTTTAACAAGAAGTAATTCTGAGATTGTGTTAGCATTGAACATTTCCACGGGAACTCACAGCTTAAAGAAAGGATGCTTGGGCAACAATGTCCTCACACTCTTGTACAGTTGTCTGGCCCCCAGGTGCCACCCCAGCTGGTCACTAGAATACAGGCATTTTTAAAAGGAACATTCAGCGTTACCTAACTGCAGGAAGCTCAGGGGGTGGGTCATGATTGATCCAGGGAGAACCAGAAGCTGCTGGCACTCCTTCCTCTCTTAAACCCCATGAACATTTCTCGTCAGAAGGGCACTGGAACCCAGAGTTCCCACTGTTGCATCCTGTTGACATTTTTGAAATTTGAGTGTGTGCCTATTCCACTCAGCAAAGCTCCAGTAACCCTTTTTACTGCACCTCTGCCCAGACCATTTAGAACTGAGTGATGCTGCTGGGAACAAGCTCAGAAATGCTGGACTTTGAGAGGCCTCTTGCCCCATGAGTCCTCTCTGCTATTACCTGGCCTCCATCTTCCGATAGAGCATAAGGACAGATAGATATTTAAAACTGAAACATCATTGTCTGGCTAGCGTGGCTCAGTGGTTCAGTGTCGACCTATGAACCAGGAGGTCACGTGCCCGGTGAGGGCACACGCCCGGGTTTCGGCTTGATCCCCAGTGCAGGAGGCAACCATCCATGATTCTCTCTCATCATTGATGTTTCTATCTCTCTCCCTTCTTCTCTGAAATCAATAAAATATACATTTAAAAATAAAATCTGTAGCAAACACTATTTTTTTAAATTCACTTTAAATAATTTATATATCTCAGTTTTGCCCAAAGGCAATTTTACCTTCAAGAGTCAAATTTTTACAGTTTAAATACACACACGTCTCATGGTGAGCAGCAGGCTTGCTCTGACTTTTGAGCTTGTGAATAAATGACCTATTTTGGGGAGGATGATCTTCATACAAGTGAAGATGGGGTGAAAGTGTAGAAGTTTTTACGTTCATTCCCATGTGAAAGGGACAGTAGGGCACACGGCCATTACTGCCATCTTACCTATCCCGTGTGCTTTCATCTCCTCACCAACACAAGGAGAAAAATGACACCGGGCACTGTCACCTGCTTTTACACTGAGCTAATTGGTAATGCCAGCGCATGTCATTACCTACCTTGTACATCTGCAGGAAAGTCTTGCACAACTCAAATGAAATGTGGTAACGTGAAACTTAAGCAATGGAGGGGAACAGAGCTATGCTTAGCTGATAAATGCAAGTCATAGATAAATGTGCTTGGGCATCTAGCAAGTACAACCTTCAGAAAAGCTCATAGGTGGTGTGGTACACAGTAACCTATTATCTAAGCAGCTAAACCTTTTAAAAAGTTAATAATTGTTTGTTTATGGCAGCTTCGAATTGGGGGCTCTTAATTTAAGAAACAATCCTACATCATGTGGTAGTTTTTTGTTTTGTTTTGTTTTGCTTTTGGCGTGGGTTATGTAGTGTACAGGGAAGTCAGTACAAAGCTATTTGGAGAGGGACTCAATGACAATGGACATGGTAGTTAAGTCTGTCTGTTATTGAAAATTCTTTGGTAACTGCTCAGCCCAGTGTGGTTCCTATCAAGACATGTGGTACCCAGATTCCTTCTCCTCTTTGTCTCTTCATTCACAGTTGTTTAGAGAATTCTCATTAAAATTACTTAGAGGGAAAGAGAACATGTTATAAAATAAATCTAGTTAAATACACTTTGCTGTATTGCCTCATTTGGGTGATGCATGACCCTAATTTTCCTCTCTTTGTGTCTTAACTACGTACATTAGGTGATGCTTGCCAATTAATGCAGGATGTCACATCCCCAATTGTGTTCTCTATCTTCTTAAACATTAAAAATAAATACATGCCATCTGTCTCATATCTTGAAAGCAATTCAAAATGGTTACTTTGTTTGCTCAGAATTACAGCACAGTTTATAGCTTTAGTGCTTCTGAATTGTAAGAAAGTTGTCTCCATTTCATAAATGTAACTTCATTTTAAGGTGAATTCGACAGGCTCTTGTGGGAACTTGGGTGAGACAGAAAGCTGTGTTCAGTGGTGATTAAAACCTTGGTCTTTTGCCATGTGAGAGCCCTGGATTGGAGGCTTGCCTGCAACTAAGTGATCTAGGGAAAGCAGCTTCACTTCCTGAAGCTTCAAGATTCCTCATATGTGAAATGGGAATGGTACCTACCGCGTAGCATTCATTCTACAGACACACACACACACACACACACACACACACACACACACAGATCTGACATATTGCCTTACCCAGTTCCTGGTTAAGGCAAAAAAAGTAGTAGACATCATCATCTTTATTATCACCCAATTTGGGGAGAGGAAGAATTTAGTTGTGGAAGGAGGGTTGTTAAAAAATAGCTCATGGTGCCATAAGGTTAGGACCTAAGAAAGGAGTTACATATGAAAGCTATGTTCTTTCTCCACAGCAACCACAATATAAAGGTAAACAACTTGACTCTAGTCACCTCCCCCACTGTTTGTGCACACGGGTGTATGGACTAAGATTTGTGGGGGGGGGGGGGGAAGGGAGGTATGACAGACTTGGATCTGCAATAGCTACAATGACACTTTTTAAAGAGATCTTTTGTTTGTTTGTTTATTTTTGAAATAAAATAATGGCATGCTATAAAGCACCACATGCCTGAATAACTTAACTATAATTAAAGGGGCAAAGGGCAATTTGAGAACTTTCTGTTTCCGTTCTAAGTCAGAGCAATTCTCTCAACAATACTTTCTACTATAGCACATGAGAGAGCTTTCTAGATCTGAGCTGAGTATCCATAGATGGTGAACCTATAATTTCAAGTCCACCCTATTCTCACAGACCACAGAATTGTAGTGCTATATAAAATGCTAGATGCATGTGACCTCGCTCAAAATATTTCAGCCATAAGAAAGTGGAGGTCCCTTGTAGCTCAGCAAATTGTCCAAGAGCACGCAGCAACTAGTTAGAACGGGAACATTTCCTTTCTTTGAGCTAGGTTTCAAAAAATTTGTTAAGCAGACTGAAATTTTTTATACTTCTATAAATATGTTAGGTTTACAGCTGATTGCTTGCACAACAGTTCTCCTAACAGCCTTATTTGAACATAACTGAGCTGTTCAGCATAGTCTGCCCATGACAAAGTGGTCAAGTCTTACCAGTAGCCGAGAATGCATTATCAAGCCTTTATTTAGCCATACAGTCAGGGCAATCCAACTATTAGTCATCCTGACATGTGTTTCAGAACACAACACACCCATGAGTCCTGGCCAAATTTTCATCAGCTTCCTCCACCCTCCCAGGCTAAAACGCCTCCCGAATTGCTGATATTTTTACTGCAGTTCTAGAAAGCCACTTAGCATTGGGGATTCATTTAAAAATTCCCCTCCCCAATTGTAAAACTAAAAGCTAGTGTAAAGTCTGCACATCTAGCAAAACAAAGATCTGCTATGAAGAGAAGTCATGAGCACTGAAAGCATCCAAAATGTGAGAACTTCCTCAAAGGAAGAACGTTAAGCTTTCCCATGAAAATTTCCACCATCCTCTAGCCCCTTCTGGAAAGCACACATTGCTTTAACCTATCACTACTGATTAGCTTGATACGGCCTGAAAACGGACTTGCAGATAAACCGATGCTACTAACACGCAGTAAAACTGGGACCAAGATCTAAGGCTACTTACATGAAACCTTTCTAAAAATCCAAAAGTGGACTATTTATTTTCAAACTCTACATTGAATGTATCCCATTAGCCTTTAAAGAAAAAGATACAAAATTATCTGGTGATCATGTAAACAACCTCTTACTTTCTATCCCATCTTACTGGTCTACCAGAGAAGGCAGGGGGTATGGAAGGGTGGGTGGTAGAAAGCCAGGACAGCTTTGTGTCCTGCTGTCCCTTCCTGTCATTTTTGCCTTCCTCTGTGACAGCTCCGCCAGGTGTGTGGGCCAGGTCAGAGAAGGCTGGCCCTGATCTAACTGCTTAACTGGAATAGGGCTGCTGGAGCACGAGAAAGGGAAAGGAAGCGTTCAAGTTTGTCATTGTGCAGATGCCTCTGCGGTGTTATTCCCGTGGCTGGAGTGACAGGAAGATAAAACGCAGGAGCAAATGTTTTCCTACTGTGCCCCAAAGCCTAAGCCTGGAGGTTGCTTTAAGGAAATTCAGTGCATTTCAGGGGAGCAACATTAGGCTGTTCTTTGCACATTAGCTCCCAGGTCAGGCTGTGAAGCTGGAAGGAAGGGACTAGGCTGGCAAGAGGCTTTCAGAGTTGTACAAGGGACATTTCCCAAGGTTGACTAATAGAGCAGGAATTTGTTTCATCGCCACCCCGCCCCCCCCATCCCCACCCTGCCCCAAGAAAAAACCAAGCACAGTCGAGATCCTGATAAGAATTCTTTTATGTTATTCCAATAAAAAATACATTCATACAGAAATATAACAATCTTGCAAAAAACAATTTCAAATAAAATCTTGTAAAACAAAATTTTACAAAAATCTTACAAAGATTCTTTAGATAACAGGGTGCTTCAAAAAAAAAAAAGAAATTTCACTAATAGAAATTTTTTTTTAATGTCAAGCAAAAAGTTTCTGCTTGATTGAGGCTCAGTTATCACCTGAACAGAATATAATTCTTTATGTACTTGCTTATTATGAAAATTACAGGCATTGATATACACGGCACCCAGCCCCACCCAATCAAACAACTCCGTGGTGTTTCATAAGTGAGACAAGCCAGTGCAAGTTGCGTGGTTTTTTTCCTTTTTGTCTTTTGTTTACCGTCTTACTTAATGGAATTGTTATGGCTAGGCGCACAGCAGGGCCAAAAAAGGAGTTTTCCAAAATCCAGCAAATCAAGTGCCTGGATTTTGAATTGCCAAAAGTGCATTTTCCCCCTTAGCAAAATGAAATGAGTTCTTTAGGTAAGTGTATTCATCAGCCCAGATAAAAAAACCAGTTATTCGAGCTTTCATCATTGCTCATTTCCAGGAAGATCAAACAAAATACCAGCCCAGCCAGACTCACATGTGTATATATATATGTGTATATATATGTATATATATATAAAAATCCACACCCACAAGCCAGCAGCTGGATGAAATATCAGCTGTCCACACTGTGGTGTGCCAAAATAGGGAAATTATTCATTGGAAAAATGGGAAGAATCTATGTACTAAAAAAAAAACAACAACAAAAAACCAGCTTCATCTGCATAAAAAGTGTTCTAAAAAAATCCCTGTAATTAGCTGACTCTTGATCTTCTAATAAGGCTGAAATTAAAAATCAAAACAATAGTGTGTCTGAGACCAACTTGTGGGCTAGTATTCCGTTCATGCCAATTTTGAGTGGCCAACAGTACCCTGTTGCAGACCTGCCAGTAAGATGAGCAGACTCAGCAGTCTGGAACAGAGTCCTTGCCAAGAGTCTGTAGCAAATAATTAAATTAAAGATAAAGCCTTTATAAAAGTTATAGTTTTCATTTTTACCTCCTTTATGGCCATTTTGAAATATTTCTTCACAGGCTATGAAATTTTCTAGCTAAACATCTAATTTCTCCTTAAAAAAATATTTATATATTATATATATGTATATATATATACACACACACAAACATATACATACTATACACACAAATATACATACACAAGAATTCTGCCCACTTTTAAAAAATTAATATACTTTCTGTATTACCAACAAATAGCTAGATAGGTATGTGAAACTTGTGCCTTTTAAGCAAATACATTAACATTGTTTTTTTATACTTCTGTATCTTTAATATGCGTGAAAACATTACATATTAAATACAGCCGGTGTGTGAACTATACAATTGTTGTGCAAAGTCTATATGAAAAGTCTCATGGTGGCAGAAATGGTCAGGTTTTTCAATTATCATGTGTTTTCCATTTTAACACTGATGGTCAAGTTATGCAAAATATTGAGTAAATACTGACTTGTTTGGGGGGTTTTTATCTCTCTATTTGTCTTTGTGAAGGAGGACTTTAAGGAGATTTTTTTCTGTATTTTACATTGATACAGTACAATGCCAGGTGAAAAAAGAGCCTTAATAAAGCATGCATCACCCATACCCCTGTATGAGACCCCCACATAAGGGGCCACTTGCATAAGGCACCATTATTAAGATCTACAGTGCATTAACAGCTAGAAAACCAGAAATTAGTCCTCAAGGCATAAATAAGAGAAACATAGCTGCATGAGAAAACACTTTCTAAGCTTTAGTGGTTTTATCCACCCAACTGAGAAAATTTTAGGTTCTTAGTCTAATGTACCATTAGACCAGCCCTCGCATTCTTGACACTCAGTAGGCGTCCAATGTCTTGAAGGGCATCATTAAATTTCCAAAAAGGTCATCAAATTCAGAATCATTTAAAAAACAATCCTATGTTGCACACCACCTTTCTGGAAGGGGAGTGTTACAAAATCGAAGGGGAGAGAAATTGTGTATTGCCAGGCCCAAATGGCTAGGGATCACTGATTTCAACAAATTGTATCTTAGCTGCTCAGTAACTGGAATCAAAATTGGAGTTCTGATTTAAAAATGGAAAAGCAGAAAGTTCCCTAGACCATGCATTACTGTTGTCTTATAAGGAAAGGTTACCATTGTGTTATATTTGTAAATACACAGCTTATACAAAGGGTAACAAATGAGCTGTTGTAGCCAGTAGAACAAGCTACTTGACACATTGCACGATTCGATTCGTAGCTGCACCAGACGCCAATGTTCCTCTCACACAGGAGGGCTCCCCCTCCCACAACCACTCGCCACACAGGGTTCTGACCACGCACACTCCGCCCTCCATGTTTTCCCTTCTTTTTTTTTCTTTTTTTTTTTTTTTCGTAAGGCGCAGACACCCTCCCACCCCCCAAAGAAATGATTGGTGGTCATCTCATCTCATGGTTTACCTGTCACACACAAAACATTCAAACGATTTTTTTTTTTCTG
This sequence comes from Myotis nattereri, assembly GCF_964212035.1. NCBI lineage: Eukaryota > Metazoa > Chordata > Mammalia > Chiroptera > Vespertilionidae > Myotis > Myotis nattereri. Next base: position 152,971,009 of record NC_138075.1, read on the forward strand.
TCTCTTGCAGTCTTGCTACTGCACAGGAAAGACTCTGCCTCATCACACAGTCCTAATAGATCCTCCACATACAATCAACCCAACCATTAACATTCTCAGTGCACATGCTCACGGCAAAGGCTTAGGGACCACTCAGAAGATAGGTACCAGTGGCGAGTCCAGGCCACCCAAACACCACACACCACAGGCGCTCTGCCGCTTCTGACATGACTTCTTTCGCCTTCGAAAGACCTTCCAAGGAGAGGTCCTGGAGGCAACTGGGTGGGGTGCAAAATGGCATGCTTTGGCTGGAACACGCACCCTCCTTCCATGGCCGTCTCTCAGCCTGGAAGCCGTTTTAGCCGCAGGATTCACACTCTGCTCCCTCAGAGGTGTCTCTTCATGTGCAGGGCCAGGTGGTCGGACCTGGAGAAACACCTGCAGAACCAATCAGCATCAGAGAGGTTAGATCTCTAGCCTTCTCCGGATTACAGATCTCCCACCCTGCACACCCCCACCCAGCCCTTCTCAAAGGGAAGCTGGCAATCCACTGAATCATCACAATTTATTTTCAGGGTGAGGAAATTCCAACTGATAGAAATATAAATTAAGGTCTCCATTCAGCTCTTTGGAGCACATTCCTGCCCAGTCTTGAAATTCAAAAACTACTGAAGGCCTACTTCAGTAGGAATGAAATCACGCTGGCTTTACACACACAGGACAACAGGGCATCCTAACTTGGACAACAGGCATATTAGAGACTTGTCCGAGGCTAAAACAGCACAATACAGGCTAGGAAAACATTCGCCTTCCTCCAGGTTTACTGTATGCCTGTGCCATGAGGGGGGTGGCATTCCCGAACCCAGCGCTTCAAGCACGTACCTGTCACAGTGGGAACATTTAAAAGGCTTGGCACCAGTGTGCTTTCTGAAGTGTCTGGTTAACTCATCGCTTCTTGCAAAACGCCACTCACACCCTTCCCATGAGCATCTGTAAGGCTTTTCTCCTGGGAAGAGAGCACAAGACAAGCACGCCATGACTTCACTGTCCAGTGAGGGAAGGGGCCCTGCTACAACGCCACATGGGGAAAGTCAACTCATTAGCAAGCTTAGCAAGCGCCAGGTCTGGCGGCCTCGGGAATTCCTCACACACCTCAATCAGGAACAGCAGCTGGCGCTCCGCTCCGAAGGTAACACCCAGGAGCTCTTTCCTGACCTGGCCTCAGGCCTTCCTAGCCAAGTGCTGTGGAAGCGACCCGGAGCCCACATGACCTTAGTCAGTTAATATGTAAGAAAGATGATTACTCAGACTGAAGAAATACTTGGGAGGTGATGTGTCAGCCCACTGGACCCACAGCCTCTGTGAGGGCAGGGTTTTATTGCTTTCTCCATGGAAACGGTTTCTCCCAAGTACTTATTTTGCTCCTTACTCACTTCCCTGTGGAATGAGCTTTGTTGTTTCCTCCGAGAAACTACATTTCTCCAGAACTGAAGTCATGAGTTTCTGGGAAACCCCATCCAGGGCTGTCAAAGAACTTTCTAAATGGCAATGAAATAACCAAGTCCACTTTGTTCCTTGGTCAGATTATAAATATGAATTCACTAAAAAGTGCTACCTGAGGACAGGAACCGTTTTGCCAAAACCAGTCGCAGAGAATGCTGTTGGGACAAATGGCACCTGGGTCCTGATCCCCCTCAGCCATGACCATCTTGGGAACCCTGGCCGAGGGCTCAGCCATCTCCTCTCATTACTGGTAGGATGAGAGCTTGAGTGACTTGATCTCTAAGGTCCCTTCCAGCTCTAACATTTCTGTGACTCATCACCAGTTACCCTAGAGACTATAATAGTAATTTCCAATAGAACTTTCATCTAGGCTGCTGTATTTCTTTTTGTTGTTGTTGTTATTGTTAATCTTTACCCGAGGATATTTTTCCATTGATTTTTAGAGAGAGGGGGAAGGAGGGGGAAGAAAGACCCAGAGAAACATCGATGTGAAAGAGACACATCGATTGGTTGCCTCCTACACATGCCCCGACCAGGGCCAAGGATTGAGCCTGTAACCGAGGTATGTGCCCTTGCCTGGAATTGAACCCAGGACCCTTTAGTTCTCAGGCCAATGCTCTAACCACTGAGCAAAACTGGCTAGGGCTAGGTTGTAGTATTTCATTAAAAACTTTTTTTTCAATTTGTGGTTTTTAAAAATTGGTATCAGAAAACAAAAGCACAGCATGATCCACAGAGAAATTCCCAGTAAGCACCCACTGATCAAAACTGCTACACAGAGCTTATGGTCAAGTTCAATCCCCACACTGTCAACAGCAGCGTGCACCATGCTGTCCAGCCACCCTCTCTCCTGATCTTTGAGTTTCATTTAAAAAAAAAAAAAATCAGAGGCAACTCCATGTAACACTATCACAATGGGTCCTGATAACCGGGAGGTTTGGAGTGGGTAGGGGGTTGGGTGGAGATGGAGAACGTGATTTACCTCTTGTCTGTTTACTCTGAAAGTGTCAACCATTCATCGGCACATGTCCAGTCTTTCACCTCCTACTCTGTCTTTCCCAGAGACCCATCTCTTTAGGGAAAGAGTGAGGTGAGGATGTGTCTGCTCTGACAGCCTTCTGCGGAGCCCGGCCCCCTCCCAGGGCTGGTGCAATTCAGTGGCGCCCACCAGCGGCCCACCTCCCGGGTCGCAGGAGGGACTGACCTGTGTGAGTGCGCTGATGTGCTTTCAAGTGGGAGCTTTTGGTGTAAACTTTTCGGCAGCCATTAAAGTGGCATCGGTGCACCCTCCTCCGGCCGTCTGGGGAGGCGTCCCCGCTGCTGCCCTTGTCACCCGGCTTCCCCGAAGTCCCACCGCGTATCTTCCCTGGAGGGTGCGGCTCACCGGGTGCACAGCCCCACAGGTGGGAAGGGTCTCTGCTCAGTTCTGGGGAAGAAGGGGGTGTGGAGGTGACGGAGGAGCTCAGGTTCCCCGAGTTGACCAGCACTTCGCCAATGGGGTCAGAGGTAAACTTGGAAGTGGGTGAGAGTTCCTCGGAACTGTCCGATGACTCGCTGCTCACATCCGAGTTCAAGCTGTTGGTCTCCAGGTTGTAGCCAAAGCTGGGGCTGCTGAGAGCATCCTCAGGGGGACTGGAGGAAACCTTCACTTCAGGGTCTTCCTTTTTCTCCCGAGCCAGAATAATTTTGGTCCACAGATCTTCCTGGCTGTCGAACTTGATTTCAGAGGCTGACACATAGCAGGGTTCACTCTGGAGATAGCGTTCCAACTCCAGGCAGGTCTGTGCGAAAGGAACCACAAGAAGGCACGTGATTATGACAACTGAAAATGGAACCAAAAGCCTATTTCCAAAATACATGCAGGGATGAAGGGCAAACAGACTGTGGCCATGTCACTAAGAACCGTGTCTTTAGGAGAGCAAGAGGAAAGCTGTTTCTAGGAATGGGGATGAATTCAGAAGAAATACCATGTTGGACCAAAGGCCACAGTGACTGAAGGTCACTAAGCCAGTTTTTGTTATAGTTACCAGTGTTGACATTTCTAATGAGTTTCTGTAAACCACACAAAGAAAACCAGCCTCAGACACACCCCCGACAGGTTTAGCCAGATTATCTGACAGTCTCGAGAACCATGTGCAATTAAGAGAAACCCAGCCATCCTCCTTTCTCAAGCACAAAACAGGCTGCAACGCATACAATGCAATGTGTTCTGACATTGCATGTGTCTCCCTTTGCAGACACAGCTGACAGCACAGGGCCACACTCGGTGAGCAGACGCAGCAAGCTGATGGTCTATATTCAAGGACATCAATGGAGCTGCACAGAAACCACCCATTTCCTGCTTAGCCCAGACCTAGTAGGCTTTCAAAGAATGCCATTCCCAAGTGCAGGGCCATGGGTACACACAACTTTAATGACTTCCACAGTGGTCAGAGAAAAACAAGAGCTTCTACAACAGAGGGGAGAAATCATTCCAGAATGGCCATCTGCTATTGTAAAGGATGCAGGAGGGGAAATTCCTCCCGGCCCTGCTGGGAGTGCCACAATGGACAAGAACTTTATCTACTGGCCAAGAGTACAACTGTATGAGTCATCACTCTATTTCTTTCACGCAATGCCAGAGGAGACTTCCTTTTGAAATTCTGACCAGCAGCCAAAAAAGAACCCGGTTCAGATATGCATGCAGTGTGTCATGGACAGAGTGCCCCCTCCCCAGACCCACAACCAACCTTTCAAGAAGCTACCACTGCCGAGAGACCAGCATCCCCTCTCCCCACCATCTCAAACTTTCTAGCCACTGGAAAAGAAAAACGGTAGGAAACATTTTAGGATTAAATTATATCTGCCCTTCTCTTCACTAGGATCAATTGCCTGGATGGCCATATAAGGTTGTCTATAGGACCGCAATTCTACAGGTTTACATTGCTACAGCCGACTTTGCCCTTTTTAGCAAATCATGGTCAGGACTAGCTAAGCTACCCGAAGGGCTCACTCATGCTTGCTTTCTTAGCAACGTGCCTGCGATCATAATATAGCACACAAACCCTTCCCCCTCCCCACAGAATCCTCAGGGAGCAAGCATGAGCAAGCAAAGGGGGGGAAAACAACCATTGTTTTCTCTTTACCCCTAAAACTGTATGTCTAGGTTACAACGGCAGGCCAGAGTGTTCTGAGGAGAGATGGCTAGATATTTTATGGATGTTCCAAAGAAAAACAAAAGCACATTTATTGAGATCTTATTAAACTTTATCATCTGGCTAATTTAAAATCTCCATTACGCTGATGAGCTCTGGGGACCGGAGCGAAGCTCTCAGAGTTTAAAAGCCTCTGAAGGCGAAGGAGAGCTCAGCCTGGCTTGGGGCCCAAATCCCAAATGCCCGAAGGAAACTACTTAGATCAATTTCAATCACGTCCTAGGGAGCAGCTTCTTAAGGCGGAAAAGGGGGCAGGGGAGAGGAAGGCAGGACAGGACTGAGAACAATCAAGCAGGCATTAGAAGGTTGCCACACTGCACTTCATCCCTCTTAAAGCTTTCTAGGCTTTGAAATCCACAGAATATATTTGTACTTTGTGACAAAAGCCAACATTCTAGCAGGGCAGAGAGACAGCCGCTTCTATCTTTTAAAAAAACAATGTGACAAGTGTCAGAATCTCTCTCCCTTCGGGCAATACTAATAAATTAGAAAGGGGAAAAACTGAGTTTCAGATTTGTCCAATGCCAAAAATTCTAGTTTCACTAGAAGGAAAAAAAAATGCCGGAAACTGAGGCTCTTCTTCCCAAACTCAGACTAGAAGAGCTCACTGTCATATGACTGATAAGTCACTGATTGTGCAAACGTTCTTTCTTTCTTTCTTTTTTTTTTAACAAAAGAAGCAGGTAAGAAAAACAAGGCAGATGGAGGTAAATGTTAAGGATGCCAAAGAAGCAAATGGCCTGGTAGAGAAAAAGAGCTGGTGGGTGTTTTGCTGGTGAAATTTCTAATTTTAAAAAAATAAACACAAAACTGTCTAAGTACAAAGACCAAAAAGGAAAACAAAAACAAATATCTTTGACAAAAATACCCTTGGCTTCCACGCAAGTTCAAATGACAAGTTCCAGCTGTGGAGTCTGGAGCTGGTACAAGCACCAAACTTCTGCCAAGGGCTCGCGCTGTGAGATCAGCCGGTGGAGCTGGGTCTGCCCTCCGGTTCAGAAGCCCCAGAAACGGGCTAAAACACTGGGAGCAACGAAGCGCTGGGGCGCTCCACGCAAATGACAACTCCGCTCCAAGCTGGAAAAAGCTTTTTCAAAGTGCCTCTCGCACCGGAGACAGCAGGACTATGTTTTAAGAATAATTATTTTAATTTTAATTTTTTTTTACCCAAACCATAAAAAAAAAAGAAAAAGCAGTGCACCTTCAACCACACACCAGGACTGTCCGTGCGTGATGCACCCTCCGTGGCGCACCGGGGTACCTGGCACATAATTCCTATTTACCTGTTGCCAATATTCCTCCAGGGAGGGCAGCGCCGAGAAGTACCCGGTCTCATGCACAATCTGGAGTTCCTGGAAGATGCTGCACATTGGGAGTACATCCATGTCGGTTTGGAAAAGACAGTCCCCGCTGTTGAACCAACACGGAGGTGTGCGGTCTGGAGTCGGGAGCGCAGCGGCCGTGCCTGCAGCGCAGGGAAAGTTTCATGCAAACTCAGTGCCCAGCAGTGAGGCGCCGCGGGTTCAGATCCTGCCGGAGTCCAGAGACGCGCTCGCGAGCCCACACAATATTTGCAAACACCGGACTGACTGCAAACGTAACCCCTGCAAAACTTCCCTATTCAAACCTCCGCTGCCAGCTCCCCCTCCTCCTCGCCTAGCTCCCCCCACTCCCTCCCCCCCACGTGACTCGTCCGGCCCGCCCCGCGCACCGCCCAATCACGCCGCGCCCGTCCCGGGGGCTGCGCGCCGATGATGTCAGCTGGGGCCAATGGCGGGCGCCGGTTCAGCGCGGCCCCGCCTGGCGTGACCGAGCCTCTCTCTCACGGCCCTCGCTATTGGCCAAATTCGAACTTCGGGCACGTCTGATTGGAAGGTGGCCTCGCAGGCTATTTTTAGCAGGGTATTTAAGGCGCAGGCAGCGGCTCGCCGGAGGAGTCGGCGCTGGGAGGTGCGCTGCCGTGCGGCTCAGTGCGCCCGCGGCCGGGCCGAGGCAGCGGGTCCCCTCGTTGTTCCCCATCCAGTCCCTGCCACCGGCCGGTTAACGGTCACCCAGGTCCTCGTCCCTCAGGGCTGGTCCGGGTCAGCCGGGCCGGTCACTCGGGCACCGTCCCCGTTCCGTCCCCTGCCTGACGCCGAGCAGCTCGGGGTGCCACGGCCGGACTGAGGGGAGCCGGCGGGTCCCCGTCCCCGGCTCCTCACTGTCCTCCTCTTCCCTGTCTCCCCTGTCCGCCCTGCTCCACCTTTGGGGCAGCTCTGCCTTCCTCGGTCGCCGCTCGGCTCCATCTTCTCTGCCCTGCCCTCTGTCCCTCCTCCCAATTCGGGGTGCCCTGCCCCCTGTCTCCCCTCCGCCCCCGGTGTCCCCCGCCATCCTTTTCTGTCCACTTTAGTCTTTTCCTGTCTCTGGGACGGGAAGGTGGGGAAGGGAACAGCCGCTGTGCTGGGTGGTGAGCGGGCGGAGGGTCCCCGGTGTGGGTGTGAGGGACCGGGCAGGGGCACCTGCGCGCCCGGGACCCGCCGGACCCGCGGGGAGAGGGGCAGGGGCAGCGGGCAGGGAAGGTCCCTGGTGCATCTACGGGCTCTCGGGGGTTTACTTTAGGATTCTGTGGGAACACATGCTGCCTTTAACCATGAGATTCCCAGGAACCGACCGGTTCTCAGGAGCGTGGGGAGCTAGAGTGGCACCTGCAGCAGCTGTGAGCGTGTTAGAAATGCCATGGCCAGGGGCCCCCCACCAACAGAATCAGGAGTGGGGGGCCATCCCAGCCACCGTGTTTGAACAAGCCCCCCACGTGAATGTGCTGCCTGCCGGCTCAAGTTTGGGAACCAGAGATCTGTCACTTAAAACGTCCTGGTTACCTACCAAGCAGCAGCCCTCGTCCTAAGGCGCCCAGTCAGCTTCTAACTGGGAGAGAAGTGTGTGTTGTGGGCTGCAGTGTCAGCCTCTCCCCTCGGAAAACGGAAAACGTAAACAGCGGAAGCTGACATTCAGGGTATGTGTGTGTAAATTACCTCCTAAAATGTTCATTTCAAAAAAAAATGACAAGGCCACGAAGAATGCACATTTTAAATTCAAAATGGAAAACTGAATTATAGCTACTGCTTTCATTTTTATCTCAAAATAGAGTTTAATGACCATCTTTTTAAGTAAAGTTTTTTGTTTTTTTTAATGGAGAATGTCAGAGAATTTGAGAGGATTTTGTATGTGAGACTGCAGCAGGCTAGAACAGAGAAGAATTGGCCCGCATTCGGAGCCTGTAAGATTCTAGGCACCGGACCTTCGTGAATCCGAAGTTAGGATTCGGACTGAACCTATTATATAGAGTCTATGAAGATAATCCAGAAGGAATTGATAAAAATGATCGTTGGCCTGTGTTCATGTTACTTTACACAGAAACAACGAGCATGACTGGGCCTCCATGGGTCTATTTCCAGGAACAGAGATGGTTTGGTCGTGAACCATCCACCGGTTGAGCCAACGCTGGTGGCCAGTGGGGTATTTGGGTTATGGTTTCAAGAGTGTGGTTATATTGGAAATAGGATTTTCTCAGTTAATAGCAATAAACACCAAAGGAAACAAAAACCCAGTGTCTGTACGAGTGAAGGCCAGCATCCTGGACCTTTTGGAGGAGAGTGAGGGGAAGGGGAGGGTGTTCCCTAAGGCAAGACCCCATGACCGCTCTCGGTGCAATGCCTGCGGGTTTCAAGGTCAGGTTATCCTTTCAGATTATTTTTCGTTTTAATAATTTTCTTTATCTACATTCCTTTAGAATGTAAATGTGTCCTTGTCTCTTACACACACTGACCAGTACTTCGAAGGTTGTATAGTTTTTTTTAAAATAGCGAACCTAGTACAAACTTCCAGTTATAAAAAGTACTGGGGAGGGAATGTGCTATACGATGACCGTAGCTAACTCTGCTGTTCGATAAATAGGAAAGTTATTAAGAAAGTAAATCATAAGAGTTCATCATGAGGAAAATTTACCTTTTATTATCCATATGTGAGGAAATTAATGTTAGCTGAACGGACGCCCTAAATGTACACAGTGATGCATGTTAATCATTTCTCAATACAACTGGAAAAAAAATTAGCGAACCTCATTGAACATAATACAGATACACTCAAAATGGTCATTTTCAGAAGAAAAGGTGTAAGAACATGTTTGTACAATAAGCTGAGTTTCAAAGAGAATAAATTTTATGGCTTCCTGTTGCATCCATTAGCCATTCAATACATATTTTTGACTGGGGTATTTGGGATTCATACATTCACAAAACAGGTGTAAGTCCCAGGGGTGGGAGGGGTAAAGACTGTAGAGCTCTTGAAATAAGGGCATGATCACTTTTGGTGTGTATCACTATTTGGTGGGGCTGTAGTGTCAGCTTCCAACGTGATAAAATATACTGGATTCTGAGCAATACTCAGCAAGAAAGACAAATCGCAGGAGGAGAGAGAATCAGAGGAAGGAGTGTGGCATGGTATAAAAAGATGGACTTTAGACTAGTTATCCACACTACCTGTGAGACCTTGGTCACGTCCTTTCAGTCGGAGGTAAAAATGTCTATTACAGTTTGGTAGAATTGAAATAGATGATTCATTAAAATCTTTGCTTTGTGTCAAATAGTCATTCAATAATTTGGAGGCAATATTCACTTATTCAACACTCATCCATCTCTAAGCATGCTGTTGCTATTTATTTTATAATTTCTTTTAAAAAAATAGGTGAGCGAACACAGCAAAATGAAATTACTTTTGCAGGCCATATAACCAACCAGAGGCAAAATTGTTCCAATAATTCCAAGAGTTTCTTTGTCCTACTCCACACAGAAGATTGTTCTCCTCACCCCTTTTCACCCTCCCAGTCCTGGAGAGAATAGAGTAAACTTCAGTTGGTGGGCATGACTCTTAGTCTCCCCTCATCGACTCATCTCTTTTTTTCAATTGCCATGCGACTGCTCATACCACCATCTTCAGAAGGTCAGGACCCATTCACTGGGACTGGCCCAGGCTCCTTTCACATTCCTGCAGGATGGAGGCGTCTGACCGATCCCCTGCAACCTGTGTCATTCCCTCATGTATCCCCCACCCACCTCTACTCGCTCCTCTGCTTTTCCCCATACTTTTAGTTACATGATTTCATGTCACTAAGCTCTATTTGCCACATTTAGAAATAATAATAATCTATTGTTTAAAAAATAAACTTTACATTTTAAACCGAAGTTTCAACTTAATTTAAAGATTTGTGGAATGGTATATTGGTTTTGAGTACTTTTGATCTTTCTGTTGTTCCAGATAATTTAAGGGGGCTCTTAAGGAGAGCCTCATGAATCTGCTCCAAGGACCATTCCAATAATGCCCCCAATTGGGGTGCTCCCATTGAGCAAGAGGGCACTTTGTTCTGTGTGTTTATTTGTTTTTTGCTTTTTTTGTGTGTCACTACCAAAAAACATCAGTTACCATATGACATTACAGTACAGATTCACTTCATAATAAATAATAACAGTGCTGAGAATAGCGAATGAGAAAAGTTCCCTCTTGATAGTTCTTAATGGTTGTTCAACTTAATTTGTTTCTCCTGGGACCATCTGGGCACCCTTTAAAATTCAGTCACTTGGATTGAAAAGTAGACTGTTCCTATGAAACCTTTTGTAAGTTGAAATAGTGTACAGTGAAGAAACAATTACCTTAGGACACATCTTGCTAAAAGATGCACAAAACAAGTTGACATAAAACACAGATGCTCGCAGACAGAGCTCAAAAATCTGGGGCTTGAATCTGTGGTTCCCAGGGTGCATGCTGCCTCTGTAAGGCTTACTGCAAAACAAACTCTGAACACTAGCTTTTTGCCTTTTTGTTTAAAAGCAAATGTCTATTTCTTTCAGTGAGCAAAAATAAGTACTAATGTAGGTATTTTGTGAAAATGAAGCAGCCTAATGAGAACTCTCAGAAAGTATGGGATACCTGTATGTGCGGGTGGCAGAGAGCTGCAGCCCCATCTCACACCAGATATAAAAATGAATTTGAGACAGATTATAAAATAAGTGAAAAGCAAACTGTAAAACTTGCAGAAGAAAATATAGGAGAGAATCACCATGAGTTGGAAGTAGTCAAAAGTTTCTTGGAAGAACACAAAAAGCAATACTTAAAGAAATTTTTTGTCCTATCTTGTTTGACTCAGTGGATAAATGTCGGCCTGCGGACAGAAGGGTCCCAGGTTCAATTCCGGTCAAGGGCAAGTAACTTGGTTACAGGCTCCTCCCCGGCCCTGGTCCTGGTCGAGTGCATACAAGAGGCAACCAATAGATGTGTTTCTCTCACATTGATATTTCTCTCTGTCTTCCACTCTCTCTAAAAAAAGAAATCAATGGGAAAATATTCTCGGATGATGATAAAAAATAAAGGAGAAAATCTTTTTCTCATTGTAAATTAGACTTCATCAAAATTTAAACTTTATTAAAAGGCACCATGAAAAAAATGAACAGACAAGTTACAGACTGAAACAAATAGGTATTTCTTAAGACATATATGTAATATTGAACAGATACTCAGAGAATATAAATGACATATACAAGTCAATAATCAAAATATTTTTAAAACATAAAAAATAGGAAAAATGTTTGAACATATACTCCACAAAACAATATATAAATGACTAATAAACATTTGTGCTTTATTTCAACATTATTTATCATCAGAGAAATGTGAAATAAAAGCCATTCTTGGTGAGGATGTAGAGGTATAACCACTTTTGAAAAAGTTCTGGCCATTTTTAATAAAGCTAAACATATAACTACTAGAGGCCTGGTGCATGAAATTCATGCACTGGGGAGGAAGTCCCTCAACCCGGCCAGTGCCCTCTCACAGTCTGGGAGCTCTGCGATGGATTGCCCCAAAGAGGTAGGCCCTGCTGCTGGGGCTCCATGATGGATCTCCCCTGCAGAGGGAGGCACTGCCCACCCACCGCAGTGCTGCTGTGGGATAGCCTGGGCCTCCCTCTTTGGGGTGATCATGGAGCCCTGCAATTGATTGATCACCCCACCAGCCAGTGGCCTGGGCCTCCCTCCGCTGGGTGATCATGGGGTGATGGCCGGGCCCCTGACCAACTGCATCGCACCTGCCTTGGTAGGCCTGGTGCCAGTGGGTGTCATAGCGTGGTCATCCACAAGGTCATCCAGATGGTCGTTCTGCTGATCGGTTGTTCAGTTTATTTGCATATTATGCGTTTATTATTATAGATTCTGTGACTCGGTTCTTTCATAATCTAAGCATTTAAAGCACTGAAATAATATGTTCACAAAGAGATTTAAGATCTCTTATACAATGATCTTATACAAGATCATTTATAGCAATTTATAACTAGAGGCCCAGTGCACAAAATTTGTGCATGGGTAGGGTCCCTAGTTGTTGTCAGCTGCTGGCTGCCAGATAGGGCCTCCTTTCGCACCCTCCTTGGCCTGGCACTGCCCGCTCACCTGCTCTACCATCCCATCATGGTCCTGCTCTTGTCGGGGTCTATTGGGGCCAGCAGTGCCTCCACTGTTGCCTGCTGCCAGTGCTGTGTCACCAACCCCTGCCATATTCCGCACCGCCCCCTGGTGGTTAGTGCACGTTTAACTCCCGGTCAGCCGAACTCCTGCCCAGAGGGACAATTTGCATATTAGCCTTTTATTATATAGGTTAGTAAAAAAATTGGTCACTGCCCTGGGATCCATCACCAGGAAATGTGGTATCTTCAGATAATGGGATGATGCTCATCAGCAAATAGAACAAACTGCTGTACATGGAACAACATGAATGTGTCTCAGAAACGCAGACTGAGTGAAAGGAGCCTTGCACACAGGAAAAACTACTGCAAGGTTCAGATTACATCAAGATCTAGAACAGGCAACACTGATGTTTGGTTGCCTTTGGTGGGCAGGGGTGAAAATTGACTGGGAAGAGGCTTGAGGGAGCTGTCCTGGTGATGGGTGATGATGATGAGTGATGGGTGATTGGTGATGGTGATGGGTAATTAGTGATGATGATAGGTGATTGGTAATGGTGATGGGTGATGGTGATGAGTGATGGTGATGAATGATGCTCAATCCAGAGCCATATGTCCTTCCTATCTCATTTCTATGAAGCAATAGCTTTCTCAGATGAGTCAGAAATCCATGTCATCTATCTGGGAATTCTATTGCACTTATGCAAAAACATCCCAAGTGCTCAAAGGAGAGCCTATTTTGTTTCTGAGTGCTTACTCTTTGCTAGGTATTACTCTTTCTCGTCAGGAAACCACAGTGATCAAGACTAACAGTCCTACAAAACTCATGTTCTCGTTGGGGGACAAGCAGGTATCAAAAAAATATCTCTCGTGATGGCAGATGCCACTCAGGGTGAGGGGATGTAAGTTATGAGTGTGGGGATTAAGGAGTTCTCTCTTAGGATGGTTATGAAAGGCCTCATGGATGGAGTATCTCTGTGCAGAGAGGATGAGGTGAGGATACAGTGAGCAACACATAGTGATATCGGGCAGGAAGTGCATGCAGACTGTAATTATTAAGTAACAACAGTTTGCTTCCACCACAACTTTAAAAGGTATTTAAGGGTTTCATATCCCTTTAGGTAATTCCTAATGTATAAATGGCTTTTATTTTTATTAGATAGCATTGTTTTTAGGTGATCTCAAGTATAAACTTCTAGGAGGCCACAATGAGCTAACTTCCTGGGAGAAATAAGTACTTTAAAACTTACAGTGTGTATATGGAAAATCTCCTGTTTGTACATGTTGCAAGAACATTTGAATTCTGTGTCTGAAACCTGGTCAGCCACTGCCCAGAGAGGATGAAGCATTTCCGATCCCCCAACTCGCCCATATTTTATGATTCTGCACTGTTTTATGGTTTTCTTGATGTGATAAAGAGCCTATTAACACCTCATGTGCCCTAGGCTCTTCTGGAAGAATCAGAATCCCGAGTGCTGTGCCTCCTTCCTGAAAGTTCTCCAGGATTTATTTCCTGTGGGGCCAAAGTTCCTGAGAGTTGAGGGAGAAGCAGGTAATATCTCAGGTGACGATACACTGAGTGACATACACACTGAAACACGAGTGGCTTCTGAGTAAAAAGAGTTTGCACACCTCTGGCACAATTGGACCGTTTGCATGATGGTGAACCCGGAGGGCCTTCTTTTCTGTTTATTATAGAAGTTGGAAGCCAGCTTTGGTAATCTGGGGTCAAAAACAAGAATAAGGTGTCTGTCTGTCCACGGAGTTTAAGCATGGGACACAGCTTGTGCCAGGCGGTAAGCTCACTGGGAGCCGTAGAAGGAGCGGGTCCTGGGTTGAACCCCATCCCTGACATCAAACCAGCTGCTGGACTGCAGACACATTCCTAAAACCTTCTGAATTTAGTTAAAAACATTCTTTCTTTTCAGGAGTTTTCAGGGATTAGATGAGATAACGTATGCTTAGTGCTTAAGAGAAGCCTTACTAATTTATAAATGCGACTTTGTTGAAGACACAAACCCAGTCTTACCTTCCCAAAAGAAGTCATAGACAATAGAAAATGGGGTAATGCCAGCCGGCAACTGCAGAGCTCACCCCTCTCCTTTGGGTACCCAGTGGCAGCCGCAGCCATGGGTGTGGATATTAGGGGAACCTTTGGAAGAAGACCACTTGCTTTCCCCCGCTTTCTTTCTACATTTTCTTCTCTTCTTAGTTATAAAGACCAGTGGTCACACATGGCCCTTTTAACAGCCCCAGTCCCTACTTGGTCCTTCGTGGCCAGTGTGTATGTAGCAGGGCTGTGCTGGTGGCAGCTCCATGCAGCTCATCCTTGTGACCCTGGTCCAAATGCACTGTCTTCTTTGATTCTTTATTTGCTTGGCTTTTGTTTCCCTGAGGAAAGGTCTTGGTGGGGAGTGAGCATGCACACACAGATACACACAGATAGTCATAGACACACACACTCAGAGACACACACAGGGTCTCCTGCTATACTCTGGACAATTGATAGGTGGTTAGTTTGTAGCTGATTTCATGCAAATTACAGCCTGAATTAGAACCTTTGGACTTACTTTACAATAAAGTGTAGTATTGCAATAAACAGATTCATAAAAATGTGCCAGATTTTCAGAGTATGTAAATGATTAGTTTTAGGGACTGAATAGGTAGCACATATTTGGCTAGAATTACGTCTTCTCAGATGCCATCCAACTGAAAGAAAATCCCCCTGGTGATGAGCTATTTATAACACTATTTTAAAAGATCATCTTGTGGAAATGCAACGTCTCATTAGGAGTTAAATCCTGGAACTTCCTGACAAAAAATCGGTACTTGAAAATAACATGTTGTCAGGGTAGCGTGAAGATGCTACGGTGGGACTGTCTCTGTATGAAGTGAGCAGACGATCACAATGACTTGGACTTTTGTGGTGAGAAATCATGTTGCTGTCCTGGGTCCAGGAGCCCTTACCGATGTCAGAGCAGTAAGATGTTCTCTTCGTGCTTTAAGGTAAAATATCACATGCCAGAGCGCAGAAAAACATGTTACTCTAAAAATCAAATTGATGGAGCCTGTCATTTTGGGCAACTAAAATTATCAAGGACTTCTCATGTCTTGAGGAAAAGAATGGAGAAGAAATGTCAGGCGCTGTGGCTTTTTTTTTTTTTTTTTGAATAGGTTTTTAGCTCATATGCACCACACACCATTTTTTTAGGAAAGCCAATTTTTCACACATTTACAGGAATCATTTTTTCCAGATCTGCAATGAAGGCTTGTAACTACATGTGTTTTTGAAACTGTCATTCTAGGCTAATGTCTGGGGTATCTTTTTTTTTTTTTTTTTAAATACCTAAATGAGATCTATGCAGTGTGGAAAAGGCAGATAACTGGCACTCCAGACTAGTGTGAAAAATAAAAAAAGGAACTTTCTTTAAGCATCTTCCTCCCTCCAGACAAAGTAAAATGAGGGACCGTATTGTGCTGTTATCAACATAGTTGCATGCAGCAAATATGTGGATGACTTCAGAGATAATGAAACGTTAAGTTTTTTGGTTCACTATTTAAAAATATAGAACCAACAATTACAGACGGAAACTATTCATTCTGAGATTTAAGGAGGGAAAAGCAGAAAAAAGTGGCCTTTTAACTTCTGAGCACACTGTAGATAACGGAGCCAGCACATTCCTGATGCTCCCACAAAGGGAGCTCGTGAGTCTTTGAGGGAAAGGGATGGGCAGGAACCATGGGCTGTGATTCTGGTTCTGGCTGTGTCCCAGGCACAGCCGTGGGTCGCCCTTTGTCACCTGTATGAAGAGGCCCACAGACAGTCTTGATGCACATGGTCACCGGGCCCTGCCTTCCACCTCTCTGTAGTGTCCAATAGTAGATGTCCCTTATACTATAAATTGTGCATCAAATGGACATTTTCCTCACTAGGAAAGCCAGCGATTGATGAGATGTCGCATGTCAAACTGCATACCCAGTGAAACCTTCCCAGTGAAAGGCTGGTGGGAGCACCCGTGAACCTTTAATGATAGAATTTAAAGAATTCTTGTACAAGTTATTTTAAGCATAGTTCATTAGTGGAGGCATTGTTCTTGGATAGCCCATGAGCTGTAAACATAGTGTCAGTATTTCATAGGCAAATGGCTTCAGTGGTATATGTGGAAATGTGTTTAAATGTAAGCAATTTTCCTGAAATACATTTTTATCATCAGTCTTCACTGTGTAGCTGCAAAGGTTTAATGGACAGAGATAAGCTTCATCCCAGCCCTGGTCATAATGAACCCAAATTCTGAAATTGGTAAAATATAAAAAGTCAGTGCCTTTAAATGTCTTTAAAAAGACCCCCTAACCAGATGTAAACTTTTATGACTGTACAGAAAATACTAGAATCCAAGCCCTTAAAAATATTAGAATGCATTTCCTTTCATTAAAAATACTTATTTGATTATATCATATCCTCATGAAACCTATTTTGCAATATTTTAATTGTGATATATCAATTGAGGAAGTCTCCCTTAATTTCCTAGAAAACATTAACTAAAATTTCAAAGTTTTCATCTCTAGGTTACATCTTTCTCCAAAGAAAATGTGTTATTTAGAAAACAAACTGTTGCCTTGTGATAGGTTGTTTTTTTTCAAATGAGCCAACACAACGGAATAAAATATATGATCTGTCGTGGCTGAGTCACTTCCTGTTTCAATAACAAGAATGTCATCAGCCAAACTCTAACCAGCACAGTTTGTCACTGTGTGTGTGGCTTTATTTGTGCATTGCCAGAACATTCTTAGGGAACATACACTCATCATTCTCTTACCAAAAGAGAAACTTTCAGTGAGCGGTTTTGACCGGGGCTGTTGCCTTGTTTATTATTGATGCCATAACTGAAGCTTCCCTAATGGAAGGGAGAATGCTTGCCCGGCAGTGGAAAATGGGGTTGTAAGTTTGCCCAGGGAAGTCATAATTTACTCCTGTCACCAAAGCTCTAACACAGATGTGCAGTGGTTTCCCAAAGATTGAGAGTTGTGCTCTAGCGGTGTGACAAATCAAAAGGCCTGAATGTTTGCCTGGCTTGGCTACTAAGGGACCATTTGATCTGGGACTTCTGTTTCCACATCTGTAAAATGCTGGTGTTGAACAGCACGCCCTCCGACCTTTCTTATAGTGACAAGTGCTCTGGCTCTTGTCCTAGAATCATGAAACTGAGCTGGCATTCTTTGCAGAGTCAGTGCAGGGTGTCCCCTGAATTTAGAACTCCCCTCCCCGCCCCTCCCCCACCCCACCCCTTATTGCACAGGGCAAATTTTAAATGAGTCATCTGGATGATTTATCGCCACATTGCCTTCCGGACAAGACAGTTATTGCTTAGGTGCTATCATTTTTGCAAATCTCTAAAACTCAGGAGCTGAAGGATTCCAGACAGTACTTGTGGTCGGCTCAGCTGCAAGACGTGGTCCAGAGCGCAGGAGACAGAGCTGGGGGTGGGGAGGAAGAGAATTTAAGCCCCTCTGAGCACTTCTGAAATCTTCTCCCAGGTTAATGTGATTGGGGTCAGACTCTCAGTGCACTGAGGCACATTTCAGGGTTTTACCTGCAGAAAGGCACCTGAATGACTCATTGGTGTGATATTCTCCTTGGAGTTAGGATGAGACATCATGTCGGAGGAGAGAGGATGTTCTGTGCTCTAAGGGAAGCTTAGAAAACACCCAAGTTATGTTTTTGCCAGATTTTAAAATCTGGCACCTTTGTAGAATCATCTGGACACGAACCATTTCTCTTTCAAAAGCCCCACCAATAATTACATTGTGAGCATGTTTTAAAAATTCACCCAGTCTTATTGTAAAGGCACCATGGGGCTAGAATAATTAGCATCTTATTTGCAAGCCACAGAATTGTACACCATTGTCTAATCTGGTGATAGGCGTCAGTAATTGCTAAGCAAATATTTGCTCTCAGGTATAAAGAATG
Source organism: Myotis nattereri (assembly GCF_964212035.1). NCBI lineage: Eukaryota > Metazoa > Chordata > Mammalia > Chiroptera > Vespertilionidae > Myotis > Myotis nattereri. Next base: position 152,989,136 of record NC_138075.1, read on the forward strand.
AATTACATGGGCACGACCCTGCCTTCCTGTCCCCGGCGGACCAGGGTGGCCTTCACTGAGGAGTGTGTGTATGTACAGCTGAGTCAGGTAAAACTGGACTCATCAGCTCATTGCCTCATGCGCCGCCCTGCGGGTCTGTGGTTAGTGCCCACGCTCCTTATTGCTACTGGCCTTTCACCTGGGACTCAGTCCCATAAGCGCCATTTGAGGTGCTGCTGCTATGTAACTGCTGAATATGACAAAACTCTTTTTTCTCTGCTCAAACCTGAGGTTTCTAGGGGAGGGGCCATAGCTATTAGAAAATGTGTTGCCCTCAGAGATGTGCTGTGGGTATGGGTTTGGGTCCTAAATCTCTTGTGCCCATCAAGCCAGGGTAAGTGATTAGCAACCATTCTTGTTGCTGTGATTGTAAACCCTGCTGCTATTTTAGGGCCAGGATTGTTCAGTCTAGATTTTGATTCCCTTCCCATCTATTTTGGCATTGCCTTGCTCTAAAGGGCAGACTGTGTCACAGCGCTTTGTCGGTGATCTTTGTCCAGGTTTACACAGAATGCCACCTGTGGGAGAAATAGAGGATGGGAGGGCTTTAAAAAAATGATCTTCCATTCAGAATTGCTTTAAAAGCATGTTTTTAAACAAAAGAGATATCTTAGAGCATTTTAAAATTTGTTTTTATATGTACAGTTCAGGGAAATCAGATTTATTTAGTGATACAGATTTTTGGTGGAAAAGAGGTATTATGAAGAGCATTCTACAGTGCCATAGGCATATATATTTAGACACATATACACACATGTATATGTATATATAAAAAACTCTGTGTGTCTGTGTGTGAAATTCCTCATCTACTCATTTGTTTTCTCAGTGGGATGATTCTTAGAATCTTAGGAAAGAGACTCCCCTTATACTCATTAATCTGTCAATAATGTGGATCCCTAAGAACATTAGCATTTGTACAATTATTGAGGGAATGGCGTAGAGAACATTGGCTGTGGGCATTTAATATACACTGGACAGAACAGGTTAAACACCACACAATGCACTTCATGCTCACAAGGATCAGAGTATTTTGAGTTGCTCATTCAATGCTGCTCTGCCAGGGGACGACAAACCAAGTAAGGACAGTGGCAGGCTGGTGGCTGTGGCCATTCTTGGTGGGTTGGCCAGAGTCTACAGATGATTGGGCAGTTAGTCTTGGCCCTGATGCAGGTAAGAGCTGAAGAGGTTTGTATCACTATTAAATCTGCCAGCTCCCAGACTTGGTCAACCGGACTTACAGGAAATGCACTCACAGGTGAAACAACCTTTGGCACCCAGCTCCCAGCTTTCAGTTCAGAGAACGCTGCGTTCCCAGTACAGGGAGTGGAAGTTGATGTCATCAAAAAGATATTGGCTTGCTTTGAAAGCAGCAAGTGTGTTCAAAGTTCTCCAACAAAAACAAAAACCAAAATAAACAAAAAACATTTATGTGGTTGCTGCGAAAGAATGCTACATAGCCTTTATGTGAACGTTACAATCTTACTTTCACTTATAACTTTTCCCAGAAGATAGTGTCAGGAGTGAAAATCCAAAATTAGCTCAAGGCCAAAAGTGAAAAGTTTCAACAGCCATTCTAAAGCCATTTATGTGTTTGGAACTATATATGGGTGAAAGTAACAATTTCAACAGGAAGCAAAAAAAAAAAGGAAAACTTTTTTTTGCACTCAACAGAAAAAATGCTTAAACTTTCATCTGTGAAAGAGCTCAAATTCCCAAGCCTTGCTGAATGAAACTCCAGGTAGCTTATAAACTTGCTTTTATAAAATTTATTTGAAATGCTTCACTAACTTTCAGGGCCAAATCAGGAAACATGGCTCCCACTATTATTTAACAGTTGGCTGGCATCTCACTTCTGTTTGTTTTCTCCTTTTCATAACTAAAAACTGGTGAACATTTAATTGAATTTTGATGATAATCTTAATAGCATCATTCTACATTTACTTCTTAAAGCAATTTCATGTTTGCAAATTGCTTTTGCATTCCTATTAGCTAGTTACATAACTTACTTTGCTCCAAGAGTAAAATTAAATTCTTTACTAAGATAGCATGTTTTTGCTTTCTCAGTGTAAACACAAACATGTGAAAGAATGCATAGAAAATGACCTCATTGCAATGGGAACTCATCAATGTTAGGTATTAAGGGTCTCTCTATAGTATTTCTGTGGGACTGTACCCACCTCCCAGATCTGGGGGTGGGCACGGAAATGAAGTTTTAAAAGACGGCATTTCCTGGCATGCTGTCAGTTGACTTCACGGCTGGTCAGTGGACCCATTGGCAGCCAGGTCAGGAGCTGGTTAGAGTCCAGAAGGGGTTCCAAATTTGGCATTTGAAGGGCTTGCGGGGCTTCTTAACACTTCATGATCACCTGGAAGGTCTCATCAATTTCAAAAGAGCATTCCACTGTGGAGGAGCAGCCAAGAGAAGCAACCTCAAGCAAATGCCTCTTTATGAGAAACTGAAGCTCTCCTAAAAACAAAACACACCAAAAACAAAACAAAACACAAGTGACCAGCAGCTACAGATGCAGGCCCCAATGTGAATAAAGTCAAAATTCAAAACTGTGCAATGAATAGCTGCATGCGAGAGTTGTTGTTATTAATAAATAAAAAATAATCTCTCTAAAGTGCTAATGTGTTCGGCTCAGTCTCCAGATGGCCATCGAGCCTGCAGGGCCTGGGGTGGGAGGTTCAGGTTATGGAAGGCATGGAGTCAACTGTATGCCAGGATGTTGCCCTGAGGATGTGATGTACACACATTTCAAGGGTAGATCGATTATAAAATTTTAGGTGAAAAGTCGTGCTACCTCATTCAGCACCCAGCTCGTGCCTCTTTGCCATCAATTTTGTCAAAATGTTAAAAATCACCAACTTGGAGAAACCCATGGAGAAGAGAGAGGAATGGACTTTGGATAATTAGGAGCCTGTTTCCTAACTCAGCTTAGCACCCTTTCCCTTAGGACATTCACCTACTTCCCTACAGGGAGAAGCCTTAAAGTGCTGGGAACATCAGGGGGCCCATGGAAATCTTGGGAAATTTTCAACCAGTGCCCACATCCACTCTCCTTGGTCAATGGAAGTGCCTTAGGCCATCGTCCTTATAGCTGCCTCCACTGTTCAAACTGTTTGCCTTGACTCATCTTTCTGCCGACATTTCCCTGCATTGTGGTGACTGTGCCTGCCAAGATGGCACTACCTTTAGTGATTATGTTCCCTCCTCAGGCCATGACACGTTTCCTGCTGAAAATCATGTCTTCTGTTTGGATTATCAAAGATGGTGGCATAGCCAATGTCTAGTGAACTCTAGTTCTGATTAAAAGTGTACAACTTGCAGAACACAAACTTCCTTGCAAAAAAAAAATTCCCTTGTATTCTTTGAATTTTATGAACTTAAAAATATTCCCAGAAATTTTAATTTTTCTTTTTTTTCCTTTTTTAAATTGAGAGTAATCCTATATAATAAATGCCTAATATGCAAATTGTCGCCTTGACCAGGAGTTCGACCAGGAGTTCGACTGGGGGGTGGGGTCGGCTGGCTAACTGCCTGCAGCCCTTCTCCCCTGCCTGGTCCTGATGGGTCCTGATCTGGCCCCGGCCCGGCTGGACCCAGCCCTTGCACAAATTCGTGCACCAGGTCTCCAGTTAACATATAACATTATATATCATATGTTAATTTCAGGCATACAACATGATGATTCAATATATTTATATGTTATGAAATAATCACTGCTATAAATCTAGTTAACATCCCTCACCATACAGTTACATGTTTTTAAAAAGGGGTTGAGAACTTTTAAGATCTAAGCAACTTCAAATACAGTATTAATTATAGAGACCATGCTATAATACACTAAGGAGTGTTTTTGCTTAATGTAAAAGTAATCATTTTGAAATTTGTGTGACAAAGGTGATTAGTTTGGACCTTCTTAGTAGATATGTATTAGATACTTTTAAAAGCAGACTTTACTTCTTTGTGATAAGGTTAATAAGACAAAAACAGTATAAGCCCACCAATTTTTCCTACCTGGAGAGGAAAGAAAATCCATCAATCCATCATTGACTAATCAACAAATATGTCATGGGCATTTTGAGTAAGTAAAACTTGTAGACATTAAAAGATCCCAGAGGATGCCTGACCCCAGCTGGCTCATGGTTCTGCTGGTAAACACTCTGATTCTCTTGTGTTAGTCGTTTGGCTGTTTTGTAGATGGTCATCAAGAGATTTCAAATATAGTCTTTGTCTATATCAGTAATTCTGTGTCCATTTTATTCCAAGACACTCCATGTCACCATAGTAGCACTTCTCATCTCTGCAGGAATTCTCCTCTGATTGGTGTGGCATTTTAAGAAGAGCTGGACAGAAGTTATAGTGGTGGAGGCACAGGGCTGATGCAAGGAAGCAACCTTCCTTGGAATCGTGTCATGGCTGAGTACTCTGCAGTATATATTCCTCAACCACAATGTTCTGTTGCACTTTATAATAAACATATTTGTGGGCATTTAAAAAAAAAGCCTTTCACCATAAATCTAAACCTAATCAGGTATAAGAAGTAGCATTTCTTTTAATTTTTAAGAATTTCTAAAGATGTGAGTTCTTTGTTGACAGAAAGGGCCTAAAGATGATACATAAGTCAGAGATGGGCTCCCTAGAACTCACCAGAACAGTTTTGACTAGAGAAAGTCGACATATTTCTTATTTGCATGACAATGGTCATGATTCCATAAGCATTTGTAATCTATCATGTTGGGTTGTTCTCCCTTCAGCAGCATTCACCATCCTTTTTAGATTAGAATGCATACATATAAAATTATTGGTTCCAAAGACACCTATCTCCTCTCCTACTTTTTAGTTCACATAAAAACACACTGGAAACAGCACTGTCTGTGTGCTGGCGGCTACAGAGAAGAGCAGTGCTGGAGAGTCTTTCACTTGCACATGGGAAGTTGACTTTTGGCTTTGTGGTTCTGACGTCTCTTTCAGGAGCCTGCCACACAAGGACTGACTCCACAGGCCTACTTTTACAGCCCATCAACCTATTTTTGTATTCTTGCTACTCTCTGAAAAAGAGAGGAAATGAGTACTCATAAAATGAGTTATATTTTGCTTTGAATGTAGCCACTCCATTCCCTCATAGTTTCTTACATATCCCATCTTTCTGAATTGGCATCAGCAGCCTTCCATTGGCTTCTTTCTTAGTACAGAAATGTCCAGGATGGGCACACAGGCTGTGCTAGATAGTCTACCACAGGAATAATAGACTAAATCAGGGCCAAGGTTTGGCTCTATGATCTAATTTTATTGGTATTATCTATACTAATAAAAGGGTAATATGCTAATTAGACCAGACGTCCTTCCAGACAAAGCTGCAGTGGCTGTCAGGGCTGACGGCAGGCAGCCATGGCAGCAGCTGTGAGGGCTGAGGACAGGCCGCCTCTGAGGCAAGCAGTGGCAGCAGCAGCAGGGTGATGGGGGTGGTCCCTTCCCCTGATTGCCCGGTCACCTCCCGCAGAGGGAGACCAGAGGCAGCAGCAGTGGCTGAGGTGATGGGAACAGCACCTTCCCTTGATCGGCCGGGTCCCCTCTCGCAGAAGGAGGCCAGACTGTGGCTTAGGCCCGCTCCCCTCAGGGACCTCCCCTGAGGGCTCCAGACTATGAAAGGGGCAGACCAGGCTGAGGGATGCCCCACCCTGAGGTCCAGGTTGCCTGTGGCTGACCAGAGGAGGGAAGCCTGGGTCCCAGGTGTGGAGGCCGAGGCAGAGACAGTTAGGGGCGATCAGGCAGGCAGGGGAGCAGTTAGGGCTGATCAGGGGTCCTGGGTGCCTGCCGCCAGCCCAGGCAAAGCCAGCCAGGGTCCAGAGGTCTGCGGCCAGCCAGAGGGAGGGAAGCCCGGGTCCCGGGTGCAGGGGCCAAGGCAGAGGCCTTTAAGGGAAATCAGGCAGGCAGACAGGTGAGCGGTTAGGAGGCAGTGGCCCCAGATTGTGAGACGGATGTCCCACTGCCGGCAGTCGGACATCCCCCAAGGGGTCCCGGATTGGAGAGGGTGTAGGCCGGGCTGAGGGACCCCCTCACTCCCTGTGCATGAATTTCATGCACTGGGCCTCTAGTCTATAATAATAAAAGTGTAATATACTAGTTAGACCGGATGTCCTTCTGGACGACCTTCCGGATAAAGCTGGGGCTGCGAGGGAAGTCCGAGTCCCGGGTGCCTGAGGGAAGCTAAGGCTGGCAGCTGGGGGAAGGAAAGTCTACTGTTGCATGAATTTCGTGCATTGGGCCTCTAGTATTTTCTATAAACAAATTAACATTTAGTTGCCTTCCTGAAAATATCTGAGGTTCAGTCATTTTATGTTGACATGCTTAAGTTGTTTAGGCATCTGGGAAAAATCTGTACTCTATTGAATTAAATCAGAGAAAAACATGTTTTGATAGGATTCTAAGTCAGATATAAGATACCAGTGATCTTATTTATGACAAAGTTCAAAGATGCTTTAGAATATGTCCACAGATTCTTTGATATCCTTCCGTTAAAGAGTAGACCTTAAAGGTAGAAGAGTTAAAGGGGGGATAAATAGTGATGGAAGGAGACTTGACTTGGTGAACATACAATATACAGATGATGTATTATAGAATTGTAATAAGTGAAACCTATATAATTTTACAAATCAATGCCACCCTCATAAATACAATAAAAAAGTAAAAAAAAAAAAAAAAAGTGGACCTAATTTCCTCTTTTCTTGAATGTGGGCTGGACTTACTGACACCTCCAATGGAGACAGTGGGGCAGAGATGATCATGTGTGATGCTGAGACCAGGTTTGAGAAGACGCTATAGCTTCTTTCTTGAGCTCCCTTGCATCATTCACCTTGGAGAAGCCAACTGCCACATCCTGAGGATGCTCAGGCCACCCTAGGGAGAGGCCCAAGCCCTGAGAAGCTGAGACCTTCTTCCAAGAGCCATTTGACAAATTATTTTTGCGGTGGCTTCTTCAGCAGCAGCCAAGGCCCAGTATAGTCTCAGGCTCTGAAGTCATTCCAACCCCAGGACACACCAAAACTCTATGCTGTTCCTGTTGCCTGAACCTGAGCCGCTGGCTCTTACATGAGCCCCAACTGCTTAGTTGGGTCCTGGTACAAATTCACGTGCGCTCTTAAAACGCTATTGCCGTGTTCATTTTAATGCATGTGGCAGAAGAGGCTTCTGAATGCAAACACTCTCCAGTGCTTCCAAAGTTAAATCCATGGTCAAGTTCTTTTTTTTTTTTTTTTTTTTAAATATATTTCGTTGATTTTTTTACAGAGAGGAAGGGAGAGGGACAGAGAGCTAGAAACATCGATGAGAGAGAAACATTGATCAGCTGCCTCCTGCACACCCCCCACTGGGGATGTGCCCGCAACCAAGGCACATGCCTTTGACCGGAATCGAACCTGGGACCCTTCAGTCTGCAGGCTGACGCTCTATCCACTGAGCCAAACTGGTCAGGGCTGGTCTAGTTCTTGATATCCTTTTTGGTCTAACATCTTAGTAGCAGTAGGATGCACTGTGATAAGTTCCTCGTGACCATATCTTCCCTGCAAGATAATCAATAGTGGCTTATGTAACAGATGAGAAGTGTTTCCTTGGTGGCTATGTAAAATGTACAGAGGGCGAGAAAAAGACTATTTTTAAAGAACTACTAATATGATTTTTAATACTTGCATGCAGTGTGAGTCACGTGGTGACAAAAGCACATCTGTGTATATTTCGTGGCCATCTGTCAGGCAACGCGCTCAGACGATTGAAATGACTTTGTGTTATTACACCTTCAAAAGGACAAGGCCCCACACTGTGACCATTGGGATCAAAGGGAGAGCCTGGCCCTGCAACAGGTCACTTTGACACCAGTGCTGCTTGGCATCTGGCTGTAGAATTAAAACCAGAGTTACAGTGGCACTTTCTAGGAATAACCTATGTTACCTTTACTATCTTTCCCCCCAAATCCTCAAGTTTCTTTAAAAGAGATCCTGGGAATTGGACGCCCCTCCCAACTGGCTCTGGAATCCCCTCAGTGGAGGGAACACATTTGCTTCACTCCTGAGTCCTCTTCTGGGTTTATGACAATAGACCTGCTGTCACTATCACTGTGTAACATGTTCCTCCCACATTTAGCAACTTCAAACAACAGTTTTATTTTTTTGCATGAGACTTTGTAGGCCAGGAATTTGGGAGAAGCTCAAGGGTGCCATTCTCCCCTGAGGGCCTCATTCAAACCTGTGATCATTTCTTCCTCCCCCTGCTTTTGATACCATTTCCTTCCATACATGCGTATTTCTAAAGAGCATATGTTTTAATTTTAGGTTTTCTTTGAAAGCAATAAAAAGGGTACCAAGTTGTAAATGATCTGAAACTTATGTGTGTTTTTTTATTTTGTTTGTTTTTTTTTTTTTTTTTTTTTTTAGCAAATTATGGTTACCATGTACATGATGATTACTGCTGTGGAATATACACATTCGAAGATTAATTGCTGGAAGAATACCCATGACAGTTTTTAGCAAGTTAAACCAGAAGTTATTTTCTCCAGTTTCTATGTGAAATCATTTTGTCTTCTTAAATCATGAATGGAATTTGAATTTTATAAAAATTTTCAGGCCCTAACCGGTTTGGCTCAGTCAATAGAGCGTCAGCCTGCAGACTCAAGGGTCCCAGGTTCGATTCCAGTCAAGGGCATGTACCTTGGTTGCAGACCCATCCCCAGTAGGGAGTGTGCAAGAGGCAGCTGATTGATGTTTCTCTCTCATTGATGTTTCTAACTCTCTACCCCTCTCCCTTCCTCTCTGTAAAAAATCAATAAAATATATTTAATTTTTTTTTCAGTATCTGATAAAGCAGAAATATCTGGTGGGGGAAATTATCCAAAACATGTCATGTAAATGTAGTGAAACCTATCAGGCACTGACAAAAGAAACCACACAGGAAGAGACCTACTATGCAGTTCCATTTATGAAGTCCCAGAACGGCCCACAGGAATCTCTAGCCCGCAGAGGGGCATGATGAATCTGTGTTTACAGAAATATTCTCTATGGATTTGAGTGTGGTTACACAGGTGTGTGCAGTTGTTCAAACTCATCAAACTGGACCCTTAAAATGGTGCACTTTAGTGTATGCTGGTTACACTTCAATACCTGCTGCTTACGTTATTGTGGTGATTAAACTAAGTGAAGTGTGCACAGTGCTCATGGAGGGCAGAGCCGGGGACATGCTAAGCAGTCGGCACATGTTTTCATCATTGTTACTGATTTTGCTTGTCCACACAACTATACTCAGGGAAGTTTGCTTTGGAGGGAGGCAGATGGAAAAGGTGATAATCCTCTTGCTGCAGGGCGGGGCCTAACAGGGAGGCCTTGGGCAGCTGCTATTGGAAATTCCTTACTCTTCAGAGGTGTTGGAAAGTCCCTGCTTCACATAATCCAGTCCCACGTCCCCTTATGAGGATCAGATGGTTCAAATCCACATCTGAAAATGCAGATGTGCAAGACGCATCCGATTCCCTCAGGGTTGGGGTGTCATGGGAAATTCAGGGTGTTTAGGACTCTCCAGGCCCTCACTGCTATTTTTGTACCCTGGGGCAGCATGTATCAATCAATGAATGAATACAAACTTCATCTATTTTAAACTTTCTAATTTATCTCTCAGCATAAGGACAAAGATACCTTTTCTCCCTGAGTGCTCTGAACATAGGTTCTGATCACTTCCTACTTCTGGAAAAGTAGATATTCAGTATAGCCTATTTCACTTTTTCTAGCTTTATTGAGGTACAATTGACAAAAATTATATATATTTAAAGTATAAATATGATGTTTGATATGTTTGTCACCACAATCAAGCTAATTAACACATCATCACCTCACATAGTTAGCATTTTTGTGTGTGTGTGTGTGTGTGTGTGTGTGTGTGTGTGTGTGTATGTAGAAAAAAACCACTTAAGATCTTCTCCTGTAGCAACTTTCAAGGACACAATACAGAATTGTTAACACTAGTCATATGCTGTACATTACAGCCCCAAAACTTATTCATCTTGTAACTGTACCCTTTGAAAATGTCTTCCCATTTCCCCATCCCCCAGTCCTTGGTAACCACCACTCTACTCTCTGTTCCTGTGAGTTTCATGTTTTTAGATTCCACAAAGAAGGGATCATGCAGTATTTTTCTTTCTGTATATGGCTTATTTAATTTAGCACACTGTCCTCCAGTTCCATCCATGTTGTTAAAAATGGCAGGATTTCCTTCTTTCTATGACTGAATAATATTCCATTGTCTATGCCGTTTCAATTTATATTCCTCATAGATGTTGGCCGTTAGTATTCCTACATATAATAATAACCATTAACCTGAAGCCATACTTACAAACATATCTCATGGCAGAAAAGTATCTTTTTAAAGAGAAGGATCATCATCAGAAGGAACTGAATCACCAAAAGAAACTGGATTCCTGCCTAAGGCATGGATTATTTTATTCTGACCTCCCCACCAATGAGAGTCCAGTGGAGGCTGATTTGAGACCCAGGATCAACATAGGAATCTGTTTCCCATGAACTGGTGTGACTATTCCTTTTAGGGAGTGTTATCCTAAATGACACCATGGGGAATCTGTATGTTGTTGTTGTTTTTGTTTATTGACTAGAGAGAGAGAGAGAGAGAGAGAGAGAGAGAGAGAGAGAGAGAGAGAGAGAGATCTGCTGCTCCACCTATCCATGCATTCATTGGTTGCTTCTTGTATGTGCTCTGACCAGAGATTGAACCTTGGTGCATCAGTACAATCCTTCACCAACTGATTTGTATTCTTGGTCAGGGCTAGGAATTTGTTACATATACAAAAATTTCATAATATACATTCAATAAGTAAAATGAAAATTTTATCTCATGACTAATCTTTGGACATTCCCCAACAACACATTCAAATACTTTAAAGTACGGATGCTGACACGATGCCTTTGTTAATCAACTTCCTTTTTGAAGGCTCCCAGCGAAATTTGTGTGAATTCATGGAGTCAGGAAGCACACACTCAGAGGTACATTAGTCATAGACAAATGAGCTAATACTCACATGCAGATAAATCACTGCAGTGCTTTTTCTAAAGCATGACATTACCTTATAAAATTAAGGAAGATAACCAATTCTGCCATTTTGCAGTGTCTTCAGCATTTTTTGTACTTTACAAAATATACGCACTTCATGAATCCCACGGAAAGTATCTAAGGATGATGTCCCTTCCTGAGGAATCCATGTGTGTCATCTAGTTGTCAGCTTAGGGCAGGGGTGGGCAAACTTTTTGACTCGAGGGCCACAATAGGTTCTTAAACTGGACCGGAGTTCCGGAACAAAAGCATGGATGGAGTGTTTGTGTGAACTAATATAAATTCAAAGTAAACATCATTACATAAAAGGGTACGGTCTTTTCTTTTTTTAGTTTTATTCATTTCAATCGGTCTGGATCCGGCTCGCGGGCTGTAGTTTGCCCATGGCTGGCTTAGGGCGACAGTGGGCCTGTTTCTAGGACTTGCAGTCAGAGATGATAGATATTTAAACTGTTAAAAATAACTGAAAATATATGCCCTCCCCCCCCCAAAAAAAAAACAAATAAAAAAGTATTGTCTTTTTCTGACCATATCAGGTCTTCTCTGCCTATGATATGAAGTTATCTGTATGCACCATGCTTCTGGTGTGACCTTATCTCAATTTCTTGTCACCTCTTAAGTAGCAACTCTGTTTCTTCATCTACAACTGGCCAATTAAAATAAACACAACTCTTTGGTTCAAACTAAAAACTATAAGACCCTTAACTGTGGCATTGGTAAGATAACACAGCAAAAATCACATTTCAAACAAGAATAATATCATGCTGTAGGAGACACGTACAGCATTTGATTCTTTTTCCTGGCAGCTGAGCACGATGGATGTTACTTCTCTTCCAAATAACACATTTCTTTTGTGTGAGCCTCTGTTTGAAGAAGAGGAATGCTAAGCACTTTTATTTTAATCAGACTTGGTTTCTGTGGATTTCAGCCATTCTTCCCCCGTTTATCAAAGTGATGATGTAAGCACTGTCAGTTACACTGATTAGATAGTTGGTTGAATGTGCACTAGATCAAGGAAAGCTACTCCTTATGATCTTCAAAGAGAAAGAAAGTCTAGATGAAAAGAAAAAGATCCTGGTGATAAAAGGCTGCCATATAGTTGAGGGAGAAATTAGGTCACAATAGAGAGTTCTAGCACATAGTAAGAACTTACTTTTGTCTGTAATCCATTTGATTTTCAGTGATACTAACTTATGTTAGAAAAGTCTTGACATCTCCATGGAAATAACTTTGGTTTGTCTTTTCAACATTGATTTCTATTTTCTAGGTATGATGTGAAGTTTTTAAGGATGAGTGTGACATGTTAGAATACAATAATTTATCAAGATGCTTTCAAACTCTATCTCAATGATATATCCCAAGAACCGTGCGGATGTTTAAGAGATATTAATGTCTCTATAAGACAGAAGAGAATGCAGAATTTGGTGAAAGGTGGTAACTTTCTTGGGGCCACTTTGATAATGAAGTGCAGGATTTGGAGTCAGAGCTATTCTATGTGCTAATTATCTCTGAGTGGCACAGAGTACAAATAAATATTTTTTTTAAAATTTATATTCTACTTGTCATTATGCATTATCTGATGAAAAGGCATATTATTTTTACTTTAGTATATTAAGAAAGAAACTTTTTGAATGAATGCTTAATATTATTATTTCTCACAGTGGTTTCCAGTGACTTTATAAAAACATCTAGTGGTTCTGGGATCCCGCTCATAATTTTTTATATTTAAATATTCTATATAACAACAATATCCAAAATGGTCATCTAGTATATTTAGATTTTTGGGGTCAATTTTACAACAATCCTCAACACCATTACAATACAATCTATAATTATTCAGAAAAGGTGAAAATATTTCCAGAAAGAGTCCGAAATACAGCTTGGCAATTCTCTAGCTCTTCTCCACAATCTTATTTTCAATAGATTATTCCTAACTCTCCAAAGATATTTTGGCTAAAAACTTGAATCATTTTTGTTTAGGATTTTTTCTTTTGTTTAGATACTCGTGTAATATTTAGTCTGCATGACAACAGACTTGTAGATATAGAGGCTGAGTCTTCTTTAAAGAAAAAAAGCTTTACTTAATAAAAAATATTAGGTGAATGGCTTATGCATGCCACATAGATATATTAATAAGCTATAAAATAATTTAAATATACTGTATTATTGATGACATTAAGGCTGGATGCTATTACCATATTGGTGTTTGATCCCCAAGAAACACAAAAATAACTGGAGGAAGGAAATGTGTGTGAGTAGATCTTTATTTAGGCCTGAGGTGAAAGGGCCAGCAGAGAGTCTGCCTGCATCTGGCATGGTATGTCCAGAATCCCAGGAGCAGAATGCACCAGCCAGAGGTAATGGGGGAGCCTCTGCTCTGAAAATAAGGTGTCTGTTACTTGTGGGAGAGATAAGGTTGCAGAGTGTATGTCACAGGCTTATGAGAAACCTTGGAGTTTAGTCTGAACTATTCGACTTCAGCAGACATCTAACCTCAGACTCCATTAGGACAGTTCAGTTTACCTAAAATAAAGTGAATAATGCAGAATGGATGTTGGAGAAGACCTGCAAACTGGAGCAGCCTTCCGGATGGGAAGGAAGATGGCTGCCAATCATTTTACTATTATCCAAAGAGAAGAGTGTACTGAAGAGAGCATGACACTTAAAAACTTAAAAGCATGGCTCAGTCGGTGTGGCTCAGTGGTTGAGCACCAACCTATGAACCAGGAGGTCATGGTTCAGTTCCCCATCAGGGCACGTGCCTGGGTTGCAGGCTTGATCCTCAGTGTGGGGCATTCAGGAGGCAGCCGATCAATTATTCTCTCTCATCATTGATGATTCTCTCTCTTTCCCTCTCCCTTCCTCTCTTAAATCAATAAAAATAATTAAAAACAAAACAAACAAAAACACCACCTTAAAAGCATAGAATCATTATTAATAGAAAAATTCACTGAGTCAACAATATTGGAAGCATGTAGATTTATATGAATGGCCTTGAAATGAATGCAGAGTTTTAGAGAGGGGGGAGATCCCAAACTGTTAGCAAATATTAGCCTGGTCCACACCAGGATGTTGGCCACGAGGTTGAAGTCCTTACACGTGTGTTACTGTGCTGTGTAGAATGTGCTGCTGAAATGTAGAAACACTGTGTCTTGGTTTAACTTGACGTTTTTAAAAAATATGTAATTTATACATAGCAGACCTCATATTTGGCTTGCTCACCACTGAGCATCACTGTAGGAACACACTTTCTCATGCAAGGAGGGGCCATGGGGATTGGTTTTGACTTTCATCCCTGCCTCCCTCCATTACTTGGTCATTAGTGGACTGTAGCTTTAGCTGCGCATATATGTTGACCATTGACTGGAGGGACTGGCTCAAGTTCTTATCTCTAGTTATCAATAAACTGGCTGTGAAGTTCCTTCCATTCTTCCTAGTGGGTCCCACTGGGCTTCCTTGTGAACTTCAGTGGCCTCCAGTTTTTCAAGTTGAAGTGTAGACTGAGACTGGGCTGGGTGCAGCATGGAGTATTTAAGATGGTATCCTAGAAGTTTAGTGGTAGAATGGGGTTATTTAGATATCTCTCAGTTATCTCAGACTTGGAAATCTCAGTATCAATGAAATTTAAAAGACTGTTTGTGAAACTAGACTATTTTGGAGGGCGGCTAACCCTTTCAAGGGTCTGGGTCCAAGTTACGTGTGATGGGCTCATTTTCAAAGTATTTCAGAGGATTGAGTGACTCCACTATGTGCCCTGGACCTGGCCAGCTGTGGCTCCAGATAGCACTTCTTTGCAGCCGTGGATCTCACAGAACCTATGACAAAACAGATAAAACCCCATCGGCCCTATGACAATAGCTCCTGCTCTAACAAGACCCTGAAAGGTAAATCAAAGAATGCTTGGAACTGGCTGCTACTATTTTTATGACAATAACAACAGAGGCAGCAGAAGGAAGGGGCAGGGCAGGCTGAAAGGTGGGCAGGCAAGGGACATTGGGAGTGGAAGGGCTTGGACTCACTGCAGGGTTTCCAGTGGAGATGGGTGGGGCAGGGGAGCTGGACAGGTAGGAGCTACTGTTATCCCCTTTTTTTGGATGAGGAATCAGATGGGCTGGAAGAGCTCAGTCACCTTCCAGGGAACGTGTGGCCTTCCCTAGTTGGAGGAGAACTCATGGCTGGGTCTGAATGACCTTAGTTATGCTTTAGGGTCACAGGGTAAGGGAAGTTGCCTTGTGTTTTAGTTACTGTTGCTTTTAGTTGCTCAACACAGGGCTTCTCATAAATCCAGGATCGGTTTCCACGTGTTAAGATCCTGTAAGTCTGGGTGAGAGGAGATGCAGGGGTCACCAGGGTTCACCTGGGCTCCTAACTCCCTTTATCTGATGACTGACCCCTGCTCCTCATTCCTGGCCAGGCCTGTCCTGTCTCCCTTCTGTTCCAACACACAGTGACAAGGACCTTCATAGCTGGGTCTGACAGCTGGTGGTCATCCCCCTGCGCAGGGACCCAAATGAGTGTTGGCTGGAGGAAAGTGAGATGATTTCCTCTCCTCCCACCAGGAAAGGAAAGTCTCCATGTGTGCATACGTGTGCATATGTGTGTGTGCATGCATGTCTGTATGCACAGGTGTGTGTGTGTGTGTGCACGTATATATGTGTGAAGGCGTGTGTGAATATGTGAGCATGCACATGTGTGGTGGTGGAGGAGGTAGAAGGAGGCTATACAATATGCTAATTGAACATCGATGTGCTTCCCCAAAAAACAAACATACCCACCATTAGGCCCACAACTCCCTGAGTGTTTGGAATAACTACCTGAATTTCAATAGATACACGGGAAGCCATGTTCATTCAGCAAGTAAGGATATAGATCTCTTAATTTTCCACTTTGACTAGTGAATGAATTCATAAACATTCATAAAAACCTATTTTGAAATAACTTAGAAAGCAATTAATAAACCAAACAGTAAATGGTGCTGTTTATACTGCAACTGAAAAGAACATTCCTTCAGGGGTTCCCCTGTCAAAACATCCCCATGCACCCATGCTGAGCCTTTTAGCCTCTGATTTAATGACATACTTTAAATGTACTGGTTTTCCTTTCTCTGTTAAATCTCAGGCAGAATTGAAACAGAAATGAGGAAGAGACTTCAGTATTAGCCTTGTCAGCTCTTCAGAAACCGACTCCTCAACATTATTGTCAAGACACAAGAGGTACCAATAAGAAAGACACATTTGCAAAACCTGGCATCAAACGTTAAGTTCTTATTTATAAAATCCCCAAATCGACTTATATAGGTTTTAAAGTGGGGTTGATGGGGGAGAGGCTCATATTTACTAGAAGTCTAAAGAGGGTGAACGTATTTTGAAAGAATGCACAGTGGCTTCTGGATAATGAAGCAGACACAGAACTTCACAAAGCCATAGCTCCTAACTCATCACATGGAGAAAGTAGTTTAATTCTACTTCACTTGGCTGGGCACACAAAACAATAACCTTTCCCTGAAAAAGAAGAAAAAAATTGAAGCAGCTCCCCATGTGTCCCTTTGAGCAGGGGATGCCCACATGGAAGTTTCTGGAATGTCTGCCATTGTGTTTACCAGTTAGTCTCTGCCCTCTGCTCCCAGCCTAGTCTCCCTGCCTGAGTGCCCTCTGGACTGAGAGCTCAGCCGAAGATGGGGATTTTTGGTTAGAGCTTTGGATTCCTTTGTTTCCTGTGTTTCTGACACACAGATTCTCCTCCACCTGGCCTTTAGGGACAGGGCCTTTTCTGCCTCCATTCTCCCTGCTGGGGGCCCTAACCTTCCTAGCTGCCTCTAACATCAGACTTGTCAGGCTGACAGCCTCATTTCCTTGCTCTGGTCCCTGGTGCCTAAAACAGAGCCTGACTCAACAGAAGAGCCTCAAGTGGTTGAATTAATGCAGTCACTGGAGTTTGGCTGTGGGGTTTCTGTGAGGAGATGAAAATCTCTCAGGACTTTTTAGAGTGTGGCTTTCCAAGATACTGTGCTTCTACAAAGACTGTCCTGAAGGCTTCTCAAAGTAACCCCTTCCATGGAGGAAAGTTTGGGGAATTCTATACATCGTCCCTCTCTTGGAAATTCAAATGGGGTTAGCATATATTAGGGCTCTAAGAGTCCTTACTGTTGAAAACTCTACTAAACATTATTTTACTTAATGTTTCCCAGATTTAGTTGACCAAGGATACTTAAAGAAAATAACATCTCTTTTTAAAAAAAATATATATTTTATTGATTTTTTACAGAGAGGAAGGGAAAGAGATAGAGAGAGTTAGAAACATCGATGAGAGAGAAACATCGATCAGCTGCCTCCTGCACATCCCCCACTGGGGATGTGCCTCCAACCCAGGTACATGCCCTTGACCGGAATCGAACCTGGGGCCTTTCAGTCCGCAGGCTGACGCTCTATCCACTGAGCCAAACCGGTTTTGGCAAAAATAACATCTCTTAACATCCCCTGGAATTAGCTTCCATGGAAATCAGGAAGTGATGACATACTTCTTCTCTAAAGGCTTTGAATTGAGAGCTGGTTTGAGTCCAGGGTCCTCACATGCTGGGTGACCTTGGGCATGTCACGTGACTTCTCCAAGTCTATTTCCTTGAATAAAATGTGCATAAAATCCAAAGCTAGAAACTGCACAAGAAAAATTGTAGCACAATGTCTAAACACAGAATCCATTCAATATAGTGAGTGGCAGCAGAAAATGCTTAAAACTTATGTGATAAAAAAGGCAAATAGTCCTTTGTTTGTTTTAACCAATTGTATTAAGGCTTTCAGACTAGCTGCCCAAACAGCACCTCTAAATCCATGTTGTTTAGATCAGGAGTCTAATATCAGCTATTTTGAAAAATACTAATATGCCAATTATTTGGTTTTCCATTATTCATTCAAATAAGCATCTGAGCCAATGAACAGAGGGTTCCAGAAAACAGGTCCCAACACTACAAAAGTAAACAATACATTCACTGGAAAGCCTATAGTTTGGCCGTAGTTCAGAAGATTCTGTGGCAGAATTCAAAAAACAACAACAACTGATAACAGCCTGTGAGCCAAACAAAGATGGCAGAATGTGTGAATCAGGTCACCAATTTTTCCTGTAGGGAGATTAGATTTTAATCTGTTTTCAAAATGACTGGGGACTGTTTGAACTTGTACTGTACAAATAACTCCCTCTCCACAAAAGGAAAGCTTTTCTCTATAAAATGCAAGCAAAATTTATACGCAATTTCCTATTTAAAATTGTATCTGTAGAGATTTTATTTGCATTTTAAATAAAGATTTGAAAATGGGCTATTTATAGTCTTCTGCAGTAGAACGCTGGCTGATTTTACTGCCATTTGTAATAGGAGATGAAGGGCAAAATAAACAGCAGTTGGGGAAAAAAAATGTATAGCTTTATTTTTTTCCATTTATTTAGAAAGATCAACTCTATATTGTAAAAGCGCTCATTCAGCTTAAGACCAGCTTTATATTGGAAACTTAAATCAATTTTACTTTTGTTATATTTATACTGACATGATTTATAACATAGCATCAGACCTGGATGACAAAAGGAAGATAATGCCCCATATTCTAAATATCCACATCAACATGTTAGGAATAGCATTACACATTACATTAATGAAATACCTTCAATGTATTGTTTTTACATGGAGAAATTACCTTGGTTACAAAAGAGCCATTTCTTTGGATTCCTGAAGTTATAGGAATCAATGCCAGCAACTCTATCATCATGACTGAGAGCTGCACCTTTCCATTTCAGAATGTGCCATTTGCACACTTCTCATTGGTCACCTAATGATATGGCCATGGATTTATGTAACTGCAGAAAGAATTCTGGGAAGAAAAATCATATCTCACATTTGCTCTTATATCCAATTTAACCTGAATTAAACATATGCTTCAGGATAGGCTTAGATTTCTTGTGTGCATTTGAAAAGTCAAGGCATTCCATAGAAACAAAACCACTAAGTTCTGTTTGGCAAATGTGCCAAGTGCCCACTTAGTAAAAGTCTAAGGCAATGGGAATATGGTAATGAATCTTTAATTATAATAAAATGAACATACAGCCACTTCCCTCAAAAACAAAGGGAAGAAGAACCTTTATTGACAACAGTTTAGTGGAGGTGTTTACATCTTCGTAACTTCTATACAAACTAATAATCTCCATATAATCACTCTGTAAAGATGTAATGGTGGTGTAACTCTCATTTCATGAAGGAAGAAATGGAAACTCTTAGATTTTAGACTATGTTTAGACAAAGTCTTCAGTATGAAGACAAAACCCATGTATCATGTCTTCTTATTCAAGCCTTTCATTTGATTAAATATTAACATCTTATGAAGTGAAAGAGATGAAAATTATTTACCAGCTGCCAAGTTGCTGAGACATGTCATAAATTTCTGACTATCACTGAAATATAAAACTCTTCCTCCTGCTGTCTTTCTTCTAGAAGCACTGGCAAATATTATTAAGCTTGGAGTCTAGTTTACGTCTTTTTTATTCTTTAAGCTGCTTATCAAAGTGTAAAGCATCACTTAAAATCAAGAAAATATTTTTCTAGAGATAGTTGCTGGATAGTCATGAGCAAGTGAGAAGACACTTTCTGGGCATCCTGTTTGGGGAGGCAAATCTTTACAGATGCAGAAAAATAAATGTTTGTAGATAATGGAGCAGTTGGGAAGATATTCCAGCAAATCCTCACAGGAGCTGGATGATCACAAGCTTGCAGATGGAGACTAAATCTTTAGTCTTCTCACAACCAAGTCAGGACAGAGGTCTTCCCTCTGAGACTGAGCACAGTGTGTTGGGTGGTGGGCCAAGGTGGAGAGCGGGCAGTTCTCTCAAATACCCCTGCCCTGGCTCACATCCAGCACCAGTTTAGAACTCAATGACTCAACAATCAGAGTTCAAAGAGGATGGGCTCAGAAGGCCTATTCTAAGTGTCTATTATGTGAAAGTACACTTCCAGGGTTTCAGCCAACTGAAGGAGTATAAGATTAAGACCCCAAGATCTGGAAACAGGCTTCCCTAGCAGAGCTTGTATTTCTGTCTCTTAATAGCTGTGTAATCTAGGACATATGATATAATTCACCTAAACTCCAGTTTCCAACTTAAAACGAGGATGATAGGTCTACCTACCTCATAGGATTATTGTTAAATAATCCATGTAAATGCACATGCCTGAGATCAGTAAGTTCTCACTGTTAGCTGTTTCTGTAATTATGTTGGCTGTATTAGTGAATCACCACTTGAATCAAATGAGCTAAGTGTTAAAGCTCTTCAATGGAAAGAAACTAGATGTCTCAGCCGAAGGCAGGGTTCTGCTTAAGCATGGTGGAAGAGGGCCTGGGCTGGGCTGATCTCTCAGTGCTGGAGACAGACCGTTTCCATGTAGCCCTGGAGTGAACACAAGGTCTGCAGGGGCCATCATACTGTGGGATGCACGGGAGGTGAGGTTTTGAGAATGGCTGGACGCAAGGATGGCATCTGGCTCAGCTGAAGGCTTTTGTAGATACTCATTTAATAATGTTGAACAAGTTTTCATATGTATAAAAATCCCTTGATTGTGCAGCTCCTCAAAAAAATCCTTCTTGCTACTAGAATAAATTTAATCTACTGAAAAGAATCAGAGTTGATGGTCTATAATGAGAATGAAGACAACCAAAAGTTTAAAAGGGCCTGGTGCAGCCAAAGTGCAAAATGACGAAACAAATGGCATATTTAATCAAAAGTTTTCAACAATATATGAACAAAACAGTAAAAATTGCTTTAAATCTGTATGGAGTTGGTTGAATTAGTCACACCATTAAGCATTAAACACTATTCTTTAAAAAATATTCTAATGAATGAAACTTTAAGGAGCTAAATATCTATATTTAAATATCTAAATATCTATATATGTCTTAAATATCTATATTTAGTGGAAGATTACCTATGATATAACACTTCTTACCTCTTTTCCTCTTGTGACTGTTTTATCTACTTAATAAAATTTTATTGTATAAAATTTGTATAGCTGAATCTTTTTTAGTTATTCAAATGAATTATATAACTGTAAAGGTGAATTTAAATGTTCGAATTAATAGTTTCTGATTATTTATTAAATATCTTAATAAATGCACTAATTTTTAAACTGTTAATAAAAATAGCTCTCTAACAACACTGATCTGTTGAGCAATGTTAAATTGTCAAGTTTTTTCTCTATGAGGGGATTGAAAATTACATTGATGCAACTATGACCATTTAAATTTTGAGAACCAAATTTAAGAAATAATTTCCTCTCATTCCTTCAGTACATAAAAATAGTTATTTTTAAATGAAACTGATTGTTCAAGTCATTTTTAATATTGTTTAGTTATTGAATCACTAGAGGCCTGGTGCATGAAATTCATGCACTTGGTGGGGGCGGGGGGGGGGGTGTCTCTCAGCCCAGCCTGTACCCTCTTGCAGTCAGGGAGCACTCAGGGGATGTCTGACTGATGGCTTAGTGAGCCTAAGCCATCAGTCGGACATCCTTAGCACATCCTTAGCAGTGGGGGAAGCTCCCACCACTACTGCTGTGCTTGCCAGCCTTGAGCCTGGCTTCCGGCTGAGCAGTGGGAAGCACACTGACTACCAGAGGGCAGCTACTGCATTGAACTTCTGCCCCTGGGTGTTCAGTGTGCAGCATAGTCACTGGTCATTCTGCTGTTTGGTTTATTTGCATATTAGCCTTTATCATATAGGCTAATTTTAATTAAAATGAAACTATGGTAGCTCCTCCCTTATCCATGGTTTCCCTTTCTGTGGTTTAGTTATCTTCTGTCAACTAAGGTCCAAAAATATTAAGTGGGAAATTCCAGAAGTAAACAATGTACACACTTTAACTTACATGCTATTCTAAGTAATGTGATGAAATCTGTCACTCTCCCTCTCTCTCTCACATGGGATGTGAGTCATCCCTTTGGTACAGTATAATAATATATTTTGAGAGAGACCACATTCAAATAATTTTTATTACAGTATCCTACATAATAAAAGGCTAATATGCAAATAGACTGAACTGCGGAACAACTGGAACAACCGAACAACCGGTTGCTATGACCTGTGCTGACCACCGGGGGGTGGGGGTGTGGAACATGGCGGCATTGGCTGTGGTGGGATGGCGGAGCAGGTGAATGGGAGGCACCAGACCAAGGCGGGGTGCTGGTCGCTGTCATCGGGGCGAGCCTCTGGTGCTTGCTGAAAATTCTTTGCTCCCGCACACCGCGGTTCCACCCAGTGCTCACACCTGCTACTAGCGCCGGCCCCACTCACACCCACTGCTGGCACCGGAGCTGCCGCTTGCACCCACTGCCAACACCCGGTGACAGCCCCAATCGCTCGGCGCTATCAGTGGGGGTGAGCTGTGGCTGCTGGCCCCAACCACCCCTCAGGGCTTCTCCACCTCCCCTTGCTCCTGAGGGAGAGGTGGAGCCGGCCCCAACCCCTCCGTGCCTTCAGCAGGTGTGAGCAGGGCTGGCACTGTCAGCACGTGGGAGCTGCAGCATGGGAGTGGGTCTGCCAGCAGACGGGACCAGGGGCTGCGGCACAAGGGGCCGGGTGGGGGCGCAAGGGGTGGTCTTCAGTCAGTGACTTGTAAACTTGCTTTTCTGAGACCCACCCCTGTGTGTACTGCAGCCTCACGGCCCACAGTTCCTTTCAAGGTGCACAAATTCATGCCCTGGGCTCCTAGTATTATCATTGTGCTATCTTATTAGCTATTGCTGTTAATGTCTTACTGTGCCTAACTTTAAACTCTAACGTAGGTATGTATGTACAGGAAAAAAGCACAGTTTGCACAGGGTTTAGTATTATTTGAGGCTTCAGTTATCCACTGGGGGCCTTGGAATGTATCCCCAGGGAAAAGGGGAGACAACCGTCGTCAATTATTAGCTAATTATTAAAGGTAGGCAGATGTCATATTGACCATTTGCAGTAAGATCCAATTCTATAGACAATTGCAATCGGAAACGCCAGTTTACAAGTTATTGACTGAAGAGCACAGGGCAGAGAGCAGCTAGCCGGTTAATAGCTGATGCACATGGAGACTTGACTCTGCTTTCTTTAAAGGGCTTTTCGGCTGGAGACTGCTGCCGTCGGCTCAGTTTTACTGAGTTACTGCTCTGTACCTTCATGTACCTTCCATAATCAACGTTGGTTAGAAAAGAACAGGGGCTGGGCAGCCACTGCGGCAGGACCGCCCGTAGGACTTCACAGACGCTCTGTTAAGCATCGGGCTTAGTGTGCATGGGGGACCTCACTAGGTCTTCAAAGGAAAGTGACTTACAGACTTTGACATGTACATCACAGACTTTCAACATACCAGCTAGAGGCTCTTCAATTGGTACTAACTTTTTCTTATCAATTTATGTAAACTATGGTATGGCATTCATTTTTGTTCTGGTGTTTCCACTCTACCCAAACACCTTCTAGAAAACTATTTCTTGAGGAAACTATATTGATACTTGTATCTATATCTACAGTTTATTATAAAAAATTCACATAGGGATAGATTGAAATTAGAATCATCCCCTATATTTTACTGTGTTTTTATTGTGTATAGGTTGAAATGTCTTCAATCTTAGCTTCTTGGGAACTGGCATTTCTACATTTTCTGGGATTAACTATATAACATTGAAAATTAAAGCCACACAATTTGTCAAGTTTTTCTATGCTCTTGAAATTAGGGATAATAGTTTATGAATAACAAAATGCCACTCTCAAATAGCTCCTTAGTCTTATTGGGACCAGTCAGGAACTGATGTATCAGTTTCATACCATTTATATCAACAAGGAAATTAGACTCGCATTTGCATGGTGTCTTACATGCATAGAGAGGCCAATTTATCTCTGGAACAAAATCTGGCTGTAAATACATGAGGCCATTTCCCCTGAGCCCTCAGAGATGGCAGTTCAAATCTACCAATGTCAAAGCACTGCAGTTAATGTTATTGTTCATGTTTTCTTTAATGGTCAACCTAAATGATTTGGTATTCTTTCCCTCCCCTGACAAGATAATGCACATCAGACACATATGCTTCAATCTAACATGGAATTGAACATTTTGATCAGGTTTTCTTTGACCACATTCACTGTATGACAGGCTACCAATCCTGCTTTAGCCAAGTAAAGTTAAATGAACTTCAGCTTCCAATTTCAACTACTGTATTTCTATTGTTCACTGATAGTCACCATTCCCCAAAGGAGAAAAAAAGGACTCTCAAGCCAAGAAATTTGTTTCTTTTAAAAAATATATATTTTTATTGATTTCAGAGAGGAAGGGAGAGGGAGAGAGAGATGGAAACATCAATGATGAGAGAGAATCATTGATTGGGTGCCTCCTGCACACTCCACAATGTGGATCGGGCCACAATGCGGGTATGTTCCCTGACCGGGAATATGGTACCTTGGCTGCCTGGTTCATAGGTCGATGCTCAATCACTAAGACACGTTGGCCGGGCAAGAAATTTGTTTTTGATTCCTGCCTCATCTCTGTGTGCCTCGGTTTACTTATTCAAGATATGGTACCTACTTCATAGGGTTTGTGCAAGGATAAAGGAAGTTAATATATTTAAAACAGAACAGTGCCTGTTATACAGTAATTCCTGTATATATGTGTGCTGGCTGTTTACCCCCTGATAATATTGATAATAATTATTATAACAATAAACTCACAGTGTCAAAATTATCCAGGATGATATAAAAATAAATTTAAATCTAATCCCTTGAACAATTTTACATAGCATACCTGCTTCATTTTTAAAGATTTTGTGACTGATGGTATCGTTCTAACACTTGTGAGTGGTCTCAATCATGCTTATTCATTTAACCGTGCCCTACAGTGGTTTCTTGACATTTCTCCTACCTCAGTGGTTGTCCGGGAATTTTCTGTGGTCCTCCAGCTCACAGACAGCAGAACCATACAGGTCCTTTTAGGTCCCCAAATAATCCATCCTCTTGGACAAACGGAATTCATCCAAGGCCCAGTTCTGAGGAGGCTTCTCTTCTAGAAGGATTCCTTTGTCCTCTTGGATCAGAGCCATTCCTTCATTTACCTGCTTCAGAAATCATTCCTTATAAATCCACTGCAACCCAAACCTTCCTCGCTCATTATTAGGTCACTTAGAAAAGTGAGATGCCACATGGTGTCCATTAGACTGAATGTAAAAAAAAAAAAAAAGTAAAAAAAAAAAGAAGACAAAAAAAAAAAATAGACTGAATGTGATGGTGACGTCAGTCTAAGAGTACACAGGGCCTCTAGTATCTTTTAAATGCTTAAACGGCATTATTATGTCAACTTTGTCAGTATTAACTCTAATGGGCAGAGACAATTAAAATGCCACAAATGTATACATTTTAATGTATTCCTTCACTCACATGATTGTGTGTGCCTGACCATTTGAATACAAAGTAAGATTAGTCCAGGAGGGGTGAAGTATAAACTGTAGGTGTTAACACAATGCGCAGAGGGCTGGAGTAGAGATACTTAGCTGGTACTGGGGTTGTGCAGACCTGAGAGTAACTGCCTCTGCTGGTGGAGGGATACTGTGGTGGCACTTCCTAGGGAGACACTAAGGACTCCGAGGAGGGGAGGGCAGTGTATGGAGCGGTCCAGCGGGGAATGGTGGGACCTGTGTGCTTTATTATTGCTGGCACTCAACCCCAGGCCAGGAGGAAGGAAGATGGCCCACAATGGGATTGGAAAGGTAGCTTGTGGTTAATCCACTAAGAAAAACCTGGCTGTATCTTGGATGTGATTTAGGGGTAGGGGAGGGGGCTCTGTAGGATTATAAACAGAGATGGAATAACAAGACTAATATTTTAGGAAAGTACAGGAAAAATAATGCCACCAGCAAAAGCAGTTTAGTGAGTGTTAGAAACATTGGAAGCTTATTGCTTATCCCGTCTGAATTAAGCTCAGGCGAGGCCACCCCTATATAGCAGGCAGCAGGCTGCTGGCTATGTGTCTGACAACAATCCCATATCCTTCTGACACAATTCACCCTTAAGGAGAGAAGGCAGGGGAGGGGCAGGGGGAGGCAAAGGGGCCAGTGGAGTGGTGAAGAGTAGACACTGAGGTTGTTTCCAGAGAAGTGATTATTTGGTGGGGTCAAATATATTAGCATTAAGGAAGGTCGTGAGAATCCAACAGAGAGTCAGGTCAGTGTGACACAGAATATGGTCCTACTCAGTTTACTGTGATGGACCACAAATTGGATTCTGAACTTTCGTTTGATTAGAGCAAGGAATAAGCTTCATTCCAAGAGATAAAAAGTTTAAAACAAACCCATTGCTGTCAAATCACTAACTTCCTGGTTCAAAGACCTGTCAGTTGCATCTCCAATATCCTCCCCAAAAGTGATGTTTCCAATACACCCTCTTATTCCTTGTGGTAGAGATCTTATGAGGCTGCTTTGGATTTATTTTTTTTTATTATAATAAATTACATATATGCATCCATTTTATACATAAACATATTTATGTGATATATGAAAGGTATAAAGATACTAACAAAAAATCTCCCTATACATCCTAAAAACTAGAACATTGACTTCATACCCTTCTCTGATAGCATGCCCCTTTACACTCACCAAAGTGCTAATTATTTGTTCTGCTGTATATTTTTAGTTTACACCCACCATATATTATTTACATACAAAAATATATTATTTACTTTTGTAAGTTTTTTAACTACATCTAAATGACATTAGTATATTTGTAGTCTTCTGTTTATTGCTTTATCTGGTCAATGTTATGTTTCTGATATTTACCCATGTTGTTGAGTATTGTTGCATTTGCTCTGCTGCGTGGTTTCCACTGTAGTAATATTCCATATTTTATTTTACAGTCCCCTGTCAATGAAAAATAGGTTGTTTCTCAAACATCAATGTAGGCAAAGAAATAACATCAAGTAATTTTGTGAAAAAATAAAAATGGTATTACCCAAGTGCATAGTTCTCTAATAGTTTTTATCCAGAATATAATTTAGAATATCTAGAGGATTAAAATGACCCCATATCTTTCTGGAATTCCCAGTGCCTTTTAATAACAACCAACAGAGAACCAGTGATTATATTATCTTATCTAATAAAAGCCTAATATGCAAATTGTTCAACCAGGAGTTTGACTGCTCCTGTGATGTGTGCTGACCACCAGGGAGAGGCGTGGAACATAGTGGGCATCGGCGATGTGGTGCTGGCAGTGGGTGGCAGTGAGGTGCTGCCAGCTCCAATGGGCCCCACGAATGTGGGATCACAGCAGGATGGTGGAGCAGGTGGCGCCAGGCCAAGGTGGGTGCGAGCGGGGGCTGGATCGCCCACTGATCTCCCTGCAGATGCCAACCAGCGGCAGCAGCAGCAGAGGATGGACCACCGCCCAGTTCCCAGGCACTGGGGGAGCTGGGTGGGGGCCTGGGCCTGATTGATTGCCCCGCAGGCAGAATGGTGGAGCAGGTGAGGGGGCGATGCCAGGTCACAGTGGGGTGCCAGGTGGGACTGTGGGGCTGCGAGGCTGGGGGTGCGAGCTAGGGCCCCATCCCTGCAGGTCACCCCGAGGGACCCTAGCCACGCACAAATTCATGCACTGGGCCTCTAGTCTGGCAATATTAGTATGTGCAAATTTTCTTTTGCAATTAAGAACTATTTTTACTTTTATATTAATCAAAATGTTGGGCAATGTTATGTGTTCATATAAAAATTGAGAAGCTGACTAGAACACATGCCTGAATTAGAAGACTATTCAATAAAGATGAAAAAGAGTATTTGCAGATCAGGCCAGATCTGGGTCCACTTCAGACAGAAACAAATGAGTGGCTGAGAAATTAAAACTACAGTGAGATTCATCTTTCTCCAATTAGAACAGCAATTATCAAAAAAACAGGAGATAACAAATGTAACTCCATTGCAGTGGCTCTCAAATTCCTAGTCAGCTGGAAGATGCTTAAGATGCACACAGAGATATCCTTGACTAAGTTTTTGGGAGAGACCCAGAAATCTCCTTTTTTACACATGTCCTAGATGATTTCATTGAAAGTGTTACAGAACTCACATTTTAAATGTTGTTTGCACATATTGTCTTCTTAGAATGACTTTGGATACGTCTGGGTATTTTCATTCAATGTGCTCACTGAATTGAAGCTGCATGACATCTAAGGGTGTAGGAAAGTATTTCCATGTCATTTAAAAAACATCTGCTTTTTTATTGCTGCTTTGATAGTGTGTGTGTGTGTGTGTGTGTGTTTAAAGTGGAATTAGTACACTAGGCAGATTTATTAAGTTTGCAATAGTGAAATAACTGTTTTATTCAGAAATTTTAATATACTTTATTGTCTAGTTAATCCCTTGAGGTTTATTTAGTTTTAGAATTTTTTTTCTCTTTCACTTCTTGAGACATATCTAGATTAATAAACATTCATTAGAAGAATCTACGCTCTAAATTATCCATTTTGTCTAACTACTGAGCTAGCTAGGGTTATTGAATTGCTGGGGTTTTGAGGATAATTTTAGATATGTCAAGTAACCAATTATTGAGATGTCTGGCTTACAAAATGTTGAATTATCAGATGTTATTTTTTTTTATTGGAAATTAGTAAAACTCATAAGTCCTGACATAGAAATACATTGGAGATAATGTTTCAAACACTATATAAATGATCATTAAGCATGTTTATCTCCCTGCCATTCTTGCAAGCATTTTAATATTCAAGTATTCCTTAGAAACATAGTAATCTGAACATTTTACGACAATATTTTCATCATTATCAAAACTTCTTATTCCCTACAGGCTACAGTATCTTGTTTGGTGCTCTGAGCCTGTGTTAATTAGTATGGCTTTTGAATATAGTAAAGGCTACTGCCAGTGTTTACTCTTTTAAGTTCATCTATATTAATGAAAGCCTAGGTGGCCCTTGCGCAATCATGAGACGCCCTCACGTCATCACAAGATGGCCACCACAAGATGGCCAGCAGGGGAGGGCAGTTGTAGGAAATCAGGCCTTCAGGGGAGGGCAGTTAGGGGTGACCAGGCCAGCAGGAGAGGGCAGTTGGGGGTGTTCGGGCTGGCAGGTGAGGGCAGTTGGGGGCAATTGGGCTGGCTGGGGAGTGGTTAGGGGGTGATCAGGCTGGCAGGGGAGGGCAGTTGTGGGGTGAGCAGGCTGGCAGGCAGAGTGGTTAGGGCCAATCAGACAGGCAGGCAGGTGAGCAGTTAGGAGCTGGCAGTCCCGGATTGTGAGAGGGATGTCTGACTGCTGGTTTAGGCCTGATCCTGTAGTCGGACATCCTCTGAGGGGTCCCAGATTGGAGAAGGTGCAGGCTGGGCTGAGGGACACCCCCTCCAGTGCACACATTTCATGCACTGGGCCTCCAGTTTTCTAATAAAATAATGCTTATGAGATAGATTTCTTTGTGTACTCACCTAACTTTTCATATCACAGAAAGACTTTAACTTAATTTAGATCTAATAAATATGGAAAGAAGTGGGTGTTTCATTTTATAAGTTTATACAGAGAAGAATTAATATCCACTGTACAATATTTGATTTTCTGTGTAATTTGAATCATGGTCTGATTATATCAAATCAGATTTTTCAATTAATCCTTTAATCAGAGTACTTATATATGAAGTGTTCTTAAGTATTGGGAGTTACAAGTCATATAAGGATACTTCTCTTAAACTCACCATATTAAAGTTTTGCTTATGCACGTGGCATTTAGCATCTCTGCACCCCGATTCTTTCTCATTGTCCTCTGCTTTACTATTTCTTAATGAATAGAAATGAATTAAACCACATCAGTATCTTTTATGAAATAGATTAAGGATTTAATTTCTGGAACGTTTAGCATTCTCTGCAGTGATTAACCTCTCTTTTTATTTATTTTTTCTTAGTCCTTTCTGTCTTTTGTTTTTTCAGTTTCACTCATTCATATAATTGATATGCCAACCACTTTGAGACTGACCCAGAATGTCAACTAAAAGCATAGCCTTACATATATTTCAACATTTTGCTTTCATTTATGTAATAAACAAAATTTGAATAAGATATTCAATATCACATATATAATTTTATTCAATAATTACAAATGTTAGCACTTTTCAAAGGAAATACTGGTGGAAACAGTTATGGAAGAGAGTGAAATTTGCCCTAAAATCAGGGAGAATGTCAGTTAGGATTGTTTGAAGTATTATATATTGAGAGGCAATAAAGCCAGAAGAATGCTCTCATTGATGGTGAGGATCATAGTTCCTCTCCTTGGCCATCCAGTTTTACTGATCAGCATGGCCATTAGGAATTTTTTGTTTTTCATGAGATAACTTATTTCCACAAGTGTACTCCATTCATTTGGTGGAAGAAAATTATTGAATGCATACTACCTATAATTTAAATTTTATAATTGTGAAAAAACATTTCATCTCTATATAAAATTAACCTGAAAAATCATTGGTCAGATTATTAATTATATTTTGACATAAAAAAAAAAATGTGATTGTTCAACAGAAGAAGCTGCCTAACTCTGGTTAAGCTTCCAGAGTTAGGGCCGAGGAAGGACCTTCCTGCCTCCATTTAGAATGATCACTTGTTTGTTGTCTCCATCCCCTATTTAATATGTTAATGCCCTTGGGAGAGGTAACAGTCCACATACTTTAGTTTGAATGAGTTTATCACCTGTTTCCTCAAAGATAAAGACGCGCTGTGTACACAGCTGACTTTGGAGCAGTGAGGATGGAGTACACTGTCTACGTGACAGAGGGGAAGCAGCCCAGAGAGGCAGTGGAGTCTCCAACAGCAGCTGGCACCTGGCGGAGAGGACTGTCATTCCATAGAGGCCTTTTACACTCTGTATAGCACATGCCGAATCACTAGATTCCGGGCGGGGGGGTGGATTTTATTATGTAATGGATACATTTTTAACGATGAAAATACACCATATTTGTCATTTTCATCCCTTAAAACTAATTTTTTCCAAGTCTATGATAAGTTTATATAGAATGCTATGGCACCATTTTTCCAGTTTTTCAGAGTGATCTAAATTAGGTCTTTATTGTAAAATGTTATTAACTATTGGAATCTGTCTAGAAGCACAGCCATAGAAACAAATGACATATTTAATAATTACTATTTGGGGTCCATCCATATGTTGTTTTTCATGCTGTCTGTAAAATGGTGCTGGCCTCTATTGATGCCAGTCTTTGGCTGTGATGCTATGTCTTCTAGTAATTATTCAAATTAAAATGATCAAAACCGTTCCAGGGGGTCGGGGGTGGGGGTGACAGATGAAAGTTAAGAGCAGATATCATGTCTGCTCTGTACATACATCAAGGAGGCACACACCTCAAGGAGCACACAGATGTGATGGTAGGTTGTCAAAGGCAAATCAGAACTCCACTTGATTGGGAGAACAGAGTTTGAAGAGTTTTCACTTAGGTGATATTTCAATTGACAGAAATACATGATTTTTGTCCCACAACTTTTATGGAACAAAGTTAGACAATGGATATAGAAGCAAGTTTCTTCAAAAACAAGCTACATGTAGTGGGGGTGAGAGAGCAGGGTATGCCATCTCATTACAAATTCTTGCCTTCTTCTTTAGGGTGTGATAAAACTTCTATGTTTCTTGGGACCTTCCAGAAACAAATAGGCAATGTTGAAGAAGGGAAGTTAAACAATGATTTGCCAAAATTGAAAGAAACATAATTTATCACATAGCAAACTGTTTCTAAATGTCATGTTCCCTACCCTGCTCCATTTTCCAATTTTCCAACTCAAGTCATCCCATCCCGGGGAAGTGGTATTGTCAGCTCAATTAAAAAATACTTTCTTCATCTTGGCTGGGCTTTATTCAAATGAGTGATTACGCTTCTTAGAAGTGATTGCTGTTAGCATTACAACAACTGATGAATATGGGAAACCCTTCCACACTTGCTCTCTTGGGACCAATAAGGTAGTTGGGTAACTAGTGATCTCATTTTGGGTCATACAGTTTTACTGACATTATAATGGAAGGTATCAGCACAAA
Source organism: Myotis nattereri (assembly GCF_964212035.1). Taxonomy (NCBI): domain Eukaryota; kingdom Metazoa; phylum Chordata; class Mammalia; order Chiroptera; family Vespertilionidae; genus Myotis; species Myotis nattereri. The sequence goes on from NC_138075.1 coordinate 153,021,340, forward strand.
TTCGAGGTAGCTGTCAATGTACTTACTCTGTTCTTTGGCTTTTGTGTTTTTCATCATATGCAGCCAACTCTGAGGAAATTTGAAACATTACTTTCCACTTAATTTTTTTCACTATCAAAGCAATGCTTACTCATTAAATGAATGCAAAAGAATGAAAAGATAAGAAGTGACTGATAATTTCCACCTCTTAAGTATAAACACTGAATATATTTCCCTTGATTTTGAAAAACGTTTAGGATCTCTTTGAACATTATTTTCATAGGTTTAAACAAATGTGGATGAGAAACCTCAATCTGTTCTGAAACTCAACATTCTTAATAGTTACTTAAGCCCAAAATATTTCAATTGAGTTAAACTTTGACTAACCCTGGTGACTAGTTTATAGGTCTTAAAACCATTTGCGATACTTTGTATCAGCAAAGACCACACACCCTGAATTCCTTGGGCAGGTCTGGTGTTTGCATTCTAACATAACCCTGAAATGTTTTCTTTCCTAAGTATTTCAGACACATTCTTCTCATTGGAAAGCTCGTGTCCTTCTTACTCAACAACCTCTGTATCTAAACTATGTTAAAGATACATAGAGAAGAGATGATGTCATGGAGCTGATTTTGTTCCTTTAGCCTGTGTTTAGCTAAAGGTGAGCAGTTACAGTGAGTCATGCAATCTTGTGACCAGCTGGGCTCTTTTCCAGTCAGAGAGACTGTTAAGATCTTTGACAACAGAACCTGTAGTTGTTTGAAGAAGAGGTATTCAGAGTGACCTGTATGAGTGGTAATCCAGGCTTCTATGAGTAACAAAATGTGTTCCTATTCCTGCTGAAAAACAAAATGCCAACGATGAAGTAGCAATTAGTAAGGCTGACTCATTTCCTCATTTATAGATGAAAGGCATTGTCCAAGAAACTACTAACTCACAGGTAAATAATGTTTCCTTCAGGTCATACATGGTGAGTGTTTTTAAAGCAAGGCCGACCTGTAACACTAACTTGTCAGTTACTAGATCTATTTAAAAGCAAATTTTATTATGAAATAATGTCTGGCTTTAAAAGCCAGGTCCCCCCTCCCCCCGCCCCTTAACTATGTGAGAATTGCTGATTTCAGATGCTATTCAGAAGTAGGAGCTCGTGTTGCATAATGAAGTATAAAGAGGATGGACATTTTCCAATTAATTGAAATGTGGAATCAGTGTGTAAAATTTTACTAGTGAAGCTGTAGCTGTTAGCTCTACATCTGTGTGGGACATCTGTGGGGAGTGCCGGATACCCCTCCATACCTATGGATGACCCAGCTGTGTGGGGCTGTGGGATTTCCAGCCATGTCATGTTGACTTAAACTGACTCAGCAGGCACTACCATCATGGGAAATGGAGAAACCTCTGCCTCCCTGACTCGCTGTAATCTGGTATCTCCCATCAGGCTGTCTTATAAACACATTTCTCAAATATAATTTAGAGTATGCTTATATTTAAAAATACAAGAAGCCAGTTGGGAAAAAAAAATTACATCAGTGCATTCCTCTAACATCATCAAAAGTCAGAATTCTTTTCTTCTCAAACTAGATTTTACTGGGACTTGACAAAATGGAAATAAGCTCCTCCTCTAAATAGGGTTTCATTGTTTGCATTCATTCGTAATGTATGCATTGCTCTCCATTGCCTCTTTCCCTCCTTGGTATGCCTTCTTCTGAATTCCCCTGTAGTGCTAACTGTTGTACAATTCTTTTTGTTGTTAGGAAATCAGAAATTGTGACACGTTAAACTGAGCACGCTTAAAAATAACTCAGCCTTTTCTGTGTGAGTCGGGCCGCTGGCTTGGTTGGAGCTGCTAAAGGGGATAAGTGGCCATGTGCTATCACCTCTAGACCAGTTTGTTTGCTCAGAGGGAAGAATTCATTGAACAGCCACAAACTACATTCCAGAACATCAGCCAAGCACTTTGCAAAAGTGTCCTGTTGGGTCATAGCAAAGCCTGCCACCACTCCTGGAAAAGCAACTCCGAAAGTCTGCCATGGGACAGAGATCTTGTTGCAGAATGTCCATAACAAGAATTTTTATTAGTGGCTCTTTCCTTCTCCCACCTTCCTGCTAAAAGGCTGTTGGAATTTTCAGTCTCTGGAAATCTATGGCACTCTACTTTAATTTAGAAGCTGATCTCTATGCTTTGCAGTTAATTCTGCCAGTACACTTCACTTTAAAATACTATGTTGTGGGGTGGTAGTGGGGCAATTTCAAATAGTTCAGGGCCCAGAATAGACTTGTCACATGGCATTTCTCTCCTTTCTTGCTAACAAATCACAATGTTACAGTCCTGTATCTGGAACCTGAGAATGTGCAGAGGTTGTCCCCAGGGAAGATGACAGCAGGGTGTGAGGGACACTGCCCCTCCCACTCCCCACCCCTCATTTATCTAGTGGATAAATCAGACAACTCCACTTTGATCTGCTTTCACATAAAAGTTTATTCAAACACAAAGAGATAAATAAACATATTTAAAACTTCTTGAGAAGGGAATTTCAAAGCAGAGCCCAGAAAGAGGCTGGTGCAGCCTTGCCAGTTCCTCAGAATACAAGTCAGGGAGGGGCCCAGGTAATACCCAGGAGCCAGCGGGTGTCCTGGTGTTTTTTCCTCTGGGTTCTCAGGGCCTGTCTGTAGAGCAGCATAGATTGGATTATGATCAAGAGCATTGTCCTGGTGCCCATATGCCCAAGCGGAGTTCACATCTCCCTCTGCCCCCAGCTTTCATTCCCCCCAACCCCTCCCACCTGTCCCTCTAAGTGCTCTGAGGCCTTAGCAAGTTGCTGGAACTCTCTCTAGTTCATTTGAATTTAAAAGAGATAATGCTGTTAAGGGCTTACCAGCCTGGGCAGTATTATTTTAAAAACAATGCCCCAGAACCCCCACTTTATAGGAATAATTCCCAAATAAACATCCTCGGGCAGGATCTGTCTCAAATCTTGAACTCATATTTCCGACTGTATTGGAGGCATTTTCTACCTTGATTTCCTATTGGTGGCTGCACTCTACATGTCTCCATCAGGCTCAGTTATTTTAGTTAATTTGTGCTGAAGTGAGCCAAGTGCCAGGCACAGCTCTAGCCTCTGAGGACGGGATGCTGAGGAAAGCAGTCTTTGCTCATCATCGAGGAGGGTCATTGTGGTAGCTGCCATGTATGGTGCACCAGCCACGAGCTACGCAATCTATACAGTGCTCTTACCACCTGCTATCTGCTTGGCGGTGCCCTGGATTTTTACAGTGTGTGAGTCCTAGCTGCCGGCCTTGATTAGAAGTTATGTTGTTAAGACTCCAGCAATGGATGGTACAATAATAATTTGTTCTAGCCAAATACATTTCTCACACCATAAAAGTAATATTTGTTGATTGATTAACCAGCCTGAGAGATGATTAGCCAAGTTGTACCTGATGTGCTGAACCATTTGTTTTTATGTTGGTTTCAGGATTGGCAAAGAAATAGTGAGATAATCTGCACAAAACTCTGGCTACTTGGAGTTCTGAGAGTGTCATTTATTTTCTCCTGGAATGATCCAGATGGTTCTGCCCTCCAACTTGCACATAAACATGAAATGGGGTCCTGGACTCCATAGTCTACAAAAGTCCCACTTCAGCTCTCTTGAACAGATGGTGTTTTATCAATAAAATTAAAATATCATTAAATTCCCTGATACTTCACTGGGGTGCAACTCTTTCTTTACCTATTCCCTTTCTTTGTAATTACTTAATCTCGTCTTAGTAAAAAAGGGGAAAATAATCATTGAACCAGAAATGGTTCCTTTCTACTTTAACAGTGTTCCTCTTCCTCCCTCTGTCCACCCCCCCCACCCCCCACTCTGGATGAAATAACTTTTAGAAAAGGGGCTGAAATCTCCACTCATGGCCACACAATTTAATGTAATGGCAAAATTTTCAATTAATGGCTGTACCCTGGACTTGATTAGAAAGTAAAAGCATGAGATCACACTTTTAAAAATTGTTCTTGTAGAAAGAGTGTATATGTTATAAAATAATCCAAAATGATTTTTTGTTTCAATCTCTAACCTACAATGACCCCATGCTTAATTTAACATACTTATGTAGGTCACTGAATCATGAGTCCCTTTCTATTAAATTGTAAAAATCATTTTTAGTTCACATGATAAATTTGAGACATTTTGATTATTCTATAGTAATGTTCAGAAATTTATTATTCACGATATTATCTGTTTCTAGATAAATCTTGCACATACATATTTTAAAGTGTTCTGCCACCATCTCATTAAATTACAGTATGGAAAAAATCCGTCTCTAGCGTGACCACGTAACGGGCCCGAGCCCCACCTGACGATGCCATTGGCTCGGTCTCAAAACCACAGGGGAGGACAGCCGAGACTTAATTATCTCAGTAATTCTGGCAACTGCCTCCTTCCTCAGCAAGACAGAATCCACATTGCCAAAATGAATAAGACAGTTGACGTTATAAAAGTTTTGCTCAGACTGTTGGGTCGTTTACTTATTAGATTGCTTGAAAAACTTCCAGAATGTCAACTTCGTTCTTTTGAAATGACTCCCGGTATCTTTACTGTATTTGGGGTTACATTCAGCTGCAAGGGACAGCAAGGGCAATCCAAAGTGGTATTTGTGATTGAGCTTATATTTAGCTCACATAAAAATAGGTACTGAGGAGGATTGGGGGCTAATGCAGTTTCTTAGGAACATCTTTAAGGATCTAATTTCCTTCTCTCTTTTCTGATCCATAATCCCTGCTTTACAGTTTTTATTATCATGGTTTGAGCATGCCTGCGGCCTCTGCAGGCAGCTCCATGTTCAAGTTTTAAAAAAGGGGAAGATTGTTGTTCAATGGGTATAAAGTTTCAGTTGTGCAAGATGAATGAGTTCTGGAGGTCAGCTGAATAACATTGTGCCCATAGTTAATACTACTGAATTATGCACTTAAAAATCTATCAAGAAGGTAGATCTCCCTTTAACTGTTATAACCACACAGGAAGAAAAGAAAGAGAAAGGAGGGAAGGGGGCATGAAAACATTTTTGGAGGTGGCTATGTCTATTATCTTAATGTTAGTGATGGTTTCATGGGTGTTTTCACATGTCCAAACTCATCAAATTGTACACATTAATTTTGTACAGTTCTTTGTATATCATTCTCTTGAAGAATCTCAGAATCATTCTCCCCCCCCCTCCTATTTTTGCATATTTGCAAAGTCTAGTCCTCCCAAGAAAATCTGCCTACCTCTCACAATTCAGAACTTTGTCCCATGACAATGCCCAGCTGCAAAGGAGGCTTAGAATTATCTTTCCCATCAGTGAGTTGAGTGCCTTTGAGGAGCAAACCCACCACCTGTGACACACCATCTTTCATATATGTGATGTGAGAGGCATAATAGACAGTCAAGCTGTGGGTTTATCTTATTTTGTTGACTTCACCCAACCAAAATTCTAATACAGTTGCCCCCCACTCCTCACTCCACCCCTTCAGCTGTTTTGTTTTCTGCAGTTTGTTACCCCCCTATTTAGTTGATCCCTGGTCAACTGCAGTCTGAAAATATTAAATAAAAAAAAATCCAGAAATAAGCGATCCATAAGTTTTTAATTGTGCACCATTCTGAGTAGTGTGATGAAATCTCTCACATTCCCACTCTGTTCAGCCCGGGATGTGAATCATTCCTTACTACGTGCTGTGGATGCTCCCCACCCGTTAGTCACTTAGTAGCCGTCTGGGTGATCAGCTCCACTGTCTCAGTTACCTCAGTATTTGCACTAAAGTAACTCTTCCCTTACTCAATAATAACCCCAAAGCCATTCACCTAACTTTTTATTTGAGTATACTATTATAATTATTATATTTTATTATTAGTTGTTAATCTCTCACTGTGCCTAATTTAAAATTTATCATAGATATGTGCATATCATACCACACATGGAAACATACCATATATAACATTTGGTACTATCTGCATTTTCAGGCATCCACTGAGGGTCTTAGAACATATCCCCCTAACAGTGGTCGGCAAACTCATTAGTCAACAGAGCCAAATATCAACAGTACAATGACTGAAATTTCTTTTGAGAGCCAAATTTTTTAAACTTAAACTATATAGGTAGGTACATTGTTATTAATTTAATTAGGGTACTGCTAAGGCTTAGTAAGAGCCACACTCAAGGGGCCAGAGAGCCACACTCAAAGGGCCAAAGAGCCACATGTGGCTCTCGAGCCGCAGTTTGCCAACCACGGCCCTAGGATAAGGGGGAACTATTGCAGAAAAAAAAAATCCTAATTGATTTTACCAGTTTACTAGAACTAAGAAGAAAATGAAGTGACCTATGTTGGGATAAAATTCTGGTGCTATCACACACTAGCTATATGACCCAGGCAAGTTAATGCTATACACTGTGGTTTCCCTTTGTGTCAAAAAGAGATTATGCACTTGGTAGATTTCTGTAAGAGTAACCCTGATGTATCACTCCTTTTGGGTAAATTCCTCTTCCACATTGAATCTAGGCTTTGTCCAAACTTCCTTTGGCCAACGGACATCAAAACACATGAAATAAGCAAACAGAAAACAACAGGCATGATGTAAGCTTGTCCAAGGGGGTGAGGGTGGTGCATTCTGTGAAGTTCGCCAGGAAAGACCTTCTGGAAAGAGAGAAACAGCTCCTAGCTCTTCTGGCTGAGCCCACCCCCTCACCAACCTGAAAGCTAAATGCAGCTGCTTGCATAAGTCCAGGCTACCTCTGGTCTTAACAATAAATTCCCAAATAGCTTTTAAAAAATCAGGTATTGTTGGCTTAATTAAGACATTAACTTTTGAGGCAGAAAAATATAATGATACACAGACCAACTTCAGGGAACTGAAAGGATTATGAGATCCCAGGCTCATAGCAAGTGCTCAAATGTACCTGTTATTTTTATTATTGTTGTTGTTGTTATTTTCCATATACAACACAGATCCAGGAAAAAGGCTTGTCAATTAGAACAAACAATTCACAGGTACTTTCTTGGCACCTTCAGTCTGTTTAATGTCCTACATTATGGGGTTTTTCTTTAAGAGGATTAGATCCTAATACATTTAAGATAAAGAAACAATGCATTTATTACCACAGGCTGTAAATAAATAATAAGGGACCCAACTCTATGAAACATCAAGTAAGTGAACATTCAAAGAATCAGGATTCAATATAGGTATTTGGAGACAGCTTTGCCTAACATGTGTCTCTTGATTGAGGTCTTGATTGAAGGGAAATATTTTAATAATGAGAATGCTATTAATACTATTACTATTTGACGTTTGTATTCCAGACATGACAGTAAGTGCTCTAGAGGCAATTTCAGATTTGACCCTCAGCATAGCCTTACAAGGAGGCAGTTTTATCTTAGCCCCCATTTATAGACTAGGAAAAAGAATGAGAGACCTGCTCTGTCCAATGCTGCCCCTCTGGTCAGCAGCAGAGCTGGGATTTGACTCCAGGGTGGCCTGATTCAAGAGCCAACACTTTTCTTTGCACAGAGGTGGGTGGAGAACTTAATGGACTTATCCTCCTCTAAGGAAAATCATTATGAATTTGATGGAAGTGTTCATTGTTACCCTTGTAACAAGGGTTCTCTGACCTATATTCTAAAAGGTTCTAAGTGAACGTATTAGCAGATAGGTCTTTGAATGGTTAAAAGATGTCCGTACCCTTCTAAAGCAAAAAAAGTGAAAGTAGCCAGCATGTGTGCAGTGGTCAGTGAGTGCCAGGCACTGATTCCAGTGCTTTATACACTTGGTACTTATTTTATTCCTCCCCAAACCATATGGGGTAGGTTCTCTTATGTTCCAACTTTATAGGTAACATAATTAGATGCAGAGGAGTTAAGTCAATCTTCAAGGTCATGGAGCTGAGAAACGGCAGGTCAGGGTCTAAAACCTAGGTTGTCAAGTTCCAGAGGCCATGGATCTACCCTGGGAGCTGCAGGGCTGCTCTGGGTGCTGTGTGCATGAGTTCCTCCCAACAGGAACTAAAGCATCAACAGGGCCAGGGGGTGGATGAGAGTAAACAGAGTGACAATTCATCTTGTCTGCATGTTTCATCATGTGCCATGAATGTGGCATCCCACTAAATTCTTACCCAATTCTATGAGGCTGGTGTTACTGTCATCCTGGGCAAAGTCAAGGACACTGAGGTCCAGAAAATTAGTGAGTATGGATCTGATAAGTGAAGAAGCTGGGATTTGAAATGAGGCATTTCAATGTACGTGAGACTCACTCTTTTTTGGGGATATACTTTTTTTCTTTTTATTTATTTATTATTATTTTTAATCAAATTTATTTGGGTGACATTGGTTAATAAAATTACATAGGTTTCAGGTATACAATTCTATAATTTATATTTAACCTGAATTATCCTATATAATAAAGAGGTAATATGCAAATTAACCCTCACACCCTCATAAGATGTCTGCCTATGACCAGGCCAGCAGTGGGGCTAAGGAGGGACGACCAAACAACTGAACAAGCAGGCTGTGTGGGATGACCAGGCTGGCAGGGGGGTTAGTGAGAGATGACCAAATGACTGAACAAGCAGTCTGCGTGGGGTGACCAGGTCAGTGTGTGGGGGGGCGGGGCTTGAGGGAGGCCAGTTAGGGGTGTCTAGGCCAGCAGAAGGGGGCAGTTGGGAGTGACCAGGCTGGCAGGGGGCAGTAAGAGGTGAAAGGCCAGTGTGGGGGGAAGTTAGGGGCAACCAGGCTGGCAGGGGGTGTGCAGCTGGGAGTGACCAGGCTGGCAGGGGGGCAATAAGGGGTAACCAGACTGGTGGGGGGGCAGTTTGGAGCAACCAGGCTGGCAGGGAGGGGGCAGTTGGGGGTGACCTGGCCAGCAGTGGGGGGCAGTTAGGGATGACCAGGCTGGCAGGGGGAGCAGTTAAGGGCAACCAGGCAGGCAGGCAGGTGAGTGATTAGGAGCAAGCAGTCCAGGATTGTGACAGGGATGTCCGACTGCCAGTTTAGGCCCAATCCCCGAGATCAGGCCTAAACTGGCAATTAGACATCCCCCGAGAGGTCCTGGATTGGAGAGGGTGCAGGCTGGGCTGAGGGGACGTCCCCTGCCATGCATGAATTTGTGCACCGGGCCTCTAGTATTTAATAAGAGTTTTACATGCATATAGTCTAAAGCAAGTAATTGTTCTACCAGGTCTGTTACAAATGAACAGCTGTTCCCAGACTCTGCCTAATGTTTCCTCCTTCCCAGAGGAAATGATTTTCAAATATTTTAACTGGTTTGTTTGGTCTGTATTTCTAACTTAGCTCTAAAACAGCCGTGGGCAAACTACGGCTCGCGGGCTGGATCCGGCCCATTTGAAATGAATAAAACTAAAAAAAAAACAAAAAAACAAAACACCGTACCCTTTTATGTAACGATGTTTACTTTGAATTTATATTAGTTCACACAAACACTCCATCCATGTTTTTGTTCCGGCCCTCCGGTCCAGTTAAAGAACCCATTGTGGCCCTTGAGTCAAAAAGTTTGCCCACCCCTGCTCTAAAACCACGCTGATATGGCTATTTCTTGATTTTCCAATTCTAGGAATTATCTATTGAAAGCCCACTGTGGAAGATGCGGCTGTTCCGTGATCCACCCTCTGCTCACCTCTTGTGTTCTCTGCTGTTGATAATTATGTATTTATTCTATTTAGCCTTTTATGTATTTATCATTCAAGCTCTCCTCTAGTTGATGTCTTCTCTTGATATATTGAACATATGAATGATTCTATCATTGTTCATCTTCCTGAGACATCTCCCCCAGGCAGAACCTCTCAACACTCCACTCTGTACTGGATGCTTCCAGACATCCTACAGCAGCTGCTTCTGGAATTTTCTTTCACCATCATTATGGAGATCTCCTTTACCTTGCTCATGTGTTTCATTTCTATTTTGAGTATTTCAAGCTGTTTTTATTCTTAGGTAATTGGCTCATGTTGGTGGAACATGCCTGTGTTAGTCTGGTTCCAAGAAATTTATTAAGGGAAATAATGCTTGAGAGAGGAAGTAGGAGGGCCCTGAAAGGGATGGGAAAGCTCTCAGGTGGCAAGATAGGTGTGATCTCGAAAGGAGAGAGAGAAGGGAGGGCAGAAGGGACATAAGGAAGTAGGAGGAAAAATGCATGGAGGGAGGGGGAAGGGAGAAAAGTTGGATGAAATCATCAGACTACAGTGCATTTTCCAGCAAAATTTGAAAAGGCCATTGGATGTTCTTGAGTCGAGGTCCCCCTTCAAAAGAGTTGCATTTCTCCTGGAACAGGCCCGCCTCAGTACCCCTGCCCACTCAGTCACAGGCTAGGAGCAGCTCATGGAAAGAGCAGCCTCGGGGTGAACACAGCCATGGATTTTAGTATGGGGTGGGGTGGGGCTGTTGGCAGTGATGCTCACTGAGGTAGGGGATCTGAGCACACCTCTATGACTCCTTCAGTCCCTCGGGGCTTCCTGGGAAAGCTCGAAGGAGAGGCGAAGATGCTCAGGCCTTGGGGATCTTTTATCTACTCCCGCACCACAGTGATCATTTGGTGGGCATAGCATTCCTGTTAGAATATGGAAGGTGATGAGAAATAATAGGAGTAAGAGATGGAGAATCAGGACTCTGTGATCTGGAGCTTATCATGAAAGAGCCCTAGGCAACCAGACATGGTGCTCAATGAGTCTGTGTAACCAGAGGACCTGAAGTTGTGTAGAACATGTTGGTGCCATTCAACAAATATTCCTGATTCTCTCCTTTCATGTACTGGTAGGGCCATACTGTTCCCATCTCACTTGCTTTACCAATGAAATGTGAAATGTGCCACTTCCAGCAGAGGCTTTAAGACCCAGGATGTGATTTGTGACCTTCTCTTTGTCTTTTCTCCACTGTGGCGGTTGTGGCTGAAACATTTAATGTTGGGCATGGAGAGAGTGAAAGATAAAAATTGTATTGTGTGTAGCCCTGAGTGTTCTTTGCTTCTGTAGCAGAACCTAGCTCATGCTGGCTGATACAAATGGCCAGTTAGGAACCTCCAACTCCACTAAGTCACGACTCATCAAGAGTTCCTTTTAGTAACATTTTGTGATTTGTTTCTTCTTCAGCAGCTATGAAAACTAGACAATGGGTTAAGAACTTCATAGTCATTATCTAAAGTAGGGATTGTTGTCATTTAATCTCATTATCCCATGTAAACCTATTACCTGATTTAATCCAGTCTTCACACTAAGGTAGGTACTATTAATCTCATGTTACTGATGAATAAAATGAAGCTCAGAGAGGTTCAGAACCCGTTCTAATGTTATTCTAAAAGCAGCAGAGCCTGGATTTGAACCAGGTTCTGCCTAGTGGTCAAGTACCTGGAGAGACAAGTTGTTGAGAACAAGCAGCCTTTGAAGTCACTCATAGTCTTCTATTCTTTGAAAAGTTGCAAAATATAATGTAGTTCAGAGAGCAGGAACAAAATTTCCTCCTCAAAATTCTCCCTAGTTCTGCCAAGAATTTATAGCAGAAATAAAATTGAATTTATTAAAAAATTATGGTATTTTAGTGCATGTAACAGTCTTTTTTAAGGCATTAAAAGCACATACATTTGTATTTAACATTTCTAGAAGCCACTGATGATGAATAGCTGATTTTGTGTTTAAAATACACACACACACACACACACACACACATTTCTTGTTCTTGGGTAAAGCACATTTCCAAATTATCCTTAGGAATGAATTTTTTTTCCTTATTGGGATTTTGTTGAACACAGAGAAGAGGAAAGACAGACTGTGCATGTAATTAAAGGACCAGTAGATATTTGTCACAGTACACATGGGTAAGAGCAAAATTTCATAAATTAATTTAAGTAGCTATTTGCCACAATTGCCCACTGTTGTAAGCCATAGTAAAGCAAACCGTTCAAGTCACAATCCTATTCTGATATGAACTGTCTGAATTATCACCTTGGCACATAGAAGCCACAGTGTGTTTTTTACTGTTATTGCAGCAATCAAAACAGTCATCAAAAATTGGTAGTTCAGTGAATAATACTATGCCAATCACAGTTAATTTAATTAATGACATGATTGATTATGCCAAAGGCTAAATTTATAAATCTTATTACAGCTTTTGCCTGAATCTTCAAGCTTGTTTAGAAAATTCCAGAAAATGTGAATCCTGGGCCAGGGATGTGCTTCTTATTCAAAACAGTTTGAAACTCTCCTCCTGAATGTCCTTCAAAGTTATTCCAACCGTCGGGTCTGTGAATTCATTTCTTTTGTTTGAGGCACAGTCTTAAGAATGATTCTCAGTGGTACCTGGTGATTAATCTGGGGGATATTGGTTCTCGTAAAGACAAACAAACCAAAAAACTGAAGAGTGATTCTAAAATCATGAGCCTGACCATCCCTGTGTAATGAATTTAATCTGAGAACATTTCCCAAAAAGGAATTTCCTAACTCCTTTTCATTAGATCTTCTGAATATTAAATTGTGTGACATTAGTTATTTAATGAAAAAAAAATTAAGGTGAAAATGAAACAAGCACATTTTGGGTTTAATACAGATAGATCACACACACACACACACACACACACACACACACACACACACACACATAAGACTTTCTTCATATTATTGCAGGAGAAAGCACTTTTGAATACAAACAGTCATGCTTTGTAATTTTTCTTTTATGTTATTTTATTTTTTCAACATTCTTGTCACCTTTCCGTCAATAGACTCCCGTAGCCCTAGCACACTTCCACACCTGCTGGCAGACATCAAGGTTCATTTAGTGGGGACTTCTCCTCATTGGCATGGGAAAGGAGCACTTTTGGGCATAATGTGGGCCAGAGATCACTTTCTATTCCTCCATCTGTGTCCTCGTCATTGGAGCTAATTGAGGTAAACGATAGTGTCACAGGACTTACAGTAAGCCCAGGAATGTCTTCCTTCTGCCAAAGCTGCTCATGCTCAGCTGTCAGCATTCTGTCCCAGCACAGTCGCTGCCGCCTGCCTGCGGAGCCAGTCCTGCCTCAGCCTTCATTGCGCAAGGGTCCCCTCAGCTCCCCAGAGGCTTCCCTGCCTTCTGCTTCCATTCCTCCCACAGGTTTCCAGTCCAGGTTTCTGATCTCTCCCTGCCCTTTCCTGCTTTCTCACTGACCACTGCTGATCATTGGAGCCTGCTGTCTTCTCTGCAGAAAGGAGAACGCCTGCTGTCCTTGCCCTGGACGGCGAGGGCAGCCCCAAGTGATGAGTTGGCACTTGGCCACTTGTTAGGAATGTCAGCAAATGGCCATCAGGTGACCCTCACTTTAAGGACCGGGTATCCCCTCCAGCCTGAAAATTCCTAGCAGCACTGCACGTGCTGCATTAATATCATTGGACAGTTGTCAGTTCAACTTCAACTGAATCTTTTTTTAGCTTTTTTTGTTAATACAGTTTGTCACTTTTTTCTAAGGAGCACTTATTATGTTGGGATTTTAGTATGTTTTACCAATTTAGTGATGACCTGTAAGGGCCATTTTAAAACCTTATTTCCCATGTCTTTGAGAGCTGGTTATAACCTGAGATTATTTTCATAATGGACTGCTTATAAAATGGACTTCTTAAAAGCCAAATGGTACTCATCACTTCATTTTGCATATTGAATGACATTATTAGCTTTGGAAGAAACAAGCAACACTATAATAAAAATAATAATAGTCAAGATTTTATTTTTCTTTATTGATTAAGGTATTACATATGTGCCCCTACCCCCCCATTTCCCCCCCCACCCCCCCACTCATGCCCTCATCCCCCTGGTGTCTGTGTCCATTGGTTAGGCTTATATGCATGCATACAAGTCCTTTGGTTAATCTCTCCCCCTTACCCCCTTACTCCTGCCTAACCCCCACTTTCCCTCTGAGGTTTGATGGTCTGATCAATGCTTCTCTATCTTTGGATTTGTTTTTGTTTATCAGTTTATGTTGGTCATTATATTCCACAAATGAGATCATGTGATATTTGTCTTTCTCTGACTGGCTTATTTCACTTAGCACAATCTCTCCAGTTCCATCCATACTGTTGCAAATGGTAAGAATTTATTCTTCTTTACTGCAGCATAGTATTCCATTGTGTAGATGTACCACAGGTTTTTAATCCACTCATCTGCTGATGGGCACTTAGGCTGTTTCTAAATTTTAGCTATGGTAAATAGTGCTGCTATGAACATTGAGGTGCATATAACCTTTCTTATTGGTGTTTCTAGTTTCTTGGGATGTATTCCTAGAAGTGGGATCACAGGGTCAAATGGGAGTTCCATTTTTAGTTTTTTGAGGAAACTCCATACTGTCTTCCATAGTGGCTGCACCAGTCTGCATTCCCACCAGCAGTGCACATCCTTTTTCTCCACATCCTCTCCAGCACTTGCCATTTGTTGATTTGTTGATGATAGCCATTCTGACAGGTGTGAGATGGTACCTCATTGTTGTTTTGATTTGCATTTCTTGGATGATTAGTGACTTTGAACATGTTTTCATATGTCTCTTGGCTTTCTGAATGTCCTCTTTTGAAAAGTGTCTATTTAGGTCCTTTGCTCATTTTTTTATTGGATTGTTTATCTTCCTTTTGTTAAGTTGTATGAGTTCCCTATAAATGTTAGAGATTAAACCCTTATCAGTGATAACATTGGCAAATATGTTCTCCCATTCAGTGGGCTTTCTTGTTGTTTTGTTGATGGTTTCTTTTGCTTTGCAGAAGCTTTTTATTTTGATGTAGTCCCATTTGTTTATTTTCTCTGGAAACATTTATTGCCTCTTGTAGAGCTTACTAAACTCATTTATTTTCTTTTTAAATTTTTATTTTTATTGTTGAAAGTATTACAGATGTTCTCTCCTTAACCCCCCTCCCCCACCGCTCCATTTACCCTCTCCATCCCACACCCCTCCCCCCAGGCCTACCACACTATTGTCTGTGTCCACGGGTTATGCATATATGCATATAAGTTGTCTGGTTAACCTCTTCCTGTTCCCCATTCCCTCTGAGATTCATCATTTTGTATTTAAAAATACACTTAGATTTTTAAAAATATAGCTTTGACCTGTTCAAAAACATGTCAAAAAAGCTTTTTCTGTTAATGTTTTATTAGTGGACATAACCACTTGCTCATATGTGCTATGATATATTATGGCCCATCCTTCCAACAGCTCATTCAGGCCCACTTTTACTGTGCAGAATACAATACCATCATAATTTTATGTTCCTCTGAGGAGATTTTCAAGATGCAAATTTAAATATCAATGCTAGTGAGATGAGGCAATAGTGTAAAACCACAATGGAAATTTGACTCACTCCAAAACTTTAAAAGTGCAATGTGCTACACTCAAATAATTAGTCATTTCTAATGCTTGGCAAAACTTCTTCTTGGATATTCTGTAATTGTGAAACACACTGCAAATAGCCCACTATTCTTTAAACTCCTTGGTATGCTATGACCAACTAATCACTGAAATGGTAGTCTCTGGCTGGTAGGCAGTAATAACAGAACTTACAATAATTTTTACACATATCACAGCATCAATAAGAATAAAGGAGCTTTATCTAGGCCATGTGTGCTTATTAAGGATGTATATTTTATACTTTCACTAACTGCAGTAAAAACTATAAGCGAGTAATTCTATTATGATATTGTAGTTAGTAAAATATAGATGGAAAGGTTAATGTCACATTTAATAATTGGCATTGGAGTAATTGAATAGAAGGCTGATGAAATAACAATCTACTTAGTTTGTTTATAGATTTTCAAATTAATAAAACCAACCTAACTAGCAGTATAAAACACCCTGTATTGTTTAGAGGACTGACAGCAAAGTATCATTGTTTTCCCCCCAATATGTAGTTCATCATTTTGGTAATAGATACTCAAATCTATCAACACTTGTCTGTAGTTCAGTAAAAATGTGTGTCTTGATACAAATTAAAAAGGCACATGGTTTCTTTTTTGTTTTTTTTAAAATATATTTTATTGATTTTTTACAGAGAGGAAGGGAGAGGGATAGAGAGTCAGAAACATTGATGAGAGAGAAACATCAATCAGCTGCCTCCTGCACACCCCCTATTGAGGATATGCCCCCAACCAAGGTACATGCTCTTGACCGGAATTGAACCTGGGATCCTTCAGTCCGCAGGCTGACGCTCTATCCACTGAGCCAAACCGGCTAGAGCGGGACATGGTTTCTTATGGTGCATACCAAACTATTGTTCACCATTTCTCTCAAAAATATGTGATGTATTTTATTGTATTTTTAAAGCATTTTTGAAGTATAATTGAGAAATAAAAATTGTATGTATAAAAGATGTACAATATAATGGTTTGATATATGTATACATTGTGAATTACCATCTCAAGCTAATTAACAATCCATTGCCTCACGTAGCTATCATTTTGTGCTTTAAGAACACTTAAGATCTACTCTCTTAGCATATGTCAAGTACAAAATACAGTATTAATTACTATAGTCACCATACTATACATTAGATCCCCAGAACCACCATTCTCTTCTCTCCTTCTATGAGTTTGACTATTTTAGGCATATAAGTGAGACAGACCAGTAAGCCAGGACAAGTGCAATAGGGAAACTGAGACAGACAGCTGAAAAAACTGGCAGAATAATTTGCAGCAGATTCAGAAGGTCACCTTCTTAGAGATAACATCTAGGCCTCAGTTGTATTTCAGCTCCAGACCAAGAAAAGCAGCAAGGACCAGGTGGGCGACACCAGGACCAGCTGCAACGACTAAGGACCCCCTGCCCTGCCACTGACCAATCAGTGGAGACCATGACCTGAAGGAGCACACTTAGGAAGCTGATGAGTACCCTCCTGAAACCCTTCCCTGAGATATCCCCTAAGATGCCCGCCTGCAAGAAAGAGATAAAAACCTCAAGACAAGGAACCCAGTGTGTGCTCATCTCTGGAGAGCATCCCCTCGCCATTCCCTTTCCCCTTCTCTTCCTCTACAGGCATCTCCTAAACTCTAAGGGACCCTACTAGACCTACAGTCAGGAGCAATGGGCAGTGACAATTCAACCCAGGCAAATCTCCTGGCCCTGTCCCCAACGCCCCCTTTTCTCTGACTTCCCAGAGAGCTAAGACAGCTCAGCCTACCTAGGCTCTGCTTTTGCTTCTTCTATGCTAAGCTCTTTCTTGTTTCCAGCTTTCGTCACCTGGACTCATATTGTCACATTTTTCCTTCATGAAGTCAAGAACCCACACACTACCAGCTGGCCCTAGGCAGACCCACTCAGGGCCAGGTCTCCTTTCTGGTAACATAAGTGAGATCATACAGTATCTGTTTTTCTGTGTCTGGCTTATTTCACTTAGCATAATGCCTTCAAAGTCCATCCATGTTGTCAATTGTAAGATTTCCTTATTTTTTTTTTTTTGGGGGGGGGGGCAAAATAATACTCCATCGTAAAGATATAACACATTTTCCTTACCCATTCCTCTGTCAATGAATCCTTAGGTTGTTTCCACGTCTTGGCTATTGCGGATATGCTGCAATGAACACAGAAGTATAGTTATGTCTTTAAGATAGTGATTTCAGCTCCTCTGGATACATATCCGGAAGTGAGAGTGCTGGATCACAGGATATAGTCTGACTTTTAATTTTTTGAGAAATTTCCATACTGTTTTCCATAATGGTTTTACCAATTTTTATTCCCATTAACAGAGGGCCACCTTGTCTCCATATCTTTGTCAACACTTGTTATCTTGTATATTTTTTATAATCGCCATTCTAACAGGTATAAGGTGAAAATGCAAGCTTTGATTTGCATTTTTCCTGATCATTAGTGATGTTGAGCACCTTTTCATGTACCTATTGCCCATTTGCATCATCTTTGGGGAAAAAAAAGTCTATTCAGATTCCTTTACCATTTATAACTTGAACATTAATGCCTTATGAAGCATATAATTTGGAAACATTTACTCCCATTCCATAGTCGGTCTTTTCATTATGTTGATGGTTTTCTTTGCTGTCCAGAAGCTTTTTAGTTTAATGTAGTCCCTCTTGTTTAGTTTTGCTTTTGTTGCCTGTGCTTTTGGTGTCATATCATGACATGTTTTAAAGACTAAGGATTGCGACTCCTGCCTATTTTAGAGCTCTGTCAGAGAACGCAAAGATCTCTTCTCAATGAACAGCAAAGATAGGACACATTTTAAACCATAGTGCAAATAATGTTCTCAGTATCTGTCTTCACTTCAGGAGCAGTTTCTCTTGGTTATTGCTCCCTGCCCTTCACACCTCGTGACTATTTACTGGTACATAGGAACTTCTTATCTGAAAGGAAGCAAGCAGTGGCCTTACCTTTACTTCTGAAATAGTTCTAAGTCTAGACATTCTCTGATTTGTATTTTTGTGAAACAAGTCTATTGTAAATTGGGTAACATAATTAGTCTCAGTTCATATACATGCTAAATATTAGTTGCAAACTCTAATTTTAATGAGAATCTAAGCAGTGGTTTCTAAACCTTTTGGAAAGGTGCTCCTCATCAGCAAAAAGTTTCCAATCATGAACAGCCAAAGACATTAGTATTTATTGACTTGTAAGTTATAGATATGGAAGTCTTCCATTATATTTTGAACATTATAAAAATACATGGAACATAACATGAATCAGTTCAGAATTCATGTAGAAGATTTAAGTGATTCTTTGTATCCAGTGCATCATTTCTTGCAGTCTTTGTGGTATGTGCACCCCACATTTGAGATCCCAAGTTCATGTGAGGCCAGAGGACTTCAGTGAAGTGCACAGGAAGAGAAGGAAGTGGCCCTTCCCCTCTTTATGACTCCAGCGAAGTGAGGAGGTTTCCTTCATCACGTGAGTAAAGCCACGCTAGATAATGGTAACTTTAAAATATTCATGAATAGGATTCATTTGAGTCACAAAGCATGAATTATTTTTTTCCAGGTAGAGCACAGCTACAAGAAGATGTTTTCCATAAGAACAGAGAGGGGACGTTATTGATTTTATATTAGGGCACATAAACATGGACCCATGCTCATGCATAAACCTGCTGGGTTGGGATAGGTAGAGACTAAGGTTTATTGATTGCCTATCACATGCTGAGCACAGTTCTAGGTGAGTTAAATATAGATTATGGCTCTAAAGCCTTTACCTAATGGTTGGTACATAGGAAAAGCTATTATTATGTTTCTTGTGTAATCATCAAAATTACCCAGACAACTAGGAATCAATATTCTCATTGTTTATAAATAAGTCACCTAAGGATTAAAGAGGTTTTACAACTTGGCCATGGTCACACCTAGTAAAAGGCAGAAGAGGTCTTTCTAATTCCTTGGCTAAATTTTCAGATTTAAAAAAAAAAATTTTTACTTCTATCACTGTATAATTGGGCTACTCAATGAGTATTGTCACATCATATGGATGATGGTGGTAGATGTAGTTTATTTGGCCAAATCCCTGAAATTGCTCATTATATCCTTTGTGATTCTGGCAGTAAGACTAAAGTGAGTGTTATAATTATGGGCCAAATAACCCCAAAACATGCCTTAAAGCGAATTATTTTTCTATTTTTGTTGTCTGGGTGATGATGGGTTCATGACGATTACATTTCTGAGACCCTGTGGAAGAATGCCTTTATCCCAGTGTTAAGCTTTTCGCAATCTGTATTAGTTTTCATTTGTGTGTGCCATCACCCCCAAAATGTAGCAGCTTACAATACATGTTTATTGTCTCACGGATTCTGTGGCTCAGGAATGTGGGTGTGGCTTACAGTGTGGTTGTGGCACAGCTCTCTCAGGCTGCAGTGGCTGTATCTGTTGAGGCTGCAGTCCTCTGGGGGCCTGATTGGGGCTGGAGGGTTCTCTGGTGACTGAGTGTCCTACAGTGTGGCAGCCAGCTTCCCTCAGAGACTCCAGAGTGAGAGGAGAGGATGCCCGCGGGCCTTTAAGCCTCGTCTCAGAAGTCACAGGCTGTCAGTTCTGCCACGTTGTATTTGTTAGCAGCAAGTCGCCAAGTCCAGCCCACTCCTGTGGGGCAGACTCCTCCTTCTGACACCCTCATCAAAGGATTTGGAGGCGGATCTTCAAACCACCACACAGTGTATTTGAGAGGATTCTGACTGTAGAATCTTTAAAAATTTTTTATGTAAACGCTGTCAGAACTGGGAAGGATTTGGTATTTTACCCTGTTTGTAAGCTGCCCAGTTGGCTGGCCGCAGCCTCGTGGACGCTGAGAAAAGCATCCTTCTGGTCAGAGCACAAGGGCTCAGTGACTCAGGCAATGCCAATAGCCAGATGTCAGCAGTTTCGGTTCCCCCACTTCCAGAGATGTGACTCAGAGGGGGCCAGGGACATCCCCCAGGACCCCCACGGCATCTCAGAAGGTGCGCTGAAGGCAGCGAGCAGGAGGCAGGCTCTCATATGCAGAGTACGTTCCTCCGTCCTTTCCCCCAAGCGACCCACTGGAGGCACAGTCTTCCAGGGCTGCTCACCCTTGGATCCTCTCTGGGAAGATAATCCAGAACAAGGCAGTCAGTGCCTCTAGTCGCCCACGGAGAACTATCTTCAACATAAAGTGTTTTCCTTTTTGAAAAAAAATTATGGTAAAGGTGGTTATATTAGTCAGGAGTCTCAAAGTAAACAAATGGGATATGTGTGTGCACATATATTGTATATTATATATAATCTATTGTATATTGTACATTATATATTTTATACTGCATATATTATATCATGTACCACATATCATGTGTATTTCAGCCTCTAGAACAAGGAGAAATAAATGTCTGCTGTTGAAGCCCTCAGTCTGTGTATTTTGTTACAGCAGCATGAGCTAATACAATATTTTTGTGCGTGGAGCTCCCCCTGCATCTGTCTCCCATCCTGTACGTGCTGTGCTGGTGCTGATGCTCCAGCAGTCATCAAACTTCCCTGAAAAACCACAAGCTCAATGATAAAACAATTAAGAATTCAAGACTACAGAGCAGCAAGCATGGAACCTCCTGAGTGTGGCCCCTTTAACGTCACAGACCACTCGCCCACAGAGCTGCCCTGCCTCTGCACAGATCCTGGGGTTCACGGTGTGCTCACGTGGCCTCGCTCACCATGGTCTGCGCCACCACGAAGCACTCTTGGCACATGAGAGATTTAGTAGAGGCCTCGTGTCGTTCAGGGTGCTGTGATATGTTACTGACGCTTAGCTTTACGTCAAAGAGGTTCCAAAGGCCTTCTGATCATATGCACCCCTATGTGCATAGCAGCACAATTCACCACAGCTAAGATTTGGAAACAGCCTAAGTGCCCATCAGCAGATAAGTGGATTAAAAACCTGTGGTACATCTACACAATGGAATACTATCCTGCTGTAAAAAGGAAGGGACTCTTATCATTTGCAACAATGTGGATGGACCTGGAGAGCATTATGCTAAGCGAAATCAGCCAGTCAGAGAAAGATAAATATCACATGTTCTCACTCATTTGTGGCATAGAATGAACAACATAAACTGATGCACAAAAATAGATCCAGAGACAGAGAAACACCGAACAGACCGTCAAACCTCAGAGGGAAGGCAGGGGAGGGTGGGAGTGGGGGAGTAAGAGATCAACCAAAGGACTTGTATGCATGCATATTAGCGTAATCAATGGACTAGGGCAGTAGGATGGTGGGGGCTTGTCCTGGGGAATAAGAGTTGCCGGGGAGGGGTCGATGGGGGAAAAAAGGAGACATATGTAATACTTTAAACAATAAAAACACAACAAACAAACAAAAACATTTCCTTAGGATTATTTCATAATTCTATATTCATGGAAAAGTAACCAGAGGATCACAGAAATATAAAGCTGGAAGGAATTTCTTATCTGGTGTGTGTGTGTATGTGTGTGTGTGTGTGTGTGTGTGTGTGTGTGTGTGTTTATAAGCAGTGGAGCCAATTTTTCAAGAAAATTTTTTGAAGGAGGCATTTTCTTAGGTGAGGATAGCTGGACTTTCTTCTGAGGGGGGCAGGGTGGGGGTGGGGCAGGCAATCCTCACTCCTTCCCCTCCCAGAAACATAATTTGAAAACCAATGATCTGCTACCAGCTCTTCATTTAAAGTGTTTATTTATGTGATGCCCTCTTAAAGGATCTTAAAAAACAACAGAATTACACATTTTTTAAAAAGCATTAGCTCAGCGTTTTTAAAGTGCCAGGATACATAGTAGTGTTTACACGTGAACTAGTCACTTGCCAAAGTCTCCTTAAGAACTGGGAACTAGCAAGTTAGGAGCAAACAGGGCTCTTGGCTCCAAATGGCATCTGTGTTCATCTCTCTCTGCCCTTTCATAACCGGGGACACATAAGATAATGAAATCCCAGGGAGGCCCGGAAATAGACCTGGAACCTTTCACCTGCTTTTCATGGCCAACCTCCAGCTTCCTTCTCTTTCTAGAAGTTGCTTCACTCCTTTCACAGTGTTTGTGTTCTCATCATCACTTGCCTTTTAAATGAGAATGAGGTCAGTGTTCTCATATTCACAACAGAGCAAACTCATGTAATCATTGCCATTCTGTTGTGTTTAGTGCCTTACATTGCTTTTATTATATTCCATTGCATGTATAATTTTATATGTCCATTTGTTCCACAATGTGTGAATGTTTCCTGGCTGTGTAACAGTCTCATTGCTATCAGGGGAATTTTGAAGGTGAATGAAACATGACCATTACCTTCCAGGCCAACTAGACGTAGTCAGGGAATCAGAGTTACAATCAACAAGAAATAATATGTATTCTAATTATCGTTTCCAATGGTCATAACATTAAATAAATAAAATGAATTTTCTTTTAATAGTATGACTTAAACTTGTGTTTGGTAAATACTGTACAGAGCTTTAAAAATCATGATTTTAGAACTTCAAAATGTAATAAGTTAAACATATGCTTTCTGCATTTTTTTCTATTTTAGTATTTTTAGGAAAAATAATTTGTCCTATAGAAGGCTATCAAAGTGAAGTTCAGTCAAAAACAGTCATCAATGAATTTTTCCCATTAAGTAGATTATACAAAATCAAATAAAATAGATTACAATTTGGAGAGCTAATGAGAAGAGAGAAACTAACAGAGGATTATAAAAGATATAATCAAGGTTTTGAAAACAAAACTTAAAAGTCCTATCAGGAGACAAAATATATATAAGTATGCTTTTTACAAAAAATATAACCTCCCTCTCTCCACCTCCATATTCTCTATTCTTTTTTCTTAGAATTCATATGTTAAGTTTGCTTGGTTCCTCCTTTCAGTACCATTATTTACAACACTGTCACCGTTTCCATAGTTATGCAGTATTTCTGTTTCCATAGCAACACTCTTGGTTTCCTAAACAAAGAGTATCACAGTGTTAATCTTGTTTCAGTGTTATTGTACTATGTTATTAGATACAAAATTCAAAAAATAATTTAAACAGCATTTGAAACTAGGTGGGTTGGTTTTATTGCTTGGTGCTTATGATATTAAATTTCAATTTCATATTAAAATACATATCAACTTGAAAAATAGTGAGATTTTGCATAGTAAACATGATACCAATTTTATTCACTAGTTATAAAACACTATAATTTAATAAGAGTGTGTTCCAGTACCTAGCAATATACAGGGAGAGGTTTACTGTCTTTAGATTAAAATGACTGGTTTTTCAGTTGGCCTGGTTGATTTAGCTTCCCCAAATCTCTAAAGTCATTTATAACCTACCCACAGCAGTATTTCCCTTTGTCATTTCTGTATTTTAAGTAATTTCTGCCCATTTTGCCTTTTATTTTACAGTCCCCAAAGGAATAGCTATGGAGTAGACTTCAAAGGAACTTTACCACTTCCATTTTCTTGAAAATAACAAATAATTTTTGTCTTTAAATTTGCTTATCATCACCTTCATTTCTTCTCTTCAGAGCACATCTTGTGGACTTGTTCAGAAATGGGACAATGCCTCACCCCTCAGCTCCCAGCACAGTTTTATGTAATTGATCATATTTGACTCCTTAGGGCATGCAGGGGAGAAGGTCGCTGGCGTGCGGGGTAGAGGAAGTGAATATTAATTACTCTTATTTAACAGAAGTGGGAGGAGGCCTACTGACAGTCCCATAGTACTGCTGCTCCTGTCAGATGTCTGCTCAGCCAGGCAAATCTGTACTCTGTCTCCTTTACCAAGACATTTCAGAAGCCAGCTTTTCCACTTTTCTTTAGTCTATCTTCCCTTAAGATCACACTTAAATGTTTCCCCTCCCAATTTTAGCACAAAAAGAGATTATATGGGGGTCTAGTATAATAACTTGTAAAAGGGAAATAGTTTTTCTGCTTGGGGAGGGGAGTCACTAATGAATGAAAGTTGATGTCAAACTTTGGACTCACCACGCCCTGCAGCCTAGGGATGGTCAGGTGTTTCTACCTGTATTAATGGGCTCCTGTGAGCCTCAGTTTCCTCATCTAGAAGGTTGGGAAAACACCACCTCCTCTGCAGTGTTGTTAGGAGATTTGAGATGTAAGTCACCAGCATGGTAACACTTGCTGAAGGGAGTACAGGAAGCGCCAGAGAACAAAGGTCCTTTCCTGACCTCCATCCCTTTCCTGCATCTCACCATGTTTCTCAATCTTCTATGTGCCCAGTAAACAATCATCTGGGAACCTGTTGAAATGCAGATTTGGGTTCAGCAGGTCTGGGTGGGGACTGAGTTTCTGCCTGGCTGACAATCTCTCAGGTGACACCAAAGTTTCCAGGGATGTCACCTGGAATGGGAAGGATCTAAAGTCCTCAAATCAGAGAGTTCCTCAAATTTGTTAAGACCCTAGTTAGGGGCCAGTTGCCATAACATTGAGTTCCCAAACTGCTTTTTTTCATGGGTATCATTTCTAGAACAAGATTCAAACCATCCAGTTTAATTGAACTTGGCCTCCTTGTAAGATAGATAAATTGGGCCGGCTGGAGTCTCTTGGGTCCTTTTCAACAACAAATGCGTCACACTTCCTTCTTGACATATGACAACTCCGGGAAGATGCAAAATTGTATCCATTCAAATCACCATTAACCAAATACTTCTCAGCTAGGCAAATCTGCACTCTGGAGCTTTAGGATCAACATGATGCAATTGTTTTAGGAAAAATGCAGGGGAGAAGGTCGCTGCATTAAATCCTATAATTTAGGATTATAATTGATTATCAGAAATAGTTTAATATCCCAATCATAAACTCAGTGACTCATCTACAAATGAGTTTAGGAGCTGGTTGTCTCATGAATCATCAAAAATTGCAATGTAATTAATGTTTCAGAATGATCTAAGAATGCATGCTCTCATTTGTTGTTGTTGTTGTTATGTTGACAGTGTAACAAATCCAGTTAAATTTTCTTAAGCAATATTATATTTGGTTTCTTGTTCTTCAGAACCCTATTGGCATTTTAATTGTTGTATCTTAATAGCAATGTTTTTTTGCATGGAAACCTTTTCATGGCAATTCACTCTCTTCTGGAAGAGGGAAATATTTTAAAAGAAAATTATATTTGAAAGATCTAAAGAAAAATCCAGGGCTTTTCTAGGGGATTTTGTGAATTGGGTTTTTCTTGTTTATTAAATCATAGTCCAGCATTGTATAAACTTCTAAGAATCAAAAGATAATGATTTCTAATAAATATATGCAAACACATCATTTTTTACATTCACGTGCTAAATATATCCACTCAACTGGCATCGATCTCATAATGAATCATGATGAGTCTATCTGCCCTTCTCAAAAGGAACAATAAAATTGTAACAAAATCAATTCCCTTTGGAAAAGGAGACAGCCAGTTTCCTAGTAATGGCTTGTTTGCCATGGAAAATACCCCAATTGTCAATGAAAAAATGCACATAAATAAACACAGAAATGTGGATAAAAATAGGACATGCTCACACGGTAAAAAGCACATGCATTCATGAAAATTAAACACTTAGAACAGTAGCTGGAACATACCAAATGTTCAGTAAATATTCTATATTGCTATTATTTCTGACTCTCATCTCATTGTATTAAATCTTATCTCAGTATTTATAACAAGCAAGACTGCAGTAGCAAAATCTCTCCCAGCTCTGTGCATGTGTGATGGTCTCAGTTATATAGGTGATAGTCTCAGTTGTGGAAAAATCTGAGACAGTAGAAGGAAATAATGCATATATTCCCTGAAAGCTTATAATTACTGTAATTTGAATGTCCAGTTCAAACAGATTACCATACTCTTTTCATAAAATGTCATATAAAGGATTACTATTTATAAAGAAACAGTTCTTTAAGTAGAAGAAGAGTAGAGTATCTCAATGGGGAAAAATGAGTCTGTGCTTATAACACACATACAGATGAGTGTATATATTTCTAAGAGAAATGCATGCATATTTTTCTCCTAGTTGCACTGATTAAAAATTAATCTTACCCAGTCATATCATGAGCTGTGCTATAGCTCCAACACTAATGTAGTGTTTTCACAGAACAAAGAAAAGAGGAACCTGAGCAAATAGCAGGTTTCGTGAAGTCCATCTACTATTCCAAATCACCAAAGCCAGGCATTCAGTCAGTGGGCAGTTTCCCTTATTGAGATGAAACCACTCTATTATGTTTGTTCTGTGCAAATATGAGGGGGGATGCACAAGGAAATTCCCACTATTTTGTGGGGCTTTTCCATAGTTTATTTATGTAAGGTGAAGTTCATAGTATGTTCCTTGTAAAAATACTTTATGATAAATATCAGGTTTGCTAAAAATACACAATAGCAATGGAAGAACAACCTAATGACTTATTATAGACGTATCTTAAGCAAATGATTGAGGGCATGGACTCTCCTATTAGACACCCCAGTTCAAATCCAGTCTCAACTCTTTGTGAACTGTTTGACTTTAAGGAGGTTCCCTAACTTCTCTGTGCCTCAGATTATTTACTTGTGTTTGTAATAGGGATGTAATGACACCTAATTAATGTCAAAAGGTATTGTAAGAATAAATATAATGTACACAAAGTGATTATAAATATGTGTTAGTGATTATCAGAAAATGGATAATGTTTCCTATAACTGCAATTAAGGTCATTGGTCATATATTATAATTTTATGAGTTGCTTCCTATTATGAAAAAGCTGATTATGAATATATATATATTTAGAGAGAGAGGAAGGGAGTGGGAGAGGGTGAGAGAAAAACATCAATGTGAGAGTGAAACATCAATTGGCCGCCTCCTGCACTCCCTGTATCAGAGTTCTAGCCTGCAATCCAGGTATATGCCTTGACCCAGAACTGAACCAGTGGCCTTTCAGTGCACGGGAGGATGCCCACTAACTGAGCCACAGTGGCCAGGGCTGATTGTAAACTTATTATGACTGATTCTGTAATCTTGCAAACATTAGCCACCCTCAAGCTTCAAATTCTTATGAAGATTGGAGATTCTAGAGAGAACTTAGTAATCAGTCAGTTCAGAAAGTACTCTGAAGTTTAGGAATTGGAAGATAAAGTCTAGATGGCTTAGATTTTAAATAATTCTTAAACTCTGGGTTTAACTCTGTCAGCAGAATTTTGATAGTAACCATTTAATCCAGAGGTTCTCATTCTGTGGGTCATGACCCCTTTGGGGGTCGAATGATCCTTTCACAGGGGTCGCCTAAGACCATCGGAAAACATATATATAATTACATAATGTTTTTGTGATTAATCACTATGCTTTAATTATGTTCAATTTGTAACAATGAAATTGGGGGTCACCACAACATGAGGAACTGTATTAAAGGGTCGCGACATTAGGAAGGTTGAGAACCACTGGAACCAATTGTTTTAGTCAATGCTGGCTGCTATAACAAAGTACCACAGACCCAGTAGCTTGAACAACAGATTTGCTTTCTCACAGTTCTGAGGCTGGAAGTCCAAGATCAAGGTGCTGGCAGATTCAGTGTCAGATGAGGCCCCCGCTTCCTTGCTTGTAGATGGCTATCTTCTTGGTAGGTCCTCATATGGCCTTTTTTCTGTGCATACTCTGAGAGAGCGAGAGAGCTTGTTGGTCTGTTTCCCCCTTCTTATAAGCACACTAACCCTATTGGTTCAGGGCCTTACCTGATTTAGATATAATTACTTCCATAAAGACCCCATCTCTAAATAGCATCATATTAAAGGCTGGGCTTTGACAAATACATTTTGAGCAGACCAACATTCAGTTGATAGCACCGACCCTTAGGTTTGCTTCTTTCATAGGCATCCTATAATTTCAGAATGACACCAAGGGCATCACCATCCCAATGCCCTTCCTCAAGTCCCATCCTTTGTGGCTTCATGTCCCCAGGGAGACTTTCTCCCAGTCTGGGGTCCTACCTTAAGGCAGATGGAGCCTCTGGGTAGACTGTCAGTGACATGGGTCTGCTCTTCTGTCAGATAACTTTGAATGTCAAAACCTACATTTTTATTTTATTTCTTTCTGATTTGTTACTAAGCCACATTTTGCTTGTGTGAGTCTTTGTGATGATTGGCAGTGGGGAGACTCCACTAGCTCAGTTTTGCTTGTTGCTTTCTTTCTTGGTTTTGATGGCTCCACTCATTCTTTTTCTCAGAATAAATCCTTGCTCCTAACTGTTTCTGTCTTTCCGTGCATTCATCCTCTACCCACAGGGTGAGAAACAAGATCATACAGTGAGACTGTCTACTGTCCACTCCCTGTTGTCACTCCCCTTTCTTCCTCCTTCC
Source organism: Myotis nattereri (assembly GCF_964212035.1). NCBI lineage: Eukaryota > Metazoa > Chordata > Mammalia > Chiroptera > Vespertilionidae > Myotis > Myotis nattereri. Next base: position 153,050,031 of record NC_138075.1, read on the forward strand.
CTTGGAGCCCAACATGCCCACATTTCCCCTTGTCAAGGTAAACACAGGCCTCTTCTGTGTTACCTACAGGGACTAGCTCCTCCTCCCCCATCCCAATTCCCTGGGGACTATTCAGGATTTTCATGCCACCTCACTGAGAACAGAACATGATCTCCCCCTTACCCCCCAACCCCTATGGCTGACTTTAAAAAAAATACATTTTATTGGTTTTTATACAGAGAGGAAAGGAGAGAGATAGAGAGTTAGAAACATCGATGAGAGAGAAACATCGATCAGCTGCCTCCTGCACACTCCCTACTGGGTATGTGCCCACAACCAAGGTACATGCTCTTGACCAGAATTGAACCTGGGACCCTTGAGTCCACAGGCTGACACTCTATCCAAATTTTTATTGATTTTTTTAAATTTTTTAATTTTTTTTTTACAGAGAGGAAAGGAGAGGGATAGACAGTTAGAAACATCGATGAGAGAGAAACATTGATCAGCTGCCTCCTGCACACTCTCTACTGGGGATGTGCCCGCAACCAAGGTACATGCCCTTGACCGGAATCGAACCTGGGGACCCTTCAGTCCGCAGGCTGAGGCTCTATCCACTGAGCCAAACCGGTTAGGGCTCCTATTGCTGATTTTAAGCCCTATTCCTTTACCACTAATTTTTCTTCGCTCAGGAGGAAGTGTGGCCTCTGCTTTTACTGTGGTGAGGAAAGGAAGAGGCAGTGACTTAGTGCCACAGTGGCGGGGGGCTGTGCTTCCAGGTTACCTGGGAGACCTGCCCAACCCATAGGAGAACCTGTGCTTCCTGGACTAGACATGGAAGTGCAGTTGTTTCATCCTTTTAAACATCAACTCTGAGGGAAAGGCTTCTTAGACCTCCTTTTTTTCTTTTTTTCAATACAGATCCCTGCCCCTCCACCCAACTATCGCCACATAACTTGGAACTGGTATTTTTCTAAAAATTTTTTCAGAATTTTCAGTGAATTCCTGAGATTTCTTTCTCTTACAAATAGAGACAGTGAGCTAGTGGCCTGCCCCCAGGGGAGAGCGGTCACGTTTGTAATTGCTTTGAAACTGAGAAACTTCCAGAAACCAATAAAAAGGAGTTGACCTCAGAGTGGACATGGTTAATGGGACTTCTTTGCACGTGAGGTAATGTCTTGGTTAACTGGTCAGTGGCAATGAACCTGGTATCCTTAGGTGACTTGCTGGGGAGGTTTGTAAAGGCAGGTTTCTGTCAGCTCAGAGATGGCAAGCAGAGATACCGATCTGGTTTTAAAGAGGCATTTGCTAACTTCCCTAGGGATTTCTCCTTACACCTGGGGTTCACAGAGAATTTCCCCATCTCTCTCTCCCTCTTGGGTTTTTCCTATTAGTAATTGTGCGCACAGTAAGGTAATGAGTTCTGATGTCCTTCCTTTAAAACCTCCACTTTCAGATCAGTAGCGAGGGCATAGATAAATAGGTCAGTTATTACTGACGTCACAGGGAACTCCAAGTCACAGATAAACTGGGCGCAGTTTAAAATGTAAGAGAGAGAACCATGTGATTAAAAATATAAGTGAGGTTAACTCATTTTAATGACAGGTTCCAGCCACAGATGAGGAATATGAATAAATCATGAAGTTCCTTCTAGAGCCATAGAATTAGGGGATGAATGGAGTCTTTTTTACTAGTTAGTGTATAAAGATTTGTATGGGGTGCAGCGTCTCAGCCGCCTCTGCTTATCGATACATTCCAGGATGCCTGACCTCATTACAGGGTGTTCTCATTCTCAAATCTACCTGGATAAACCAGACAGAGGTTAGAGATCCTGCATACCTGCTGATAGCCATTACTACCAGACGATGATCACATTCTCGAAGGGGTCTACAGTGTTTCCCACTTTATTTTATCTATTGTCTCAAATTTCCAGACATTTGCTCACACCCCTGTGGATTCAGGGTAGATGGGGAAAGTAGTAAATTGAAACAAATCCATCCTTGTCATGAAGGAGAATTTCCTGGCAAAATCAAGCCTCACAGGTTAATGTCTGGGGTCAGTTATTACCATGGCAGTCCCGGGGTTGGGTTGGATGAACCCCCGTGAACCTCCACATCTTAAGGTTGCCCCAGACACAAACACGTCCCCCCAAACTCTTCAACATGTTTCCAGCTCTCCTCCACCCTGTTCTTGGTGCGACTAGCTCATTTACTCATCTCATATGCATGGTGAACACAGGCATCTGCTAGTAGCTAAGGAGACAGCCATAAAAATCAACATCCTTGACTTCAGGGTCAATTCTCCAAGGAACTAACAAAATAAGTAGCTTCTTACAAACAGTCAGGTGGCCAGGTTGGGAGACAGCTCCCAGCAGGCAAGGTCATGGACACCCTGCCTTGCAGGCTTTGCGCTTATCATTGCCCCTGGCACATTGACCTCTCTGTAAATACGTGACTTAAATAAGTGAAGGAATTGGAGCTACAAGATAAAGAGCTATTTTCCAGGGCAGTTATCTCCTGGCAGGAGTTCCCTGATAGGACACCAAAGGTTTTAAGATACTTCACGTGCACTATGACATCCATAAAGCAGCACGGTGGTCACGAGTTAGGGATGGACAATAGGATGAAGTCTAGGGAAATGTGGGTGGAAAAAAATATACATACCTTACAATTATATCTTTAAATATATGTTGGCAACCTGGAATATGGGGTTTCTTTGGACATCAGGAATAAATATTCAATTTCTCTTTTTATTGCTACATATATAGCCAATATCACGGAAGCTGTGTAAGAAGAAAATCATCACCTTACTAGTGGTCTCAATTAAATCAGTTATTTTAAACCAAAATATATGTTTTTTTTATTGGGAAACTCAGAAATATTAAAAATTATGTCCTTAAGAAGTTGGGAATAACAGCCTTTTTTGCAACACACACACACCAATCCTATGTACAATTTTAAATTAAAACAGACTCATAAACTCAATTTTCTGCCATTTTATTCAGTTCTAGATTTCTTGGTTATTTGAGAGCTACTAGAATGAGGCTTAAGGAATGAGATGCTCATCAAATGAACAAACAGATGAGAATTTCCTCCCTATAGCAAAGCCAGTCTTCATTTCCAGGAGGGTGCTTTTTGTTTAAAGGCTGGTGTTTATTATTTTTGCACAATATTGTTCTTTTTGTGTTTTTAGCTAAGATATCATAAAAACATTGCTGTGACAACTGCAGGACCAAATTACACTTTCTGTTTCATATTTCTCTAGAAGTCTCTGTTCTGAAGGACAGTGCAATTTCCTGGGCTCAGCTGATCCAGTTGGGATAAGCTTCCACCACCAGCCAACCTTGTCCCTGGGCCATAGTCATGCCACCCCTTTTGTTATCAAGGGCTCTTTGGACAGAGGGGGATGGTTCATTTTTATATCCATGCACGTTGGACTCAGCAATGTTTAGCTCAAGAGAAAAAAAAGAAAAGGTCAGTTTCACATGAGGCCAGGCATCTCAGTAGTCACTTCCCACAAATGACCTGGCTCTGACTTCAGCTTTCGCTTTTCTTATGACTGCCTTTTTATAGCATCCTATTCCACATTAGCTAGTCAACAGTAATAGTGAGTCTTGACATCAGTAAGATATCTACTCACCCTCTAGCTCCTCTATTTTCTGCTTCCTGTCTTCTCACTTCAGAGTGTGCAAACCAGCAAAAAGTCCCAATGGAACAAGCGTTTCCTGGGCCCTGAGTTTGTTATATGTGGTGTTTTTTGTTTGTTTGTTTTTTTGGGGGAGTGGAGATATAAGCCAACATTTACAAAAGGAAGATTTTATATGTATATCCATATTTCCATTCTTTTCTTGAAAATATTGGTAATTAATCAAGACTAGATCTAAATTTTCCAGTTGCCACAATTGGCCAGAGTTGAGTATTTGCTATCTTCTTTAGAGGATACCTGAGCATTTCACTTTTCTGCAGTCTCTAGCACTCCCTATAGTTGTCCCCTGATGAGGCTGTGTCTCTTACTAAGCATGATGGTGCTTATGTCTTTTTTTTTTTTCTTACTTCCAGCCTACATTACTCCTTATATAACTTTAATTGTCTGTGTAAGCATTTGAGTTGGCAATCTCTATCCCACATAGCATCCTATATAATAAAAGCCTAATATGCTAAGTGTCTGGTCGACTGGTCAACCATTCAACCAATGAAAGCATAATATGCTAATGATATACTAAGGCTGCTCAACTGCTCACTATGACATGCACTGATCACCAGGGGGCAGATACTCTGACCTGTAGGTTAGCTTGCTGCTGGGGTCTGGCCCATCAGAACTGAGTGAGATGGGCCAGACACGCCCTGGAGCCCTCTTGTGGTCCCTCCCTGGCTGGCCAACATTCCACATTCCTCCCCAGCCCTGATCATGTACCAGTGGGGACCTTAGGCTTGGCCTGTGCCCTCTCGCAATCCGAAACCCCTCATGGGATGTCAGAGAGCTGGTTTCAGCCTGATCCCACAGGCCAGGCTGAGGGAACCCACTGGTTCACAAATTCGTGCACCAGGCCTCTAGTTTTATGCATAAAATGTTATCTTTGGGAGTTTTGGTAGAGATAATCCAAATAAATACTAATCATATTTTATTAATTTCCCTCAACCCCTGTCTCAGTTAAATATAATTCCTTATCCTGCCTTTTCCTAAGAGCAAACTGGTAAATGTGTCACTGACATACTCTTTCACACCTGAGAGAGGATGTGTTCATAGAAGTCATTCTATGTCAGGCAGGTGACATTTATATGGAACTTCATATTTCATAGGGGAATTTTCACATGTATGAACTTACATGTGAAACCCTGAAAGGGAGATTTTATCATTTCTAGTTTACAGAAGGGAAACTCACATGGTAGTCATTTTTCCAAGGCCACAGAGTAAGTGATGAAGCCCAAATGTAGCCCAGGGCTCCTGGATTTCAAGCTCACCCTCTTTCCACAGTAAGATGCTACCTTCTTGGTAAATTCTGAGCTTTACAGCTTGAAATCTCTTTATATTATTGTCAAGTCAAATAAACAAACAAGCAGATCTATAGCAACCACTATAATTTTGTAGCTGGATATGTTAAAGTCAAAGACAGAGTAGTATTTACAAACAAAACAGAGAGAACAATTACTATGGTGAGTGGTTACTGGGTTTGGAGATGATTGTGAGTTTTCTACTCACTGACTGAATTTTAATATAATCTATACTATATTCATTTCACTTACTTTAGTATATCATCCTGCATATTTTCATTGGCAAATCATTATTTGATGGCATGAGATAGAGGTGGATTTCCAGGTTTTAGGTTTGGAATGGGTCATAGAAGTTGTTATTTAAGTATCTTTTTCCAGTTATCTCTATGTTTGGTTGCTAACAGGTAGTGAAAATAAACAGATTTCATATTACTGCCTTTCTTTAGCCAGTTTAAAATATTGATAAAGAACTAGTTGTTGCAATGTTGAATCCCTGTGTATGCTTATCTGAATTGGCCATAACTTTTTATCTGCATTAAGGTTTAAGGTGTCTTAGGAAAGGCAACTTCTGTTAATTCATTCTCACTTGCTTGTTTTCTATTGTGCTAAGTCAAGGAATCTGATGAGAAAGAACATCAGCCTGCCTTCCCCTTGCCAGCTCTCTTAGTCTCACTCCCCAGCACCACCTCCCTCTACCCCTCACTGTGGTAGAGCAGGTCTGTTGTGCTTCAATCACTCAGTGACACCCAGGCCCTTCATCTTGGGATGGCTCAGTGGCTTCCACATGGACCATTTCCTGCCAAGACCCTCTGCTCTGTTGTGGTTATTTCTCAACTGCATGTAGTGGAGCCATTTCCCCTTCTTTTGACATTTCAAAAATGCCAGTCAATATGCTAACTGATATTGTCATTTTTGCTAAAGCAATTTACAATTCTTGCTTTCCCTAATAGACTTTCACATAAATGTTGGAGGACTTTCTCTCCTCACATGAAGATGACATCTGTAAGACTCCACAAAGAGAACAACAGTGCTCTCAAGGTCTTTATAGGGATTTCTTTAGAATAGGATATATACATATATTGATGAGTTTCAAATATTTAAAATTAATATTTTGAAAAACTTATTTAGAAGAAGGGGAACAGTGATTCTTCCTCAGTTTGTGACCTAATTCATTTCTGGACAATGGGTTTTGATAGAATCATAAAAGCAGGGAGTTTAATCAATGCTTACCTATTTCTTCCTGAAAACTGAATTTATACCAACCAATTATCCTACAAAAGAGGGCAAGTCATCCTTTTGAACTTTCCTTTTGATTTATATCTCAATACTTCAAAGAAAAGTCATGCTCTTGCAAGAATCCTGAAAAACACTGGGATTCACTCAATCTGATCATACATTCCAGCAACTGAATGTAATTCCAATTTAGGAATCAACTCATCCCATTCCTTTGCCCATGCCAAGCACTGCCCTCTATCCCCCACCCACCGGCTTTCCATTGGGACACTGTTGTCCTTAAAAACATAATTGTGTAAAGAATTATCATAGGACTCTTTGAAAACATGGGGAATAGTTGGCCGTAAGTCATATGTACTGATATTCAGATTAGACTAAATGGGGAGTGACTCATGGACTGAGACTTTTTACAATTGCATTGAATTAGACAAAAAGAACATTTTAATTAAAAAACAAACAAACAGTCTGTTGACTTTTGTTCACCATTGAAACTACATTCAGGAGTATCAACCAGAACAGAAATTCTAAAAGGGAAATAAATGAGTTATATAATTTGTTGTTGCAGCCTGACCTTCTAAAGACAAATGAAAATGAAATCAAATAGTCCAGAGTTGGTGTCCCTGGGGGGATGTTTGTGAGCTGTTGTTTAACCTTCTCAGTGTAAATCACTTCATTTGGACCCCAGACCCATGTCCCAATCCTGCTTTTCCCTTTGTTTTATCTCATTTCTTATCTTCTATCATTTCCTCTCTTGTTTTCTCTTCTCCTCTTCTTTAAAGCCGTAAGCACTCAGGTAGGATTGAGGAAACTGTCAGAGATGGAACCCAGAGAGGGGGGTAAACTAGAGTTGGGGGAAGTGGGCAGGTGGGGGCCACAATCCTGTGGAATCCGGGAGGGTTTCTGTATTATTTGTAACTAATAAAAGATGGTGGAAATGATGCTACCTGGCATGGGAGGTGCTGACAGAAAAAATAAGGCAGTTTCTACTGTGCTTTCTGGAATACATAAGCAAGAAGGCTGAACAGTCAGTAAATGACCCCACTGCCCTGATGCCACCATATTGTGAGGAAGCCCAAACTAGTACATATTGAAGAATCACAGGGAGAGGCCCTGGGATACATGAAGAAGAGGTAGGAGAGGGGAGAGAGAGATGGAGAGAAGTGGAGAGAGAGAGACTGGGGCAGGGGACATGTCTAACCAGTGCATATGTGCCCCACCAGCTGTCCCAACTCCTTCCTCCATCTGACTATAGCCACATGAAAGAATTTAAGCTATAAATGCCCAACTGAGCTCTTTTCAAACTTCTGACCCCCAAAACATGTGAACAAAGTGAAATGGTTACTTTTAGCCCCTGAGCATTGGGGTAATTTGTTACACAGAAATGGATAATCAGACAATGACTTTGATGAATTGACTAAGAATCAAGAGACATGAGGACCTGGCGTGGGTTTCCTCATATGACTTGGCACAGGATACTCGTCTCCCCGTGTGTTTTATTTCTTATTTATAAGTATTTAACTCTTTCCTTTTCTCTCTCTCTCTTTTCTTTCTTAGCTCCTCTCTTTCACATATTTTTAAAATTTTAATTTCACTTTATTTCTTATTCATAAGCATTTTAAGCATTTCTTAGATCAAAAAACTAATTGCTATATATTCTTACCAGATTGTCATAATTTACTTCAAATGAATAAGGTATTGTCATAATTTACATCAAATGAATAAGGTACCTCTGAGAAAAGTAAAAATTATTGGGTAATACAGCAGAATTTTAAAATTTTTATGGAAGAAAAATGGAGAGGAATAGAAGTACTTAGGTTGATAACTCCAGAAAAAACGGAATGAAAAACAAAATTAGGGATGCGTGTTATAGAGGAAGGAGTATTCTATGTTAACACCCTGTTTACATGGATCTTTGTGTACCTACAGCTGTATTATTATTATTACTCCTGCTATCATTGTTGTTGCCATTATTTCTGAGAGGCAGTAAAATTACTCTCCAGCCCGTCTGGTTTTTATCCTGGCTGTATGGTTCACTAGCATGTGACAATGCATTGTTATTTAATAAATTCTGGCTATTAATGTTGCTGCTCCTCCTATAAGATTTTCAGCTATTATTGTCCCTCTCCTGCCCGTGCACACTGTTTTTTTGTTTGTTTGTTTTTTACTATCTCAGCCTTAATGTGTCTGCTGACACAGGGCTCAGACACCTTACTGTTGAGTGACTGTCTCAGGAGTGGGACCTTTCCCCAGAGGCCCCACTTCTTGTGACTTATGCTGCACTCACTTCTCCAAGCACTTATTCTGACTTGTCATTGTCCACTGTTGGCTTTCCTGTCACTTGGGCTAGAGTGTGACCCTCAGGGAAGAGGACATGTCCTGAATTTGTTTCCATCTGCCAGAACCTAGTGTTTAATACAGAATGAAAAAGTGGGTGAATCAGTGAACAAGTGAATTATGCACTTGCTTTAAACTACAAATAATGCAAATTTGGAAAGTGTTGGAGGCAAGATGCTTCTAAAACTGCTTATATACCATGTAAATAATCCTTTTCTGATGAATAATGTGGCAGTTCTGCTTGATTTGCCATAGGTTTAAAAATTAAGCTCTAAGGGTCTGGAATTATATTGGAAAGTTTTGTGGCATTTTTTCCCTAGCCTTCTTCATCACCAGGCAGCAGAATTCAATAATTATGATTTAAATTTTCCAGTGTTTTATGAAAAGCAACCTATGCAGAGGTGGATTTTCCATGGAGCCAGAGAAACTTTGGGCTTTACAATGAGTCCATGTGGGCATACATTGCGAATATTTTTCAAAAGGGACATATCCACACTGGTTAAGATATGTGTTAGCTCAGTGGTATCAGCTGGTGGTGGAAGTTCCAGGGGAAGTTAAGTTGGGAATATGCCATTTTAATAGCAATATGGAAGCTATTGTTGAATGTTTTAATAAAATGAGAAGTTTCAGACTTTTGATTTTGGAATTTAATGGTACCTTTTCTAGTCATCTTTTAACTTATTTGCAAATGACCTTGGAGGGGAAATTCAGATAAAAATCAATAGGATCTGAAACAAAAACAATAAATATGAGCAGAGACATCAAAAGTAACTATTTTCACTTATTGAGAAGTTGTAAACATTTTTTCATATCATATTGAAACAGTAATTTATTAAAAGAAGTGAGTTTCTAATAGAAATATTGAATGGTAACTTACAATTAGTTATTCTACAAGAAAACAAGACGCCCTGAATTTTTTACAGATTAAAGATGAAAGAAGTTGACAGACTTTTCTCAAATTTGACAGAAAATCTAAAACAGTCACTGATTTTATTAACAAGGGGTTGTGAAGCTGAAAGGAAGTCTTCTAAGCCATGACTAATAAAAAAAATAGTTTTGTTGTACCAGAGGAAAGACTGAAGTTTCTGTCTACTGTCTCCAGAAAAGGATGACAATAAATCATTGCCATAAAGAGGCAATCAAAGAATAGGTAAGTGAAAAAATGTGTAGAGGTGGTTTTAGATACATTATGCAGATAATTAATATAATATGATAGGTTCTTCAGGAATTTGTGATGTTAGTGAATTTGCCAGATTTATAACATTTGTCATTTTTTAAATTTCTCCTTTCTAATGCATTTTGACTTTTATATTTGAATTTTGTATTTTTGTTCATAAAGTGAAACCACCTAAACCATATAAGCATCACGCCCCCCCCAAATTCTCGATCTGTCACTCATGAAACTATTTTACTTGTTGCCCTACTTCAGATCTCTGATGTCTGTATTTTCAGTGCATTGTCTAATATACACAAACCTGAGAGATTTCACATCACTACAAAGTCTCTGGTTAATTGATTATGAATTTTAATGTGAACCTGTATGAAAAGTCTTTTATCTCTCTTCTAAGGGAGATTTTCATTTTTTATTAGTGTTGACTAAATTTCTTTTAGTTAGTGATCCAGGAAGAAAGAAGCAAATGTTAACACATGGAAATTGAGTTGACATGTGTTTAAAACAATGCATCTATTCTGAGAACTTGAACATGAACTCAGCTGCATAGCAAATAGCACTGGCGAAGAACTCAAGTCAAGGAACATGCCGTTTGCTCCGCCTCTCTATCTACTAAGCAGCCATCAGTTTGAGGCCATGAGCCACATATTTTGGAAGCCTAGGTTTTTGTAAAGAGCATTTTTCCTTAGCAAGGAATTTAATTTGGTGGGGAAAAAGTAATGAGATTTATAGTGATTTTTGTAGGCAGTCATCTCTTTGGGTAGGTTCAGGGTACAAATTCCTAAATAAGATTGTGGCTATTACTATGTCAGTTCAGTTCTCATTTTGGATGGAAACTAACCAATACGTCTCTGTATGATCAAGAGTGTTCTAACAGTGAAACTATTTGTCTTGAAACAGTTCAACTGTTTTCGGCCATTTGCTCAAGTACATTGTGGGGAAAAAAGAGGCTTAGTTAAGGAATATGGACATTATTTATATTCAAAGGAGGGCAGGAGCTAGAGGGCAGGAGCAGGGTGGAGTGAGTCAATGGGGGAAAGTAGGGGACATTTATACTTTCAACAATAAAGATACATTTTTAAAAAGGACTGTTAGAGCTAGATTATTGCACAACTTTTATTCCCATCACCCTCAGATTTTCTTGACTGCTGTAACAGTGACACAGATCACCTTTTCCTCCTCTTGAAATGCTATCTTCACTTGTCTTCCAGGTCAATCTTCTCATTTTCCTCTCACTCTGCTTTTACTCCTGATGGTGCCAACTACCTATAATATTAATAATCCCTCAATTTTTGTTACTATTCAAGTCTCCCTGAATTCCAGAGTTGTACATCCAGCAACCTACTCAACTTAAGCTTTACAGGCCAAAAACAAACTCCTGGTTTCATCTCACCCAACTGCTCTTCTCAAAGATGTCTCCCCTGAGCTAGTCACCTCCATTATTTCAGACTAGAGCAGTGGTTCTCAACCTTCTGGCCCTTTAAATATAGTTCCTCATGTTGTGACCCAACCATAAAATTATTTTCGTTGCTACTACATAACTGTAATGTTGCTACTGTTATGAATCATAATGTAAATATCTGATATGCAGGATGGTCTTAGGCGACCCTTGTGAAAGGGTCGTTCGACTGCCAAAGGGGTTGCAACCCATAGGTTGAGAACTGCTGAACTAGAGGCCTGGTGCATGAATTCATGCAGGGATGGGTTCCCTCATCTTGGCCGATGATTGAGGTCTATTGGGGGCTGGCTGGCCAGGGGGAGGGACCACAAGAGGTTGGCCGGCTGTAGGGATGGGCCATGAGAAATTGGCTGTGGGAGTGCACTGACCACCAGGGGGCAGCTCCTGCATTGAGCATCTGCCCCCTGGTGGTCAGTGCGCATCATAGCAACTGGTCGACCGGTAGTTCCAGTTGTTCTGGTCCTTCAGTTGTAATGGTTGCTTAGGCTTTTTTATATATAGATGCTGAAGTAAGCAACTTGGATTCATCCAATATTCACTTTACATCCAACATTCACTTTATGAGTTAACCCAGTTGACTTTACATTCAAAATAAATGCCAAATTCCATAATTATCTCTGCCACTACCTTGGTCTCAGCCATGAACACCTTTGCCTGCCTTATTGCAATGGCCTCCTGACCTTTCACCTATAGTTTTATGTCCTGTGATAGTTATCTATTGTTTTGTAACAAATTTCCCCAAACTTAGAACCAGCAAGATTGATGTGTCATAGTTTCTGCAGGACAACAATCTAAGTTTGTATTACCTGATGCCTGTGGCACAGAGTCTTTCCTGAGTTCCCAGTGAGGGTGTCTACCAAGCTACAATCTCATCTCAAGGCTCCCCTGGGAGGATGTGCTCCCAAGTTCCCGCCTGTGGTTGCTGGCAGCATTTAGATGCTCACAGATTGGTGGGCAGAGGACCTGTTTCTTGATGGCTTTGGCCAGAGGCTACCCTGAGTTCTATGGAGCTGTTTTTTTTTCTCAGAGGCAATAAGCAAGAGAATGAGAGAGTCCAAGATGAAAACCATAGTTTTTGTGTAACCTAGTCTCAGGAGCGGCCTTCCGAAACTTCTATTTATTAAAAGTAAGTCAATAAATCCAGCCCACACTCAAGGAGAGGGTATTGCACAAGGGCATGAACACCAATAGATGGGAATCATTAGTTAATCAACAAATATATTTTGAGGTCTCATTATAGTCTTAACAGTGTGTTAGTTGTGCTGAGAATCAAAGGAATAGACATCATAGATTCCTCCCCTATGAAAGCTAACCATCGACTATACGTTCAAAATCATTAAAATAATTAAAAATTATATGAAAAAAATATATTTTCCCTTGATGAATTAACCCATCAACATTAATGCATGTCAATCTATATTTGTAAAATGGGCTGTCAGCTCTCATGTGTGCTCTTGGATCTGCGAGCTGACCACTACAGTTGTAGTTTACGGTGCTGCCGGGGACACTGAAGTCATGTATGCTGCTGCCAAGTGCTACCTTAATTTGAATTTTGTGGTTTATTGACTACTCTTGAGTTGGATGTGCATCTAAATCTGGAATAAAATGTTCATTCGGAATCTACACTGTTTTGGAATTAATTTATACCAATAGGTACTGGTCTTATTTTCATTATTGTGTTGTTGTTTCTTTGTTTTTAATTTGGGAATGTATTAAGATATTTCCAGGATAAGTTGAGAATAGTGGAACCTTTTCTCTGGAGATTAATATACATATATATGTATATCTGATTTTAGAGAGAGAGGAAGGAACATCTATTTCGACCAGAGATTGAACCTGCAACCTGGGCATGTGCCCTGACCAGAAACTGAATGGACCACCTTTGGGTGCTCAACCAACTTAGCCATACCAGCCAGGGCAGGAATCTGTATAGTATAAAATCATTACAAGCACAAGTCTATCTACAAACCATATGTGTCTTCAGTGAGGTTTCCACATAATTTCCAGCCAGTGTTGATGAAAGTCAGGGGCTATGAGGGGTTATTAGGAAAGGAGGGGAGGGTCACTCTGAGACTTTCCTGAAAACCTTCTTTATGAAAAGTCCCTTCTCTGCTTATTTCCCTTGATTCCTCTCGGTCTTTTACTTTTCATATCAAAAGAGAAGAAGAAAGAAATATTTAAATGCCAACCATGTGTCACCAGTTAACTTCTGAGTTTTTAAAAGGTAGGGCATAGCTTGCTACTAATTTACAATAAATATTTTTTCTTCACAGTAAATATTTTTCTCTAGGATTTCTTAGCAACAGATGTATGGGTTCTAGCCTCTCATTCAGCTTTTACTGACAATTCAAACTTAGTAAAAAATATTTTTTAAGGAACATTGAGATCAAATAGCACGTGATTCATGGGCAGAAATAAAGGCATTTTAATAAATAGAATATATGTCAGAGAAGGAAGAAATCGCTTTGACAGATGCTATCAGGAAAGGGTTTTTCTATAGAGTAGAATTGTAGCTGTGTTGGAGGGATGGGAGAGAAATTTTATTTCTAGAGAGAAGAGAAAAAGCCTATCAGGTGAAAGAAAGTACACATGTGTGTAAACCGCACTGACAGGATGAGCTGCTGGCATTTGTGGATGGTCTGGTGATTGGTGTGTCAGGGTTCGTGGTGGTGCTGGGAGGGGCTGAGATTGGTGGGTCACAAAGATGAACCCAGTTTAGAGGGAGTTACACATCCATTTATTAATTCAATAAATATTTAAGTGATGACTGAGACAGCTACTGGGAATGCAGGGGTGAGCAAGGCAGATACCATATTGGAAGCAATGAGAGTTGCTGGAAACACTAAAAGTAAACAGGCTACAGAGTGAGGCAGAGTGAGCATGCTTAGATAGAAGACAGGACGCCTCTTTTAGCAAGGGAGCTGCTCTGTTTATATTTCAAGGGACTCAGTTGCTGCTGAGTGATTGTAGAAGTTTGAATGGAAGCAGGTATGCCCGTTAAGGGTTGCTGTTGCAGTGACTAGGTGGTGGCTTGTCCCCCTTGATGGCAGGAGGATAGTGAGAAGAGGTCAGCTTTGGGATCTATTTAAAGAGAGCATTGACAGTTCTTTTTATTAAAAAAAATATTTTTATCAATTTCAGAGAGGAAAAGGGAGAGAGATGGAAATGATGAAAGAATTATTGTTTGGCTGCCTCCTGCACACCCCACAGTGGGGAATGAGCCTGCAACCTGGGCATGAGCCCTGATCGGGAATCAAACTGTGACCTCCTGGTTCATAGGTTGATGTTCAACCACTGAGACATGTCAGCTGGACCACAGCTGTCCTAATAACGGGTCAAAGGTGACTTATTTTATGTCCTGAGCAACTGGGTGAAGGTGTGCTATTTGCTGAGATGGGGAGGATGGAAGAAGTAGCATTTTTTTGTAGATATCAAGTGTTTAATTATGGACATGTGATATTTTAACTCCTATTTAATATCCAAGCAAAGATGACATGTAGGCATCTGGATACAAGTAAATAAAGTATGGTGAGTGTTGGGTAAAAATTAGACACAGGTGATGAATGGACCAGAACACAGACCAAAAATTGAGGTTAGGTGTGATATATTCAGAGTCATAAGAAGTAAGCATGGTGAAGAAATGTTTATTAGTTTTCTGCCATATCCAATGTATTGTCCTAGGTACCATGCGGATTAATTAGGCAACCCAAGCAAACCAGTCTGGGAGAGGTGCCTATGAAAACAAGTTTGATACAACTTGATACAATGATCCATTCTATAACAGTAAGTCAAGTTCTATTAGTGTAGGCAACTGAGAGAGGCTGTATGATTGGAAAAGACCTCCGGAGGATTTGGGACAAGCATAAAGGACTGGGTTGAGTTTTTAGGTGGTGTCAAGGATACGGTTTTTTTCAAATGAATATAAATCACTTTAGAAAAAGTGCAGCTTGGGGACCAGCTTCCTGAAGGGTGGCTGGATTAGAAAGAATACAGGATGATGAGGGTCTGTAGTGGTGGAGAGGGACATGGGGACAAATCTCTGAGAACTTTGATGTCAGAGGAGGCCTTAGGATTTTTCTGCATGTAATGAAAACCTCCCATGATCACATTGTTTAGAAAATTGAAAAGAAAAGATGAGCCACTGTGTGTAAGACATTGGAAATGATGGCCTGATTTTTCCACCTGGATTGTTAATACACAATATACTTCAACACTGAGAGGTTCTGTATCTTTACAGAGTTGTTGATGGCCCAGAGGAGGAAATGCCGTGTGTGTGTGTGTGTGTGTGTGTGTGTGTGTGTGTGTGTGTGTGTGAAGGGGAGGGAGGGGAAGGATTGAGTTGAGTTTTTAGTAGTCTCTCCCATGTTTGAATCTGGTGAGAAGAGAAAAGTCCAGTCCTCTAGGTAGTTGGGTTGAATCAAGGATGTTCTGGGATTCAGGTGAATATAAAATGAAGTTGCTATCATTTGTTTCTGTGATTAGTCCATATCATTAGATAAAGAAAACTATGATGATATCACAACATAGTTTAGGTTAGAGATTCTCTGAAATAAATTGTTCCCTTGAGAACCTTAAAGAAAGGGGAACATAATTTTCTTACTTTTGTCAAACTTGTTGACAGAACATTTTTATGCATGACACTCACTTTTCAGCTACCCTTGAATCTTTTCATTTCCTCTTTCCTTTCTCTTTTCTATCTTTTTTTTTTAAGCTTAAGCATCAACTACACAGTTAACTTTTAAATACAGAGATTCAGTTTTGCACTGACAGTTATGTCTTCAAATTTCCAGTCCTTTTCTCTCTTTAGTTTATTGATGTATAAAATTAGCAAAGTGGTGATTGTCCTGTAAGGACAAGATTCCACAACCACTTACCTTGAAAATAGAAATTGTTAGGAGCACTTTATAGCCGTATAGTCTTTCTGCTTTGACCAAAGTGGCCACGATAGGATAATTTCCTTTTAAATATTCTATAATGAATGTAATTCTCTTGGGCAAGAGTAGGGGGCGGGGGGAGAGAGGGAGAAAAACAAGAGCAGTCAACAGGCCCCAGTGATTTCTTCTCTAGTTTATTATTTACAAAAATCGTTGAAGTAGGTCCTACAGGGGCTTAGAGAGGAACCAACACAAAGGTCAGGAACGTGTCCAAGCACACAGCTCAGTAGTGACAAGGGAGGAGGGCGGAAACCACCTCAGATAACAGTTAAAAAGTCATCTCTACATAGATATCCTAGGATCAAGCTAGGCTTACTGTCGACCTACTTCTTCCCTTTGGATCATCCCGTGGAATGCACTTCTTTGTTTAATAATCTCTTCCATATTTAAAGAACGATATTACTTACCTTAGCACTCAGAGATCTAACAGGATTTTACAATGGGAGTTCCACAATGATTCATGAACCCAGAGCTGAAGGTAAATTATTCTAGGTCCAGGCTCCTTTCTTTCTACCTATCTTAAAGTTATGGATAACAATATGCTCAGAAATGTATGAATCATGACAATGACAGTGCTCTATTCCAGTCCAAGAGAGAGAAAGGAAGGGTCTGGCCCTGTGGGCAGGAGATGGAATTTTAGAAACCAGAGTGCTTCACAGATCAAGCTTGGTTTTAATGCAAGAACACCTTCCCTTGATAGCTGGAGGAGTGGATGTGAGACAACAAACCAGCATTGTTTGGAAGAGATCCCATTTCCAGATATGTGCCCTTAATCAGAATTGAACCTGGACTCTGGTTTGCTGGACCAACACTCTAACCACTGAGTAATGCCAACCAGGGCAAGTAATTTACAGGAGTAGAAATAAAGTATAAATCACAAGACGAATCTTAACAAAGAAAAACTCTGTGTATGAAGGAAATTCCATGGCACAAAAACATTATAAAAGATTAAAGAAGTCTGTCAGACATCTTTTTACCAAAATGAGAGAATTTTCATCCCAAAATACCATCTTTCCTGTTTGTCCTTGAAAGTTATTAAGAGGGTAGATCTTGAATGTTATTACCACCAAAAGGGGAAAAAAAGTTAATTATGTAAGGGGATGAGGGTGTTAGCTAACTTTCTTGTAATATTCACTTTGTAATACTAATATATATATATATATATGTATATATATATATATATATATATATCAAGTCATTACATTTACATCTTAAACTTACACCTGTTATATGTAAATAATACCTCAGTAAAACTGGGGGGAGCATATATGTGGAGGGCAGACTTCTAAAGAGCCATAAATAACTACCTTTCCACTGCCAGTATTCATGAACCTGTGTAATCCCATCCCCTGCAGGGTGAGCTGACCCTACTGATGGACTTTAACCCACAGGACACAGCAAAGGTGTTGGGGTCTTGTCTACATGATTAGGTCACAAGTCTTGCTGGCTCTCTTGCCTGCTGTTGATGCTTTGAAGAAGCCAGCTGCCATGAGGGAGAGGCCCACTTGGCAAGGACCTGGGGGAGGCCTCCTACTACTGCCTATGAGGAACTGAACTATGCCAACAACCATTTGGAAGTGGCCACTTCCCTGGCTGAGCTTCCTAAGTGAAGAGACTCCATGGTGGGAGGGCCTGCTGAACTACTTCAAAGAAACTATGAACTTAGAAATGTGTATTGTTCTAAGCCAATATGTTTTGGGATATTTGTTATGCATCAATAGATAATAATTTAAGTTTTATTAGGGCATGCTTCAGATATAATAAAACACCAATTTTAAGTGTGTAATCATGTTTAAAGGTGCAAGTAGTATAAGTATATTCACAATCAACTTATAGTATATTTACATCACCCTGCCAAAATTTCCTCCTGTCCCGTTCCCCAGACCCTGGTAACCATCATTCAGTGATTCATTAGTTTAAGAAAATTCATATAGAATACCAACTGAAGGTTTATAACCTCAGGTTTCACTTATATGTCCATTTTACTATCATGATTACAGTTTAGAGAGCTAATCTCTGTCTTTTTCATTCATGTCTGGGTTTATAAGTGCAAATGGTTTTCCTGTGGCAATTTTCTTTTTTGCCATTAGGGACAGAAAGTGAACAGTTCTGAATTCTTAGCCATGGTCAATGATTGATTGCCAAAGATGGGTCCCCAGGCTCCTACATCTCTTGGAGTCTGTTAATCATTTGGGTAGAGCGGTAAGAAAACTGGAGGATGATGTTGTATCTCACAATTGCCTCATCTTCTAGGGCCTTCATCATTCCTTCACTTCTCATTGCTTTCTTTTTTTTAGCATTCTTGGGAAAAATTGGTGAATAAAGATGAGTGATGATGATGTAATCTCTAGGATTATGAACTAGACAAATATTTTAAGATAGAGAAAAAAATAAGATCATTAAGATCCCATAATGAACTTTGAATTTACACCAGAATCCAATGTACCCATATGGTAGTTAAAATAACTACCATTCGATTTTCAAAAATATATTTTATTTTTGGTTTTTGGGAGACCTCCAAGAAAGGATAGAAGTCATGAAATATCATTTAAACTACTTTTTTAAAAAGCTCAAAAGCCAAAACTGGGTCCTGTGACTCCTGATGCTGCAGGGATTGAGGCACATGAGATGCCCCCAGGTGAGATGCCCCCAAGGAAAGCCATTCCATCCCCAACAAAAGGGACAAGATTAAGTAATTGGTTTATTGAAGGAGCCATGAGAGGTGGGACTGTGGAGGAAATGTCACTGAAATCAACTAACTCAGCAGGAACGAAGCCCTTGTCATGGGCCTGTGTCAGAGAGGGAGGTAACACCCCCTGTCTCTTTCCTTCCTCTCAGCCATCACAATCTTGTGTCTTCCCTTGATGGAACTGAATCAGCTAGCACCTTCCAGGGCTGCCCATGACAGGAAGCTCAGAGGATAGATCTGGGCAGCAAAGTGTAAAAAAGAACCTGCACATGCTTCTATTGATTTCTTTGAAATCTAATGTATTTTGAGCAGTTTAAAAGAATGCAATACATTCTTTTAAATTGCTTTGACAGATTAAACATAGATGAATTCTATCAGGGAAGTCCATGTAAAGAGGTGGCATTTCCTCTTGCACATGCTGCTTTGTAGAAAGCAGAAATAGCAGTCCAAGGTGTAATGAGCTTGATATGGGTAAGAGGGTTAGAGAGCTGGGTTGCACTGGAGTTTAATTGGACAAAGAGAGTAATTGGAAAAGTGGACCCAAGCTGCAGAAGGCTTGGTATACTGTTTAAAAAATCTTAAATTTTTGCCCTACCTGGTTTGGCTCACTGGATAGAGTGTTGGCCTGTGGACAAAAGGGTGCCGGGTTTGATTCCTGTCAAGGGCACATATCTTGGTTTCAGGCTCCAGCCAGGGCCTTGATCGGGCGCATGCAGGAGGCAACCAATCGATGTGTTTATCTCACATCGATGTTTCTCTCTGTCTTTTCCTCTCTCTTCCACTTTTCCTAAAAATCAATGGGGAAAAAAAATCCTCAGGTGAGGATTAACAACAACAAAAATCTTAAATTTTTATCTGGAAAAACTCATTATCTAAGAGTTAGTTCCTTTAGTGCCTGGCACACAATAGGTACTCAATAAATACTTCTAAGTTAAACTTGTTGAAGAAGAGAGTTAACCAACCAAATCTGCATGTGTTTGTTTACTTAGATGTTTATTTAGGTGTAGATTAATCGTAAAGTAACTTGGAGATCCGAGGTAACTACCGAGATAATTTTAAAACGAAACTCTGCTACTTAGCAAACAGTTCTTTTAGGTCTAAATGTGCTATATTGAGCAGATTCAATTAACTAATTGTTCAAGCCCATTTGCCCTCTTTGACAAAGGCCAAACTCACATTATGCCATTCTATATTTTGGCAGATTCTATATTTTTGTTCAAAATGGTAAGTAGTTTGTCTTTGAAAGATCAACTTGACTTACAATCAATTGTAGTTCGATGTATATTCATATAGAAGTGTTAATATGATTTTTACACTCACAGAAATGATTTCCACAGCATTAATGCAATAATTTTGTAATTACGCTTTCTTTAGATAATCCTCTAGTGATTTCTTGTTTCATCTTTGATTTCATCTATGATAAGAGAATTGTTATGGGAGAATTGGACTCAAGGGGGCTTCTACTATGAGAAGAATTTCTTCTGCCTGCTTTTTTAGTCAAGTACATATAAAACTGTAGAAGAAAAATTATGCTTCAATATACAATTTTCATTATGCATTAGACACTTTTAATATTCCCTACGGAATGCCATAATTCCAGATATGCAGCTTGTCAACTGGCGTGTGTAAACATGGAATTATTTGGTCATTATTACATAGTTATATCAAAATACCCAGCAGGAGAAAAAATGACATCCAATATTCATCCAGGGTTAGACAAGAGATTTTTGTTTGATGTGAAAGCATTAATAATTTGATCACAGAAGAACATTTCTTCAGCAGTGTTCTCAGATTGCCAGGAAAAGATAATTTTTCCCTTGTGGACATGCTTTTTATCACATGCCCTTCACTTGCTGATGAAATCTCGCATGGATGGTCCCGGCAGGGTTTATCTGGGGAGGGACGGAGAAGCACCCTCAAGCCATCATGAGCCTGTGAGTCATTCAGAATCCAAAACAAGTTGTTTCAAAGCACAGGCAATTGAAGCTCCTATTGACAAGCTCAGAGGTCTATGGGCGACCGCTAAGTCCATCTACCTCAATATTTTCTCACCTGGCCCACTTTTAAATCAGGCATTCGATTTTTCTCGTGGTCTATGAACTTAAACCTATATGCTTGTATTCAAAATGAACTCCTGACTGTGAAGATCTAATTCTTTGTGTTTGGGGGAACATTAGTTCCCCAATTGTCGCCCCCTCTTAAAACCACATAGCTCACTGTTACCTCCGCCTCTGTTTATTCTTGGAAGGTTAGTCAAGGAGGAAGAGCAGAGGGAGTGGAGGGCGCAGGTTTGATAGACGATATTATGGGTTGTTGGTTTCTCTCTCAGCCAACTATGAAACTATTTGAAATTTTAGGAGATAAGTTATAGCAAGGCCTTACACATCCCTGTTCCTGACAATGCACGCCCTCCTATTGGTGTGACCTTTATTGTCTTCTCTGCTTCCTCCTGACTCCCATGCCTTCTGATGAGGTAGCTGCAGATGGCAATCTGAGCAGGACTTTCAGTTGTGCAATTGCTCCATTCACAGATGTGCCCAGAGATTGGGGGTGTGACCTGTGGACAGAGGGACAGAAGACCTGCTGGGTGGGTTTTTCTTGGCTGAGATATTCAGTCTGGACTCTTAAATTCTTTACCTTCACCGAGGGGGGTCACAGCTGCAAAACTACTGCTGGGGGTTTCTCAAGGCGCTCCCAGCAGCAAGAAGACTCCTGCTCTGTGCCCTTCCATCACCTTTTCCCATGGGAAACCGTGTTTTGAACCTACTTTTAAGAGGAGGGAGAGAAAGATTCATTCTCTCCCAGTCTTTTCAGGGTCAA